>NC_089648.1:98187400-98812400 GCF_037042795.1 Molothrus aeneus | reverse complement strand
CAGACAGTTGCTACTAAGCAGTTCTTCCATTTTTTTTTCCCAAATACAGTAAAAAGTAGCTGTCTCAGCCAATTAGGCAATATGATTGATGGATAATCACTCACATATAGTCCTAGAACTATCACCAGCTGTGCAAAACCATTCACACTAGTAACTGGAACAATCCCTGTACAAAATAAATATTTTAAGAAAACCTTCTCAAATTGATCTGCTGATTGCCATGAAACAATTCTACTCTGATTCATAATTAATTGTATGGAATGTCTCAGTTTCTATAAAGAGTACTTGTAACATATTCACCTGCCATTTGAGTCTCCTATGACCAAACATGTTGGTGTGTGCAGAGTGCCCCACAGTTCAGCTGAAAAAAACCAATCATCTAGATTTCATTAAATAAAACATACTGATCAGGGAATGACTGCTATAAGCATATATGGTGGCTAATTAGGAGTACAATATACAGTAATTTTTCCTAGCTGGACATAATTGTGCTTTGTTTACTTTCACTTATTAATAATGGTAAATTTCATGAAAGTTACCTTTAGAAGAAACAATCTTAGAGGCTAGTAAGCAAGTGGCAGTCATCAGAACTATGTACTTGTTTTTCTGAAAATGACCAAAATGTTTTAAAAATGCTTATAAATTTCTTTTTTTTCTAGGAATCTGAAACAAGCAAAAAGGAAAAGAATCTGTAGTAATGAAAACAAACAAAAAAAAGCCACCCTCAACTGGCCTCTTGAATTGAACTTGAAAGGTGTAATTCTGACAGGAAATACCCTTTGCTATACTGTCACTATGGCAATGCTCAAACAAAGTGCTGATTGCATGACTCTGCATTAGCAGTATCACTGTACACTCACTGTGTGGGTGAGCATCATTATGGCTAAGAGGAAAACCTATTTCCATCAGCTGGAAAACAAATTACTGATACAGAAGGTCGCTACTAAGTATAGCAGGAGATTTTTATGTTGCTGAACTTGTACAGAGAAACCAACACAATCCAGTGGAAAAGCCTCAGCTATATTGTGAGCTAGTAATTGACAAGAAACTCTGTTAAATACTTCACAACATCTGAGAATTTACTCTGAAAATCATTTTTTGAACTTACAACAATACAAAAATATATAATGTGCATCTCAAACTTGCCAGTTCAATGCTATTTATTCTATTCTAAAACTGCCTTAATATGAGGTAGAATCATAGATTCCTCTGTGGTAAGGTGTACACAGAATAGCAGACACTATATTGCATTGTTATTCTATCCAAGTAACATGAAAATCAGTTTTCATAGAAGGTCTTCCAAAGAAGCCTAATTATGAACATGTAGGGATCACCTCTACTATTTCTTTACGAGCAATCTACTTCCCATATTTTTCCCTCAATCAGCTGCACAGAGCTACCTACAGAGCTAGCAGCAGGTAGCAAAAAATTGACAAGATGAAGAATGCATTTGCTAACAGGGAATTTACATACCCATAGCTCATACATCATCACAGCTTACCCAGGCTTTAATGACTCCTCTGAACTGACAAGATGAGGATGCTCACACTCTGTGGGACTAATCAGAACCAGCAAAATGCTTCAGTAACCACAATTCAACTGAAAGTTGCATAAGTGGTTATCTTGCCTTAAAGACAAATGGCAGGTTTAGCCTAGTTTCTCTCAATTATAACACCCACTGAAACAAGCCCTGTTAAGAAGGCATTGAAGGAATGTAGGAGGAAAGTATGAGGAATTAAAATTAAAAAAAAAAAAAAGAAAAATAATATTTGTGGAAATGAGTGCTAAAGTTTTTACAGAGGGATTAAATATTACACAAAACTAAATATTATGTTGAAATGTCCTGCTGCTGCATTCATCCTCCTGTAATAACAAGAGATCATTATACAAAGTGGAAATTTCTGTGATATGACATAAGGTGACAGACTACTTGTCAACAAATCTTTCTAGCCTCAAAATGGAATGAGGACAGTTCATTCTTGCTCTATCACTTGAACATATCAAGTGCTGGAAATTATATCTTTATTTCTCCAAAATGAAAGTATATCTCATTCACTATAATCAGGAAGAGAATAAAAAGTATGTCAAGCTATAAGAGGTTCCTAAAAATATATTAAGACAAAGATATTACTTTCAAGGTTAGTAACTCCTCAGTGCATCAGTCTGGTTGAGAGAAAATTATTTTAGCATGGCTTAAAAAGCAGGACTCACAAGCTGTGAGACCAAGAGTCGTGAAACTACCCAGAGGACAGGAAATTCCTGATAATGGCTTCTATCCACTAAGTATAATATTTCTTTATCAACACCGTCATTTTCTCTTTGATCTGCCCTACTTAGAAAGGCAGGAACTTTTAAGCCAACAAATATGGGGCACTGAAGTGGACAGGCAATTTTTGGCTGACCTAAGTTTCAGAAGGCATAGAGACTAAACCCATTCAGATGCTTCTTGAACAGACATCAGTGCAAATTGCAGGTGCAGTTCAGAAGTGACATATGGCCTCTTATTATTGCCACAAATATGCTGCTACTGCAACAATAAATCTTTAACAGATATTGCCAACTCTGTATGAGGTCTTAAACATATTCATGTTTATAAATCTGTAAGATTTGATTGAAAGATATATACCACTGCCCTAATCTCCAACCCACAAATTACTTTCCATTGAAGCAAATTTTTTTTTCCAGAACTATAAAAACTTATGAATAATAAATCACATAAAAATATTGGACTGAAATATCAACACTTTTTTTTGGCCTTCTTTCCTATGCATACAGAAACAATATCAAATATTGTCCCTCTTACCTGGGAGAGCAATATTTATCTGTCACAGAACACTTGTTTAATCATGGATTTAAAAAGAGAAAGCAGTAAAAGAAGGGGAAAATCCAGGCTGATGAAAAAATGGAGAAGTGGGTAGAGTGAACAGGTCAATATCACATTCCCCCACTCTGCCCACATTCATGCGTCAAGCTACCTTTTGTTAATACTGAATAGATTCAGTTTTTATCCACATTTCCCTAAACAAACTGGTTTAGTGATGTTGCAAAACCACAGTTCCTAAGTCATTGACTAGAGTTTGAGGGCTATCCTGCAGTGACAACATGGATGTCTGGTACTTTCCTCCTGTGAATGTGTAACTCACTTGGACAACAAATGTTGAGACGCCAGAAAAAAAAAATCCCTCTGAACCTAGGATAAAGAGATGCTGGTATATCATTCTGCAATATGAAAACATTTTTGTAACAACTTAAAACCTGAAGTGCATTAGAGAGAATGATATATAGAAAACACACAGTCATTGCAAGTACTGCACTATATAAGATACATTTTAAAAAAGTAAAGAAATAATAAAGTCAATAAAGTAAAGAAATAATAAAACACCTATTGTGATCAACACCAGCATAACACACAGACTATTCAGCATTTTGATTCTTTTGATTAGTTATCTATTTAACAACAAAGCAACAAAAAAACCCAGAACTTACAGAGAAAGTCAGGGAAGTCAATACCTTCTTGTATATTTATGAAACAGATTTGGCAACTCTACTCTTACATAAGTATATGCTGTTTGTATTTGATAATCCCTTTCACAGTTTTTTAAAATATTTTTCCACTAATAATCCTGAAGAAACATATTTAATTTCACTAATTATTTTCAGGGCTAAGTGCATGTAAGGTTTTTTCCCATTGCATTTATTTAATTTTCTGTGCTTTAAGTGAACAAGTGTCAGTTACACAGGTACTATGACACAAATCCTCTTCTAATGACTTTATGAAGTCAGTGGTGTTCTAAGCAGTCTGTTAGCACTGACATATTTAGTGCAGACACTCAGTTATAGCTTACAAGCAGCACAGAAATATTGGAGCAAGTCATCCCCAGGACATCCACATGCTTGGATGGAAGAATTACTATGTCTTCATGTGCTGTCAGACACAGCAGGAATAAGCCAAGAAGAAAGTAGGGTCTCTCAGGGAGAAAAAAGCCATTTTTGGACACGTAAGAGTTCAACTCCAATTGAACTGTATGGGACACAACCCTAATAGTCATGGCTTTTGTCTGCAGGACCTAAGGCAGCACTACCCTATGCACAATTTGGGTAGAAACATTCAAAATAACAACAGAACAAGGGTAATGTTTACCAAGTGATTTTACTATCTTTTTTTAATTAAAATTTGAGGAAAATTTTGTCAAAAAGACATACTAACAAGGAAAATTTTCATTCCTAATTTATGCAGCTTACATTGCATATGAGTGGGAGGCAGGTTTTTTTAATTATTCAGTGGTGACAAGTTTCCATGCGAAGAGAAGGATGTGGGATGTCAGGAACTAAAAAGAAGGAAAGAACCCTTGAATCTCTCAGGGGTCCTGAGAATGGGAAACCCATGTCAGACAGAGTTTTGGAGGTCACTAAAGTCTTGCATTGACACTACTCCTGAGAATGACAAATACAGTAGCTTAACAGAGGATGCATAAAATACTATAGTGAACATCACTGGAGCAGAGTCAGAAGAAAATATATATGTTGTAAGATTAACAGTTTATGGACAAATGAACAGCTATATCCATGGACTCCTGAATTCATTGCACTGTAATTTACCACATGTAGCTAAATGCCCAGAACCATCCAGAGATGCTGCAATATTAGCCCCTATACATAAGAACCGCTGAAATATCCATTTCTTCTTCCTGTTACAATCTATTATTGAGGCCTTCAAATAAAAAGATAGAAATTGGTTTTTTTATTTCCACAAGGATAAAGGTGTACCTTAAAAGAATAAAGGTGACCATACGTAGGTCATGCATAGAAATGTTACAAATATGTAGTCAGGACAGAATAGCACATACAGTAGCATAGAAGAGAGTACTACACGTAGAATTCTACAACACTACAAGAATCCATATCATCTGCTGTTAGGAAAACATAAAAGAAGGGCTAGGTATTATAAAAAGACAAACTGGTCTATCTGAAATAGACAGATGGGAAGACAAGAGTGTGTGAAGGATAACTAACTAAAGGATGGACAAAAACACATAATCAGGTGTCTGCTGTATAATGAATACAGAAAGAAAAAGGGCAACACCTGTTAGGCAGTCTGGCGTCCATAAAGTTTTACAGCTAGCAAGAAGTCAAGAGAAAAACTGTGCCCTTGAAATTACTGGGACTGCATCTGGTGATGACATGGCACTTCACATGCAAGGCATTGCTTAAGACTGTGCATTTCACACTTGTAATTTGTTATAGATGGGTATAGGCAGATATCTTGTAATATTTTTAAATATGTCTGAAAAAGCAAGCAATGAACTTCCTTTAAACTGGGAGAAACCTGTGTGTAGATCACACATCTAAAAACCCACAACTTATAGTGTCAGCTTGGAAAAACAATCATCCATGGTAGCTACTTTCCAGCAAGAGCATCAGCAAACAGCCTTTAGCACTGCACAAAGGGATGCTAAGCAAGAGTATAGAAAAGTCTGCAATGGGAGAGAGAGACTTGCAGTAGTTAATTATCAGCCACTTTACTGCTGAGGGGACAATTGCTGTTTTGGTTTGTGTGTCCTTTAACTCAGGACAGCTGATGAAAATGTCATTCATTATGTATTAGTCATCATTATGTATTACTCATCATGTATTATTTATAATTTCAGCTCCCACTGAATTCTAGTTTATGGCCTCAAAAATTGCCCTCATAGTTCACGTCTTACTGGGCAAATAACTGGCATTAGCAGTGGCCAGTGGCAGCTGAAGATGTCCTGCTATCCCTATTCAGATGCAGAGCTGTGACTGCCTGCTCAGGAGTGCCACAAGGCAGTCACTTGTGCCTCTTCCCCCTGCCAAAATCCATTCAGGTCTGCTGCTTATAGCTGCCTACACATGGAGGCAATGATGGGCTTGAGGGAGAAAAGGGGTGGCTTTCAATTTCCAGTTCTAGACTTCCCGAGCCAGTGATATGAAAATATGTGGGGAGTTTTCAGTCACACAGAATTGAGAAGGACTGTGTGGATCACTGAGTCTGAACACACACTTGTACTACACAGTAGCTCACAAAGTCTCTCTTTCTCCTACACACAAAAGGACACAAAACAGTGAACAATGACCTATGACAGACTTAAGTCCTAGAAGAAAAGACCAAGAGCCAGAAACCATAGTATGCACAAGAAGAAGAAAACAGCAGCCCTCAGAAAAATACAACCATTAGAAAAATCTTCCAAAATATTTTAAAAGGATTATGGAAATGATGCTGCCAGCCCTGCTATATGTCATTTTAGCTCTCCATTTTGTACTAAATTTGTTTTCAGTTCTAATAGCTGAAGTCTCCCACACTGCCATACATATTGATAACTCCTATCTTATGGTGTATATTGATATCAACCCAGAGCTGGCAAGACTACTTCCATAGCACACAGGGCTTGTATACTGTTATTTTAAAATAATGAAAAGGGAAAATAGCAAATAGCCTTTGTTACTGGCACACCTTGTTATCCATTAAGCCATTTGTATGGAATGTGGTTTTCAAGAATGTCCTGTTACACACCTAAGAAAGAAAGAGACACTGACATATTTCAGGACTTTTAAGACAGAAGAAGAGAAATATGGAATAGCAGTAAAGCATTACAAAAAGGATACCTCAACATGAGGTGGGAAGCTTTAAAAAAGAATCTAAGATCTGTAAGACTTAAGGATGCACTGGTTTGTTAAACACTTAGAGCTTCCTGTTTCGGTGTTCTCCGTGCCTTCAAAATTCATCAAAGGAGTCCAGTCTGTGGTCCTCTGACTTTGAGTAGGACTGTTGAGCCTAGTAGGATGAAAATCTCAATTTTTCAATATTTTTAATATTATTTCTAATACCATAAAAAACTTCATGCACTAATAGAACACATTGAATGCCAAAGGAAAATGATGGAAGAGGTGTGAAAAGGGGAGAGGAAAACTGTCTTACACAAGAAAGACTAGAGGTAATTTATGCAATCAACTCAGCATTACGAGCAAGTACTTGAATCATTCCTTTCCTTGAAGACACTAATGGCATAGGTAAAACATTCAGGAATTCCCTAGAGCTATGCATAATATGTTCAAAATGAGGTCGGACAGAGCATACAAACTGGAGGTACTAATCCACTATTACAAATCAACTGAAATAATCAAATCACTTCAGTTGCATATCAGAATAGATGTCCAGTAGTCATGAATTCTACTTGCTTCAAGGGGAATAGGAGTCAGGTGGTATTTGAAAGTCTACCCACAAGTAAAGATTGTTTCCCACAAAATTATCTGGTATAGACCAAAACTGAGTATTTCAATAAATATCCACAGTCTTGTGCTCCTAGCTAGGTGATAATAGATCCCTCCCCATGTAGTCTGGTTGTACATGCCAACATGCTGGGTCAACTCCAGGGAATAAATACTGTGATATTGAACTGTTGCTCATTTATACTATTGAAGATTATTTGAAAATACTACTTCTATATCCTCGATGCAGAGTCCTTGCACACTTTCTCGAGATTGCATGAGCACATCTGATGCTGGATACCATCCATGAATAGTTAGCTTAAGTTGTTTTTAGGCCATAGAATTAAGTATTATTCACATACACATTCCTATATGCATATTGCTCAATTATAGATGAAGAAATTACATTCCCTACATGCACACACTGTAATTTGTGAAATAGCAACATAAAAGTTAGAGACCAAAATTTAAGCTTCTGCAGAAGTAACTGTATTTTTTACTTTATTTGTATTGTATAATTACTATGTATTTCTTCAAAACATTAACAACTTACTCTCCAACAAGAATGATAAATACAATGTATGTGACTCTACCACCTAATGATTAATAGGGTCTTTTTTATTCATGAAGTCAGATGTCAGACTCAGTTGAAAAATGTGTATCATCTTATATGTATTTATTCCTAAGCCTACTAAAATTGCTTTCCACTGCTACAGATGGATACAATAACAACCACTTTTCACTGTTTTTTGAATTAACACCAGATGTATGTCAAATGATGACCTTAAACTTCCTGAGTTGAAAATTTCATTTAAAACTTGACAAATACACTGGATGCCAGAATAACACAGTAATAACAATTCACATGAAATCTACTACCTCTTCTAACCAGACTCCTCAAAAAAAATCCTTAAAGCTTCAAAATAGCCATTGGCCTTCTGTTGCCTGGAGAGAAAAACTGTACAATTTTTCTTTGTTTTCTCATAATCTTTTAATTTTTTAATGTTCTTTTAATTAAAAACCTATACACTATATTTTCCTTTATGACGTATTGCAAAGTTAGTTGATAATAATTATTTGAAATACTGTTCTTGCTATTCTTCCTTAAATTTCTGAGAATATTACCCTGTCACCCAGGAAAAATTTAGGATGTGCCCATGATCAGTTCCCCACCAAAACAGAGCACTTCATTTTCCTTCTAAGTTATATAATAGTAATAAATGAGTTTTGCAGAAAAAATATAATTAAAATTGCCTAAAAATTAAGGTGAGCAGTTAATAGGTATATCACAGTCTCTTCTGGGTCCTCTATGTGCTGGTTTTCATTGTAAGTCATTTTACTGGCTGATATGCCACCCACTTCAACTCAGCTCATTTCTTGAATAATTAACAGACTACAGTGGCTGCAAAACTAAGAAACTTGAAGAGAAAGTGAAGTTATAGGTATTTCTTACATACAGACATACTTCTTACATACAGATATAGCAGACTGTGCACCAGAAATAGCCTGTGTTTTCTCCTGATTTTCCTAGTTAAAAATTATGAATGAGGCAATTGTTCAGAAAATGAGAAGCAGCGTACTTACTGAAGAAAAAACACTTCTAATTTATTCATTCATGTTAGAGATTCTATTTTCCAACAGATTTTAGGTTACTTTAGTAAGCAGAATAAGGCGTTGATGCTACAATTATTTCTTCAGACAGAAATTAACTGTTGAAGAGAATGTGTTCACCGTAAGTTTGAACAGTAACTCACAGAAGACTCTACAGTATCCCTTTTTTTTTTGCACTTTCCTTGCTGTAAGTGAAGTCTCTATTCTAGAAAAAAGAATCTATTTTTATGCATCTGAAGAATGCTCCCACTGTCTTCAGTAAAATCAAACAGATTGCATAAAAATCTAAAATATATAAAAATCCTTGCAATGCCTTCATGAAATTCCTAATTGCCAATCATCTCAAGCAGTTATACTTGAGAACTATTTATTTTTAGTGTTGTTTCAGACTAGTACCTGTTTCCACAGAGATCTCATTTGAGTAAGAAAACCACATCCCCAAAACCCAACAAACTTTGTTGTGGTTAGTGTCCTTGGTGACTCATTTGTTCACTTTATGACATAAATGCAGTCTTCCTACACAAATAGTACCATATAATAGGTAGCACTAGAGTGTTAGCATTTCTTTTTCTTAAACATCATATATTTTAAAAACAGAAATGTGATAAATGAGAAAAAAGTTCCTGCAGGCTACTTATCCAAATATAAGTAATAATATGAACCATTACAGATGTAATCACTCCCTGTAAAAAATAAAGAGCAGTCATGACTGCAGGACACCTGATTATGGTCAGCTGGCAATAGAATCTCTGATTTAGGGGAAAACATCCTCAAAGTACTTCAAAACTGCCCAGTCTTGTTCTCCTGTAAAAACTGGAGTCTGGTTTTGGGATGTTATATCCAAGATGTAGGTATCATGAATGTACTGTGTACTGGATGTGTCTATCATAGCTGCAAAAACACAGTCCAAGAGCATCATTTAAAGAAAGGGGAAAGGGAGAGAGGTAGAAAAATACCACATTTTGCATTGCTATATCTATTTAATCACACTGATAAAAACACACTACACAGTTAGTAAAGAAGAAGCAATTAAATCACAAAATAACTTCCAGAATTTTTTTTCCAGCTTACACATACAAACACCACCTTTACAACAGCATACACTGAGAGCATCAAACTAGTCCACAGGGGAAAAAAACCTCAAGTTATTCCAAACTGAAGCTTGACCCTTAGCTACACTGAAGCCACTACTGCCAAAGTACTAAAGAATTCTTCAAGTAACAACTGAAGTTAACAGTGACTGCCAGAAAAGACCAAGCATAAGTGCTGCTGATGTAACAACACAGTAACTTGAATTAAAGATAACTCCACAACTCTCTTTAGTCTGTTCCAAGCCTTGTTTGTAGTGGCTGTAATACTGCTCACATGCCTTTCTTAAATGCATTAAGTAGCTTGTTCTACACCTCATCAGTATATCCCCATCATCCTTTACCAGGAAATTGATCTGTAAGCAAAACTGATTTTTATTTTCTTTCACAGGGAAAAGCCATATATATGGCTTTTTGAGGCAGGGGAGGGGGGAGGTAAGACAGGGGAGCTGATATTGATCCAGCTTTCTAAACATAAGAACACAATTTACAATAAAAACTTAGGAGCGTATTTCCATTGGGAAAAAAGTTATCTTTTCATAAAAGCCTAATGTTACACATTTTGTTTGTTTGTTTTTTGTTTTTATACAGGACAGTACTACACATTGATAAACTAGTTTTCTTATTATGATATGTTTGGAAGTTTATGCAATATTTGCATACTGTCTCTGTGAAACCCAAATCTTTCCCATGATGATGATGATGGCAAAATTAGCCATATTTTGTCACGTGGATCGCTCATCTTAAAAGGTCCTCCTACGTGTGAGCACACGTGTGCATTCTTCATGCAACAAACATTTGGTTTCAAGTATCTCTTATTCCATAGTGACTTTCTTTAATTCTGTACAGAAATTTGCAAAGAAAAGTGGATATGTGAGGCTCTGCTTTCACAAAATGTGCAAATACCAGTGAATAAAACCCCTGTTTGCAAGGTGTAAAAAGATATGTAGGTAAAGAGAGCTCCCATATTCAAACCAACACCGTCAGAGCAACAGCTGAGCTGGAGAGGCTTTTCCAATGCCTTTCAATGTTTTTGATTAGTTTCTATATTAAGGTGGTGATCCCAAGAGTGCAATAGCTACCTTTTCTTAGGTATTTCAATTTCACTAACTTTACAGTAGAAGTTGTGATCTTACTAATGAAAAAAAAAAAAAGACAAAATAGTGCTTTTAGGGAACCTATTTTATATGCAAACATTTAGGATTAAATAATTTACCCTGGAAAAGCCTTTTTTTTCTAATTCTTTAAGGAAGCTTCTGGTTTTAGAAGGATGAGGGAACATTTCAACACCAACCTACAAGCAGCGTTAAATGCTCTCAGTTAAAAAAAATGCACTTTTACTGAGTGCCTCCCTTGAACACTGTATATCTAACAGTCTGCTCACATGTTGGTTTTGGGGAAATGCAGGGGACATAGCTGAGTGGGAATCCTTTCTAGGAGAATGCCTTCTTTCCTTTTCCATCTCTCTCTGACTGTGATGAAGGGACTTGTCCCACTGTTTTTCCAGCAGTACCTTTAGCCAAACATGAAAAGCATTAAAGGGCAAATTCTGCATCACAGAATTTTTTATCGCTTCCAAAGTACTTCAGTGACTGATCACACTGATCAGTCACAAAAAAAAAGTCAAACTGTTTTCTCAGAAGTTATTTTTGAGTCTCCTTCCCCAGAATATAGCAATCAATATTTCTGGTACCAGTTAATTCATCTCCTGTGATACCATTTGTAATACAAAGCTCAAATTAATAGATGCCTCTTGCTATTAGCATTCGTTTCCTTATCTGACTATAAAGGTGTTTTGAGATTACAGCATTCCTAATACCTTAAAAATGCAAATAAATAATATACTATTTAAAATATTATTGTTTCTTCGTTGCACTATCTGCTATTAAAAGTGATCTGTTTGGCAGTTTTCTCTTGCCAGCTCTTAGATGAAAGAAACCAAGTCTATGCTATATAAATAGGTGTTTATACTGACATCACTTATTAATTCCTCTCTCTGTTTTGAATGCCATTTTTTGATAATGGGAGAAAAAATGGGGCTTTTTCCCCTTTTATTAATTTCTTAGGTTCAAATGCTGGTTTTCTGAATAATCTAAAACCCCAGTAAAAGGGTATCCTGGATAGAACTAGGAGTATTTCTATACCTGTGAGCACTTTTTGGTATACCTAAATCACTTCTAAATTCACTACTTGTGTAGTGCTAACAAGAAAGATATACAAGAGTACTGAAGTTACTCAACCCAACTCAGAAATCTGAGTCTTCAGCTGGCAATCCTTTCTTGAACTCAGAGCTATTGCAACTAGATTACTGGAGATTAAAAAAAAGAAAATCTCCTGAAAAACCCTGCAAAAGCCAGTTTAAAGATGCTGTGTTTTAATGGGCTGCAGCCAAGTACAATTTGAATGCCCTTTATCTGCACAGCCTCTCTAGGCATCCTGGTCTTTGGCTTCACTGTTCCCATGCTCATAAAGTTTCTCCTTTTATCCAGGCTGAACATCTCTTGCTCCAAGCTACACCTGCTGCCTCTTATTCCCCCAAGATGCACCACTGTGAAGTGTCTCCTCAACACCTCCCCTGCAGACGGTAGGGAGGCAGCCCATGGGTCCTCTGGAGATAACTCTTCCTCCTGGCTTATTCAGTCCAGCTCCCTCAGCCTCTCCACACAGAGCTCATGCTCCAGCCACTGGTGATCCTGGCAGTCCTCCTCTGAACTCATTTGTCTGTGTCTTCCTTATATTTGGAAAATTAAAATTAGACACAGAAATGTAGGCAACCATTTTCTACTGGCAGCAGATGAACACATTGGTTGCCCCATCATCATTTCTTTCCCAGCTTACATATCCCTTATCTTGAATGTGAAGACAATCTCTGCAGTTTCACTCTAGAGCAGTCTGAGTCAACTTTCAGACCAAGAGGACAAATTCAGCATTGTGGAGCACTAATGCACCTAGCTCTGCTCCTGCAGACACAACTGACTCCAGGCACTTGGCTGTGAGCTTGAGCCTAACGAAACACATCCTTGCAGAGACATGGTGTGTTCTGGTAATCTGCTCCTAGGGAACAAAAATAGAATTTTCTCTCTTCATTGAAGAACAATCATGAGAGGATTTGTAGAGATTCCCTCCTCCCTGTATGTCATCCTGCCAGTATATCCATGAGAGAACACTTTTTCTGTACCCATCATCCTATTATTTTCTTCTGAAAAGGAATCCTTAAAAAAAAAGATTGAAAATATCTGAAAACTTGATAGCTTTGTTTTTGTTTTCCACTTTTTCCCCCATCATCTCTTCCCTCTACTGAGATTCCAAAAAGCATAATAGTGCTCTGAAAGTCATCTTGCCTTTTCATGCTTGTATCATTTCTAAAATATTAAAAAATGTGACAAATGCAATTATACCTGAAAGAAATAAACTATCTCTTCTTGCAGAGGCTGGAAGAATAATACAACATGATTTGTACAAGCACTAAGCTAATTGCAGTGACACCACTTCTGTGCTACAGTTCTGTTAGTGTCAGCACTTACATTATGAACCCCTCATTCCAGGGTTTATAATTCTGCTCTATGTTAGTTAGTGACTCTTCCAGGAGCACACAACAGAGTTGTTAATGGCTTCATTAGTGACACTTTCCTAAAAATGGCTTAAATTTTAAATCACTTTTAAATTTTGTAACTCCTGTGTCTGCTACATGGTGTAAATCGCAAACAACTTGTAACTAAAGCAAGACAATTCAGGAAGACAAAACCCATCCGAAATGTGATGTATATGCTTGGACTTAAAAGTGCTTATTTTTGCAAAGTTCAGAGACAATAATTGCTGCATATAATGACCATCTTCACTACTTTCCCACCCAGACAGGATATCAGGGTTTTCTGGAAAACTGAGGTTTCCATTAAAGAAATATCTAAATAGTTTCATGCGTAAGAAGAGAGTTTCATAAGCAGCAAATGTCAGGTGATGTTTTGGCAATAAAGCTACCAAACATCAGTGTTTTAATTTTCATATATGAACACATTTATCTAGAAAAATATGCTGTGATTTCTGATATCTGTTGAAATACTGGATACCTTGGAAATCTGCAGATAACCTGCCCACTTCAGTATATTGGTTATTTTTAGGCAACAAGACAATTCACTGGACATGCTTCACTGAGAATGCAGATTCCTGGGTCTAAAAATTACCAAAACAAAAAAGCACTTGCATCATGTTGGGACATGACATAAAACATGGTCTTAATTATATCCACTTTCTTATTTATATTTAAAGTTACACATTTACAGTATCTGGTACCTATGTGAGTAACTGAGATAAAGTTTTACAGCTTACACAGAAAGAATTCTATTTCTTCCAAATTCCACTTTCACTCAATCATAAAAATAAGTATTTAAAGCAATGTGATAAGGAGCAGCCTAAGGCTATAAAATCTGAAACAATATCCCAGTATATAAAAAAAAAAGCAAGAATTTATTGCTGCAAAAGCAGTAATAAATTGTTCTCTTTCAGAAAAAAAGGTCTTTTTCTGGTTTCTGCTACCCATCAGGGTTTTTTTTTCCTTAATAAATGACAGAGAAATAACTTATTCAAGATTTCTTTAACTTCTGAGAAACGTGTTTATTCTTATTGAACAATTCTCTATAGGCTGTGTAATTTTTCTTTTAATATTGCATTAAGCATTGCTTCAGTGAATTTTCCTTGGGTAAAATAAACCAGGTGAAGAAGATCTAATTCTCTCTTGCTGAGTTGACATAGACAATAAACAGTTTCTCTCATCAGTAGATGGTCTATCAGCTTGGAAACCAGTGATTAGTGAGCAAATGGTGTGCAATTATGCTATGTATGCCATGGTGAACATTTCTCGTAGTAGAATAAGTCATAGGTGACAATATTTACCTTAGCGCTACCCACTCCTTATCTCAGTAACAGGATTATGATCTCAGAAGGTAGATGGAAACACATTTTTGCTACAGTTGTCACCTGTTCTAAATTCATCCTGTTGAAACAAAACTGCGACTTCATATCTAGGAAAAGTGACAGAAGACTTGTCTCCTCCTTGTCTTCTTTTAAGAACATGTGAATGACAAAACTCTGAATTGCTACATTTCTTGAAATGAAAGAGGGATGCCATGGTTTCCTCTCAGTATGTAGTATTTTCCTTCTGACTCACAATCCCAAACCACAGATATGTAACAGTTAAAAAAACCCAAAGATAACCTGTGGTAACCACAGATAAATTGGTGGTTCTACTGTTAATAGAAAACCTAATTCTATCAAGTGAACGTGCTTGCAATTGATTCTTTGTGCTCCTGCAAATGTTTATATATTGATCCTACTACCAAGCCATGTGGGCTAAAAATGGAAGGCACGTTTTTAATAAATTTTTATAAAACACAAACACACACATATATATGCATGTATTCTATTAAAAACATGAAAGATAGATTTATGAAACAGATTTCTTCACTATTAGAACATATCCTTTGCATTTGTATTATGTGGAAGTGTCACCTGTTTATTTTGTTTGCTCAATGTGAGTAAAAAGCAAAACAGGAAAGAAGGTGGCTGAGGTCAAACATGCTCTAGGCTTAATATCTGCAACTCAGCAAGTAAGAGCATTTTCAGCATAAATTTCTTTCATTACCATATTCCTCCACATGCCAAGATGTTTTAAAGTTTTCTGATGATGTGTAAGAAGCATTAGAAACAGCAAGAAAGCCACCAAAATCTATGACGCTGCAAAGGAGTTATAAAACTATTCGAAGGACAGTCCTGAAGAGGAGGAAACTTTGTCACTGAACTAACTGGTCCAGAAAATTCACAGTCACTCTGCTTGGGGCACACAGGCTCTGGAGAAGGCTGCTTGTACGTTCTTGTTGCTGTAATTGGCCTTCTCCTGTGTGAGGAGTCATACATGACCCACAGGGCCATGTCGTTTCCAAGCCTTTCATAGGGAATCAAGGCAAGGTGAACATCGACCTTGTGCAGTCTTTTTCCCTAGAAACTATTGACCTCAGAGCTTGACTTCAGCTCAGTTTGCAAGAGGAAGCTATTTCAAAGACAAGTAAGATCTTTGAAGCTTGAGAACACATAGAGCTGGATAGAAGAACATGTTCAAACTGAGGCAAAGGCTGTGCCTTATGCTCATGCCATAGGAGATCAGAAAATCCATAGAAGACAAAATTTTTGTCATTATATCCATCAGCAAAACATCAAATCAGAGCTCACAGCTAAGCAAAAGACACAGACACGCTCAAAAAAGCTTCCTTAGCTCTGAAGTTCAAGGAACTGCTTGTGTACTTAGGCACCACTGAAATTTGAACTGTTCCATGATGAGCTCTATTACCTCCTGTCTAGTCATCAGGTCTATTGCAAAAGGATCAAGGCAGAGTATTATCTCTTGTGTTAATATTTTATAAGTAATTTTCAAAAATTAGATGAGAGTTATTAGAAATTACATTAATGACTACTTTGAAGTGATCTTATAGCACTACTTCAACAGAGGAAAAAGCCTGAAAAGCCACAAAACAGATTTCATCTTCAGCTTCAAGAGGTAAAAAAAGACTTCAGGAATGTCTGTGTAAGATGAAACAATGTATTTTCTTTCAAGAACTGATTAGCCCACATAGATTCTTCACTTACAAAATGTTTGATCAGTTTAGACTAGAATAATGGAGGTATAAGAAAAAATGACCAGCAGCAACCTGTTGCAGCAATTTTGAAGCACCTGACGTGCATTTTTTCCTTTAAATACTGGATCTTTTTTCAATGTTTGAAAGGAAGTAACTGTTTTAACAGCAACTTTAACAAGCTTCCAAAACATTCTTTAAACCCTACTTTGCTTAAAGTTATCAGTTTACTGTTCTCTCATTCTCTGCTAACACATAAGACAGTAACATTAAAAAAATTCATGACATTTATGCTGCACTATATTTCCTTATTAAAAATATTACTGTTGTTATTAAAAAATATGTATATGAAATAGTACCACAACTAAAATAAGTAAAATCTCACATCCTTTATGACAGCGGCATTTCAAATGGGAAAGCTGTATTGGATATGGCTGACTGGAGTTAATTTTCTTCATTACAGACAGTAAGGTGCTGTGTTTGGGATTTGTGCTAGAAGAAGTGTTGATAGCACTACAATGTTCTACCTATTGCTTGCACACACTTCAAGTTTTTCAAACTTGAATTTCTAAGGACATAGAAAAGCCCAGACACATAATAGAACCAATTTGCCATAAAGTCTTCTCCTCTACTGCCCTGCAATTTTAAGATGTTGATGTTATAAATGTTAACTAATGTAACTGGCAACTGATCCTGTTAAAAGCTAGAAGGAAAAAAAGTAGTAACAAGTCATCCAAACCTGATCACAAATAGGTGAGCTTTTTGATCAGTACACAAATCATTGGCTTAGTTCTGCTCCTGCTGAAGTCAAAGGTACTGTGAAAAATCTCACTCTAACCAACAGCTTGCTTTACAGTTCTCACAAAGCATAGGTCCAATTTGAAAGCTTTAGTAGATATGATTCTCTGTGTATTTAGACACAAAGTTTAATTTTTACTGTTCACTATCTTTTTTAGTCCTTAAGAGGCAACATAGATTAAGTGGAAGTGAGGTAGATTCTATTTATCATAAACCATCAACAGACTTGCTTGCTGAACTCCCCTCAGATTCCAAAAGCAGATTCCTTTGAAAATACTGAATTTGTACTGATGATACTAAAGACAAAGTTTAGCCCTCAAATAATTCATTAATACCAAGAGCAGAGAAAGAAACAATGCTGCTGTAATTGCAAAGAAAACCCCAAGTATCTTTGGGCATATGTTGAGCAAGTGTCCACAATCAATCATACACAACCAGTGTTTTATTAACATGAAATCATGCTCCTGATTAAAGCTGTTCGTTTAAGGAGGGTGAATTTTTGCCCACTCTCACACTTATTTTATTAAAGTGGTGTTAAAAATTATATTTTTCTTTCCCCCTCAAACAGGAATAATGAAGAATAATAGAGAGGAATGTAAGACTTTTGGTGGCCTAGAAAACATGAGTCATGACCAACATTCCCAAAGGGCAGTGGCTAGGACTTGTCTGGATTTCACATAGCTCCTACCAGCTACCAACTTTCTCCTGCTCATATTTTATTTGTCCCGTTTTCTACCTACATTGTGTTTTCTAGACACTCAGCTCCTTGGAGAAAGACCAGTGTACTTATTAAATGTATTGAGTACAAAGGGTGTTTCCATCTTAGTTTTTGCCTTTGAGTGCTCTGCAATAGGAAACGGTAAATTCCAACTACTCTAAAAGTCTGCCTTGAAATATGGAAGGCAATACCACTCTAACAGCACTGAGTAAATCCCAGTAAATCACTAAGCAGCAATTTTGTGTCCCTGCCTGTAATTTCAAGAATGAGTTTAGGAAGAAAACAATAAAGGATGAAGGCTGGACTATGTATTTTCATGCATAAATAAAGGGAAGATACCTCGTGAGAAATCTTTCACCATCATGCAATCAAAGGTAGGGAAAGAAGCCCTAATGTTGGGAATATTTTTTTGTACTACTTGTTTTTAACTATGTTAATGCTGTTTTAATTACACTGCTAAAGATTTATATAGCCATGGATAGTTAAATGAAACAGAAAGGCAAATCTCTAAATTCTAGTTGGAATATTCTTTATTCTCTGCAGTCAGGAACAATTTTATGAAACAATTTTTAAAGAGGTCTGAACAGAGCAGCATTTCTCAGCATGATAAAGAAGGTAGCTAATGCTGTCAGAGCTGATTTCAACAGCAGTGTTAGGAAAACAAATAAAACATTAACAAAAATGGGGACAGAAATTATTTTTATATAATAAAAGGTATCTCCTGTAACCATTCAAGAGCTCCACAAGATTGGCATTGGTCCTAGAAACATTAGACTCAGGGTTCATTTCCTAAACTTACCTGGAATAGTAAGTAGAGAGATGGATGAAATATCAGGTCCTAAGTAAGTCAGGGGGGGAAACACAAATTGTGTGTTATTTTTTTTCTGTATTTTACTGAAAGTACAATTAAAGTATTTGTCTAGACTTTCCAGATGTCTGTTGGCATCAAATGGAACAGAAGATTTGTATCTATTTTGGGTCTTGAGTACTATCAGAAATACTGAAAAACTGCACTAAATAGCAGAATTGCACCACTTGCAAGAAAATTTCAGAGAAGTAGAATGAGTTTTGAGGTTTGAGAAGTTTTGCCTCTTCTCTCAGCTTAAGTACAGGAAGGTAACTACTTTTCCAACTTTCCTCTCTTCAAGTGTTCACATATTTCATTTCACTTTTCAGAACTAGTTGGACAGTTCATACAGGAAGGGATTTAAAGAAAATATCTTGGTTATAACTATTTATTTGAAGCAAAAAAAGTCAACTATAGTAGAGGAAATGTATTGTACTTGAATATCTGTACTTGAATATCTGTGTATAGGCTTTGCCCCAGGAGGTCCCAGTTGTCCTTGATGGGCTGCAGCTGTGATGTCCTTAATTGGGCTGCAGCTGTGACCAATGAAGACAACTGGGATAAAAGGGGGTGGGTTGGCCAGTCAGGGAAAGCCTTGGAGGAGCTCTGAATTGAGAGAGAACAGCATGCAGAAGAAGGAGTCTGTGCTGTGAAGATCTGCAGCCATGAGAATACACCGAGGAGGTATGGACTTTAGAAATCTGATAACAACAATATGAGACTCTAGAAATAGAACAACAACAATTGGTAACCCCAATGTGATAGTTAGCAGAAGATGAGACAGCCAAGCGCTGTGGTGGTATTTGGCAGAAGATGAGACAGCCAAGAGCTGTGAAAGAACATAGCCTTTGGGTCAAAGAGCTGTGAAAGAGTATGGCCTTTGAGCAAGGAGCTATGTGTGTTGTATATGGCCTGTGAGTCATGGGGAAATGTGTGTATTGTAATTGAAGTATTGTATGTAAAACCTGGTTCTGTAAGTAAAAGAAAAGGGGGAAATATAGTAGAGGAAATGTATTGTACTTGAATATCTGTGTATAGGCTTTGCCCCGGGAGGTCCCAGTTGCCCTTGATGGGCTGCAGCTGTGATGTCCTTAATTGGGCTGCAGCTGTGACCAATGAAGATAACTGGGATAAAAAGGGGGTGGGTTAGCCAGTCAGGGAAAGCCTTGGAGGAGCCCAGAACTGAGAGAGAACAAGATGCAGAAGAAGGAGTCTGTGCTGTGAAGGTCTGCAGCTATTAGAACACACCAAGGAGGTATGGACTTTAGAAATCTGACAATAACAATATGGGACTCTAGAAATAGAACAACAACAGTCAACAATCCTGAAAAACTATAATTTGAATTTTGAAATATTTCTGCTGGTCTGTCTAAAATATAATTAATGATCAAAATTGAAACTATACATTAATAGGGAATTTGGTAAGAAGCAGAACTGAGATATTAGAAAACTTAAAAGACCCCTCTTCTAATATCTGAGTGCTTAATAGGGCCTGGTATTTCACCACTGAATAAAATTTGTTGAAGTATCTTTTCATTAGATTTTTATGAATCTTAAGTACACTTTATATAAATTTTCTGGAATAATTTTCTGTATATCAGTGGCTCCAGAAATTGGCATTTAATGGAAAAATCAATTACTAATAAATTCCAGATTAAACACAGTACCTGAAGTTTTTGCCCCTATTATTTCTGGTGCTGTGTAGATCAGAGATTCTGAGTGACAATTACACTTTAATTTGAAAATTTAATTGGCCTCAACTAAAAAGGAAACTTGAAACTTCTCCACACATTTATAAAGGTAAAGGCATTATTTTGTTACGAAGATGCACATTCAGTTATTTCATTAAGACCAGGTTGGGATAGAAATCTCTCAAGATATATGAGAAAGCATTCTTTATTTATACAACTATATAGGATCAATTTCAGTACAACACACTTCATGTAAATTAATAATTTTCTGTCTTCCAATGTTCAGGCTTCTCTTTAAAGAACTCAGTTGAAATACCAAACCAGTGAAATCTTTAGATTTAGTCTGGCATCAGTCTAAATTCCAGAATCTTGCCAAGTAAAAAGGCTTTTCTTGTCTTACATAGGAGGAAAAAACACTGGCAAGGCAAGTAAAAATCTCCATTCTGTAGTTAGATACTTTGCCCTTATTCCTTTTATAAAAATGCTGGAGTTTTTATAATCTCCTGAAACATCTACAGGATTAGTGATGGATCAAATGTTCCTCCTGCCTTATGCAACAACAAGGTACTTATTTCATTAAAACAATATAAATAACAGAGAGAAGTCATGGCTACTCATTCAGCTCACTAACAGCCCAGGTCCCACTTCCCTTTGCAATTTTCTATTTTCTTGTCATTCCATTTAATTGACATATTAGTATATCTTATTCTTCATATCTTACTTAAAAGTGAACTAAACACACAAATCACCTGCAGATGATTAATATTACATCAGTTGTTTTGAAAGCACAACAGCAACTATCAGGTTGAGAGAAACAACACATGAAAGAATGAGAATGCTAAATAAAAATCATGTTACTTGTCTGAGTTAGACAAAGCCAGAATGAAAAAAGTTCACCCTTCACAATGAATTCTTTAGCGCTGCTGAGTTGGTCTAATTTATTTGCTTGAAGCCATGGGTTTATGAAGCATAAAACAATATAAACTAACAATATTTGGTGCTGAATCTTTAAAACAGTAACAGAGGCTGTGCTGGTTTTGGCTGGGGTAGAGATCACTTTCTTCAAAGTCTGGATCTGTGCTTGAATTTGTGCTGAAAATAATGTTGATATAATACAGATGTTTTTGATATTGCTGAGCAGCATTTACAGTGTCAAGGCTTTTCTACTCCTCACCCAACCTGACCTGCAAGGAGGCTGGGGGGTTCTCAAGAAGCTGGGAGGACACACAGCTGACCCCAAACACCAACAGGATATCCCAAACCATACAGTGTCATGCCCAGCATATAAAGGTGGGAGAAGGAGGAGACATCTGGAATGACAGCATTTGTCTTCCCAAGTCGCCATTAGCTATGATGGGCCCTGTTCCCTGGAGATGGCTGAACACCTGCCTATCCATGGGAAGCAGTGAAGACATTCCTGATTTTGCTTCACTTCCATGCACAACTTTTGCTTTAGCTATTAAAGTCTTTTGTCTCAGCCCACTGTCACTATTCCATTTCTCTCCCATCCCACTGGTGCAGGAGTGAGTGAATATCTGCATGGGGCTTGGTTGCTGGTTGAGGTCAAACCAAGATGCACTGCAATATTTAAGACTTTTATACACATACTGTTTACTTTTAACTCGTCAGCTATTTCATATATCTGCACTCACAGAAAGCAAAAGAAATTAACAAACTGAGCTATTCCTAAATGGCTGAAACCCAGCTGAGCTGAAGGCAGGGATAATGAGGGCAGAATTTCACCAAAGTCGGCAATATTTTAATTTACAATGTGTACTAGACAAGTTTGCAAAGAAGAACTTCCTATTTTATGTGCTACATGAAGCTGAGGCTTTAAACAAGCTCTCAAATTCTTAAACTGTGCAAAGGAACAAATTTTCAAAGCCCAGTTTAAATGCTCCTTAAACGAGTTATCACAGAAAAAGGTAGGAACTACAGAAAACAGCAAAAGCCAAACTACAAGAAAGTAAACGGCAAAAATCTGTATTGTCATGCAAATGACAACATTTCCCACCAAGTGTCTAAACCATTACTTTTGTTTCTCAGCAACAAGATAATTTCAGATTTTTTGGGTTTTTTTTTATTTTTTTAATAACCCACTCTTTTCCTATATCTGATGTATTGGAAATAAATTCACACTGATCTATGCTGAAGTCTTTTTAAACAAACCCTGAAGTATTTTCATGCAAGCCTTAGTTGGAATTCACATATCATGAAAGTTAATTTAAAAAAAAGGCATTATGGGACAGAAAGAAGGATCAACAAAGACATTGCATCACTATTTCAAGAGAAATTGTGACTGGATTGATTAAAAATATCTGCTGCATAGAGGAGTGTGTGTAAATGAGATGCTGTTTTTACCTGGGCTACTGGTATTTAAGATAATTAATCTTTGAAGAGATCATTGCTGGTGTATCAACTAACACCCCATCTCTAATTTAGATCCCTATTCTAGAGCAGAGGAAAGAGGCCTGTGTCTTTACCAGCTGGTAACATAAGACAGCTGTTGCTAATCACAGCCTTTCATATTCTTTTCCTTTTGTCTGCACCAGACTGTGGACACTTGAGTAGAGACAATTTCATAAGGCTTATTCTGCAACTTCAAGAACTATTTAGCCACTAGAAGCATTTTGTGTTAACTTTTGCTCAAACCTTAAAATGCTGCTGCTGACTCTACAGCTGTCATTGAAGCTTAGCCTACAGACCATAATAAATTTTTAGGCCAAAGGTTCCCTTGGAGCAATTTGTATTTTTACATGAAGTTAAAGTAAGTGCAAATGTCTTCCAAGAGCTGCCCTCATTCCTAAACAGAGAGCCTGTAAACTGTTGTCTTACATGGTTTTTAACTGGGCAGAATTTTTTTTCAACAATTGTATACACTTGGACACTTTCTGCATGTTTTCAGAACCCTGCTTACCTAGCACTGCCCAAAAAAGCTTATCAGCAAACAATGAATAAATGATTTATAATAATAATCTTTCAAATAGAAATGACTCCTAAGTGAAATAATATGATAATTATCTTAGCTGTTTATAAATAAAAGGTCAGATCAACTGCTATTATTAACATATTCTACCAAATATATAAAACAAATCCTCTTAATTATTTTCTAGGTTTTTTTCATTATTTATAAAGCAAGCTGAAGCAACTGCTGTGTGCTGATTTGCCTAATGTATACAATTACTCAGAAAAGACAAGACACTCATTCAGAGCAATCAGCTGTTTGATACTAAGTGTAAATGCAGTCCTTGAAAGATAGTTCCTAGAGGAAGTATCAGGAAACCTGCAGTTCTGGGAATAATTCCATGCCAAGCACAGAATATTGCTAGCAAATCAACTACAGAAACCCTGCAAGAGATTATTCTGCATTATTGAATAAGTATTTCATTTCCATCACACTGATTTCTTTTGCTCCACCACTCAAAAGCTGTAAAAAATGCCTTATATCTTTTACTATTCATTAATTTGACACTTTCATTAAAGTAAATGAAGCTAATTTAATCACATTCAGGTGCTATATTGGATAGATGATAGTATTTTGTCTTTTAAACAGTTTGTCTTTTATTCTACTACCTTCATCAAACAGTATTCTGAATAATTATCACACTGCTGTTACGAAGTTACAGCACTATTACATCCTGAATAAGAACTTCAGGTCACCTACAGCATTTACACAAAATACCACAAATCAAGGCAAAGCACCTCAGGCTATGCAGTAAGAAAGTGATTCCTTATAGCACTGTATGTGTTTCTAAGGTCTTTAACATTTGGATTATTACATTATCTCAGTTTTATATTCACTAGTCAGGAGGTAAGTGTCAGCTGGAATCATTGAATCTCAATTTTTTTTACATCTTTCATTTTGTTTGATGAGCTTTTTACCAATTGTAATTTATTGCTCTGATGAAAGTATAAAGCAAAAAGCTCAAATTGTAATCAAGGCTAATGGTGAACCATGTACCATGTGATAATAAATCAGCAAGGAAAAACTACTCTGGAGACAAATAGAGATCTTTATAATTTCAGAATGAATACTATTGGAATAAATGTTTATGTAAAATTAAAAACGGTATAAAAAAACCAAACACCCAAGTTCCAAAAAAAACCAATAATCTCTTATAAAATACAAAATTAAAAACTTTCCATGAGTAGCTAAATTTTGCAAGAAATAAAATCCTTTTTCTGCATTAAAGTATGTAGCAATGAGAACTAATAAGAAAGTCTTAGATGCTAAAACATTTGATTTTTATCAACAGCATGGAACATTGTCAGTCACAGCCTGCAGTAATCCTGATACTTGATCTTTTAAAACTTACTACACAGCAGAAAATCCCCCAACTCTTCTATGAGGAAGCTTTGTGGAGTTACTGGAACCTTTTATTCTTGAGCAACTGGTATTTTATTTTATAAAAGGATGATATATGTAAAAAAAAAAAAAACAAACCAAACCTGAATTTGAAAAAAAATCTCATTCACTTTAATTTTCACTTTTAATTGAAAGGCCCTGAGACAGAAGCTAAAACATTGAGCTAACATGCAACAGATACGTTTATATAGAAGCTTTTTTTTTTTTTGACTACCACAAAGCCTGCATATCATGACTCAATAAAAATGGTTGTGTGCAACTTTTTCATAATTTTATTAATAAATATCAAACAAGTGTTAGACTAGATTTACAGTACCTTTGGATATTGCTTGACAGGGATCAGAACTCTCTCTGACAGCTTTATGTTTTTGTTGCTGATAACATCAAGATATTTCTTTTCTTCATCTTCCTTCTTGCCTTCTGAACCCTGAAATTTTTCCATTTCTGAAAAATATCACGAAACAGAACAATCAGTGACATGGTAGGTGTCATCCTTAGGAAGTTTAAACTTACACGTTCCTACCCAGACCGTGCACTGAACACCTGACAGGTGTTCAGCAGTCCCGTGACAGGGACTGCTGTCCTTAAGAGAACCTGGACTCTCAGCAGTGCTGGGAGGCAGAGGTGACAGCCCCAGGTCACACTCCACAACTAATTCTTCCCCAGCTGAAAGGGAAGCCAAATGATCTCAGCAGGAGCAGGAATAGATGAGGCTTACAATTCCAGCTGTCAGTCTTTTAAAGGGAATAACATCATCACAGCTTGATGCTTTTTGTAAATGTGACCTGCCAGAACTAAGCTGGATTCCAACTGCAATGGCTAACTTTCAGTACAAATACTAGAAAACTGAAGAAACTTCTTGTTGTTACTGAGTTTCCATTCAAATACTTCTGAATTAGTTAAAGGTTATACAAAAGAAGATAAGAAATAGTTAACTCTTGCTCAAAAAAATTATTCAATTAAGAAATGCAATAAAGACCATTAAATAAATAAAAAAAAAAAAAAAAAATATATATATATATATATATATATATGTAACTATTAAAAAAACCCAAAAACTATATTCAGGTAGAATAATTTTGAATTCTTTATTCCCTAAAGCTCTATAACCAACGGATAATAACAAATAATTGAATTCATCATCCTGCAAAGAGAATCATATATAGTGCCTGAGAGCTTCCTGACAGCACAGGTACTATTGAAAATCTGCTTTTACAGCAGTGACATTGTTGACAGCACAGAAAATGGCAATGCTTATAATGAGCTAATTATAACTGAATTACAGCTGAAAAGGGACAGCTGTGGGTCTCAGAAACATGCTGCTTCAAGGATGGGGAAGCAAGAGTGGAAAGGAGGAACACAGCCACAGCACGCTATAACATTCATATACAAGTTTCTTTGACTTCCAACAAGCATAAAGAAAAAATGTGTTGAAAAGAACAGCCCATGTCATGATTTGTTAATAAATGTTTATGCTGCTTTTATGAGATCAAGTAATTTATTTAAAGCCTGCACCAGCAGACAGTTCTCTAATGTTACAGTCATAAGCTTTTTTAAAACCTCCCAGAGAACACACCTAAAATACTTCAAATGGGATATATATTCAATAATTTAGGATTAAAATCAGTTACAATCACTAAAAGCATCAGAAGAACATTTCATTATTGTAAAATACTTGAACACATGTAAAAAAATGTGGTATGTTGCATTCAGTGGAAGATTAATCTGGAAAGCAGCAAGCATCAGTTAAGTAAGTAACTCATTTTGGGTAGGTTTAATAGGAAAAAAGGTCTTTGAAAATAGCAAAAATTCCAATGCAATTATACAAAGGGCTGTGCTATGGGGGTACAGAGGGGAGAGACAAAGGCACATAAAGAGGGAAAAGTGTTACAAGCACAGTAAGTACTAAATGAAATATAGGAATTTCCCAAATGTATTGTGAACACAGAACTAAATTAGATAATTCTAAAAGGTAGGTGGGGAAAGTCAATCTATATGTACACATACATTTCACTAGAACCATGGAAGTTTAAGTTGGAGAAGACCTTTAAGATGATCAAGTTCAGCTGTTAATCAAGCTCTGCCAAGTCCACCACTAAACCACATCCCTAAGTGCCACATCTACACGTCTTTTAAATATTTCCAGGGCAGTCATTTCCTGGCGTAATCTGTTCCAATACTTGGTAACTGTTTTTGCGAAGAAGACGTGGTTCCTGCTGTCCAACCTGAACTTCCCCTGACACAGCCTGAGGCTGTGTCTTCTCATCCTGCCACTACTTGCCTGGGAGAAGAAACCAAGCCCCACCTGACCATAACCTCCTTTCAGGTAGTTGAAGAGAGCAGTGAAGTCCCCCTGAGCCTCCTTGTCTCCACGCTAAACAGCTACAATTCCCTCAGCTGCTCCTCATCAGATCTGTGCACCAGACACTTCCCCAGCTCTGAGCTCCCTTCTCTGGACTCACTCCAGCCCCCCAAAGTCTTTGTGAGGGGCTAAGAACTGAACACAACATTCAAGGTGTGGCCTGAGCAGTGCTGAGTACAGAGGAACAATCATGCACTGGTCCTGCTGGTCACACTATTGCTGATACAGGCAAGGATGCCATTGGCTGTATAAACAACTAAACTCTTTCTCCTGGAAAGCTGAACATACTTAAAATCCTGTATGGTCAGTAGGGATGGGTACTAAAGGTTAGGACAAAATGCTCCACTTTGAATCATCTACCAGGCCTTGCAACCAGTCCCAGCCTTGTGTTTTGTTTTTGACTGAGAGTACATGGAAGTTCTGAAATGAAAGTGGTGTTTTTGCTGAAGCTAATGCAAGACTACTTCAGCTGGGCTTATCAGAATTCTGTGAACAAGAGTTTGTTGATCAACCAAGACTGAGACAAGCCTGTGGCATTTTAATTGGTTTTACTCCATGACAAGGGCTGAGCTCTAAACCCAGAAGAGCCAGTCCCAGCTTATTATGGGAGGCACAAGAAACAGCAGTGGGGAGTTGAGTTTCTTACAAGGAATGAAAGGCAACAGAGAACCCATTTCAGGGGAGCTCCTGCAGCACTCAAGGTCAAATACAGAGAGAGAATCAAATTAATAGGGATCATGATGAGGGCCAGGCTGTGAGCCTAGAATTACAGCAGAAGGCAGCAGGGACACTGGGGACATCAGGTTTCTACCAGGAAGCAGTGCCAATTAGCCCATGATCACAGCCAGACAGCTTCTGAGTATCATCTCCAAGGAGGGAGAGTCCACAAGCACCCTGACAGTGCTTGGTCACCCTCACAGTAAAAAAAAAAGTTCTCCAATATTTAGAGAGAAGTTCTGTGTTCTGGGCACCCCTCAAAAGAGCCTAGTTCAGTCTTCTTTGTACCTTCCTTTCAGTTATTGGTATACACTGGAAAAGATCCCCTATGGAGTCTTCTCCAGATTGAACAGCCTGGAGGCAGCACTCCTAGCCCTGTCTTTGTAGAAGAGATGTTCTAGACCCTTCATCATCCTTGTGAACCCTTACTTGACACTCTCCAGTATGTCCATCTCTACTTATATCCATCTCTACTGGGGAGCTGCACACTGGACAGACTGCTTGAGTGAGTATCACCTCTTTTGACCTGCAAAGTTGACTGAGGGGTAAGAAATGCCTTGAGCTGGCTTATTTCTAAAACAGAACATAGGGATGAGTATGATCAGTGTAACCTGTGAATTTATATGAAAAATATGGCATTAGGATTTTGCTTGACAGTGGAGCAGCTGTGTAAGATGAGTTATTTTGGAAATTTTCATTCCTTAGGGCTGGAGCTTGTGTCTTCTGGGTGTGGTCCCCAAAAGCCCCACAATGTCACCAGGGAGTCATTGTGACATGTGTGACAACAAGCCTTTTGGATGCTTGGGGAAGCTCTGAAAGGCCCCAGTGTCTGGCCTCCTCCACTGGGGACAGACATCTGAGGGTGAGGGGAAAAAGGATCCCCATCCCATTGTGTGCTTTCTGAGGGCACAAAGAAGATTTGCTGGACAAGGACACTGACACGACCTGGGGTACTGGTCCCAATCTGCCATGCACTCAGGCTCTGTCTGCAGCTGCTGAGAGGCCAGGAATTCCTTTCCCAGCCTCCCAGCTCCTGCCTGCATGTATCAGAGAGGTCAGTTACCATCCTGCCTCAAGAGCTAGAACATGCCAAGACACTCTAGTGTCACTCATCTGCCCCAGAATGGTCCCTGGCATTGGTGGCAGCCCAAGTGCTGTCCTGAGGCAGAGTGGGCAGTTCTTTAAGGCTCGACTTTGGTAGCTTTGCTGCTGGCTGCAGATTGTGTCCCCAGCACCAGGGAACACATCAGCTTATCTCTTTGGTTTGCAGAACAAAATGGCCTCAGAGGAAGACTTGGCAGAAAGCGGCACCTCTTCCCTTGCTGCCAGCACCAGCCAGGTATCCCAGGCTGCCCGTCCAGGTGCTTCGGAGAACCTAAGTTGCCCAATCTGCCGGGTGGGCATTAATGACCAACCTTCCATGAGCTGGCGTTGGCACCCTTTCTGTTTTTACTGCATGGTGGAGTGGCTCCACAGAAGAGTGGAGGGCCTGATATGCCAGTCACCTTTTCCACATACATTCCACGTGGTGGGAGACAGTAACTCTGAGGTGCACTCTGTAGAAGAGTCCATCAGTTCTGCCAGCCGTACTCCAGGAGAGCAAGCTGGGTCCTGCTCTGCAGAAAGAGGTCAGCATAATTCCCCAGGACGCCAGCACCGCAAGTCTCACAGCAGAAGCTGTGGTGGCAGTCGTGGGGGCAGCCGTGGGGGCAGCCGTGGCAGGGCCCAAGAGAAGAGCCAAAGCAGGTATCCAAGGAGGCATCA
Source organism: Molothrus aeneus (assembly GCF_037042795.1). NCBI lineage: Eukaryota > Metazoa > Chordata > Aves > Passeriformes > Icteridae > Molothrus > Molothrus aeneus. Next base: position 98,782,585 of record NC_089648.1, on the reverse strand, counting down.
TGATGACCACACCAGGGCCCAGCAGGCCCAGGGCTACAACCACTCAAGGAGCAGGAGACGGCAGCAGAGCAGGGCTCGGAGCACTGCTCGTGACAAGGGCCGAAGGACCAAACAGCGCATCCGTGCCCTCTCAGGGAGGCGTAAGCGCCGTCAGCAGGAATACCAGGTTTCTTTCATAGAACCGAGGGCAATAAGGAACCGATCCCGGCAGACGTTGCGCAGATCTTCCAGCCAAACACTGAGGGAGTATCTAAGGGAGATGGAACGCGATGAGGGACGAGCTCTAAGACAGGACTGGTTCATCCGTGCCTCTTCTGGGAGGAGCAGGCGCCAACAGCGGGGGCGCCAGCATTCTTACAGAGAAACGCAGGTGGCAAGGAGCCGAACCCAAGGGAGGTTCCGCAGCCCACTGCCCCTGAAGGAGAATCCAAGGAGGATGGAATGCTGTGAGAGACAGATTGAACAGGGCTTCCATGCCTCCCCAAGGAGGAGTGAGCGCCTTCAGCAAGCACGCCAAGTTTCTCTCATCGAACCACAGGTGACAAGGAGCCAATCCCGGGGGAGGTCCCGCAGCACACAGCACCAAACAGTGCGGGGAAATCTAAGGAGGATGGAACGTGACATTCTAACCTCCATGAGGTGGGGTGAGCGCCATCAGCGGAGAGGCCAGGCTGATTTCACTGATTCACAAGTGGCAAGGAAGTGATCCCCATGGAGGTCCCGGAGCCATGCTGGGCACGAGCCTGGTAGGACACACTACCAACAAGGGAACTACTGTATGCCCTCTTACCAGTGTCAGGAATGATACTACTTCAGACAAAAACAGCCCCTACTAACAATTGCAAAAATAAAGTCAAATCAAATGCTCAAGCCTTGGGCTAAGGATCTATTCCCCATCAAAAAATGCATCTGAAAATCTAAAGACACCTTTAAAAAGCTTTTTCAGGTTAGGGGGATAACAGGTACAAAACTTAACTGCTGCTTTTGTCATTCTGTTCTATGGTACCCACTTGTGTATAAAATGGGGTAGTGAACATTTCGTATGGGGGTACCTTTCTATCTGTATTTGGTTTCCACAGTGTGACCAACTTTTTCTTGGTTTTGCCAAAGACATCAACAACTTATTAGGAAATCTCTTGTCCTTCCACACCTGTTTTCTTACACTTTATCCCAAACATCCCCCAGAGGACCTTCTCCTGTTACCACTCTTCTCACAATGAAGCAGTGAACAGTTAAGTCAATTTACAATTACTCTATCTCAAAGGCACTGCCTATAATACCAATCCAAATGTAATGTCTGGTAGAAAGCCTCTGAAAAGGTTTTCCTTCTTCATCTTCTTCTTTAAAGACTTTAACAATAAACCCCAAAGCCTTCATGGAGAAATTTGCCCCTATGCTACGCCCTGTACAAAGCCTCAGGTTTAATGCCCAGTGTGGCACTACAGGCTACAGGCTCTTCAGACCTTGGCCAAAGACTACCAAAGTAATCAAAAAACAGTGTTGTATCAAGCACTGTTACTTTCAAATAAGACTGGAGCAAAAAGAGGAGTCTTCTCAAAAGACAGAGGCAATACACTAATTACTGGAGCAAGACAAACTGTTTTCAATTTTTGTATTGAACTACAGTCAGCCGCTACTGTGTACACTTGTCATGTCACTCCATGACTAGTACCACCACAGAAAAGAAGCATTAAGACAATCTTATGAAGGAATCCTGGCCAGAATCAAGCTGCCAACTTCCTCACAGCACTGACATGCAGCTAGTTGCTTTAGCTGAAAATTTTTACTTGCCAACTGCAAAAACAACGGTCAACTGCAACACACACTACACAAACAGAACCAGTGCCTTTAGTGAGATGTTGCATTCATTGCACCCCTCATGTTTGTGTTTAGCTTGTTAGTTTTCTGTGCAGTCACTGATAAATCCCCCAAAGGAAAAGAGGTGGCTGCCACATGGACAATTGACTTGTGGGAGACAAACCTGGCTCATCATGAGCATATGGAATCATTCAAACCTTCCCCTGTCATGAAATCTGGAGGGGCTTTCTTAGCTTGAGTGTGATTTGAGTCACAGAACCATGGAGGCACGAAAGGAACTGCAGAGAACCATCTAGTGCAACCTCCCCTGCTCAAGCAGAGTCACCAAGAGACGGTGGCCACAGGACTACAGCCATACAGCTTTTGATTACATTCCTGCACATGTCAAAAAGGTCAGTCACCATCCTGCCCTGAGAGCTGGAACATGCCAACACAATCCAGTGTCACTCATCTGCACCAGGATGATCCCTGGCACTGGAGGTAGCCCAAGTGCTGTCCTGACACAGAACAGGCAGTTCTTTAATGCTTTGCTGCTGGCTGCACACTGTGTTCTTAGTGCAGGGGAACGTGTGCTGCTGCTTACAGAAAGCGATAGGCAGTATAGGATCTTGTGACCGGCTGTATTAGGTCTGCATGGCCTGGTTTTGGAAGTAGAGGGAGCTACAGGGGTGGCTCCTGTGAGAAACTGCCAGAAGCTTCCAGTGCTTGGCAGAGCCAATTACCAGTGGTTCCAAAGATGGACATGCTGCTGGCCAAGGCTGGGACAACTATAAATAGTGGTTACGTGTCTGTAATAACATGTTTAAGAAGAAACAAAACAAAAATGGTGGGGAAGTTGTAATTGCAGCCAGAGAAGAGTGAGAAAATGTGAGAAGAAAAACTTTGCAGACACGAAAGGCAGTGAAGAAGGAGGAGCAGGAGATGCTCCAGGCACGAGAGTCAAGATTCCTCTGCAGCCTGTGGCGATCCATCGGGATGCAGAGATCCACCCACAGCACATGCAAGGCCACACACCAGAGCAGGTGGCTGTGGAAGACCTGAGGTGAGAGGGACCCATGCTAGAGCAGCCTGTCCTTGAAGGACTGCAACTCATGGAAAAGTGATGTTTGAGGGGAACTGTTGCCTGTGGGATGGACTCACATTGCAGCAGTGCACAGGGAGCGGCTTCCTGTGAGATGAACACATGCTGGAGAAGTTCTGGGAGAACTGTCTCCCATGGGAGGGATCCATGGTGCAGCAGGGGAAGGATTCCTGTCCCTGAGCAGCAGGAAAAGCTATGGATGATGAACTGACCATAACTCCCATTCCCTGTCTCCTTGTGCTGCTGGGGAAGGAGGTAGAGCTGGGAAGAAGGGGGAACAGGGTGGGGGGAAGGTGGTTTTACAGTTTTATTTTACTTCTTATTATCCTGCTGTGATTTTATTAGCAACAGACTCACTTTATATCTTCAAGTTGAGCCTGTTTTGCCTTTGATGGCAATTGATGGGTGTTTTCTCCCAGTCCTTATCTCAAACCATGAATCCTTCATTAAATTTTCTCTCCTCTGTCCAGATGCAGAGGGGAGTGAGCAAGTGGCTTTCCTGAGTGCCTGGCATCCAGTCAGTGTCAACCCACTACACCAGTGGAAATAAAATGTCCATAATCAACAGCATTCCTCCACAGACCACAAACACAAGGATCTCAGTGGTACTTTTTCTGCACCACTGATCTTAGATAAAAAGCAAAAATAAAGCATTTTAAGAAGACACTTCATATGTTTTCCACTCATTTTTGCTCTGAGCTAACCAAATGAAACCAGGGAGACATAGAGCTATTTAACTACCTCCCCCAGTATCAATCCTCAAATATGCCTCGTTTTTACCTTTCACCATTAACACAGTAATCTTGCATCTGCTTCTGTGTAACACACATCTCTCATTCCTCTTCATTGGAAGAAAACATGCATATTTCAGTCATGCAAAAAGAGGCCCTGACTAGAGAAGTATCAGGGACAAAACCCCATTTCTAGCTAGATCTTTTTAGAGATATTATTCTCTATGAAAATTTATCCTGACCTATCTCCAGAATTTGAGCTGTAAAATTCTGGAAATATTGTCAGCCCATTTATGTGTAATTTTTTTGAGGGGAGTAGCTTCTTTTTCCTTCATGGATTTATAAAACAGAAAGCTAAGTTAGTAGCTCTTTTTCAGCATTCTCTGCTTTACTCTTACAGTGCCAATAAAATGATGTTAATTACATTTCTCTTCAAAGTCCTTGACACTTATTACAAAATTTCTCTAATGAATATATTTTTTCTATTAAAATTAGGCACCCCAGAGTAAAAACATCCTTTTGCTACACTTAAGAGTCATGTCAAAACTCTTCAAAAAATAATTTTCTTCTTGTCAGTCTGTCCAACCCACCAAAAAAATTAAATCTCACAATTCTTTCTGCTGTCAACATTTGCCTCCCACTTAAAGGAATTTTGCAGCCTATCTGACTTTTCTTGCCTTTGCACTTGCAGTACCGGCACTGCTTCAATCAAGAATCATGGGCTGCTGTTAACAAGGTCAAGCCCTCTGAAACAATCATATGTTTCTATTAATGGGAATGATTTCTGGAATGGGGGTATCACCAACTTCTTGCATGCATGTACTATTATGTATATCAAGCTTATCTAGTACTCAAAGTACATTTTTTCTGCAGGTTAATGAAAGAATGTTTGAATTGTAAGAGGAAGAATGAGACAATGCCAGTGCAAAATAACAATCACCAAATCATTGACAGCTCTAAATTAGAGAGAGCATTTTTAATTTAAGGTTCATTAAAAAATTACATAGTGGGAACTCTGAATACCAAAACAGCGTTAACAAAAAATCCCAGCATATTTTTAGATACAGAAAATACTGGAAACATACATGAAGGCTCATGTTCTGTCCAAGGCATTACATTTTAATTGAAAGCAAGGCTATTGAATTTTGAGTCATGGAAAAAAAAAAGGCAGATGGCTCAATAGTTGAACAAATTAAAATGAAGTTAATTCATAAGAAGTGAGCATCCTAAGAGGTTTCCAGTAATAAAAATGGCATCCAAACTCCTAAGAATTGGTAACTTAAAAGGAAAAATATTGAGTGTACCAAGAGTGGTTGGGAGGGGTTATAAGGACAGTACAATCAGCCACGAGCACTGGCTCACTATATTCACCCAGAAACACATTCATGTATTGTATTAACAACATTCCTTCACTTTATGTACACATACTCATTAAGTCACACAGCTAGTGGGGATGATTCAGGGAGGATAAGGGAATAATTCTTCTTACATCAGACACAAGTAAGGCAATACCTCTGCCAGTGATTAATTTAATAACTGTTAGATTAATTGTGGGCCAGATCTACATGTGTATGTCACCTGTTCTAGACAAATACAAACTGAAGCTTTGTAACTGCATTAACTCAAGCTGAATCACCTCAGCTCTCAAGCAAGAAAAGTGGCTAGTAAAATAATGTTCAGAAAGAATTCTGAAAGACAAGTCAAAAAAGAATGACAGAGATGCAAAATCAGGCCAGTATGAGAAGAAACAAAAATGGGTATTTAGTGTTTCTCAGGAGGGGAAAGCATCTATTTGTGATGTTACAGATTGAAAAAAAAAATACTTTTAGGTATAGGATGAAATTACAGAGGGGAACTGCTGAAAGCATCCGTATTGATAAACTCAAGTCTTTTACAGATTCTTCCCTTATGACTAGATTCCATCCCATGAGGCACTGAAGGTCTTTTTAATTTGGGCATATCTGAAAATACAGCGTCCATTACAAGTTTAATTTATTATGCAGGTATTTTTTTATTGTTGGACTTTATGGCTGTTATCATCTATCAGGCTGCCTATTGTATAGAACATAGAGAAATTGCAGAAAAGTGATCCTTTAGTAGGTACTCATGAGACTGCATGTATGTGCAACACTGGGCCAGACCTGCCCTCTCCTCCCCAGAAAAGCAAAGACATTGGCAAAGTGGAGCAAGGTCAGGGGAGGCCACTCGTGGTGGTCAGAGCTGGAGCACTTGCCCTGTGAGAGGAGGCTGAGAGAACTGGGCCTGTTTATTGTGCTGAGGAGACAGCTCTGAGGGATCCAACAGCAGCTCAGCAATGCTGATGCTCCCACAGTCATGCTCCTCACAGGAGTGTGAAACAAGGGTGACATAAAACAGGGAAAAGGTGAAAATAGGAAGGTTTGGCCTGTGTATAAGGAAAAGTTCTCTCAACACAGTCCAGCAGTGCTGCAGGCTGCCCAGATATACCATCTCTTCCACTGGAGGATTTCACGATCCACCTGGAAATCCCTGAATAACTTGGTCTGAACCCTTGGCTGGCCCTGCTTTGAGCAGGAGGTAGCACTAGAGATCTCCCAAGGCCCCTTCACATGTGAACTATCCTAGGATCCTACAAATGCAAAAAATTTCAGACTTATCCGTGTCTGTCAAATTTCTGGAATTTGTCCAAAAGATTTAAATGTCATTGCAAAAAAGTTAGAAGACAGAAACAGCATGCTTGCATAATCCTGCATCCTTAGCAAACTTTTTAACAAAATGTACTAACATAGGTAGAAAAGTAACTAAAGATCTAAAAAACTTCAGATTTCTAATTAAATGAAAACCAAAGAGTATTAACAAGAAAACAAAGGAGGAAAATTCAAGTGTGCAAAAACTTATATTTCTTTCCCCTCTCTATACTGACAACTGATTTTTACTGTCTGGTCACTACTTTGGCTCTATCCATCACGTAATCAGCAGCTTTCAAAGGTATGCCACAGGGTAGTTTCTTGTCCAAGTTATACTATTGGTAGAAAAATAATTACCTAATGTATCTATCTACTGACCTATGCTTAGATCAGTATAGATTTAAAAAGCTATAAAGAGGATACTAGTAGTGTTAAATAACTAGAAATGTCCTGAAATGAAAATATTAGTTCTTACTAAATTTATGAACAACATCTGCTCCGATGCACACCCTTTCATGGAGAGTTTTAAGTCTGATTGGCAAGTAGTTCCTCAAGACAGTAGTCCATATAATCCTAGTTCAGTTGCTGAATACACTCCCACTATAATTAATACACTATCCCACGTAATTCTAGATAGATAGCAACTGCAATCACAAAAAAAACCAAAAAACAAACCCCCCCCCCCAAAAAAAAAAACAAACCAAAAAAACCCCCCCACTATTTACAATGAAATTTGCTGCAGGAAATTGAAGGAGTCTTTCTCACCTCAGTAAAAATAACCAAGAGCAATCCAAAGGTCAGCATCAGCAAGCGCAGTAAGTTTGCAGTAAGAAAAGATCTGGGATGCATTTTGAATGCGATGACTTAATAAAGTTGCTGATAACATTTAAAGGGTGATAACAATGTTAGCTTCAAGATATAGGTGTTTTCTAGCTTTGGGAAAAAAAGGACTATTATGAGGATTTTAGAAGGACTATTAAAGGAACTGAACAATTACAACATTGATTAAATATATATTTTTTATCAAATTGTTAAAAAGAGAGCAAGCCACTAGGTAAGATTTTAAAGGCTAAAGTTCTTTCAAAAGTGTCTCTGAAGTCAAACATACCTTTGGGGAATTGACCTGTGTTGGAAGTTTGTTTTTGGCAACAGTACTGCTTTAGCTATGGTGTGCAGTTCACTAAATGGCTGTTCCCAGTACAGCTCTCCCTTCTTACCTCTTATCTTCAGAACAACTTAGACAGTATTATGAATATGTCACCAGTTGGATGAAAGGCAAACCTGAAAGTTGTTGGAATACTTTTTATTTAATCCTGGGTTTCTTTCATCTGAGAATGAGACTACTCATAAAAAGAGAAATAGAGAGCATGAAGATTTACTCAGACAAGTAAAAAATAAAGCAAAAACCAACAAAAACATCACAAGTGTATTTATTTGTGAACATATCTCTAGGTGTCCTTGAATTTAACGCCCTAAAAACTGTGTTGCTATGACAGGTAAGAAAAGAAAAGTAGCTTTTTGCCAAAGATTTTGTAGTTTCTACTGTGTCAAAGTTTATTCAACAAAACACTTCAGGACACACTGAAGTGTTCTCACAGATTAATTTGAAGAAAAGGCATCAGTGCAGTGCTGTGCTACATATTGTGTGGTGTGGAACAGATACACAGGGGTGAAAGATGAATCGATCACTGAAATCACAGGGAAGCCCACCAGTGACATATGCATTACCTATCCCTGACTATCTGAAACCTGCTGGAATTCTTGAGTGGGTTGCTCTACCCAGCTGGAGTTACCAGCCAAAAGGAAGTTTTTCTGTCTCTTCACAGTTTCTGGGAATTTTCTTTTACTCTCTTCAGTCCTAGAACTTATTAGTGACAATAAGGTCTGCAATGAGCAACACAGAGATATGAACCAGCCAGCAATTTTTTCCTTTCTGCTCTTATCTAGCCTTTTTCACACTTTTCTCTATTGTGAAGTAGAACAGCTGCAGAATAAGACTGATGTCTAGAAGTTCACATTATTGAAAACTATGAAAAGATGCTATATACTGAAGTTAAGAACCAGTATAAAATTTTGCTTGAAGTTCAGGCTTCCCACTGACCTCTCCTGATTTTCCAGTTAGTAATTCCACTAATGAGCTGCTAATCTCACTAATCTCTGCTCAGACACTAATCTCTGCTCAGACAGTTATCAAAGTATTTGAAAGGAGTCTACAAACCATCAAAATAGTAGTTTTCATTCAGTATGCGACTTCAGATCTTGGGCTCAGAAAGTCATCTGTATTGGAAAGACTGACAGGAAAACTGAAGTTCAGAAGAGATGATGATGGAACACCAAGTAAATGCAAGGAATTTGCAGCTGAGAGGTGGGAGAGATTTTAGAGTGTCAGAGTATGACCTTTGCTTCCTAGCATGCTTCTGTCAGCAAAGAATGGCTCTGACTGCTATACAGACGGGAAAATACTGAGTGCATTCACATATATAAAACAAATAATTATATATAAAACCTCAAACTTTTTATTCCTAACTGGTAAAAAAGCACAAAAGAAGGAAACAAAACATTCAAGTTCTGGTAAGAACGATTATGTTCACCTGTCTACAATGACATTCTCTTAAACATCCACTGTTTCATTGAAGACTTCATTTACAGAAAAGTTTCATCCAGCTGCTCGTTAAGACTGTAGCCAGCATACATATCTAGCCTAAGGTCAAGTTTAATGATGTTCAGAGATTTACTGTATGCTATCAGGATTTCCTAGCTCATCCAAAGATTACACCATTTCCTATCACAATGGAAGATGACTCATCTGCTTCAGTTGCAATACATTTTAATTTGTCTTTCTTGAGACTGAGAGCAACAGTTACAAAGAAGAACTTTTTGACAAATTGATATTTAAATTGAAGGACTAAACTAGTGATATCTGAACAGCAGAAAGGTATTTAAGCCTATACTCACAAACCCACTGGAAAGCACATCTTTACTTTAAGCCTCCACTTGGAAGTCCTTACAAACAAATCCTTGCCCCAGAGGATCAGTAGCACACACTAAAAAGATGATCAAACTTCCCATACCACCTCTTCAGGACAAATTGCCAGCAATATCTAAAAATATATGGCCCATGAAAACCTGAATTAACACACCTGTAAATGTGCAGTGAGAACAAAAGAAGCTGAAATGAAGCAAATGTGTAAAATTAAAGATATTTTAATAATCTGAGGAGGTTTTATTGCAGTACCTCCTGCGGATTTTTCTGCATTTGATTTTTCAATGGATTTGACAGAACACACTCATGCTCACACCTCACTCAGTAGGTTTTCCTCACCCATGCTGCACTTCAGGCCACGTCTAAGTACTGGCTGCTCACCCACTCATCTGCAGACATGACAGGGACATGTGAACAAGGTACCAAAGTTAGGGCCTGCTCATTTAATGAAACAGCCATAACATAAGGATACAGAAACCAGTCCAGTAACCACATCAGAAGTAGGAACAAGCTACATACTATTTTTTGTTAAGTGACCCTGAGTGCTCTTGGCTACGATTTACTTACACAAGAAAGAGCTTTGGCAACTGAGGCAGGATTAGGGGCATTCTTAAAACTTGATATAAACCAAGTATCTGCAAACTATTAAACAAAAAGCAGGAAACCTCAGTACTACCTGGAAATAGGATGCTCTATGGCAACCAAGGAAATTTCAAGTGAACTTGTATTCATAAGCAAGCAACCGTGTTAACAACAGGTAATATGATGTCACTACTCTGGGTTATTTGACACAAGGAATTAAAGCTCATGCTAGAGTGGTATCACAACTGATACTCTGGCAAACAAGATGCATGTTTTTCATAGATTTGTCATGCTGCCTTAAGAAAACTTGTTTTCCTTTTCCAGGCCACAGCACTAAATTAAAACATACTGATGTCAAAGGAGACTTGTTTCATTCCTGAAAATATCCTTTGATTCCTTCAACAGCATTTCTAGAAATCAATTTTAAAAGGTGAAAAAGACATGTTTGAACCTGTCTGCAACCCACTTCATCAAAGCTTGTTATCTTGTCAAGGGGGAAAAAGGGGCCCAGGATAATATTTTCAAATAATATGAGTACAGTATATGCTCCTGACATGTATCTAAAAATCAGTGATGAGAAGCATCCCTTTTTCTCCATCAGATCCTTTGCTTCTTATTCAGTTGAAAAAAAAAAAGTATCGCAGATGGGATCACTAACAAATACCAGTTATATGAAACTGAATCCAGAGTAAGCAGAAGTGCAACCTGAGAAGCTCCCAAAACAGTGGAACCGCCTGGTGATGAATCCACACAGCTGCTTGTTACAGCCCAGAGTAAGTCTGAATCCTTGCTGGGCTCTTACACAAGTGGATGTCCATAAAGGATATCTAGGCATTATATTCCTAACTCCAGCTGGCTAGAAGACACCACACTGGCCTAAATGGCCAAGTATCTTTTTTCACCCTGTCAAAAAGATGCATTTCTTTTTCTTAATGCCAAATTCCTGCAGCTCTAAAAGCAACATGTCATAAAACCAAATATATTCTCAGCTCCCATGCATGGCTTTTCATCATTAGAAGTCAAAGCAATGGCACCCACTTTCCAGGCAGTTACTAGTCCAGGGGATAGAAAAAGAGGCATAAAAGTCAGTGCCAGACTGAAGAGTTCACTCCTCAAGCCCAGTGCACTCACTGTATTATCAGTGTGGAAAGACTGGGATCAGTTCCATGGGAGACAACAGTTTTTTCCAGGAACCAGCATTTCCAGAAGACTAACGAGCATTATGACTCTTTCCCAAAAACCTGATTTCAGGCATTGCTTTTACCTTGTCACTACCACAAAACTGTAAGAAGACAGTAACTAATGAATTTCTACTTCCCATAAATTTGAAATTAGCTGACATGTTTGGAAAATACTGGGGAAAAAGAGCCTGGCAGACAAATAGACCATTTAATTGTAGAAACTAACTGTACTTCCTTGGAAAATTTTTCTTAAAATTACCATAAAAGTCATCCCAGTACTTATTTTGCCCTATGATTTGTGAACACCTAATACCTGAAAAATGCAGAAGCACAGAGTACATGACTGAGAGGGAATATAATAAAATTATTTTTGACATAGGAGCTCATAGCTGCCACTATGCAGGCTTTTCATTACCCTTCTCCTTACTAGCATATCTATATCACTAAACTGTTCAGGGAATAATGTACTGCAGCCCAGTAAAGCACTATGAACCCAATGAATACTTGTGCAGAACAGGATAAAGAGCTACAATATAATTCTGGAAATTAATCTGGAGCACCAGTCTTATGAGGAGCATTTGATGTACCTAGGGTTGTTTAGCCTGGAGATCAGGGAAGACTATTGCTCTCTCCTAGCACCTGTAAGAGGGGTGTACACAGGTGTGTGTCCATCTTTTTCCTCCATGTAAAAACAGATAGGACAAGAGGACGTTGTGCCAGGGGAGGTTTGGATTCACTATTAGGAAAAGTGTCTTCACTGAAAGGGTTGTGAAGCATTGGAACAGGCTGCCCAGGAAAGTGGTGAAGTCACCATCTCTGAAGTGTTCAAAAACATGCAGTTTGTGGTACTTAGGGTCATGGTGTAGTGGTGGACTTGGCAGTGCTGGTTAATGGACTCAATCTTAGAATCAGAGAATAAGTAAGGCTGGGAAGGCCTCTGTGATCCTAAGTAAACAGAGACATTAAATTTCATCTGAAAAGTGTAAGTACTTTTCTGCTTGTTTTGTTCACCAATTTTGATGTTGGTTAATCTTGTTACCCAGAAAGCCATGCAAATTTGCTATTTGCCCTGCTTTTCTTTAGGAGCAATTTGTTCCTTCCAGAAAGGTAACTGGCAGGTAGGCCTTGATTCTGAGAGTGAAAAAGAGCAACTGCCTTACTTTGACTCATCAAGCAAACAAAAATGCCCATTGTACCCTTGTGTGTCTGGGAACACCTCTTACTTCTGTCCTGTCTCCCACTTTATATGTCGCCTTCACAATTTACCTCACTGTTCATTAACAAGCATACAAAAAACTTCTCCTCCTAAGGAGCTCTTTTTTGCCAGCTCTGGTGAAACAGCAGAGAGATCTCCAAGACCTGCCACATTTGAGAACTGTCCTGCTTCATGAGAAGCATCCTAATTAATCAGACAAAAGTGCTTATGCTGCTGCAGATTAGGTATCACAAATTATTTAAAAAACAGGCAAAAATACAATTCACAATGAAAAGGTGAAAAAGAAATTTTTCAATTTGCCTAAATTTTATGTATCAGAATAACAAACTTTTTCATCTGGTTACATGTCTCTTGCCAACCATCTCAGCAGCTGGTAAAAACAAAAATAATCTGTCAATTTGTGCCTAAGGGTGTACAGGGCAAAGAAAGAGCCTGGACAAACCCACACTGATTCAAGCATGCTGAAGAATTTGTCAGCTGCCTTGATTAGCTCAGCCTCTCAAGTTCAGAAAATGCCACAGGCTCATTTCAAAGAAGAAAATTTCCAGGAGTACACTGTGTTGCAAGACAATCTGTTCTACTGCAAAATAGGTCTGCTCAGGCTCAATCCAACACAAGAACTGCAACTTGATGCTGAGCTAATAAGGAATTTAATATTTTTGTGGAGTGTTTGTTTGCTCAACTAATTTTAACCACTTCATACAAAAAATACTCCATCAGGTCTGGGTATGTATAATGCTGGGGTATTTTTAATGCTGGGTTTTTTTAAGGCTGAAAAAAATCCTATAGCTTTCTCTCTTTTAGGATGGATGCCATCAATAGCAAGAACTGATGGCACTTATATTCATAATTTCAAGTTTAAGGAGTAATGAAAATATAAGACAGATTTTTGTTTCAGTCAGAAAATACACAGCACTCAGAAGTGGAGAGAATCACAGAATGTTAAAGGCTGGAAGGGACCTTAAAGATCATGTTGTTCCAACACCCCTGCCATGGGCAGGGACACCTCCCACAAGACCAGGTTGCCCAGAGCCCCACCTAGCCTGGCCTTGAACCTTGCCAGGGATGGAGCATCCACAGCTTGCCTGGGTAACCTGGGCCAGTGCCTCACCACCCTCAGACTCAGTAAAGAATTTTTTCATAATACATTATTTAAACCTACTCTCTTTCAGATTGAAGACACTGCCCCTTGTCCTGTCACTACATGCTCTTGCATCAGAGGTAAAATTGTTGATAATAACTGGGGCATGTCAGTTCTTGCCCACACATGGATTCATGGCTACCCAGCTGAGAATAATAAAGTCCATTTTAAAAGTATTTGTTTATAAGGATGCTTCAAGAAAAGACATGGGTCTTTTCAAGCATCTACAAAAACAGCAAGTGTGAGCACTTTCAAAAGAAAAGTAATAAATAATTAAAACATTAAGCAAACAAAAAACAGGGAAAGAATAGACAAGAAACAGAAACTTTTATCTGCATCTTTTTCTTCTGTTTTCTCCAAAACCTACAATGGATTATACTCTCTTCTTGGCTGAAAAACATTTTCTTAAATTCCAGAAAGCAAAATTAAGTATTGTGACTGCTTCCAAAATATTGTACAAGACACGGAATTAGACACTATGGATATAACTTGTTTTCCATTAAAAAATATTTTCTTGAAAAAAAGTAAGCCAGAATGAAGATAGAAGGCAAGGCATCTGGAAATGTGGAGAGAAAAGGTGCCAAGAGATGACCAGGAGACACTTAAAGAAATACAAAGCAGAAAAACAAGAAAAAGGAGGACAGGATCAACCAAAGTAACAAACAAACAACACATACAAAGGAGAAGAAGGGCAAAAGTTCATGCTATGCTTCATCAATCTTCAGCAACAAGTTCTCAGGCAGGACACCTGAAACCAAGGGAACAAATCTGAAGAGTACACTTAGGTGGAGAATAAGAAGGGGGATCAAAGGGGGAGAACAGAATTGTTTCTGAATGGGAACTAAAAGAGAAATGGGCAAAGACAAAGACAGACCATCTCACTGATCAGGCACACTTTGAAATCTTCATGTTTAATATTAATTTTGCTATCTACATAAATACATAACAGTCTCTTCTTAGCAACTTTATATATCAAGGTTTAAAAATAAAAAGTAAATGGATAAATAAACTCCATATAAATGTTATACTGACATGGTAAGTGCCTCTGTAGTATCTTCTAGGGTATTCTAGAAAGTCTAAGATGTCCAAGTCAAGCAAGGTCAAGCAATACACACAATAAGTGTCCTACTTTAAAAACACTTCTACAATTGAAATTACACAACAGATATGAAAGGAACTTTCAATAAAACTATTTATTTCCATTTTTGTAGGGAAAAAAAAGTCATGTTACATTTATCCACGCATCTACCTGCCAGTATTTTTAGAGAAGTGCAGGAAAAAATATAATTCTTTAATCAAATCAAAAAACCATAAACAACTTCCTAATAGAATATAGTATTTGAATAGCATATTGATAAGCAAAAATCTAGATTTTGAAACATTAATATACAAATAAAGTGACATGGGATATTAACAGGCTTGCTATTCTTTCTAAATTCTTTTTTAGCTTTTCTGCCTTGAAATTGATACTGCCACCCTGAACACTCCAGTGACTTAGGCTACATTAATCAAAAGATGTGTACTGCTCTATTTCAGAAGATGCATGCTGCTATGGAAAATATCTCTACCAATTAAAATTCCTGCACACAAATTAAAAGCTAGGCTATCATTATTATATGAAGACAGATTCCAATATCTGCAAGCAAAAAATGGAGCAACTATTCATGTACTTAACTGAAAATCTTGGAAAAATGTAGCTTCTCATAAGAGGCTGTCTGCCTATCTGCCAAAAGAAACTGGAAAATATGCAGATTTACCTTTGTGATCTATACTATATTTTGGCTATTGGTTATTGTCCCCTATTAAACATCTCTCTCATGCCACATGAAAATAATTTCAGAGAGAAATTCTATGAATTTGAAAAAATGTTTCTGGAGAAATTATGATGTTTTTATTAAAGGAGAAGCATCTGAGAAAGCTTTGTGTAAGAAGTCCATAGAAACATTTAGCTAACACAAATCAGCAGCAGTGCAGAACAGCTTAAACAAAAGACATCATGAAACTGGAGCAGAATTTTTTACTTCTGTGTCAGCAGCTCTAACAATTGTATGCCACAGGATCAGCATAAAACATGCTGTGAAAATCCAAAATTAAAGAGAAACATAAAAACAATAGAGATATGTTCTAGAACTGACATGTTCAAGGAACAATTAAGTTAGCCCTGGATTTTAAGGATGTTTAAATTTGAACATTTTAAGGATGTTTAAAAGGAGCAGGTATCTTTTGAAGCCACACCCTTAATGCTTCCAAATAAAGCCAGGACTGGATCCTGAAGTTCTCTACAGCCAAGTACAGCACTAGATCCAACACTATGAAACCTGCCCATGAATCACAGCACTGTGCCAACACATTCTCATTGTAGGATGAAAGGGCTCCCCTGAGATTCAGATTCCACTAAATATGCTTAGACCTACAAATAGACAATTAGGAAATCAGTGGGAAAAAGACAAGGAAAAATCATGACTTTTCAGTGGACATGAACTAATTCATCCACTGGTTTTCCTTGCCTGTTTTTCCTATTATGCAAAATCCCAACCAAAAACTGGTATCTGAGCAATGAACATGTACTATTACACTCTTCAGTACTACAGTTTAAAATAAGGAGAGGCCCAGTCTTATCATGTTTATATACTCATTACAGCATTTATTGGATTTGCATGGCCAGGTTTGGGTAACAGAGGGGCTGAAGGGGTGGCTCCTGTGAGAAGCTGCCTGAAGCTTCCTTCATGTCCAGCAGAGCCAATCCCAGCCAGCTCTAGCAAACATTACCTTTCATTTCAGTGCCAGTTTATACATTGCTTTTCCAATTAAACCCCCAATATTAAGCATCAGGAAAGAGATAAATTTTAACAAAGCCTCTTATTTGTAAGTTGTTTTCTAATATGACACTGACAAACCAATGCAGTTTACAGGTGCTATCATGGAGGACAACCACATGAGACAAGTAAAGATATTTCTCCTTGAGGATCTGCAAGAAGAGTGATGAGGGCTGGCTCAGCAGGCAGATCTTTGCTGGGAGATGACATCTCAGTAACAAATGATGAATGATTGGGTGGGTGGCAGAACGGAGAAAATGCTATGAAGAGATCTGAAGAAAGAAGCATAACCTGCTTCTTGTAGGAAGAAAAGATAAAAATCACAGGTCAAACTCTAAGAAAGGACAATCAGAAGTGTTTGGAAGGGATACAAATCAGGCAGATTTAAGCTGACATCCTGAGAGAAGGTTATAGAAGCAGCTAGAGAGGCAAACATGAAAAATTAGCTGAAGGAACAGACTAGATAAATAGACAGACTGATCTTTCACTGCCCACCTGTATGCTTGTTGCAGCAAAAGGGAAGAGAACCTGATACCCCTGGGTGTGGGTATCACCCTGAATTGTCTTGTAAGTATTTGGCAATGCAGGCAATGTGATATTCCCTAGAGAGAACCTGAGCTCAAACTCACCCTTAAATATTCATCTTGCATTGCCTTTTGCAATACAAGCAAGAGCTGTTCCTAATTTTAGAAAGTTTCTCATGTATATGAATTGGCATAAATACAGATGGTTAAAAACTGAACTTTCTTCGTAGCAGAATGTTAATAAATATATTCTAATAATAAAATCACTGGTTTTATTTATGGTTCAGGAACACTTTAGAACACTTTAGTCCTTCACCTGCTAGCAGATACATGTCTTCAATGCACCTAAGAAAGACAAATAGACATGATGAAGAAATCATCTTTGTCCTTTTTTTTTCTCCAGAGCTCCATTGTTCTATGTGAAAAGCTGGTAGCGTAGGTACAACTCTACAAGCTCAATGATGAATCAGCTCTAAAACTATTTTATAGAACATAAAATATTGTGGGCACAGTACCAGTGAAATTCTGAAGTGCATCACAGCATTCCTTATGCTATTGGGACAATGTCTATTGTGCGTTCAGGATTTTTTCTATACGCAAAAGGTCATCAAGCCCAATAGAATTTTCGTTTCATAAACAGAAGTATTCTTTAAGAAAGCATCCAGTCTTCTGATATACTTCTACTAAGCAGTTAAATCTTTGACATAGGATGGCCTTAAATAATGTCAGTAATTTTGTAAAAGGATTGTTCAGGAACACAAGTAAACTCAGCTGCTCATTTTGCATTAATTCATACTGAACAGAAGGAGGATATATGAGTACTATCTGTTCCAGCTAAATTAATTTTGAATTCAAGATTCAACTAGAAAATAAACTAATAGGGTAATGATTACCATTTTTTTGTTTAGAGACATATTTATTTGTAGTAGTTGTATTAGAATTGTAATTGCAAAGAAACAAGCTGAAAGAAGCATTGGTAAACATCTTAATAATCCACTCTTGCTATTAGCTAGGTGAGATGTGTAAATAAATTACAAAACAAATAATATAAACTTTATAGCTGTCAAGTATAGCAAATTTTATTAATTATTCTGCACTGTCTTGTGTTCAGCATAGCCCAAAACTGATTAAGTCATGGGTAATGCAGAAGAAAGGAAAGGACCGTAAGTAGATGTTAGTCCCTGAATCAGAGGAAGAGTCTGCAGGGGCAGGAGGCATAAAATAAACTAGGAGTAACAGCAGTTACTTCTCAAGAGAGCCAAAACACTCATGGCACAAAAACTGGCAGTCAACCTACACAGAAATATCTTCTGTATTTTGGTTATTTTTCCTTCTAATTCAAATGCTACTTTTTTTTTTTCATTGTATACAATGGTATTGAATGAATAAATGACACAAAAATTCAAAGATCTGGAGTTGCCTTAAGAATGGTCTGGAAAAAAGTACTTCTTCTGAATCTTCCAAAGATCAGCACAATTCTTATGGAGATTATTATATTCTTGTTTTGCTCTTGTTATTGCTCCCATAAAAGCAGCTCTGCTGAGCAGTGCACTGGATTCTCACTCAGCAAAGCTTTCTGCTTGCTCTCTGTGGATCCCAAGTTTCACCATGGGTCTCTAGTTCACAGACATTAGAATCTGATTACTCTCTGTTACTACCTTCAAAACATACTCACTTCACCTAACAGGCTCTACATATATCTCTTAAATCCTGCTAAGGATCATGATGCCTGATTTTCTACTCTACTGAATACCAGATGCTCTAAAAAAAGATAAGAGGTACTTGCACATTCACTGCTACCTTATTTTCAGCAAAAAACCATGGCAACCCCATTGAAGGCTGACATTTGGCAGCCATCTGTATACTATATTATATACTTCCAGAAGTCCTTAAGTAAAATCTAATTTATTCCAAATATTCCAATATATTTTTTCTATATCTGCAATTATATTGATACAGACAGATAGAGCACTCTATTTTAACACCAGTGTCACTGAAAATAGCCAAGGCAGCTGAAATATCAATACAAATACATACAAAATGTGAAGATACATCACAGAAGTGAAGAATGGCAAGATAGATTACACAATAGAATGCTCCTACTAATAGATCTGTTGTCTAATCACTGAATTATAACCTTCTATTATAAAGTACCCTCCTTTAATCTATACTTTTATTTCAAAAAACCCTCACAGTATTCAGAAACGTGTTTGTCAAATGAGACATTCACTGTCCATGCTACCTGTAACTTGGCTTCATGGAAAACCTGATATAGAGATATTTTGATTAAAAGAGATAGATTTTAATATACCATTTCATCTCCAGAGAGTCAGGGACTATTTGACAGATTCTAAAAACTGCAATTTCAGGCAGTATAATTATCATGCTTTTATGAGACTATGACAACCGACCTCACATCACAACACAGGTAAAAATAAATCTGGGAACAGTCTAATTCTCCAAGAAGAGTCCCATGACTAAGGATTGTACCAGTCTTTGTGTACCAACATGAGGATGAGCTGAAAGAGTGAATTTTAGCAGCGGTTTCAGGCACAGACTGTGCTTCGAAGACAGTTTCTCAGAGTGTCTAGGATCTCAGCAGATATATAAGAGTAATTAAATTTATTTTGAAAGTATACAATCAATATTTCATACAATGACATTAATTGCCAAACAAAAAATGAAAAACCAAAACAATTATAACACCAGCACAAAGCGCTATCAAAGTTTCAGCATAAAGTGATGAGTAAGCAGGTTAAAGCCACTACATCTGTGTACACAGATCTAACAAGCATCTCATGGTACCATAAGCATAATAACAACAGCCATAAATAAAGTATCCATCTGAGCAATCTACAGCTTTAGTCCCAAACAGCTTTCCAATTCTCATGATCACACAAAGAAATGTAATATAACTACTGTATGACTTCTCTTTCCCAATGACAGTAGGTCTATGCTTCACTGAAAAAGCATTTCCTTATGTTTATTGTGATAAGGTTAAAATAAATGTCACTGCTATTTTTATGTACTCCTCAACAATTAATTTGTCTTGATTAACTGATGATGAAATCTTTATACTGTAACTTTAGAAATGCTTCTTATAAACATCAATATGGCATTTTTCATAATGAATATAGGCATTCTTAAATACTTAAATACATTTTAACATCTTTTCTTTGTCCAATGCAATCCAATGCTGAAGCATGTTAGGTTACTAAAACTTAAATACGTTTATAATCCTTGGAAAAATTATGAATCTGATAATCTCAGGTATATATAACATCATGGAAGTCACAGAAATATGTTATCTCACTGATTTTAAATCAGTTCTTCAGGTTTTATATCTAAATCATTATACCTACTGCTGAAGTATACAATCAAAAGGGCCTTCGTTTAAGCATATTTTTCATTGATAGCAGGTGCTCTCAAGAAACACTCACACAAAAAAATACAGGACCTTAAATTTAAATGTCAAAGTAAAATGAGCAGAGTACCTGGTGGGACATTTACTAACAGGGGGAAAATGCATTGGAAGAATTAAATGTGGGCACATGCCACATCAAAGATAAAAAGACATCAAAATACAGTGACAGGAGATAAGAAAATCCTAGGACTTTTCAGTGAATTAAAGACCATGGAGATGACAGCCATATGGCCATTATTAACAAACACCAGCACTCAAACACACTCAGAGGAATAGGGCTAAAGCCAGTCTTAGATGTAATCCCTTCAACCCAAATTATGGAAATTTACTGTTGAGGTTCTCCATCTTTAACAACAGCCTGAAAAATGAATACAAATAATGAACAAAGCATCTACCACCTCAAATGGAAGCCATTTTTGAAGACATATGTTTTCACATTACTCATTACGTGCTTTTCAGGGCACAGCTGCAAGGCAAATTGCTGCAAAAAGCAGGAGGCAGATAAGGCAGCAAAAAAGCAGGTGAGGGAGGACAGCAATAGAGATTCAATAGCACAGATGGGGAGGAGAAAGCTCTAGAAGGGAAATACAGCCAGTGGTTGGCAACCTGCAGCATGTCTCCCTGTCACAGCACTCATCTTCCAGCTCCAACTGACACAGGCTCTCAGCTCCCTTCCCATTCCTACAGAATGGAGTGTAGAATTCAACAGACTGCTCCAGTCAGAAGGCACCTACAATGCTCACCTCGTGCAAGTCTGACCACTTCAGGTCTGACCAAAAGCTGAGACATATTATTAAGGACAATTTACTAACGCCTCTCACTGACAGGCTTGGGGCACCAACCCCTACTCTAGGAAGCCTGTTCCAGAGTCTGATCACCCTTCCAGGTGAAGAAATGCTGCTGATGTCTGGTCTGAGCCTCCCCTGGCAGAACTTTGAACAATTCCCACAAGTCCTATCACTGGATACCTGAAGAGACCCTACTCAAGCTGTCCCACTCTCTTCTGAATCATACAAGCTCCCCCCTAGTGTTTCATCCTTCCAACTCGTTTGACACTAAAAAGACTGGTGAGAAGCAAAAAGGAGTGGCAGCCTGTGAAAAAGTCATGAGCACAGCACATATGGATATGATGAAAGATTTTGAGTGATGTTTTAGTGGTTGTAATGAAGGAGTTATGCTCATTTCCCAAGCTCATTTACACTCATGCAATCATAACAATGGTATGAAATACTGAATGATAGTTGCTAACAGCACAAGAAAGAGCATGTATTTAATTATTAAAATAAATTCTAATACATAATTTGTAGATTTATATATCTAGAAAATAACTACTTAATTTAACAACTGCTCTTTTAATTTTCACTGCTTAAAAAGAGTAAAATATCTCTGAAACACCACTATTAAGGTAACCAGAGGACATATGGGAGACAGGCACAAAGTCATTTGCAAGGCAACAGACATTTTTTGACCTCTAATTTATAACACTAAATAATCTCATTTTGTTATGACCATCTGGGCAATGAAAAGCAGGTGCTGTTTTTATTCTGCATATTCTTTCCTCTTCCTGCTGCATTACACTCACACAGATGCACACAACCACATCTCTGGTGAACCAGCTCCTCTTGAGATTCTCAGCAGCTAAAAAGCATGTAAGCTATCACTGACCAGGAAGTCTTACACTAAATTTTCTAGGATGCTGTTGAGTTCATTTTTATATACACCAAAATGGAATTTCATCATGCTGAGATTAATTGGGAATTATTTTAAAATTACTTAAAACTTACAGAAGAAAGGTCATATATACCAGAAAGTATCAATTTATTTCATGGACATAAAATTCTTCCAAGACTGCCCCTAAGCCACATAATTTTTGACTGATGTTTGCAGTAGAACATTTTCATCAACAGATATTCAAATGAAAATACAGATGCCCAACCATCTTTTTAATGTGGTCACAGTCATGGAGTATGATACAAATAGAGTGCACATACACATTAACACACATAAAGCTGGAAAAAACAACCACTAGGCTGACCAGTACACACACAAGGTTTGCAGAATTCATTTACTGAACTGTTCTTCAAGCTGCCCTGAGGGTGCTGAACACAAGGAATCAAACATGCAGAGCTAAGAAGGAATAACCAAATGAAATGACAAAAGCTTAAACTACAGGAAGGTATTTGCAAAAATGCTACCTCTGGAGAATAAATATTTCCCCAAAACAGCAGTGGCACAGAGTAACCAGGGAAACATGCTGTGCATCGCCTGGTATTTTCAACATCCATCTGGACAGAGAGATCTTATAACAACATACCTGATTCATTTAAAGGCATGTCAATATAGAGCACATGACTTTTCAAAGTTTTAGATTAGACTTTTCTGCCTAATTTTTCTGTAATTCAACATATTATTATTTTATGCTGCTGAGACATTTTTATTTAGCCAAAGTTTACATTGGACTTGCTTTAATATAATACATTGTATGTACCTTCACTGGACTGGAAATAAGTAAATGTTGGTTTACACATCTTTGATAAATCAACACATTCATAAAATATGGACTTGAGAAGTATCAAGCTAAAACATTAATGTATGTGAAGATAGAAGTCAGCTAGCTTTTCCACAGGGAAAAAATACAGAACTTGGTAGAAATTTGGAGCATCTAATAAGTCAGTAAAAACCTGAACAATAAAATAGTAACTTTGGGTGCCAATTCAGAGAGGCAAAGTAACTTTAAACAGCTTAAAAGGCTAAAGTAACAGTGGTACCCAAACTTTCTGAAGCAACACACTGCATGAGGGAACTGACCTTCCCACATCCCCAGCTCCTGAACCACCTCACATGTTCTCCTCCAGGAATTCACTGACAGGCAGTCCTCTGCTGAATTGCCTCCAGTGCTCACCTTGTAGTGCTATAAGTATCCTGGAAGGTAATTAGCATTTCCTTAAAAATAAAAAATGCGTATTTGCAACACACAAAAATACTTTCCCAGGAAAAATTATTAGAATATAGTGAAATGAGTACCATTCCTCCCTGAGTGGCAGAGTATGTAACACAGGAAAAAAAAAGCAATCAAGAACCATAAGTATTTCTCACTGTGCACAATAATAAATGTAATTTAAAGTGTTCATGGAAACTTAACAAAAGCAAATGGATTTGAGTATAAACAACTAACAGCAATACAGTTATGAAAGGTTTTGCAGTTATTTTCTTCTCACAAAAATCTAAAAGTAGTATTTTTCATATATTTTATGAGTCTATTATTATTTTGCACTTAATCAGTGAAGAAGTGTAGTAAGAACTATTCAGCACTCTGGCTCTGTTAGATAAAATTGTGAGGTAGCCTGTTTAAGTGTTTCAGGCTCCAATAATGCTACTGCCAAACCTAGAACAGGGTCCTGCTGTTGGCACTGCAGGAATTAGCAGCTTTACTAATTACTCCAGCATTATGAATGCAAAACTATCATGAAGCAATGCCCAGAAGTCTATATGGCTTATGATATCCACCCTAGCAGTCTTTATCCTCTGAAGACATTACAGCATTCATTTACTTATTTTTTAGTCATGGTCAAAGGTCTATACATTTCTATGCTAAGACTAAAATGTATGTGGATTAACTCTTCCTTGTTGGTGAAGTCTAGAGAAGCCAAAATCAATATATATAGTAAAAGTAATTGCAGTTCTTCTAATTAATAATCACAATTACAGCATGAGATACAGAAACTATGAAACAGGGTCCACTTCCTCAAATGCAGGCTGCCTTGTTTTGTCTAGCCTTTGGTTAAGCAGGTCTGTGTGTGACTGTCCTAGAGTAGGTATCTGAAGTCTCCTCTCTAGTTGGTGGGAGCAGCAGCACATGCAGTGGAGTATGAGCAAAGACAGGCAGTCCATGCAAGTGAGACAACCCTCTTTTTCTATTCCTGCTGCACAGAACAAGACAAAATCTGATCCACTGAATTTCCATGCCCACTGCTCCCTGTTGAGCACCCAAGAAATGAATGCTAAATATACCACAGCATAGACTTCCAGGGTATGACAGCAGGGGTAATTATCTGTGATGTAATTTTTCTGAGCATTTATGGATGAGTGCATTAGCATTGACAGAAAGCTTTCAGACTTAGGAGGGAAGGGGCCCAGGTTGGAGTCAGGCAGTGCTAGGAAGAGGCAAACTTGGCTGCCATTTGGGACTTAGGGGGCAGACAGTCTCATTCATTGAGTAGCTCCCTCTTCAATCTGAAGGGATACACACACAGACATCTATAAGTTCTGAGTAGAGGCTACTTTAGAAGACCAAATGGTGCTTCTTAACATCTTCTAAAGAAGTCACTGCATGGCATTACACAATTTCCCTCCAAAGGAAGGAAGAATACACAAAGAAAATGGTACAAAATGCATTTTGGGGAAGAGCCAACATGCTGAATCATTCCAAAAATCTTGAACTTTGGTATTTTTTTTTTCTTCAAATGCTTTTTACTAAAAAAAAAAAAAAATGCAACACTGTAATGTATGTATAAAGAAAAACAAAGAGATCAGTAAAGAGAAAAAGACTAGAGATTGTTCTTGGGTAGAACTATGAAATCATACCCTCATACAGAGCTATATTTAAAATTATGAAGCTAGATTCCCTATATATTAGGCATCCAGCTACCTCAAACTCATACCACTGAATGTCAAAATAATAAAAAACAACCATCTATCTCTTGTTCTAACAAGGAGCTCTATTGTATTACTAGAACTATACTTCTACTAGAACTTTATTACTGCATTGCTGGAACTATAGACTATACATAGGTAATTTTGAAGTTTTACTAAAGGTAGCTCTAATTTAAACATGTCCTCTGGCAACAGTCAATCTGAAATAAACCCCCAAAATAAAACAGACTTTGCAGGCACTCCTGTTAAACATCTGAGATTGTGCAAGTCAGCCAGAGCGACAAGGAAATTTCTATTAAAACTGAAATATATTCAAGTAAGTGGTAAAGAATTTATTTTGAAATTGTTCTGAATCACACATGTCCACAGAAAATACTCCAAACAAATCACTTCCAAATCTAGTCTTAGTTTCCTGTATGTTTATTTTAAATTAAATGTTCAAGGAATGATAAATGCTCTATTATATACTATCCATGCTTAGCTCATACATAAACATTCTTCTGCCTCATTCAGAATGGACTTCTTTGTGATTCTGTTTACACAAAAAGCCCTCAGCACAATGAGTTACCTGCAAAAAATAAAGTGTTACAATAGTGTTACCTGCAATAAATAAAGCAGCAGAGACCAAACAATTTGACCAGCATATGCACGAATAAAGTGTTGGACCAGCACATCACTGCTCTCCACATGGTAACAGCAGGGTTCAATGATGGATCCACAGCTGTAACTGAAGTCTGGATGAACAGCACCCTCACCCCACTGAGAAAGCTAATCATGGAATACTTTTTGTCTTTTTGCAATGTGATAATTTACAACACTATGCATTGACATTAAGACAGAAAATATAAAGCAGTCACAATAAAATAAAAAACCCACAAAAAGTAGAAAAAAAACCAAAACCCACTGCAGTTCTAACACCGGTTGATGCATCAATTCCCAACGTCAAATGATTGTCAAAAGACTACAATACTTATCACTAATTGATATCTCTACTAATTACCTAAAATATGTTAAACCAGATTGTTTTGCCTAGGTTACAGATTAATGTCATCCCTGAGGGATTCATATCCTCTTAGTCAGAAGGAAAGCAAGTAGTTGTAGCTCTTTTGGCACTAAGTAATTACTCAAAACTGCAGCTGGCTGAACAACAGGTTGATTGAAAGAGACAAGATTACTACATCAACAAAATCTGGTTCTTTTTATTAAAAATATTATATCTCTGTGAAGAAAAAAATTGAGAGCTCATCTCTTCATACTGATTAACTGAGACAACTAGCTTCTACATTAAGTAATCAAAAAATGAATGGACTGTCTAATCTGAAATGGTATCCCTCCACCACAGGAATGAATAATTGCCCAAGACTCCTTCTGATCCCCAGTCACCTTCAGCCTTTCAATCACCTTTGTCTTACCACAATAAGTTTCACAACTGAGCTGTCTTAGGGACAAATAGCATCTTTTAGGTTCTTTTTTCATGACTGACTGCAACTGTTCAAATTCATGAACTTAAGCACAAACAGAGCCTCAGCAGACTAAAGCCTATGTAACAAACTCTTTGATCAATTAGACCAATAGAAATATTTAAGTAAATTAATGTAATTTTCCCAAAATGCATTCCATAATGAAGAAATATCTGTTAAAGATTTTGGTAAGTAAATAAACCTCACAACAGTTCAACAGGACTAGTGGCCTGAGAATGCAGCTGATTTCATTGTGTAAGTTCAGGTGAATTGGGAAGATGATGTCTCAGAGGGACAGACTCAGTTTTTGAGTACATTACATGGTGCCATTCATGCTACACTACTTCTAGCTTCAGTAACTGATTTGGGGCCAAATATCCTTGTTATTAAGATAATGTGTTGGAAATATCAGTACTATTTCTTACAGTACAAGACAGCAGCAATGTGAGTCATAACAAGATGATTCCAGTTTGACTATTCAGGAAGCAATCTTTTTCCCTAGAAAAACCTACAGTTACTATAATTTCTTTAATTCAACTATTAATTCTTAAGGGTCCATCAACAAGCTACCAGTATTTCTTGCAAAGCCGTAATGCTTATGAAGTAGAAGACAGATATGCAATTTCTCTCATCTTGTGACAAGATCAGGTCCTTCCCATTCTATCCCATAAAACTGAAAAATAACATCTTTCTTTTAATCTATCTTTACAATGACAAACATTCACAGGGCAATTTGTTGCAAATAGGGTGCATTTGCTTGAAAATCAAATTGGCTCTGAGGCATTTCCTCTTGGCACTGGTAGGGTTTATGAGATTTAAATAATATAAAGCAGTCTTGTGCAACATATTGAAGTCAAATCTGAGCACTCAGTGTACCACTGATATTAAGAAGTCTAAAGAAAAAACATGGTATATTTAGAATTAGTTGGAGAGACTGAATTACATATATTCATACACTTGTTGAATGTGTCAACAAAAAGCAATAGGTCCCAGCAGTATGTACAATCCACATTAGACAACCTGAGTTACAGAAACAGACACTGAGAAAACCTTTACCTTAAGAGTCAGTGACTGGCTTGATATTTTAGAAAAAATCATGGATGCTTTTCCTTATGGATTATATCTGAATAAACTTCTTCATCAAATTATAAAGAAATTTTCATTTCTATCATGACCACTGTTACATTTTCCAAGTAAACTGCATTTTATGTACTGGAATACACACCATTTGTATTATCTTTCATACTAACAACA
Source organism: Molothrus aeneus (assembly GCF_037042795.1). Taxonomy (NCBI): domain Eukaryota; kingdom Metazoa; phylum Chordata; class Aves; order Passeriformes; family Icteridae; genus Molothrus; species Molothrus aeneus. The sequence continues at coordinate 98,755,055 of NC_089648.1, read as the reverse complement.
TTTTATAATGACATAAACTTCAGTAAAGTCTGTCCCACATTACTGAGTTTACCAAAATAACCAGAAATGAATGGTTAAGGCTAGAGAAATATATTAAGATAAAAGCCTGCCCTAAGGTTTCCTGGTCTTAAAATGCTGATGGAGATTGGGCCAACTGGGCAAACAGGTCTCTTGAGGCTGCAGGCAGCTCCTGGGGCAGGGGCATCCTACCCTGGCAGAGATATCTGCAGGGTTACATCCAGCCCAAAGACAAGGAACATTAATTTTTGGCAAGCTGAGTAAAAAGCACTAGTATCTGTTCAAATGAGGAGATGAAATCCTAAAGAAGCTACAAAATTTCCTTGTAATTTGAATTCTACAAGGTCAAAGACTGTAAACCTGTACTTTTCTAGCAGAACCTGCTTTAGACAAATCTCTTGGCCAGTTCTGAGGCTAAGTGGACCCAGCCTCACCTAGACTTCCCAGAGAAATTTGCAAAGTACAATTGTCTCACTGAACCATCATGACTTAACAGGAGGGACCACGACCTGATTATACAAACCACTGTAACAGATCATAGAGTTCTTATTTAGACACTGCATTAACAATGTTTAGATATTGTATTAGCAATAAATCTAAACACAATCATCCACACGATCGCCGGGTCCCACTTGTCATACACTGCTGAGCACCTTCTCTCAACAATTCTGCCACATGAATACTGGGCAGAGAGCAGGGTAATCCCTTCAGGCACACCAAGCACAGCACTTTGCCCATTCCCTTTGGAAGGAAATACATGTTTTCAAACAAACTAGAAATTGACATCTCAGAGAACTTTTACAAGCCAGCAACTGCAAATCCATGCAGAAAGAGGGATTGGGCCCAACAAGATGGTATTGGAAAGCTAAAATAGCACTGTAAGGGAATGCAAAGGATCAGTAAAAGATGGAGAAGTAAAGGATTTAATATGTAAAGTACTTGCAGCATGTCTGACTGATGCCCAAAAGTAAGTGCCAGGGACCTCACAAAGAAAAAGGCCAAGATAGAAATCAAGCAAAACATGACTGCAGCAGTCAATAGTCAATTCAAGGACAGAATAAGGAAGTTAGAAGAAAAAAAAGAAGCTGCAATAGCAGAATCAGAACCTTTAAAATTCACAGTCTCATCTGAAGACTGGGACAGAGACATTTGGAATGAGCCTGAGGACATGGAAAGAATCAGAACAGGAGGAAGAGAAACTAGTCAGACCTATAGGCAAAACAAAGACCACAAAAATTATGTGTGATGGAGCAAATCAAATACATTGGAAATCTACCTCATATACATCTGGGAAACTTGCAAAACTACAAGAGAAACAGAGCAGAAATGAGGGGAACGCTGAGGCAGAATACACCTGCTGAGTAAACCTGAGAGGGAGACAGAATCCTACCATCTCCAGAGGACTACTCTGGTCCAAGAGTATTTCTAACTGGACTAGAGGGTTAAAAATCAATAATGTATTTAGAGCTGCATACGAGGAATGAGGAACAGACCCATGAGACTGAGGGAAGCCTAATCCTATAGTAGCAAAAGGCCCAAATGGAATTAGAAACTGTTACTAAAGCAGCTTCCCTGCAACTAATGGACCAACACAGCCCAGAGAACTTTCCAGAGCCCTGATGGGAGACCTGGGATATCTCAGCCTATTCACCAGAGGGCCTCATCTGTCTTCAAATGAAGGAGGAGCAAATGGAGTGAACTCTTGATTATAATCTTGCTCAGGCTGCCTCTAGCTGTCACCTGGGGAGAATCAGAACACAGACTACACACACAGGTTAGGGAAGGGGGAGAGCAAGTGTTTTAATCTAGAAATGCTAAAGCTGCCTAGGCCATAAGACTGGCAGCACCTGCCCTTCCCCCAGCTGGATCCAGGCCACCTACTACAACACCCATGATCAATGAAGAACATTCAATGAAGAATAAAATCATTTGTGGAGAGAAGGATGAGCTCCAGGTATTCCCAAGACTTAATGCACTTGTGGCACCTGGTAGACTCAGCACAAAAGGCCCCACCAGAGACGGAACTGCCCAGCCATCAGGGTCACCATTCACCTCAGCAAAAGGAACTGTCCAAGGTAAAAAACCCAGAACAGTGACTGGAAGAGGTTCCCCATGTGACCTAAGTTACAAAGAGAACAGAACTCAGCACAGAGAAAAAACGGCCACGTTATCTACTTACCTCTGAGGCCCCAGTGACACAGCCTCCTCTCCTCGTTGACCCAGGAGCTAAGGCAGCTCCCATGTCAGACAAATGCCTTAGGCCTGACCCATAACTGGAGAAATGTAACAACAGATGACATAGGGAATAATCCCATTTAAATCTCCTACTGTTAAAACGATGAGCCAGTTACCAGGGAAAAGCAGCCCATAAGAGCAGACCTTCCAAGCACAGGCTGGGCACCCATGACAGTAACATACCAACATGGGAGGCCCTGGATTCTTCAGGATCAGTGCAGCACATCAGCTCTAGGTGGGCTCATCCCACCCACTGCCCCGACAGACAGCCTCACTGAAACCTCCCAGCACCACTGTAAGGCAGCTGGTCACTGCTGGGGGATGGCCACTCTGCCCTGCCAACACACTGTGTTTATACAGCCTGTTACTCTGATGGTTCAAAAAACAACTCTTCTGTTTACATAAGATATCGCTTCAAGCTTTAGCATGCCCTTAGCTCCTAGGCTGCCAGACCTGGGAATTTTAAGAGATGCCAGCCTGGATAGAGTCAAATGAGTATTTCTGAAAGGGAACTGCAGACATAGCTATCTTAATTCATTTGAAGCTGTTTATCCTGGGAATTTTATCTTTTCCACTGTTTTCTTTCCAGCTAGTTTCTCACTTAATACTTACTGGTTATCAAGCATGTCAATATCAAACAGGAACTCAAGTCACATCTGCTACTTGTTATAAAAGAGCAATCCACACTCTCAGATATTCACATACAATATTAGCAGTATTTTGAAACAAAGCTTCACATGTTATTCATCATTCAAATCAAATATTATTCTTAATTATTTTAATACAGATTTCACCATACCGATTTTAAAGTCTATTTTACATGAAATAAAAGCTTAAAAATCTTGGTAACTCCAATTAGGAGTCTCAGATGTAAGATAAAATTTAAAAGCAAATTGCACTATATAAATATTTTATTTAAGGGCAGACTGGTGCAATTCTGGAATAAAAAACACCATCAACATTCCACTCCTGCTCAGAGTTCATACAATTTGGTTGCAAAAACTTCACTGGACTGGAATAACTAGAAGATATTTGACTGATTCTGCTGATCCTCTTTGTATTCCTTTATTTTTATTATAACTTTGAGAAAATTACACTATAGTACACACTCTGCCCTTCCTTCAATTGCCTATCTTAAAACCCTAGCACAATCTGAGATACCAAAGGACATCACATCTGTCCTGAAGCTGCCAGTGCAGCAGCATACAAATGTAAAGATTTCCATATCTTACTTCCAATCCTTTCATGGATGTCTTAGACCTGAGTGAAATTCAGCTTCAGATTAAGACACCTAAATTTTGATGTCTACTGAAATGAAACAATTTGATTCAGTTACCAAAATATAGTGATTTACTACTACCCAAGATGTTGGACAGCCCATCTAGTCTCCAGCTACCACTCTGGAAGGGGACAAGTCGCCCACATGTCCTGTGTCATACCTGTACCTGATTCGATGATGTCTCTGACACCATGGGACATTGAAAATGGCACTGGATCATATTCAGATAACTGAACCAATTTCACCTTAGATATCTTACCAACAGAGATAATGAAGCCAGGAAAATAGCCCAGCCCACTGAAGTGGACATTCAGTTAAATTTCTCCCCATTCCACAGATGACAAACTGTACCTCCATCAACCATAATGAAAGCACAGAGCTCATCGTGCATGTAAACATAGGTGTCTTGTAAAGAACTAACTGCCCTGCACAGAGGAAGAAGTGTGTCATCCCAAAAAAGTCACAGTGCAAGGCAGAATGTGAATGTATCAATGTGTCATCCCTACTTTGCAGATTGTCCCAGACTCTTGAAGTGTTGTTATCAGGAAGGTATAAAGACCCCTTGTGACATATAAAATTCAATGGGTTGCCCATTCATATCTGAGAGAGCAAGGATAAAGGAGTACAGCTACCCCAGACAGAGACAGGCAAAGCCTGGACAACCCATACTGTGTAGGTAGACACTGCCTGGCAACAAATTCAGCAAGAAATGGCCATTTTAAATGTACTAAAATGGAGGAGGTTACAGCAATTGCATCTAGTAGCACGGTTCACTTGTTTTATGAAAATACTGGTCTGTTAGTTACCTCTGAGCTGTCAATTATTAAAAACATTTTAACAATTAGAGTTTCTTCCCAATTTGTTTTCATTATTTACCAATTCATAGAATAACACTTTTTTGGTGGTATATATCTATTTGAGAAAGAAGATGTCTCTCTGGCGTTAATAGTTAAGCCTGATTTCTACTCAGAGTTTCAAAATTATCTCATCTAGAAAGCCCTCATAATCAAGCTGAAGCTTTTGATTAGTAACATTTACTTAGGGATATTAATATCCATAGACAAATTCCCACTCAGTTTCCTAACATTTCAATTAATCTTCAAATATATTCCAGGGCAGCTCTTCTAAGCACACTTGTGTAAAGCAGCAGTGTATCCCTGAGAGCATGATGATTTCAGTTCATTTCTCATTCTCAAAAAACATTCAGTAACTAGATCTTCTTTGTATATGATAACTTTGGACAGCACCTCAGCTCCAATCCTTAGATGGGAACCATTAAAAAATTCCTTATGTCCTTCTGGGACTAGAAACTCTAGCTATATTCAGCATTAAGATGAACTCTTCCCTGTTAAATCTATTTCCTTCCAGTGCTCTGAATTATATTTCATAAGCCAAGAGAAAGCAGTTTTAATGAAGTCTTCACAGTCATTGTAATAGAAGAGGCAAAAACATACATTTTCCCGTTCAGCTTACTGAGAAAAGAAACTAACTTTGCACCACAAAGAAATACCACACCATTTTCTTCTAGCAAAAAACATTCCTCCAGCAGCAGAGCATTCTCCAGGCCAACTTAACGCCTCAGAATAGCTGCATTACCATTCCTTGGTCTCCTAGATACTCAAAATTCATGAAATTTTAATAGGATTGTGGTAGCACAGAACTTGAGTTATCTTCCTGCACTGCTTTTACTGCTCTAGAAAGAGAGAAGCCAACCATTCCAGACACAAGCAACAGATACAGGGGACGGTCAGGCTTCAAGCAGATTGGGAAATATCCCAGCCAGCCAATTGTCACACAGAATATTTAGACAGGTAAGAAATATCTCTTCATGTATTTTTTAAATAATCAACCATGATACAATGCACTGTATTTTTTTTGCAATCCATTACTTTTACTTAAAATTTATTATCACAGGTCTGTTTTAATATAGTGAAAGACAGATATGCCAATCTATGCAAGACTTATAAAATATGCTTGCCTGTAATTTTAATCAATACTTAATTTTAGCAATGCACTGCAAGCAAAATATCATTTTCTCCCCATCCCTTCCCCAAGAAATTGGCAAGTTCATAGTGGCTACAGGAAAGAAGCCCAAATATATTTACTCTTCAAAATTAAACTTTTAAAAATCTCTTTTGTCATAATAATAAAAAGCTACTTCTTAACTAAAGAATCAACACTCCTTGGTAAAATTTATTTTAACTTTTTTTTGTCTTCTCAGAGAAACAGAGATTGTCCAGAGCTTTTACAGCAGCCTGTTCAAATTATTTAACCATTTTTAGGACCTGATGTTCTGTGGTTCAAGTACTAATATAAAGAAGATTTTATTCAAAGCTTCAGTTCTCATTCTACTCAGGGTACCCCAGCAATTCACTTCAAATCAGAAAATCTCCTTGGAGAATGACTTTGTGTCCAAAGTGACTACAGCAATTGATAGCTACACAGAGAAGGACGTATGGACAGACACCACATTAATCTGTAGCCAGGACAGCTGCAGCCAAGCAACTGCTGAGCTCTCTCAGCACTTTTCTGGATTCCTCCCAACATACAGCACAGCTATCTGAGAGGCACATACCTCCCAACTAAACATCCTGGGACTGGTTTGGATACAGCTGTCGGTATTCCAGGCAGTTCAGACAGATATAAATTAACTACTCATGCCATGTTTAGTCTTCCAGATGCTACACAAATCTGGACATAAATAATATTACCAAGCCACAGACAGTATACAGCATTATACAGTTACATCTGTAAAAACAGAACCACAGAAAAGATGTATTTTTTCATTTTTGTTGTTTAAAACTATTTTTAAACCATATGTAATAAACCTTATGATGTAAACAAAAGTGGCTATCTTTTTTTGCAGATATCAGAAATCTGTGGCTTTGGGATTACTTTTAAGTGTCACTTTAAGTACTATAAGATACCAAACATTGCATTCCATCTGACTCCTTCTAAATCACCTGATCAAACTAGAAATGGATAGAAGGTATGTTCAGAACTGAACAGTAACCTACTTTCAACACATAAGTGACCTTAGCTCATTGCAGTCATAAAGAATATATATGGACAACTCTGTGGCCATCAGCAGCATTATGTTTTTAGAAAGATTAGCAGAAGTTTCTGAAAAGCAAAGCTTTCCTATCACCATTACCCATTACTCATTAAAAACATTCAGAACAAGGCACAGATGTATCCTGCCTAAGGAAATTATAACTTAAAATATTGCAAAAGTAAAACCACATTTGAGTGTGGGCATGTAAATTAATATGGGAGAAAATTAGGAAACTAGGAGAGAGATTTTACGTGCTCTGCTTTTCAAACCACTCTTTTGAATTGCAGAAGTTCTGAATCATTTATTAAATAACACAGAATAACGGAGGTTTTAAGGGGGGAGCAGCAAACATGACAGCTTAGGGAAATAGGGTGGAAAGAATCACCTGAAATGCACTTAAGAGCAAAGCAGAAAAATGTTGTGACTGTAGTATGGAACTTGTTTTGTTGGGAATGGAGAGGGAAACCGTGGGATGAGTACAAGGAACAGTATCATGATGTGGAGCTGTAGAAACCTGACAGCAGAAGAAAAGAAATGAAAAGGGATTGGGCATTATCAACATCTTAATATACACCAACTAACTAAATATAATAGGGTCAACAAACTTTCTCTGGCCCCAAGACCAGCTGTCACATACAACTCACACCTGTTTGTCTAAACTAACTAGAGTAAATGTCAAGTTTCTGCTCAACTCATGCCCAAGCTTTCTCTGGAAGAATTCCCGTTGGACTGCCCCAGAATCACATCAGAAATTATCCCACAAACTTAACAATGTGAGCAAATGTGCCAGTCCTTGTGCTTTAGTACTATCCCACTTCATTTAACACTATGGCTACAGCTTTTGTGTATTAAAGGAATAAAGGGCAGAGGATTACAGGAAACACAGTCTTTGATTTCCTCACCACTTTTCTACATCCTACACAGGCTCCCTAGCAGAGGGCCATTCCAGTTCTGCTTAAAGTGATGACGTTTCAGATCCTTCCATCCAAGCCTCATGCCTCTGCCAGTACAACAGGCAAACCTGATCCAGTGCACAATGGTGGCCATTAAGCATTGTCTTCAGTCTGTTCCACAAAACCACAACAATACACTCAAACTATGCAAATTCAGTCCAGCATTGGACCTTGTGTTAATATTTATGTACAAGAAAATAACCCCACATGTATGTTCCTCTGCAATATCAATGTGGGACTTCTGAATTACAAAATGATCAGGATCATTTCACAACCCACAATGACAATGCAAATATGGATATACAGAGTAAGCTTTCAGATTTGTGCCAGCATCTAACTGTTCCCAGTGAAGTGACCAACTGAACCCCATGCTTCTCAGAAATTTCCAAACACTGAAATAACAGCAACTTGGAAGACACTACTCAACCTTCTAAAGAGATGCAGTCTGAACTTGCATTGATCATCAACTTGCTTAGTCATTTCCAGCTGAGAGAAGAAACAGTACCATTTTTCCAATCTGAAAGCATTTTTCTACCATTCTTATAATCTTATATAAAAACATAAAAAGCACTCTGCAATGGAGAGTGTCAGCTTGATTTATTTGTTGCTATGTATGCAGTACTTATAGAAAATGAAAGTCAAACCTTGGTTTTTTTATTAAATGCCCTGTACAATTAATTACTTCCACAGGGTGACTATAATACATAATTACTTTATTTTATGGGTTTTTAATGCACTCCTTAATTTTACAACTGTCTGTTTGTTTCACTCTTTTTTTGGAAAGAGTTAAAAAATACAACCAATTATTTTTCTCAAATACCTCCATAAAGGCTGTCTTCAACCACTGGAATAATCTCCCAGGGACATGGTAAATCCCCATCACTGGGAATTTTCAGTACATAATTGGTCGCAGTGCTAGGTAATCTCATACAGGATCCCTTTCCCACAAGAAGTTAAACCAGATAATCTTTCAAGGTGTCTTCCAATTTGGGCTGCTCTCTCTCTAACCTCCCTTTAAAATAAATTAAAGCTGCTTTTTCATAAATCATTGCAAGTCAGTCATGATGCAGTTAATTGCATTTTGTCCCTTCCTGATGTTTAAAGTGAAAGGCCTAAATGCACCAATTGCTTCCCATAAAATTAACATATTTTCATTTCTCATCCATGCCAAGTAAAATATTCTGACAACATTATAATTATTTTCTGCTAGCAGTTAGTTAAATAAACACAGTTGTTCCTGTAGTACTTTATCCTGCCCTAAATACCACACTAAAGGACAGGCTGCTGTGCAAAAAGCCTTACCCATTAAGCTAGTAACCCAAATCTGTGTGCACCTTACTGCATCACATTTATAATCTGGAGCTTCATACAGATCTGGACAGCTCTACCTAATCAGAAATTACACATATAAGGAAATTCTGCCTTCATGCATCTTCTCTTTCATCACAATCAACAGTGTTAACTCTGGTCATATTGCTATTTCAAAAGCAAACTACTTCTCCAATTGTCTTCAGCATAATCCCTTTTTAAACCATACCTAAGGTATGCTACTTCCTCTGTCACTGTTCATTTTCTTTGCAGCCTACTATGAAGAACCTTATCAAAGGCCTTATGAAAATCCTAGAACATTATGTCTGACAGGTAACCTTTATGTACTTTACCCACTTTTTTTCAAAGAACTCTGACAGACTGAAAAAGAAAACTCTTCCTTAGAGAAATTCTGATACTTTTCTCGCATCACACTACACAAACATGCTCCTCAGTCTTTAATTATAATATTCACCTTACCCAAAATTCTCAAGAAAACTCGTAGACAGTAACTCACTATCTCCTGCCTTCTCCCATAGGGACAGTATCACAGTACTGACACTACAGTCATCTTTAACAATTACTGGTTGGAAATAGAGTGTGTTCTACCAATCTTCCATTTTCATAAGTGGTTTGATTCAGAGTATTTAAAATGTGCATAACGTTCTAAATATATATAACACTTCATAGACACATAGTAAAAGGTCAAGTCTGTCCTGTGAAATTTATAACCTACTAAATAAGGCTAGTTAGAGAAACATTATCCAGATCTAAATCACTTCTACCTTATTTCATATGGGTATTCCTACAGAGAGAAAGAAAATTTGATTCAGTCAGATGTTTTATGAAGTAATAGTTTTGATTCTCAGTTTAGAGAAACACAAAGTGAAAGTGAAACAATATACAACTAGAAAGCTGTATGCATATGTGTATAACTACATAGAGTGTGTGAATATATATATACACACACACACATATATAGTTACACCATCAATACAAGCTTCCATTAAATGACTGATAATTACTTCCAGAAAAATTAGGAAATTAATTAAAACAAAAAAGAAAGCATATATACTAATAGCCAATCTTGAACTACTGTGTTGCAAATGAGATCATCCACATCAAAATACACTCTCAAAGCTGTTTGTTCAGTACAATATCAGGGTAATATTCACATGTGCAATTCAAGTATCAGGTTTAAAACTGGGATTGATTCCTTCCTAGAAAAAATGAAGCTCAGACCTTACTCTCACAAATGCTTGATGAGCTAAGGGACATGTTGTACTTAGAGGTAGCAGTCCAGCATTTTTTTGGTTGCTTGCTTGCTTGTTTGCCTCACTGGCATCTCTCTGGCCTACTGACATAAAAGAAAGTGGCTTGGAGCAGAGGCAAAATGCCTCTGCAGGTCCTGGCAGATTAGGAAATAGTGGCCTTCTCTGGCAGTCATTCTTGGAAATGAGCTGAAGCAGCACAGAAGAGAAGCAAGCCAGCAGTTTTACCTCCAAGCAAACTAATATATATATGTATGACTCCTGAGGAAGAACTGTTTAGGAGCAAAGAGCTACAATATCTGCATAGTTATGCCAAGATGCCACTGCTCTCTGGAAGCAGACTCTACTTTTCTTGCTGGTGATTGACCACTGAACTGCACTAGCCCAGTTTATACCATCTGCTGTGCTAACTTTATACAGAACTGATTTGCTGTGGGGTTTCTGGGAGCTGTCTGGCTAACTATTGTTTCTCCATTTTTTAGTTTCATCATATACTCACACTGTTTCCAGAAAAAAAACTGGGGGAAAATTAAAATAAAAATTAAAATAATTTCCTTGTTTAAGAAACATTAAGTGTAGGAAAACCATCAATATTGACCACGTGGAGAACACACACAGACAGCAACTGAAAGTCTGAGGGAGCTGGTGAAGTTCTGGCAACAGAGTTAGGAGTAAGAAGGGAAACCTTCTGTGGCACTGAAAAGCAGGTGGAAAAGGCATAAGTATTATCTGTTTTACTTATTAGGGTTATCTTTGTAAGACTAATTTTCATGAGTTATCACTACTCTCAAAATTTTAAGACAAATGTATTTGTAGAATACAGTAGTTGTATTTGGGTAGAAAAATAATTTTAAATTACTACATCATCTATGTTAGACCAATACTATAGATTTTCTTCTCCTTTATACTAGAATTTTGTGTTTTAAAATACATGAAATGGCCTCAGAAGAATAAAACCATCAAAACCAACTAATTCACAGGTGTATTTTCATCCTTACAAAGTAAATTTATATTTACTAGCAATATGTTTCAGAAATGGTGCTATTCACTGCTTTTTACCATAAACCAAGTCACACTTTTAGATTACACTGGAATTAAAGGAAAAACTATTAAGTACATTTCTGATTAGCATAAAGGGACATTAAAGATAATAACAGATAACATCAAGAAACCCAGAGCTAATGAATTCCTCTTTTCTTGCAGCCTTTGTTAAAAAAAAAAAAAAAAAAGATTAATTCAGCAAGGTAGTCTTAAAACATGAAAGATCTTGGAATAGTTTTAGGTTAAATACTACTTAGGTCAATCATTTTTTAGTTCTCAGACTGGTTAAACATAATAGAATTTATACTAATTTCATAAAGGTATGACATGGCACAAAGCTCAAGAAAACAATCCTGACCAAAACTGTACTTGCTTCACATAAGGCAGATCACTTGCTGTGGCATGGTCCAGAAACTGTATCAGTTGGGATTCTGGTTTGGATAAACATCCTTGTACTTCTTCAGCTGTCAGGAGGGCCTCTGCAATAGGGACCAAAGAGATTACAACTGCTTTGTGGCAGCTAGCAACACAGCAAGAGGAAAGATGAGAAGAGGAAGGCAAACAGACAGAGGCAGAAGTCTTTGGGGAAGAAAAAGGATGAGAAGACATCACTGTAAAAGACCTGGAAAACTGGCTGAGATAATGCTAATACCACTAATAAGTACATTTGAAAAATCAAGATTTTTTAATATTTCAAAACACTGAATAGACTAAAATACTACCAATATTCAACAGAAGAAAAGGAAACAGTAACAAAACAAAATTATAAATTGTTAGTAGAAATTAATAAAGTATCTCTAAACATTATAAAGACACCAAATAATTGCTAACTCAGACTTACTACAAATCATGGGATATCTGCTTTTGCAACAAACAAATTTCTAAAGACCCCTGAAAATACTTCATCTTTTTAAACCACATATTGTCTAGATGAACAATGTTCATTTCTACTGAACTTAAAAATCCTTCTTGCACCAGTACTCTAGAAGGGTTATGGTATGTCATGATTTCAATGGGATATCTAGGAAGATGTTAGTAAAATACATTCCTTCTATTAAAACTGCAGATGATTTTGCAACTGGTAAAATCCAAGGTGCAGTTTAACAAAATTGAGTTCAGAACAATGCATCAAAAATGAGACCAACCCCATAAGAAGAGCTAGGAATTAATTTTCTTTAACTGTGTAAGAGTTCTATCAATAATATACTCATGTTTTAGGATGAAACTGCATGCACATCCAGAATTTTTAAGTAGTCCATCAAGCTTCAGTACCACATTTAAATTTGAAAGAAAACTATACAATAGAAAAATAAAATTTAAATATTCATAGTTTCAAATTCTGTCTTTTTTTCTTAATTCCTCTTAATTTAATCTCAGAATTGTAACTTTCCACTGTTTTGGTGGACTTAGAGATTATTTAATGGGAATTTTTCAGGCTGAAGATCAAACAGAGCTTTACTAATACAGTTTTTAAAACATAAAACTGACATTTGACTTATTCAAAATGCAATTATCTTTTAGACTACCAATAATTTACCAGGTTAATAAAAGCTCAGGTTAAGAGGCCAATATTTATAAGTGTCATTGAGATAACTGCATTTGACTTTCTTTGCTGTAAGAACTTTCAGTAGCTATTTGATTATCTGATTCACAGAATTCACAGAATCACAAGGCTGGAAGAGACCTTCAAGATCATCGAGTCCAATCCATGCCCTAACACCTCAACTAAACCATGGCACTGAGTGCCACATCCAGTCTTTTTTTAAACACATCCAGGGATGGTGACTCCACCACCTCCCCAGGAGGACAATTCCAGTACTTGATCACTCTTTCTGTGAAAAACTCTTTCCTAATATCCAACCTATATTTCCCTTGGCACTGCTTGAGACTGTGCCCTCTGGTTCTGTCAGTTCCTGCCTGGAGAAAGAGACCAACCCCCAGCTGACTACAGCCGCCTTTCAGGGAGTTGTAGAGAGTGGTAAGGTCACCTCTGAGCCTCCTTTTCTCCAGGCTGAACACCCCCAGCTCCCTCAGTCATTCCTCACAGGGCTTGTGTTCCAAGCCCCTCACCAGCCCCATTGCTCTTCTCTGGACACGCTCAAGCATCTCAACATCCTTCCCAAACTGAGGGGCCAGAACTGGACACAGCACTCACGGTGTGGCCTCACCAGTGCCAAGTACAGGGGGAGAATGACCTCCCTGCTCCTGCTGGCCACACTGCTCCTGATACAGGCCAGGATGCCCTTGGCCTTCTTGGCCTCCAGGGCACACTGCTGGCTCATGTTCAGCTGGCTGTTGATCGAAATGTATAAGTCATAAGCAAAACATGAGCTGGCAAATGGCAGATTAAACACTTCATGCAGCCCATCATGCCTTAAGAGACATAATATGTTTTTAAAATAAAACACTAGATATAAAATGCTGGTCTGCTTCCTGCAAGGAAGAACTCCAGGGTAAAGAACTCAAGATACTGTAATAGAAAAACTAAAAAGAAACTGAATATGAAGAGTCATATGCCAAACAGGAACAGGCACACAGCTGGCTAATATGATCATCACTACAGATTAATGCAACTCCAACCTGTGTTAATTTTAATAAAAAACTATTTTTCAAGCTGCTGCACTTTGTTAACATTTAGCATTGCTGAACCTGGAGACAGAGTTGCGGCGTCAAATGAACAGAACTGAACAACACTCATTCTTAGCAGAAAATTATATCATTCTAATTCTAATGATCTCATTCTTAGCAGAAAATTATATGCTGGAGGACAGCAGAGATCCCACAAAGCAGGCATCCACAATGTGTAGTCAGCAAACTGGGGCACTCAATTCGGCAGCACAGTTTATCTGAGCAAGAAAAACCAGGCGCAGCCACTCAGTGTTTGGGTTCTTGGTAAAGCTTACACCACTGCCTTTCTGTATCCATCCACCTAGATTAGTATGAGAGTCCTAAATGGCATGTTAGAGGCAATAATGCTTTATTTGGTCAGAAGACTTGCAGTAGTCCATAAGTAAGGAACACACTCTTTAGAGTGCACACAGCGGTGCACAGGTCTCTTGGAATTTAATCCCCAAGATGCTGTCTCAGAACAGCATCACTATTTCTGTCATCTCATTCCACTCACTTTGTTTTTGTGATGCTTACAAAGTCCCAAACTCAGCTGCCCAGCATTTCTGCACACTCTTGTTAAAAAGAAACAACTTTACAGTACTGCAATAGCAAAATTTTATTAGTAGGTATCCCATTTTAATCTGCTTATTCTCTGAGCAAGTATGTTGTCTGTAAATCTTTCATATTCCCTTATTATTCCAAAAGGTTAATGTTCTGCTTACTTTGCTCACTTGCTAATTCTTGGTTCCCCAACAACAGTGAATCAATATAACATTGTATGTAGCCTTGCTCTCAAGATAATAGAAAGCAGTATATATCCTACACCAACCATGGTAACCAGACAGCCTCTAGCTGATATAAACACACTGATGAAAACTTTTTTCTACTTAAATAAAAAAGCAAGTGACACGCAGGTTCCATTTCAAGGTAAGACCAGATAACGTATTAAAAAAGAGAGTTTCAAAAAAATACGGTAAATTGACCAACAAAGCTACTGAAGATTAGAAGAAATTACAATGCAGGAAACCAAGTGCTAACAAAATAAAACATTTCAAAGGAGGCTTCTAGCTGAATGCAGACTACTGGACTGAAATGGATGAGATGTGCTGGATTGACTACCAATGCTGTTCTATTACTGCTCTCCTCAGCTGGACAGGGGAGAGAAAAATGCAGCAAATGGCTCCTAGGTTGAGATAAGGAAAAGGAGGGATTCTATCACTATTTATTGACACCAGCAAAAGAGACTTGACTTGGGGAAATTAACTGAATTTATTATCAATTATATCAGAGAAGAATAATGAGAAATAAAACCAAATCTTAAAATCATCTTCCCCTTCCAACCCCTTCCTTCCTCCCAGTCTTAATTTTTGTGGAGGGATCCATTCAGTGCCAGTATCTCAGTGAGCAGCTGCAGTGGGAGCCACAGGTTGAGCTCTGGGAGCCCAAGGCCAAAGCAAGAGGCTGTGACTGTCACTTCTTCCTCTTCACACACCTCCCCTGTTCCAGCATGGAGTCCTTCCCATGAAAGACAGCCCTCCATGACCTTTCCTAAAATGAGTTCTTCCCACAGGCTCCAGTTCTTACAAACTGCTCCAGTGTGGGTCCCTTCCTTCTTGTAGCTTCCAAAGCATTATACTACAATACACATGAAACCACCTTCTTGCTTCTGTGATCTTACTGAAACCCTGGTTTTGTCCTTAGACTTTGCTGCTACAAAATCTTTTGCAGCCTTTTATGATTGCAAATGGCCGTATGAGGATCCCTCAACTTTCTCACCTGTTCTCACTTTTTCACTTGTTATTTATTCCAGCTACATGCTGGAATACTTCCTTCATGTTTGTACTCTTACACCAGCTTCCTTTCCAGTTACTTCAAGCTTAATTCTCTAGCTTGTCTATCTCAGTCATATTGTCTCCTCTATTATCCCAACTTTTAATAGCTGTTTAATGATAACTCAGGCAATGATCAATCAAGAGGTTTGAAGTTCTGTAGATTTTTTTCTTTAAATAGTGCTCATTCACACAATTAAATTCACATGGACTTATTTGCTCTTCAGGGAATTCATTCAACTAAACTCTGGTGCCTTAGACATATGCTGGTTTGCTCAAAGATTTTTGTTTTCTAAAAAACAAACTAATAATATCCAGCCCAGCATTCTCCCTTCATTTCCTACTGTCCTTCCAATCTATTATCAGTTTTCTTTGCTGCAATCATGTAAATTAATAATTAAAATATATCAGTGTGTGTTTAACCTGAAAAAACACAGGATGCTGGTTTTTAAAAAGTGCATTTGATAGGCATGCAGGTGGTTACCATTACCTCATGCCTGGAAACATAGGAAAGACAAATGCTGAAAAGAATTAATAAGATACATGTTTTACAACTTAATGTGTTTGACATCTGTTGAAATCAGAACAGCATGTGTGGGTACACAAAAATTGGAACAAAATCAGAAGGGGGCAGAAGCAGCTTGTTATTTAAGAAATGCCTAGAAGATGTCATCGTGGTTGTTCTAAGAGGTACATTAAGAACAACTGGATTATTTTGCAAAACAAAGAACAGTGCAGTCTAGACTCTGTTGGGCAGGAAGGCATTTCTATCTAGGCCAGGATGCACGGATGTTTGGTTGGTACAGTTGAAGAGAAATCAAGAATTTCTAAATAAATTAACTGGGAGAAAGGATGGAGAAATCATAGGTTCAATACTTAACTGGAAAAGACCAAGGGTTACCAAAGCAAATAAACCTATTAAAGATGCCAGTGGAAAGCTCACTCACGGATATCTCCACAGGCAAGAGACCAACTGAACTGAAACTTTGAACGAGCAGATAATATGAATGGTGACACTTGGGTAGGAGGCATCTCCAGGACAGAATCCAAGGCTTGAGGATGGCATTTATGGGCAACTGTGTTTTGCAGTGATAAGTTTCCTGACAAACTTACTACCACCTGTACTACCACCATATACTGACACAGCACCTCAGACCTACCTCCTATAGCTTGTAATCCAAGTAAGACAATGGCATCACATGACATAGGACAATTCACAAAAGGGAAAGCAAAAGAATTATGAAAAAGAACAATAAAAACAAAGTAAAATTAATTACTAACTTCCAGGTGCAAGATCCTCACTACAGGGTGCAAAAGACTGAGCGACTTATTATGCGCCTGTACATATAAAGTAGTAGATACCATGACTTCCCTTCCCCCTCCCCCAGGTCCACTGTGTAGCTGAAGGAACAAGCTTCCATACATCCAGTTCCTGGGGAAAAAGCACTACAGGGCTTTTGTACCCAACAGGACCATTGAGTGAGGAACCATGGAATAGATGGCACCCAGAAAAGATGGTCAGTGGGCATGGGATATTCAAGCACTTCAAATGAAGCAATACCAACAACCAAAGAAATTATGTATTTCAGCCTCTAAAGAAAACTTTTTTTTACTAGCAGTAATTACTCCTCAAACATGTCTTCCCAGATTTTCTCAAAAAGGCACGTGCTGCAACATCCCTCAGTCTGATGTTTGTGCAATTTACCAACACAACAGGATTACTTCTAAAGTTCCACACAGAAATAATAGGCTTCAACATGAGTAATACCTCAATTCAGACACAGGAGAACAATCTCAAAATTAACTCTGAACATCAATACCCATGTTTTCTAATGACTGGTTGTTTGTCAAGTTGCAGTAAATAGCTAAAAGATATCCCTTTAGAAATGAACACAAATGGACATCAAAGACTTGACTTTTTCCTCCCCTGCAGTTGTCAAGTATTTTTCTTAGTGATAGCAATAATGTTATGATAGCTGAGATTAGCTGGCATCTGAAAACTCCTTTTTAAAGGTCTCCAATAAATTGGTACTGTAAAATGGTACTATTTTTCTTTCAGAATAACTCTTACAGTAAGATCATTATCTCAGCAGTACTGAGACTTGCCTCTGGACCAAACATCCCTTCCCAGTCCATGGACCTCAGGCTATAAGCATTTAAATCATGAGAGATGGGGAAGTTATAGAATTCAGAGGTCACAAGCTTATGGCCTTTATACTACTCAGTATTCAAATGAGGGACAAAATTCCTGAGGGCCTGTTGTCAGCCAGATGAAAAAGCACCCTATAGACTACTATAGGCAATAGAGATCTTTCACAGGTTATGAGACAGTTTTACTTTAATTCACTCACTTATCCAATGGAAAGAAATGGATAGTGAGTTGCTGTCTGGACTGAAAGCTCCTAGGACAAACACAGGGCCACACTGAAATTTGTAATGATTGAAATTATACCCTCCAATACTGAATTAATGAACAAAGATGGTGCTAAAACTTCATGTCTTGGCAAGTGATCAGCTCAAAAACACTTTAGTCATTCAAAACTTAAAATCAATTTGATAGCAATACCAGCAGCATGCACAAAGTGAAGCTGAAGGCAGAAGCAATACAATGCAGATAGTCTCCACAGATTCAGAGTTCAGAGAACTTGCTTTTACTAACCAGTATTGTGTTACTTAGCAAAACTTTTTAAGTTATAAACCATAATAAAACAATTTTCCAATGTAGGGATAGGATAAAGCTCTTAATACTATTTTTTTAAGCTTTGGGAAAGGTTTTGATGTTGTCCTCTGTCTGTACCTGTTGGCAGAAATCCCAGAAGCCATCTGTGCAATAGAATTAGGAGTCAAGAAGGTATTTTTGGAATGCACTGAAAAAATGTGTTATTTTCAATCGAGTAGCAAAAAGAGAAACCTTGCCCCAAATCCCTAATTTAGTTCCTCTCATTCACACATCCATCAAACACAAAATACTGAACATTAAGTGAGGACTTCAGGAACCTTTTAGTTAAGTTTTATTCAGATAAAACAGATAGATAAAAGTAGTATAATAAGCATCTGAAAATGCTGTTGGTCTATTTAAAAAAAATACACAAAATCAATTCTTTCCAAAAAGTTTCTGTTAAGAATTACATAAAAGCTTCTATTTAGAATTACAGTTTGATACTGTTGTATTGCATGCCTTTAGAGGGACTCCCTAGGTGTCTG
Organism: Molothrus aeneus; assembly: GCF_037042795.1. Classification (NCBI taxonomy): domain Eukaryota; kingdom Metazoa; phylum Chordata; class Aves; order Passeriformes; family Icteridae; genus Molothrus; species Molothrus aeneus. Next base: position 98,736,252 of record NC_089648.1, on the reverse strand, counting down.
CCATCTCTACATATGGGTTAAATTATCCAGTAAATAAACACAACAATCTATGTTACAGTGATTCTCCCAGTTTTATACTAAACAGCAACAGAGATCTTCCATGTTAGTAATATTTACAATTCATTGCAGCTTCTAATTATTTTCTATTTGCCTCCAAATCAGGACAGCTTAAGTGTTTCGATGGATGCAGAATCACATCAAGTTCCTGCTTTGTGTCAAAACCAAGCTGCTCCATTTTCACTTTATGCTGAAAACATCTCCCACTTCCACCACAAGAAGCACTTGGAAAGCTTACAGTACAAACATTCCTTAAAAAAGGCATTATATCAAAATATTGCTAGCAAAAATTTAGTCCTCTCTTCCCCCTTGCATCTGACATATCATTCCAGATTATTCACACACTTTGGAACCGCATGAGACTTTTTGTGCTGAACAGATGGTTTGTGCATTCTAGCAAGCTGGTACTGCACGAACATCTTTTTGTCATGCACAACTCAACATAAACTACTGTATTTCCAGGTTACCTCCCAGTTTAGTCTTCAGAAAAAGAAGAGCAACAAAATAGGTAACATGAACAACTGTGTTCCCACATTCACTGCTGACCTTGGACCCCTTTGACAATGATGAGCAAAAACTTTCTTCACAGACTTATGCACAACCTGACCTGTTGGTGTTCACAGTAAACCATTTGCAGCAAGTAAAGAACAAACCAACCACTCCTCTAACAGCAGCAACAGCATCTGGACACCCTTAAAAAATCAAAGAGAATCAGGGCATTCTGCAATATTGTATTTACAAAGACAGAATGATCTTTTTAAATAGGAGTGTATTATCAGGAAAAGGAGTCCATGCAATATAAGAACTGGGTGTGGCAGATTACCCACCAATAGCTTTTGAGCACAAATAAATGGATATAATTCATTCATTTACTTGGATCTACAAATATGAGGAGGATGTTATTTCAAATTTTACAATGAGTTAAATCCTACCACCTTGCATACACATATTAGTGAAATAATTGCAAATTTGTACCTGTGCAAACGTAAAAGCTAATTAGATAGTTCTACAGCCCTATGGAGCACCAGGATAATAAGCATCATTTACCAAAACTAACTCTGCATTTTCCTGTTGAACAGCTATCTGAAGACAGGAAGGAGAAAGGTATCCTGGAATTTATTTCATCAGTCCTTGGTCTGCCCTTCAAACAACAAAATAAGAGACAGTAAGTCACTTAAATTTGGTGCTGCTCCTTTCAGAAGAACTGGAGAAAAATCAGTTTAAGTTAAAATGGGAAAGTCAAGGGAACAGCTCCATAGCCGCAGCAAATCAGTGTAGTTCTAAGTATTTAGGAAGAACAATGTCTCACTCCTTCCCCAGCTAGAGCTCACATTCTGACCTCAGAGCAACTCCTAACAATACCAAAATGTTCTTTCCACAATCTCAAAAAAGACAAAATACACATTCTGTTCCAGATCTAAAGCAGAGCAAAGAGGAATGCATGTTTTGATAAATCTACAGACTAGCACATAGTATTATTTTTTCCAATAGTTATATTGATTGCCAGAATTTGAAGTATTATATGAATCAAAAGCTTTTGACTTTTTTCTACATCTGTCAGTGTAACCCTTACATCAAGGGATAGATGCTAGAATAACTGATGAGCACTTCAGCAGGTGCAGAGAAATTCCAGAACAGCAGTGACCTGCCCTGCGTCTTTCAGCCTTTGCATCATGCTAACCCAAGGACAATAAACAGGAACGCCCAGTGCAAGCAGAGCAATTGACGATTTTAAGATGTCTTTGGTTATATCATATGCAGACATATATGACCCTCAAAACTCTATACCATCTTAATTAAGCATGGATGATCTTCAAAATTGCCATATTAGCATTATTAGAAGTTTCACTTGATAATTTTTTCAGTATTCAAACTAAAAAATTCCCTTTCAACAGCAAAGGTTGTGGAATCAGGAACAGGCATACATTATTTCAGGATTTTTTTTTGAGGGTGGTGGGGGAGTTGGAGGTTTTTAATCTGCTGGAAGTCTTAAATAATTCTTCTAGTTTTTATTCGTTTCAGCCCTTTTTAGGATAAGGAAATAGCTGTACTCATTTCCAGCAGGATTCTAATTAAAATATGACAGGATTTACAGAGGACTGTAATAACCAGGATTATTTCTGCTTGCAAATTTTAAAAAGAGTAATTTTGTACCAAAAGTAATAAGAATACTACACATTTCTTATGAAGGTCTTTTCAAGTCGAGATCTCAAATGAGATTTGAGATTAGAATGAAATTCAGCATCAGTCTATATCTTACAGATGGGAGTTTTAGAATGTATTCACTGAAGATATGTAGTACAAGCCAAGACTCCATGTACTATGCACATCAGATCTTTACACGAGTTTTAAGGTTTTCCATTTTTCTGGTCAGACTGCACAATCTTATTTGCTTATACAGCCAAAGATTAAACTGCAGCATCAGTAAAGTTCTATACTTGACACACTTGATTTTTAAAACTATCTGCTTCCTTGCTTATTCTGATGTAGTGCACTGATACCCATCCAAGGACTGAAAAATTCAGGGTGAAGAAAAGATGAATGCATACCTTCATAATGCTTAGCAGAGTCCACCTGCAAAACTGATTTTTTTTTTTCTGTTGTGTATGCTTTCTTAACACCTCAAATCCCTGATGAAAACACTCCTCCTACTATTTGATCTCAAAATATTTTAAAGACAGTTGTATATTCTAAGATCAGCTGTGACAACACTGAATTTTCCTCTACATTCAGCAGTTTGTTGGAGAAAAGAGATTTAATTGAAACAGTTAAAACCAGCTTATTTTTGAAAAGGCATTCTAACCCTGAACTGAGGCACCAGGTGACTGCAGTGACCCTGCCAATCCAGAAAACAACTATTTCATAAAAGCAGCATGTGTGGCCTACAGTACAGCTACAAGGCACAGAAAGGTTAAACATATTCCCATTTTAATAAACCTTGGAGAAGAACTACCAAACAGCAGTGACATTTATGTCTTCTAAAGTAAGGCCCGAGACATCTCATAGTTCGAGCCTGAAACCTGTGTCCTTGTGTCATGGAGGAACTGTTTCACTCTCATGGCACTGCTCTGGTGGGTTAGGATGATGTTTTAGCCTTTATTGGAAGACTCATGCACAGATCACTGCTGATCATATCAGATTTTATAGACTACTAAATAGCCCAGCATGCTCCAGCACATCTTGTTGTCAGTATGTATTGTCTGCATATTGCCTAAATGAGAAAAGCATACATCCAGTGAAGAAGAATTGGATGTATCTGTTGGCCCTGAGTAGCCCTTTCCCAGAAGGTGCCAGGATATGAAGCTCTATTTTGGCATGTGGAGCCCAATCATGCCACCTCCTGGTTAGGAATGGCCACTCTATTCTACACATTACACAGGTGTCCAGGGCTTAGGAAGTCAACAGTTGACAGGAATGTTCTACTCAGCTGTCCAGGTATTCTGCCTTCTCTTGGTACTAACCGCAAATATTAACTAGTCTCCAAAATCTTGAATTTTAAAATGCTTACTTCAAGGTATAGAGGAAGAGAGCTGGACAGTTAGAGCAGTTACACTCTGAATGTACACACCAAGGAGACGAAATATGACATAAATTTACTAAAAAAAATTCCCAGGACAAGTGAAAAATATTCTTCTTCAAGGAAAACATTCACATTGCCAAAAAACTAGCACTTTGTTGATGAGGCTCTGGGCACCCAGATAAACCTCAGCAAGTACCTTTGACCTTCCCTTAAACAGTTGGTACTAAATTCTGCTATTTGCACTAAATTGCACCTTTAGCAGCCCCACTGAGTCAAACAGCACTATTTAAAGAGAAAAGCACCTTTTATTTTAAACCAGAGTATCAGAATCTAAACTTCAATTACTGCACTCATATTGTTGCCTCTTTGCAAAACAATTTACTGTGTTTCAAAGTACATGTTTTCTAAGATCACAGATCAAATGGTCCTAAGTGGCTTCAGATGTCTGAAAGAATTTTGTTATTTTTATTTTTTAAATCACATCTATCATTTCTTTTTTCTCTCCTCTGAAGCAAGAATGCCTTTTAAGACTAAGAAGCTGGGGTCAAGATAAATATAACATTTGCTTTGTTATACTCATTCTAACATTTTATAATATTTTGTTTTCCATAAATCTGGTTATCACTTGGGATTCATCTGCATTACATTCTGCAAGGCAAAAGCATGTCCTATTGGCTATACCAGTCAATAGATCATATTTGTACTACAAGGACTGCCTGATAGCCCACTAATGGCAACAGAAAGATTCCCAGTAACTTTATTCAGCTTTGAACCAAGTCCATAATGCCTAGCACATCACTACTTTATAAAAATCCTAAGTATCTTGTATTCATCTAGAGTTTGCACTTTCTATTGAAAAGGCTCCAAATGATCAATACAAATCTAGTTTCTAATGAAACCAAGGTACCTAAAATACACGCTCTGAATATTAGCATGTTTCCTGAGTCAATCTACTGGGAATTTACAGTGCATTTCTTGAGACAGCAAAGCAAACAATGATTAATACCAGCTATTTTGTGAATACAGATTTTTTCTCACCTGATGTAAACATCAGGAATAAAATAAACAATAAGCAGAACAGTGACCACTCACAGATTAATATTATTGTATGAATTTACATTAATCTTATTTTAGTTGAAAGGCTTGTTGAGACAAGTGAACTCATAAATTTGCAAGCATATTTTCACAAGTAGTTTTCAATGAAAAAAATGATAAAAATTAAAAAATATCAGAGGCCTGGTTTTATTAAGTCATAGGCTTGATCAACAGCCTTTCACGTCTAGGGTTAAGGAAACGATTGTCACATTCTGTATTTCCAAGACAAATAATTTTCATACAACAACCTTATTATTATCCCAGGTTTTTAACAGAAACACAAAGTTATGAACTAAAGTTGCATTCCTATATGAAAAGAAAAATCAATCTCCAACAGTCCAAAGAAATCCCAAACCTACATATGACAATGTATTAGATGAAATCCCGAATATAAGACAAAATAAACTTGCATTATGTCAACAGTTTTCTACTCGCTAGAACTACTACTGCAAGCTTGTATGAGAGACCCTACTAATTAATGCTCAGTGTAAAGACTAATGTTTTGAATAATCATGTCCTGTCCTACAAGAACCCTGTATGTGGATGATAGCTGAGCTATATGAGCCTAATTTACACAACTTGGAGGTTTAACAAACTCTGCTATGCCACATGAAATGATCTAGGGACTTAACTCAAGGTCTGATTCTCATTGCCTTCAGAATGCCAGCTGAAATTCTGAGGTCAATTGCACTGTCATTATAAAAGAGAGAAATTAGCTACATCATTACCCTAGTAATGCTGATATTTCCATGGGGAGAGATGATCTTACTTTGGCCAGCTCTTTCCAATAGGTCTTTTTCTTTTATGTTTATATTACAAAACACAGAGCTGGTAAGAAAACACTAAGCAAGATATTCTAAAGCTGCACACATATAAATAAAGACACACACACACATATATACACATACATATATATAATTTGCTTGACCCCAAAAAGTACATAATTAGCTGACACTTCAGCCTATTAAATGGAATGCTGATATAAAACCAGTTTTGAACTATCCAACTGGTTGTATCTTTCTATGTCATCCAGCCCTCCACAGCTAAAGTGACACACTTATTTTTGTATTTATAACCACGGACATCTTACAGAAAGCAATAAATATTTACAAACATGCTAAAGTAACACATATAAGGAGCTGGTAGCTTTCATGGCAGGGAGCAGCACTAGAACAGAGAGGCTCTCCATTCTCTCTGGAGCTCTGGAGTGTGCTGCAGTATAAGCACAAGCTGGGTAAAAAAGGTACTGCTCAAGAACATGCTCTTCACTTTTGACATTTTTTTATCTAAGCAAGCATTACTTGACCTCATACATTTATCAGGACATCTCCTGACTAAAAGCAGAACAATCCCACCTGAGAAAATAACTACTGTTAACCAGTATAGAGTAAAATAGTTTAAAGCTATACATGAAACAGGGACACTCTTCCAGCTCTTATAACAGCCTAGTACACAAAACAGTTCACTTGATACAGAAAAGCCCTTTCCAGTAGTCTATTGCCTTTTCTTTAGAGTTCAACGACCTATTACAATTAAAAATTTTTTAATTTTCATTACTGAATGGATTATATTCTCAGAGTGCGTATGTTCAATGCAGATTGCAAAAGTTTTAAAAAACTTAGGCTGAGACAAATATCACCAGCCACTCACAAGTTCTTCTAGGAGATGACTTACTAATGACTTTTCAATTGCTAACAGTACAATCATCATGTAGGATCTACTTCTACATGAAACAGGTTATGACCCATGGGGAAACCAAGTATCTCCTGATTAAGGCACTAAATTGGCCATTCAGAGACTTAAGTTCATTGTCAGAATCCACAACAGATTAAAGAAATTGGATTTTGTCTCCACACCTTGTATTTAAACAGCACTTGTACCTTTTTCCTCACCTCTCTTTATGCTGTTTGGTAAGTATGCGAATACTCTGCCAAAGGAAATGTCCCTTTTCTGGGGATTTCACCAGACCCAGGTAAGGACTAAAGTAAGTCCTAGTCATCCCTTAATGGTGAGGGATAAATAGCTACTGATTGAAATATGCATCTGACACAGGTCAACCTGAAGGACACAGACCTACATACTGAAAACATAAGTAATATGTTGGTTTTAATATTGGTTAAGTACACCAAAACACATGAACAAAAAAAACACTATGCAACAGAATCAAACAAATAAACGAAAATATTGGGGGAAAATTTACTTATCTTTACAAGTAAATCCACTGTTGCAAATCAGAAGCATTTTTCTGGAATACTTATTACTTGTGTGCCCTTCTGCGGCTTCTCACAGCAACACAACTGTTCTCAACCTCAGGTTTTAGCAGCCAACATGAAACAACACAGCACCTTCAAGTCAGAGTGAATGCTTGAGGCTCTGAGCACCACAGCAAATCTACACTTGTGCATTTGATACAAAATGTACTGGCAATCAAAAATGCTTAGGACGCCACAAAAAGAAGACCTGGCTGGCATCATTATGGATGAAGCTGATTGCACATTACATTCTAAAGAACAGAAATCCAGAGTCTGGAAATAATGTTTTATATCATGAACATAACCTAAAAATTATTCACTACTACAGAGATCCTTGCAGGATCCCATTTTCTTCTGTCACCCAAAAAAGAAAATTCTGCCCATTCTATAAATTTCCTTTGTATTTATACCCAGCAGCAACCAGTGCATTAATTGTAATTTTCTTAAGTAGTAACATTCTAACCATGGTTAAGTGTTTTAACAGCCATCATATGTTAGACTGTAAAACAAATCTCTAGAAAGCTTGACAGATGGTGTTTTGAAGGATAATGCCAGGTACCTGGTGTGAATCTGACATTAGCATTCTCTCAGACAACTCACCTTCATCTTTTAAAAAATCTAGTGAAATAATGTATAATCCTACTTATGCTAAGAAGGAATGAGAAAACTGTTCATTTACTCAATCCCACCGTTGCTCAAAATGCAACTTCTACACGAACTTGATGCCTAGAAAAACCAATTTTATTTTCTTTTTTTTTTTTTTTTTTTTACTTTTCTTTGCCTACTTTCGGTTTTGTCCTTCCTGCATTTTCCTTCTTTCCCAGACACACACACTCTCAGTGGATACTTCCCCCCTCTGGGAAAAGATTGAACTGCAAGGCTCAAAAAATATATTCCTCTAAGAAATAAGGACTTTGTTTATAATATGATTATTAGGAAAACAACTGTAAAAAGCAGCATGGCTGCCTCTTTAGCAGCAAGGCAGCTATGACAAAAGAATACTAAATGGCTCTGTACTCATACTGAAATTCAGTATGAATTTTAAAGCTATCAAACAGAAGCACTCCAACAAAACCTGGACTCGATATCTTCATTCACAATCAATAGAACGTACATTAAGGAAAGACAATATAAAAAGTGCTGACAGTGAAAAAACACTTAATGCTTAGCATGGTAAATCTGAATTAGTTATGATTTTCTTTAAGTCATAAACAGAACTTGGGAAATTATTTGTCACCGCTGAATAGTGAGCTTGTTTTAATGTGTGACTCTCAAGGGCCTGACCTTACATTTCTTTGCTTTAATCTCATTTGAGAGCTTGATAGGTTATCTTGATTTATGCATCATTCTTTACACTTCTTTTCAACATTAGGTTCCAAGTTTAACAGGGTTTTTTAAAAAGACTATTAAGAATATAAGAATAAAAACATGTATAAAAAGAACTTAATGGATTATACTTTGGCAAAAGTTGAAACTCCGTATCACGAGGTCTTCACTCAACCACTATATTGAGCAGTTATTAAAAGAGAGACTAAATGATAAACTTTCTAAAGAACCCCTAGCTTAGGTCCAACTAAAACTCTGCTCCAACTAAATCAAGGAAAGCAGGGCGAATTACACTGAGTAACCAAATGTTATAACCAGTGTGTTCTGATCTCCGCGCAAAACCAAGAGGAAATCATCATGTCCTGGATGAAACTGTCATGAAATTGATAAGCCATATCCAATCAATGTCTGACATCGCGCAGTCGACTATAACAGCGCCGCATTAACGGCATAATAGTATTACCATATAAACCTTATTACTTTAGCGTGGAAAACAGGATATAACGAGTGTAATGAAACGCCAGCATCTGTCTTTGTGTAAGTGAGCCCGGGAGCCAGGGGAGCGCTTCCCGCAGAGCCGACCCAGCCGCGGCAGAGCCGGCGCACGGCGGGCGGGCGGGCGGGGAGCGGGGCACCCGCTGCTGCTGCCGCCGCCGGGGGCCGCTGCCCGACGGGTCCCTCGCCGCGGCCCCGGGCGGCTCCGAGCGCCCCGAACCGCCGCCGCCCCGAGCCCACGCGCGGCCGGGTCCCGCCCGCCGGGAAACCCGATTTCGCTCCGTGTCCATCGGCCGCGGCCGCCGAGCGCCGACCGCGAGGAGCGCCCCGGCCGGGGGAGCGCGGAGCGGAGCCTCACCGTCTTCCAGAAGGCGCATGGCGTGAACAAAGCAGGGATCCAGGCTGTCCTTCTCGGCCATCAGCTCGGGCAGGTACTTGTCCTGCTCCATGGCCGCGGGCACGCCGGGCGGGCTGCGCGGGATGCCGGGCTCGCCGCTCCGCGCCCTCGGCCGCCCGCTCGCCGCTGGCCGCGCCGGGGCCGCCCCGCAGGTGCCGCCGCCCCTCCCGCGGCGGGCGCTGCCCCGGCCCCGCCTCCGCCTTCCCCTCGCGCCGCGCGGGGGCGGGCACGTGCGCGGGTCGCCGCGCGCCGCTGCTCGCGCGCCTTCGCCCCCGCGCCTCCTCCTCCCGCCACTGAGCGACCCGCGGCCACCCGCGGCCTTAAATAGGGAGGCGGAGCCAGCCGGGCCCCGCCCCCGCCGCTCCCATTGGCGGCTGCACACCGCCGGGGGCAGACTCGCCACGCCATTGGCTGTCGCCAGGCGGGGGCCCGCGGGCGTCTGGCTCTCTGTCTGTCCCTCTCTCCGTGTCTCTGTCTCTGTCTCTGTCTCTGTCTCTGTGTCGTGGTTTCGGACTGGTATTCCCTAGTTTACTGCTCCTACTAAAACCACGCTGCCACTCGCTCCCCCCACCCTTTTCCGCATTCCCCGTGCCAGGCTAGAGAGTAGAATTGGAGGAATCGAAGGTAAAGATAACGGGTTGGGATAAGAGCAGTTTACCGGAAACAGCAATGAGATAAGAAAATGAACAGTAACAGCAATGATGTTAATCACAAAAGTGTTCGAGAGAGACAAGTGATTATCATGCCAAATGCTCAGAATCGGGGTTACCCCCCTGCCCCCACCACAGCTTACTGGACCAGAAGGAGCCCCTTCTCTAAGGACAAGACTCCCTTCCCTGAGGCGATGGCCGAACACCCTCTGGGTCCTGGCCATGTCCCCTCCTGGCTACGGCAAAATTATCTATCCAGGCAGGAACCAGGACAGTCTGTGCGTCTGTCACTGTGTGGGTGCCTGTGTTTGTGTGTCTGTCTGCGTGCAGCTGTTTGTGACTGGCGTCCGTGGTGCCTGTGCGCGTATGCATGACCATGTGCGGCTGTGCCCGCGCTGTGCGTGTGGGAGTACGGGCACATGTCCATGTATGCATGAAACGGTGTGTGTGTGTGTGCGTGAAAATGTGTGTGTGTGTCTGTGCGTCTGTGTGTCTGTCTGTCTGTCTGTGTGTGAAACTCTGTGTGTGTGTGTTTGTGTGAAACTCTGTGCGTGTGTCTGTGCGTCTGTGTGTCTGTCTGTCTGTGTGTGTGTGAAACTGTGTGTGTGTGTTTGTGTGAAACTCTGTGTGTGTGTCTGTGCGTCTGTCTGTGTGTCTGTCTGTGTGTGTGTGTGTGTGTTTGTGTGAAACTCTGTGTGTGTGTGTAAAGCTGTGCTACGGTGCTTTCTGTGACTCTGGGCTTGTGTCTATGCCCGAGAGCGCGCACTGGGCCTGTGCCCCTGTGCCCGTTTGTCCACGCGTGTCTCAGCGTGCCTGTGCCGCCGGTGTCGCTGCGTGGGCATCCCTGCCCGTGCACGCCGCTGATCTCCGGGCAGCCGCCGTGTTGTGGCCGTGGCCGTGTCCCTCCGCGTGGCCGTGCCTCGGTGCCCGCCGTGCCTCGGTGCCCGCCGTGCCTCGGTGCCCGCCCCGCCTGCCCGCGCCGCTCGCCGGGCGCTGTCCGCGGTGCTGGATCCGGGCGGCGGCGGCGCTGCCGGCTCTCCCGGCGCTGCTCCTTCCTTCCCGCCCCGGCGCCCTGCGCAGCCCGCGGTGCCTCCGCCGAGCTCCGCCGCGCTCCCGGGCTCCTCGGCTCTCCGGGCTCAGGGGACACGCCTCGCTAAAGCGGTGCGGCACCGGCGGCGAGGCCGTGCTGGAGCTGCCAGACAGCCTCTCCCCTGAGGATGCGATCAGAGCATCAGCGACCGGGCACTGCTGCGCGCAGACCGCGCCGAAGATGTCTGCCCGTGCCTGCGGTGCGCAGCTGGATAGGGCGCAGCAGGCGCCCGGACGTCCTGTGGGAAAAGGGCGATCTCTGTCGAGGAATGCCGTGCTGCAGCTGCCACAGCCACGCCTGGCAGAATTAGAGCTATTATGCAATTAAAGTGTCTACAATTTGGGTAAATAAAATTGATTTTAATTAGAGTATAGCTTTAAGTATACATTTATTTTAGGTTATATTTATTCAGGATTTTTCCCCAACAGACCAAACAGACATACTTTGATTTTGAAAGTAAACAAAAGATGCATAACTCAACTCATTAAAACTCCATTTGTGGGACCTCAAGAACAAGCCGTCTATGGCACCATACAGCATTTTGCGTTCAACCCCTATTCTTTCTCAGTATGTACCACTAATACTACTATCTTAGTATTATTCTAATGAAATAGACAATTGTTGCAATAATATATTTGTGAATGGCCTCGTACTATTCATTTCAAAGGGGTTTTTTTGTTGATGCTGTGGTGTTTAGATTTTGTTTGTTTGTTTGTTTGTGGTTTTGTTTTGGTTGGGGGGAGTTGGCAGAGGAAGAAGGAATGAAAAAGATAAAAATCAAAGCAAAATCTTTATAATGGCATCCACAAGGTTTTGAATGTGTTCTACAGACATTACATAAAGATTTGGTCTGCAATGTTTTCAAAATCCTAAGACATATACAGGCAGCATTTATGCAATTTCCATTCAGCATGCAGATAATTGAGGGACTGCATGTGTTTACAAAAATATGTAGAGAATGTTGATGACTGATGCTTATTATTCTGTAGTATTTCTAGAAGGGAGGGATAAAATACCTGAGAACCAATCTCCCGGCTGAAAAATAATAGAAGCAGGAAAATAGTTGATTTCAGCTGAAGAAGCAGAGAAGACTGATAGGAAAATTGAAAGGTTTAATAGTCAATCAGCTTTTACTTCAAATTGTGTGTGGGGATAAAGGGAAGACATAAGTCCTTCTTTAAAAAACAACCAAATAAAACAAAGAAAAGCACAGAACTAAGATAGTTTATTAATAATTTACCCTGATTCAATTTACCGCATGAATAGTTCTCCTTTCCCGTTTAACAGCGTAGGAAGAAATGGCCGTGTTTGCAACACAGCTCAGGTCTGTCTTGCTCAAGAGATCACCTGTGTCATCAGATTGTATTTCTGCACCTCTGTTTTTCAGAACAATTCAGGCTGGTGCTCCTCAGTTCAGAAAGAGAGAAGACCAATGATAGATGTGTTCTCCTATAGCAACTTCAAGATGACTGTAAGCTGTCCTCCCAGAAGTAATCCTGGCCTGGTAGCTTTCAAGACATACCATATGGTCATGGATATGGAAAATGAATTTTGGGGGTTTTCCATCTAAGGTGCTTCAAGAATAATGTTACTTTATTCTGTTTGATTGTTCTTAACCTACTTAGATCACAGGAAGCTTTGAGTTAAACACCTTTAAGTTTATTAAACAATGGGAAGTGCTAAACTCATTTAACTCTTTTTCTGGTCAAAGGAGTAGACCAGAGTAGCGGGTTTCATTACACATCTTTTTACAGCAAACTAGACAGAAACAAGTTCCCCATAAGTTCATTTTTGAAAACTTACAAAGTTAAATTGACTTTCAGTGATACTTAGGTTGCAAAGCCATTGAGATACCTTTCTGAATTTTACCTTAAACTTCATTAATAAAAAAAAGGCATTAAAATCTGTCTGATGGGAAATATATGTTCTAATGTCATCAAACATGACTTCATTGCTAGTTGGAGATCAATTTTTTTCACAGCTACTAAAAACCAAAGACACATTTTACAACTCTTTAGTTTGAAGTGTCAAACCCAATTGAAGTTTATCTGTACTATATTTTATTGCTAAGTCTGATAAAGAAGTGGATCACAGCATACCAGATTGCAGTTTATTCAAAGACAGAACAGGTAACAATCATTATGTATTTTTGCCAGTGCCATCCAAGCACATTATATTATTATGTAGAACTGAAGTCAAAAGGCAGTGGATGCAAACAATTGAAGGAAAAACTCCAAACGTTACACATGCTTATTCAAAAATTATTAAATCTTTTGAGAATGTGCAGTAAAATGAATAGTCAGTGTGAGCACAATTAGAATGAATTTCTCTTCTGACACATCACAATAAAGTTGATACAATAATTTAAGTGAATAGTTAACTATGTGTGTGTGAGTATACATAGGACCTCATACATCAAAAAATCAGAATAGTCAAGAGTTTTCCATTTCAGGAATTCAATTTGCTTTCAAATTTCTTTACTAGTTCATTTGCTTTAGGTATGGGTAAAGGTTATCTGGTTCCTGAACTGCAGATGAGCATTAAAAAAAAAATAGGGACTTTCTTCTATAACCTCAGTAAACATCTCCTTCTCTGAAAGTAGAATTGTAATGGACAATATAAGTAATAAAGAAGCAGCAGTACATGTGCAAAAAAGAGAGAATGGCCCCACCTCCTTTACTGTAGTTTATTTAATTCCTTCTTTGAATACAGTCTGTACCCAGGCTCCATCTGATCTCTCTGCATGCTGTCCTGTGGATACCAGTTCCTGTACCTTGTGGTTTCATGGTTTCATTTTGGGGCATGTGAACATGCACAGAGCTTGTTTCCATGTAACAACACTCAGATAATTACTGGGCTTTGGCCAGTGGTGGGTCCCGATGGAAGTGGCTACACCCTCTCCTTGCAGAGGCCAGCCCTGAAGACTCCCAACAGCTTGCTGTATAATCCAGAAGGGAAGTGTGCATCAGCAAGGGCACAAGTCACTGCAGATCACCTTCAGACTACCCCAGGCACAGCAAAAGACTCAGACATATATAGTGCAACACACAGATGGTTGATCTCTGTGGTAAGTCCCTGATTTCAACAGGGTTTTGGTCTCTTCACTCACACAGCTGAATAAATACTGATTTTCTTAAATGGAGACAATTCTTACAGATTAGTTATTAGTCTATGCAAACCAAATAAATAAGCTTCAGTTAAAAAAAAATATATCAGTACTTACTTATTTTCTTTCAAGACATTAAATAGCTTCATAAACTTGGTGAACCTACAACCCTAGGAGAGTTCAGTGTGATTTCCAGGTGTAAAACAAATTCTGCCTTATGCTGTGACTGAGTTTATGACACCCACATTACAAGTTCTTAGTTCATCAAAACACATTTTATAAAATTATATGTGTTACAGCTCTAGTTCATATTAGCATTCTTGCAATGTGTAAAGAAAAAGTAACAGAAAATTTAACTCAGAGTAAATGACATGCAAGGTAGCATAACTTCACTGAAAGGTCTCCATCATTAATTTAGGATAATTTTAAGCAACATAATAAATTGTAACATAGCAGCTGAACACAGAAAAATGCTTAAATAGAAACAAAGAATAAAATGGAATCTAGAATGTTTGTCTTCTTTCTTCCTTGTGTGCTAACAAAACTGACAGAGAAATTGTGACTCTATGACATAACTTTCTCCTCTCCTCATGGAGGTAAACACCAGCCCTTATAGTTTGCTTGCTTATGAAGTTCTACCTCTGCTGTTCATTCTGACCTTTATATTACAGCTTATCCATTGAGGGTAGCTCAAACACTTCCACAAAAATCTTCTCCATGATCATAGCACAGTCTCCATTCACCTGTTCTCTCTAACCTTACTGCAATCAATAAGCCTGAATTTATCTTTCAACATTATCTCCAAGATTTAGATCTGTTCTTTTTTATATAAAACCTCTGTTTACATGGATTTCTGATTCCTTTTCACTTGATACAAAATAATTCCTTTTGTACCTTTCTTTTACTTTTTCCCTTTCTGCTTATTGTTTTCACCGTCCTTTCCCAGTAATGCAAGTCTCCCTTTAATACAAATTTCTCCCTTGAAGGGTGACAAGCAGAAGAAGAAGAGCTAGTGGACAAACTGCAGTACAAATAAGGTGATGTGTGGTTTAGAGTAATAGAATTACAGTTTCCAGACTCCTAGGACTCTTCTTTGAACTAATCCTTCAGTTCATAGTTACATACCAATTATTCAGCACAGCATATTAGAGAAGTTGGTAGTCTCATGGAGCTTTAGGCATGTAAAAATCACATGTCTGAATCTAATTCAGTCACCACAGACACCCTTTACAGTCAGGAGGTTGAAACAAGCTCTTGCAGCTGTTTATTCATCTGACCTGCAAGTACCTATTTTTGGTTGAGATGAGTCATCCTATGAGAAATCTGATTTCTCTCCACTGGATATAAAGCCAGTAACTAGATTAAACATAAGCATCGATCTTGTACATAACAACATTAATACAAATGAATTCAAACAGACTTCAGTAGTGTATGACAATAGAGTCCTGAGAAGTTTATCATTATATAACAGATGAAGGAACTGAAAAATAAATCTTCCAAAAAGTGCACGTGATTTGCAAGACAAAATGTATTCTACTTCAAGCATATAGAGGCTGAAAGAGAGAACATGCTCAAAATAAAATGATAGGATTCATTTGAGAAAAGAAAAAAAGATGAGAGATGCATACATATATTTTATCTAAGATGTAAGTAAATGTACAAATGCACAAAGAAAACATTATATCCAAATGAGAATAAAATTGTTTAGAGGATGCAAAGGATATAAGCTAGAAATAAGGAGATTATATTACACATAGGAAAATGTATATTGACTATAACAAGCTACTTTTGCCATTTCATTTAGCAAGTGAACTTGCATGAGAAGTAGAAAGCAAAGAAAGGGATGCTTGTAGATGTGGATACATGAAAGCTGGTAATATGTATAGACCTGCTTTTCTGTGGACTTGTTTTGCTTTGTTTTGGGGATTTGGTGGCATTTTTTTGGTTGGTTGGTTTTGGGGTTGGTGGGCTTTTTGTGTTTTTTTTGTTTTTTTTTTCTACAGTGCATTCATAAATTTTAATCCAGTTTTGGTTTAAGTTCTGTTCAGAGAATATTCATTTGTAATTGATTAATTAGCAGCTGGATTTAGTTAACTTTGCTTCCTTAAGAAGGATACAATGGAGGCAACTCTCTGATCTCAATTATTTTATTGATCAGGTACACAAAGCCCAAATCAAGACAATGAGATAAAATTATGTGTTATTAATCCATTGCTCTGTCACAATTTTGCAAAATCTGAAATGAGGCAAATTCAGCAAATGATTTAATATAAGTCTATTTATACATTTACAACATATAACTCTAGAGAATTTAGCCTGTTCCCACTTAGTCATCAGAAGTGTAGAAGTACAAATGGAAAATTCCAGATTAATCACTCACAGATGGTATTCATCTCACAATCTTCAAATGCAATATATAAAACTAGAGGACATCCAAAACATCAACAAACTGAACAAAGAAGAAAATTCTCCACAAGGATCTTAAACAAGTTTCAAGATACTTGACCATATTAAAAGGTCAGAAAGAGCTCAACTAGCTCATCAAATCTTAGTCAAGCATTATGGCAATTTTGCTCAAACTTATATGTGACACGGGGAAAGGTGTGACACCTTACACCATCTTTATAATTTCATATACTTTTAAGCATAAAGTTATATAATAATGTATTAAAAATGCATTTGAAGTGTATAATAGCAGCAACCTTACAGGTTAGGAAAAGTGCTACATGCTAAATACAGGACTAGAAGTTATTACCCTTCAGGACCTTTGAAGAGAGAAACTTTGTAATATTAAAAGAACCTAAATATCTCCACTTTCTTTATACAAAACTATTTTAGGCAAAACATTTTAGTAGAAACCTTAAGAAGCCCCTGTGTATCTAATTTAGGATTAAATGCAGATGTTATCACCTGTACTGATCAAAAAAAACCAAGAAAAAAACTGATGAAAAATATTGTCTTATTTTCTTTCAAAAATGTGTATTTTAGTTCAGCAGATGAAGTGAAGTAATATTCATCCCACTCATAAAGATTTGTCTGTTTTTAAAGAAGTCATAGAAACAATACTTCCCATATGTTTCAGACTTACTGGATCATAGCACAAACATTTTCTCAAAAAATAATGAATGATAGAAGACGTTTCTAAGATAAAAAAGAATTTGAAAATCACATTAGAATTTTATTAACTGTAAATCATGGCACAATGTTTTAAATTATTTCACAATTTATTAGATCAAAACTGAGCATATCTGAATGTAATATTTTAATGCATAATAGGAGACAGATTTCAAGTTCAGAAGAATAAAGAACAGTAACAGCTTTTTTACTCATTTTTTTCTAAGTTCTCCATGAAAAGGCTTTCAAATTAACAGTTTTTAATTTAGATAAGAGTGCTTTAACTCCTAAAATATCCACAGTCCACAGTGGGCATTCACATCCATAAGATTTAGAAAAACCAATATGAACCCAAATTGTAAAACCTTCAGATCATGAGGAGTTTCAAGACTTTCAAAACTTACTCTTTCTCCTTGCTTCTTAATGTTAGCAAAGGCATTTAATGCTCCCAGCAGTTTCTTTTTTTTTGGAGAATTTGCCAGAATTTGGTTGTCCTCCTCATAGTTCTCTTAGAGGTATGCATAATAAATGCAGAAGGTAAGAAAATCAAAAGATAGGAAATTTAAAAAGCAGACAAACACTTAGCAGTTTGTGGGGGGAAAAATGTTTCCAGTGCTTGACCAGCTCCAGTAAAAGTAAATAAAGTAATAAGAATGCTAAAATGTTACAAGTTCAGCAAATGTTGTCCAATCTGCTCATAATGATGAGTTCATTTGCTGTTTGTGCCAGAGCAAATGAATTTGCTTTATTTCAGGAGCTGGGCTGTATTAATCTCAACTATTGCAAAGCTCAGTTCACCCATGAAGCAAATGGATGATGATTCATTCTTTTTCTAAATAGAGTATTAAGTTCAGTCTCATATTGCAATTATTTAATTTTCCAAACAAGTAATTTCAAAGCTCTAGGATCTAACTCCATGATTATATAATTTCTTTTAGAGTAGATGAAATTTAAGGATAGATTATACCAAACCAAAGTTACCTGTGTTTAAACACTGTCCCAGTTCAGTCAGTATCATACTAATTTTATTTAATGACTGAAGAACAATATAGACTTCTGATCTTCATTTTATAGGATTTTGTACTATTATTTTAAACCTTGATGTCTCAAGAGTGAGTCAAACTTAGAAATTTATCAAAAACCAGAAAGTAATAATTGCTATGCCTTACTATAATTTTAGTGCACCATACACAGATGGGAAATCAGAAGCCGTTAAAATAAAAACTTGTGAGAAACTTCACACAATAATAATTCCCAAACTATGTAAATGTCAGCTACTTAAGAGTTCCTCAAATATACTTACAGTAATTTTTTATTTTTAAAATACATAGCCTGATTAATTTGAAGGTATTTATTTAAAATATTTTTAAATTTATTAAATATGTATTATTATATATTCCTTAAGATGGGAATATTATACTCCCTAAGAAGGGAAAGAAACCCACATTATTTGTGCAGATGTAATTGTGGCCAGAGAAGAGTGAGGTGAGATGTGAGAGGAACAGCTCTGCAGACACGAAGGTCAGAGAAGGAGGGGTAGGAGGTGCTCCAGGTGCCAGAGCTGAGATTCCACTGCAGCCCCTGGTGCAGCCCATGGTGAGGCAGCTGTGCCCCTGCAGCCCATGGAGAAACTCCTGCTGGAGAGGGGGAGTGCCTAAAAGAAGGCTGTGACCCTGTGAGAAGCCCACTCTGGAACAGGCTCCTGGTGGGACTTGGGGTCCCATGGAGAGAGGCGCCCACACTGGAGCAGGCTTGCTGGCAGGACTTGTGACTTCATGGGGACCTGCAGTGGAGGAGTTTGTGACAAAATGTAGCTCATGAGAAGCTCTCATGCCCTCGTGGGTATTGTGTTGTGTTTGTACAAGTTGGACTGTTCTGTTCCCCCTATCATGTAATGGTTCTGCCCTGGTTATCTCCTCCCTCCCTTGTGCTGCCAGTTATCCCAACTCCTCCCCAGTTGCCTTGGGGATCAATGTACCCTTTCTCAAATCCCTCCCTGGTGCCCTGTCCGTCACTCGGCGCTCCCACCCTTCTCTCTAGAACTCTCTAGAAACTTCCAGCTAGAGCATCGAGTGATTGGCTCAGGGGCCGGGGCCCCACCCTCAAGTTATCCCCATTGGTGTTCTCCCTAAGTCAATCTTTTGTATCCCACTCCCCTCTGAAACCCTATTCGTCCAAGGACTGACTCCTCCCCTGTGTCCCTCCCTCCTTATAAGCTGTTGCAACCCCTCCCTTGTTCTCTTCGGTTGTCGGTTTCCCTTGGGACCCAATAAACCTGGATTCACCACAGCTGGAGAGCGCTCTCTTATTTCTGCTGACTGTAGCCACAAGCCAAGCCACGTCCTACCACAAGGTCGTGCTGCTGTCATAGCACAGGGCGTTTGTCTCAGGTGCTGTCCTGAACCATGGAGATCGGGATAGAGCCCCCGTACTGCTAGCGGTGCTGGATAGCTGGCTGGGACGTCCGAGAAGGACAATCGATCTTTCTCCCGCCGGACCGCTGCAGTGGGGAGGACTGTCTGCTGTGGGAAGGACACCACAATGGAGAGCTCCTCTCCCCAAGAAGGAATTAGTGGCAGAACCAACGTGATGAACTAACTGTAATCTCCCATTCCCTGACTGCCTGCACTGCTCGAGGGCAGGAAATAGAGAATGAGGAATAAAGTTAAGCCCAGGAAGGAGGGAGAGGTGAGGGGAAGGTGTTTTTAAGATTTGTTTTATTTCTTAATTATCCTGTTCTGATTTCAGTTGGTAATAAATTTAACTAAATTCCATAAACCAGCTCTGGTTTGGCTGTGACATAAGTGGTGAGTTCTCTCTCCCTGCCATAATCCCAATTTAGAGACTTTTTGTTATATTTTCTCTCCCCTGTCCAGCTGAGGAGAGGAGAGATGGGTGACTTTGGTGGCAGTTGGCATTCAGCTACAGTGAATAGTCTTTTAACCTTTTGCAGAGTTAAAAAGTCACACTTTCTTGTTTTAATTGTTTTGTTTTCTTTTTTGGGGTTCTTTTGTTTTTTGGGTTTTTTTTTCTTTATATATCTATAAAAATTAAAGAACTGGATTTCTTTTGTTTAGTGTCTATACTGCTGCTTGTCTTCTGCTAAACAAATTGCTTTTTTCTTGTACTAATCTATATCCTGAGAAACCTATAAGAATCATGTGTGTAGCTGAGACTCCTGAATGTTAAATGCATAATAGCAAAATAACTTTACATCTTCTTTTAAGCTCATTTCTGCTTATACCTTTTTCTACCATGAACAGAAATTCTGCATTCAAATGCAAGAAAAATATTGGAAGACAGGTGTAAGGAAAGGACAGAATGAGGTTTCTTAACAAAGTAGGAACTTAGGTAGGTACATAAGAATAAGCTTAAAGCTGTGCTAAATAATGTACTAACTCTTTCTCTTCAAGCGAGGGGAGATGTCTTACCAAACTAGTTGATTGTTCTCTGTAAGACACAGAGAACCTAACCTCTCTTAGTTGGTAATACGCTTTTCTCAAGTCACTAAAGCATTCAATAGAAAAAATAAGCAATCCATATTCTTCTATTCTGAGTTTGTGTTTCTGCTGACCACAGTTTTTGATCTGTTACCATAAAAACCCAACCTTCTGATGGCTGAAAACAACCCCTTAGTTTAGCAGAAAAACTGCACATATTCCCATAAAACAGGGCATTGGGAAATAAATCTGTACATTTTGCCAGCTGCCCTTGTTTCTGGTTTACACATTTCATGATTTAAGCAGAGAGGTTGTCCTGGTTTAAGGGTTGGAAGTAGGCAACTTCAAGAAAGAACAGATACCAACTGTAGAACTTCTGCATCAACTCACCTTTCATTCTCCCATGGTGCATGGCTTTTGACATATGAATCTGCTGGCTGCATCTGATTAGATAAAATCCTTTGATGGAAACAGGAAAAGTTGTCTCTATTACTTATTTAGGACTGTAGGCTATGTTCTAATTAGAAGCCACATTACAGTTTTATAAATCACATTTTATTTACTTAAGGAAGAAGTGTCAAATTGTTTACATGTTGGGGATTTCTTCCCCCAACTCATGCTTACTAAAAGCATGCTTAAAAAGATTATTCCAAGATGATTTTACCTCCTCCCTACCCGAGACTGTGTTGCAATCATCAAATTGTTGTTAACTTTCTTAGGCAGCTAAGAAAAAATTTCTCACTTGGAAATAGTGGATTTTTTTCAAATCCTCTTAACCTCATCAGGTTCCCTGTTCCCTTTGAATTGATTGTGTCTGGTTGCCTTCTGACCTTTCACAAGAAATTTATTCTGGTTTGACACAAAGGGGAAGGAAAAGTAGCAATTGGAACTATCAATTACCCAACACTGACTTAGTCTACTCACCAAAGATCTTGGCAATTTTTCAGCACTCCTATGGGATCTTTTCAGTATTTGCAGGAATTCAGTTTGATCACTTGATGGTGGGTAAAGTCTTATTTTTCACATCAGTAACTCGGTAGATAATATCTTTGACGTGTGCTGTTATCAGGTTTGTTTTAAAAAAGCCTCCATAAAATTGAAGGAAGGGAGCTTCAGACTGGGGTGAGAGGAGTTCTGTCCTGTGAGCTGTTCACTGTGGCTCCATATGAACTCTTCATCAGTACCAGTGTTCTACTGTGTGCTTTTACCTGCTAAAGGCTGCTCAGGGACTAGAAATTCATCTTTGATAGAAGGAATAAATAATGCCAGGGTGGGAGGAGTAGAAAATAGACTTTACTCAAAATTTCTGTATACCTACTGGGAAAAGGGAAAATAAGTAATGTCCCAGAAAACAATAGGTATCTTCTTGGTTTTGTGGCTCTCCTTTGACTGATTGACAGTTTTTTCTTGTAGTCTATGCCTTGCTTAAGGCTTAAGAAAAAATTGTTTTAAGAAGTAGCTAGTCTGACTATGCTATTCATTTTATTTCTGCAGATAGTATTAGTTTAGTGAATTACTATGTGAAGTCAATGCCCAACTTATAAGGAATTCAATAACTCTATTTATGCCAAAATAATTTATTGCAGCATCAGATAAAAACAATCAAATTTAAAAATAGAAAGGAATTATCTGGTACCTTATGAGTCAAAACAGATAAACACAGGTTTGTAGTTAAAAAATATGCCAAAAGTGGAAAAAGACCAGTGGTATAGGCCATAAAATTACACTCCTCAGAAAGCAGTCCCTTCTTCACAGGTATTCTATAGGCATGCAGGTCTGGTCTCTGTTTAAAAAAAAAAAAAGCATATTGTTTTCCTGATTAAGCTCTGCCTTGAGTTCTCTTTAATTTTTTTTAGTGGGTCTCCTGGGAACAGTGCATATGTTACCAAAACGTAAGCATGTGCAGGGTCCCTCATGGGTTCCTTGTATGCTTACAGCCACCACTGACAGTGGCTGTGAAGCCTAGCAATGAATTCTGGCTCTGTCCTTCTAAATTTATTTTTCTTTATTCTTTCACTGGGTGCTGCAGGCCAAAATTATTCTTCTGCTATTTACTGCATTTGTATTCAAATAGTTCTGTAAGACCTTTCCATCTGCCAATGCTTGCGGTAGCAGGGAGAACTATCCTTAATACTTGGCAGACATTCTTCTGTTCAAGAGGGAGAAACTAAGCACATATGAGCTATCAGTGACCTCAGCATGATTTCAGAGCCCCCAATTTGTAAGTTTCTATGCAGAAAACATTAAGAGTTGCACTGCAAATCTGCCACCACAGCTACTGACAGCTGACAGTACAGCCAATGCTGCAGTTCAGATGAGAAGAATGACTCATTTCTGTACAAGCACAGGTCCTTTGAACTTAAGATTTTCAGCCCCCATGGCCAGGGTTAGCCCCTTGCACACCTCTGTGACAGTCTATTTCCTCATTGAAATTCTGGAGTCACGGCTGATCACACATTCAAGATGATAAGAGTCTACCCTGCGGAGTGGAACTGCTGCACTCAGAAGTCTTTTTGTTAGCTCCTGTCAAAGAGCCAGCATTAATATGTCCTAAGATCCTTGTCAAGGCAAAAGCAAGCTTTTTGTGAAGAAAAAGCAGAGGTGAGTGAAAGCCTAGAAGACAACCATACTTCACACACTAAAACATGATTAAGGAGATGAACTTAGTGTTTTGTTTAATCTTTAGGCAGTGAGACATTTTTAAGCACCTGAACTCAAAACCAAGACAGTAGCTAAACTGCAAGGGATATTGCCAAAGCATTGATTCTTTAAATTCCTGATAAAGATGTCTCAAACATCTGTTAAGAACAAAATAAGCTTTAAGTCTGTGAGAACTAGGGGAGAAGTAAAGGATGCATTGGCTGTCTCACAAGAAAGATAACCCTATTGCTGGCTAAAGAGGATGATTCTTTAAAACAACTGACATTCATACCTAAAATACAGAGTTTTATGGGGTTTAAAACTTTAGGGTGTTTCATACCTACACTTTCATCTGACCCATACGCCTTGGTGTCTCTGTCCTAGAAACAATCATTCAGTAGGTGAATACTTTGATTTTGATCTAATACAGATGCAAGTATTAAGCATGAGTGAGAGGAGTTTGTATTTTTGATTGTTTATTTTGTAAACTGAAGTAATTGTTTTTTCACATAAATGTGGCAGGAGGGTTGGCCTGATCATGAGGATCTAAACAAGTTCTCCCAGAGCCCTGCCTTTCTACCGCATGGAAAATGCCCTCAGGACATTGGAAAATTTAATAATTAACTTTAGTGATATCTAATATAATAATTAAGTAGAAGCTCACCAGATTAGTTTGAGCAATATCACATGATCCAACCCATTATAAAATGTATTAATTTGGTTAGACTTGTAAGAAGCCACAAAAAAAAGACACCTGGAATGAATAAACTTACTAAATGAATTTACAATGTGTGACAAATTAAGAAGATTACTGCAGGGTGTCACAAGGCTATACAAAACTAAGTTAAAATAATGATAAACAAAAATGTGCTCCCTTTGTGGTTTACTTCCAGCCAGCTGCATCCAGCTATGAAAGGGCTATCAGACAAAACACTAATTAGCAGTCAGTTCAAGACAGTTTCAGAAAGTAATCTGTTGGTTTCCAGTATCTTTTGATACTGTCACAATTTCAGGAAAGTGCCTGGAACTGCACATCACCATTGCTGCTTAGGGACAGGAGCCAGTCAGGAGGTGTGCAGGCTTGCTCTGCAACATCTGAAGGACAGAACAGCTCAGAATGGCATCCACGTGGACTGAAACATTGACAAGGTTCAGTCTTATCCTTTGTCTCCTTACAGTCTTCAGCAACTGGTTCCCTTGCCACAGAGAAGACTCTCTAAACCCCTGAAAACCTTTTCCTTGGAAAGCATTCCTTTCTATGGAATGTGTGTGGTGGTGGCAGCAGTTACAGCTGTGTAGCCTCTCTGATGTGGAATATAGTGTCCACCATCTTTTCCATATATTTACTGATTTTTAGGAAAGGTCAACCAAACACTAGCCTAGACTTGCAAACTTACTATTGTGGTCTCTTCATTGTCTTCTACAATAAGGTGTTGATATAGATGGATAATGAGATGATTGGCTCTCACGATCAAGGGATAACTATTGTGTGAATATTAATAAAAGCTTTAATGATGTATAATTATGTTATTACAGTATAGATGTCGTCTGTTCTCCCCTAAGTTCCCTTTTCCCCCCTCTGTATTGTTACCATCAGACAGCCTCAGTTGTCTAGGACAGGTAAAAAGAGGGCTGCACACACGTCCCTTGTATGGGGCAGTTGGGAATGGAAAAGCTCAGGGGGTTGCTTAGGGGGTGCAGCATGGCAACACCTGACCTCCAATCAAGTTACAAGAAAGCAGTCTCCAGTGATAAATGGCAAAGAAGAGCTGACTGACAGACTTTGGGAGGGGCCAGGGCTGGCTGATGCAATCCCCAGGGGTATAAAAGACTGAGCACCCATCTTGAAGATGAACTGGCCATGTGGTATGCATGCGGGCAGTTCCCAGCGCTGCAACTTTTTCCTTATGTAGTCCTTTAGTTGTATTTTTGTTAAGGTTTAATAAACCTTTTTAAATTTTCAAAGTGAGCAGTTATTTCTCACAGTGTCCTTGGAATCCCTTCTGCTGAATCTCTTTCACTGTTTGCAGCTGTTACATGTCTACCAGACAAAAGACCAGGCATGTAACTTGTAGCCTCAGGATTAGGACATCATGATTTGGGCACTTTCTAGAGAAGACAATGCACTTCCACCTCTCACAAGAACACCTGCTTAACCCCTGATGCAGAGACTGTTCTTAAAGGAGGGATTTCAACTCAGATCTCTTCTTTCAAGTGAATGTCCTAAACTTCCAGAGTAGAGCCTAATTTTCCTGTGGCCCAGGAAATGCTGATGATACTGGATTCTTTAATTTTTAACAAAGCTTTTCTTTATAAGAGTTTACAGTCCAATGACTATGTATCAAGATGTATCTTCTTCAAATAAAAATGGACTGGTTTAATGTGTTAGCCACTCCACTACTGACAAAGAAGGGGACAAGATTATAACCTGCAGATGGTAATATTGTTTAGCTTTCCAATCATCATATTAGATTACTTGGTTCCACTAGTGAAGCCTTACTCATGGATTGCACAAAGAAATCTAGATATACTGATGAGACCTAAGGACTCTGCTGTCAAAATACAAATTACATAATACAGAAAATAGCTTTTGTAAAAGTAGATTCTGTTCTAACATTTTGGTATTCATAAACTATATCTCTCAAAGCCAGCAACCTGACTTAAAGCTATTAAATGCTACATTCTTTAGTGGAGAATTTAGCACCTCTAGAAGAAGCTTCATCTCATTTATCTATTTATCTGCATTGACTGCAAATTGAGCTTCAGTTTATTGTAACAGTTTCAGGCAACAAATTTTCATATAATACCATAAGCTAGATGGATTCCAGCCTCCCTGTCTAACCTCAGTAAAACTGTGTCAGATCATCTGTGATTCATATTCACAGGAAAAACTTTTCAGGCCACTGTAAATTACAATTCAGGTAACTTTAGAAAGAACTGTGTTTGACCATTGGTGGATCAACGTAAAACCATTTTTAAAATTTATCTGTCCTGAATATATCTTAACCTGGAAACTTTGCACACCTTCCCCCACAAATCTCAAAACCAGAGGATTCAACCTACGAAACTAAAAAAACCCTGAATGCTAATAGATCTAGTAGCTCAGTGAGGATTATTCTGTGGTTTTACTCTTTAAATGCACAGCTCTTTTATCATTCTTTTGCTATTCCTTTAGAGTTTGAGAGAAAGATCTCTTAAGACATTCCAGTGATATTGATCCTATATCCACTTTAAGTCTTTTATACTTGGAATTTTGCCAAGCAAAATAGTGTGCTTCAGTAATCTCAAAGCCCATATGAAACCTTTTATTGTAAAAGTAGGCACTTTAAAAAATCTTTAGTTTTCTTTGTTTCTTGGCCTTTCATAATATTGTTCTAAAGTTATATTCTGAAGCTGGACTAATCCTTAAAAATATTGTTACACAAGTAGAGTAAACAAGAGTTTAGATTTGTTCTATAGTTCACTTGAGAAGAAAAAAAATTAGAGTTTTTACCCTACTTGGCTATCTCAAGTATCTACTCATTAATTTGCTTTGCTCACTGGGTGTCCACTTTCCATCCCATCCAGCAGATGGATGCCTAACCATTCAGCAGGTCTGGGATGGTTAGGCAGAAACTTTTGCCAATTTGTGTTGGGCTGCTACTTGCACTTGCTCGCTTTCTTTTTTTTTTTCATCAGACCCCTTCTTTTTGGGAATCCTTAGTTTTCAACAACAGCTTTTCTTTCTGAAAAAAAGTGCCCAGTTTTTCCAGTCTGAACAATCTATGTGCAGAAGAAAAATGCATGGTCAGACTCCTGACTGGTGGTTCTGTGCCATGTCTCTTTATTAACTGGGGGATCTATGATGTGCAACTTTTGTCTTGTCCAGATATAAAAATTTAGAGATAGCATGTACCATTTGCAGCTACCAGGTAGTGGGCTTCTAACAGGTAAAACAAATAACAAAATAAAATGTATAGAACTTTTTAAAATATCTATTAGACATAGTAGATAATGCACCCAAAAGTTCTTCATAAAATGTTAGTGCATTTGTGCATATTTAAGGTAATTTATTTTGAAATGTTTTGAGAAATAACAGAAAGATTTCTCATTGTTCTTACATGTGAGTTTACGATACCTTGCATATATAATATCACAGAATCTTGGTGATAATAGGGATATCCTAAAGGGAATAGAAAGAAATTAAAATTGTTTAGTCTTCCATTTCCAAGACAGCCTAGTATTACAGAATGAATACTTAGATCTCATTTTAGCATAGGTGTAGTGATCTTCTGTTTTGGATAACTTAGAAATACTTTCTATTATGAAATAGCATTGGACCTTTTTGGGGGGCAGGTTGTTTATCTACATTATTTGTAGAAAATCTGACAGGGAAAAAGTTCTGGTGCCAGGAAAACACCAATGGTTGATGCCAGGAAATTTTCTTCAGATTTGACTGGGCAATAAACTATGGAGAATTACTGTTTTCCTGTCGAGGCTTCCATTATTGCTTTTTGACTGGCAGCACACCAAAGCCACAGACAATCTAAGCATTGAACCCTGCTCCTCCTGCAGCCACAATATCATCCACTACAGTAAGAAGTAATGGGGGTATAACCTCAATCCTTTGCTTTCCAGGGCAAAGATAGTTTGGTGGTTTAATACCATCCAGAAATTAAACTCCAAATAAGTCACTCCCTTTCTCCAGGCCCCTTCCAGCAAGAGAGGGACAAAGGCAGAGTATATGAGCTAAGAATTTACTGAAAGCAAACAGCAGTGGAATAAGAAATACACAGTAGCAGCATCAGTACTAATAACAAAACATATAAAAAAGAGAAGTTGCTTTACACACACAAGGTAAGGTGTTCACCACCTCAGCTTAGTTCACTGTGGCCCCTGGGCCAAAGACAAGATGGCAGCCTTTCCCACATGGTTCCACATGTTCTCCACTGGTTTCTCCAGACAAAGACAAAACTGCAGGCGTTCCCCGCATCAAGTTCTCCTGTCCCTGAGCCTGAGACAACAAAAAACAAAGACAGACAAATCCCCAAAAAGCCAGATCATCTGCACTTCACCCCATTTTTTTCCTGACCCCTACACACTGCTGGTTCAATTCCATGCTTCACTACTGCTTCTGACAGCTCTACCCCACTCCACCTCTCTGCTCAGCTCCTTTCAGCTCGGGTCAGACTTGGCTAGGCTCAGGTTTGCCTCTGCTGTTCTGTTCTCTGCAGCTGCTTCCCACACCAGCACCACCTCCCAACACCACGTCTTGGAGCCGTGTTCACCACTTTGCCAGAGCCACATCTCCAAGCCACATCTTGCAGGAGTGGGAAGGGGATAAGCAGCGACAGAGGATGGGGCCCCCAGGGCTGATCCCTGTATCCTCCCCGATGGAGAGACCGAGACAGAATGCTGTGCTTCTGGGGCACATTCCTCTTCCTTGCCCCTGAAACCACACCCCCAGCAATCATGTCAGTGGTATGGAATAGAGACCTGGTCATGCCAAAACAGCACTAAGCTCTGCCCCCTCTCTGCAACCAGGACCGGTGGTTATCAGATGAAGAGACATGGAAGATTACAGATCTGGGAGGAATATCCAGAATGTCCTGCTTGAAGCCTCTTCAGTCCTGAAGATTAGTAGGGACACGAGGCAGACAAAAAAATGTAATTGGAAAGCATTACGGCTCACTCCATTGGACAACTGACATGAATGAACATGGATCTTTCATGGCATTTCATAAAGCATTTTGTATTCCACTAAATTTTCCAAACACAAAATTGAAATTGTACTTATGATTCTGCATTGTTTCTCAAGGAAAATACAGCATCTGTTGGTGCCATGATTTACAAAAGAGATACTTATTTTCCAAAAGCCTTTTCTAGTGGCTGACATATCAGAGGTCAGTCTTTCCCCACTACCTGTTAGCACAACAGATCCTATACCTTCAGTCATAGTCAGCAAGGTCAGTGGCAAGTGTCAATCTGAACTGATGCTGCCTATGTAAGAGAGGGGGCTTAGTACAGTTGCACAAGATAAAATTTTTCATATTTACTCGTTCTCAATTATCTATATTAGCATGGGCTGCTGAGATTGAATAAGGCCATTTATTAATTCAAAAATTCGTAAATTATCTTTAGATAAAACACATTTGCTCCTTAAAGGACATAGGTATGTTTCTTAAATTTTTTTTGTAACATCATTAATTTTCTCTATACTGTTTCATTGAGGTAGCTACAATAAGGGCAAACACAGGAGAGTGATTAGCAGTAGCAGGCTTGGCAGGAAATGAAACATCTGCCTCAGTGGGGAATGGACAGCAGCCTCTGCTTTTCTACTGTTGATGCAGCCCCGTTGAGGTCAACATATGTGAGCTTTCAAATATTCAAACAGTTTACATTTATTACAGTTGTTACAAATATGTTGGGACACAAAGCAATTTCTGCATTTTATCTTGTCCCACTTATAATTTTTACTTGCAAGATACTAAGATCTACTTCATGCTGACCTTTTGTAAACTGAAGACTACCTATGGATCAACTGGTAAAACTAGTAAAATTAGTACTGTAGGATTTCACTGATTTGTATTTTGGAATGGATTCATTAGAGAGATCCAAATTATTTCCACTATTTACCTCCCCTTTTTTTTTATAAGAACCAACTATAGAAAATGGTTACTGCAAATATCAATAATTTCCTTTTTAAAAAAAGAGTTGCAAACATACGACAAGCAGTTTTTATGAACCAGTTTTCATAGATTGTTTTGAAGAATGGTTTGAACATTTAAAGAGATGGTATGATATTCTGGAAAATATTAATATTTATAGTCACCTTTCCTTTTACTGAGTCCAATAATTTAGGATGGCTACAGCATGCATTTCAGAAAATCAGATGGTTTTGATTTAGGATATCCAATAACAGGGAATCCACCAATTATGTTAATAATGTGAATTACTAAATTTCACTTTACTTTTAGTGGGCTGGAATCAACATTATGCTTTCTATCTCTAAGTAATATTATTTATCCATGTAATGCATGCAAAAAAACAGAGGACAACAGCAGGTACAAATCCTCCTAACTCAAGCTGATCAGTTGAGACCAATTGATAGGCAACCTGAAACCTTAGAAAAAGGGTTCATCTAAAGCTGTGTTGAGAAGATGGTATTATGCTGAGCTGTAGTCTTTGATTAAAGCCACTTTTCAGGAAGAGATTTAAATTTAATTTTTAATTAAAAAATAGAAAAAATGTGGTATGATTGATTTCATTCGAAGACAAAAAAAGAGAAGGAATTTTCCATTTTGATTGGAATAACAAAAAGAGTGATGAAAACACATACTGTATGTTACAATTGCCTTCTATATTTAATATAACTTATGTGTCTTATCTCCGATTCTGAAATATTTGAATTGCAGAGTAATTTAATATTCTCCTACATGCAAATGAATGCACAGGGCTTTGTTAGAATGAAAGGGCTGACTAGGCTGTGGGTGTGACAGGAAGAACAGAGTGTCTAAAAATGATCGTGTTAAAACTGCCCTAGGGGAAAGCAGCTTGAACTCATTTTAAGCACCAGGGAAGTCTGGGATGAAAAGACCAAATCCCCTTCAGTGTCAAGACAGTGCACGCTCTGTCAAATTGTAATTTCAAATGTGAATTTTGGAATGCCAAGTAGTTGGAGTAGTTTAGTTTCTTGTCTCAAGTATGTGTGTACTGAGACAGGAACAAATAAGGGGTATTAACTGTTAAACATTTAGGCTTATTACCATATCTTGGAAATAGTTCTGATATCATACAAAAGGTCCATATGGTGATGCTGAACCACTGAAAACTGTACTCAAGAAAGGGAAACCCATATCTAACTGCACTGCACCCTGTAAGTGTGAATATTTTTATTAATATTTAGTACAGGAAACACTAAGGTTTTCAAAGCATGTGCGCTATGTCAGAAAATGTATACTTGAGGACATAAAAAGACAGTTTTGATTTTGCTGATAACATGTGCAAAGATGTCTTTGCTGACATTTATATTTATTTGCCATGCAGAACTGCAACTGCACTTACACTTGGGTATACATAAAAGAAGCCTCATACTGGTCTGACTGCTATATATTGCCAGACATTTGTAAAAATATGTTTTGGCTTGACTTTCGTTGTTAAGTGTGAAAACAGTACTGCAAAATGCTACCCATCAATGATTGATTCTATGTTTTTAGGAATGAACCTTTTGCTTCTGGTTTTCTGTTATGATGAGTCACTGTTATGATGAAAACCTCAGCCAAAAATTCAAACACTTTAACCTAAAAGCCAAATAAGCTGAGAACTCCTTACAAAGCAGTAAACCAACAGAGCTTTACTGGTTGTAATGATCAATGCATGCTGAGGATACTGAAAATCTTGGAGAACTGTAAGCTGGGGGGAACAGACCAGACAGTTCTATGTAATATGAATTACACACTTTTATATTTAGAAACATCTCATTATAACCTCAGCTTGAAGCACAAGTTCTAACACAATACTATTCCTACTTGAAAAGTTGTGGCTTATATTGAGTGTAATGGATTCTTATTAGTCTTCACTCAATTTTTGTTTAATAAAGATCTTTTTCTTTAAAAGTCCACTCTCGGGTTTTCTGTGGTTGAAATGGTTCTTGAGGTATTAAAGAGTCTTTTTTCCCAGCCCTGTGATCGAGGAAGAAGTCTAGATTCTTCGGCTCTGGTTTTCAAGGTTGTTTCTTTTCTCTTATCTATACATTCTTTTTCTGACTTGCTGAGATCTGTCTGGCAGGTCGGTTTGTGGCACACTGACTGCCCTTGGGGTGGTGTTAGCTTTTTATACTAAGAACTACATGTACTTTATTTACAATAATTTTCCAATACCTATCACTTATGTCAGACAGTCTGTCTCTAAACCAATCTAGAAGTGTCACCATCGCAGGCTTGTAAATCTTCACACAAAGTTGGCAATTTTCTCCATGGCCTAAAATCGAAGGCACAGGTGTTTTTGACTCCATGCCAAGGTCTCTGAGCCCCTTGCCAGGGTCTCGAGTCCACCAGGGCAGTCAGAGGAATGTCCTGGGTTCTGACAGTCCACCAGAATTCGAAGTCAATAATTATGCTGTAGGAGATGCACCGTTTACTGTGAACATCAATGCAGTACGTGTGCATATATATACAAATGTGTATATATGTATATGTACATGTATGTAATGTACATATTCACCCTCAACATTTTTGCTGATGACAAGCTGTGTGGTGTTATCATAATGCTGGTCCTGCAAGTAGCTCAGGGCAATCCCAAGCACAAGTAGAGGCTGGAAGGAGAGTGGATTGAGGGCAGCCCTGCCGAGAAGGACTTGGCAGTGTTTGTGGAAAAAAAGCTCAATATGTCTTGGCAACGTGCTCTTGCAGACTGGAAAGTCAGCTGTGTCCTGGACTGCATCACAAGAACTGTGACCAGCATGTTGAGGCGGGTGATTCTGTTCCTCTACTCTGCTCCTGTGAGACCCCACCTGGAGCTCTGCATCCAACTCTGGGGTCAAAGCACAAGACAGATGTGGACCTGTTGGACTGAGTCCAGAGAAGGCCACTAAGTTGATCGCAGGGCTGGAGCACATCTCCTACAAAGACAGTTTGAGACAGTAGGTCTATTTAGCCTGGAGAAAAGACTGGGGATATCTTACGGCAGATCCCTTGATGTTGGCAGGATGAGGGGAGATCTAGGGGCAGGGGTGCTGTCCATGATGGTCAGGGCTTCCCAAGGAGAGTTGAAAAGGCAACAAAACCACATTTCTACCACCCCAGCCAGAAGCAGGGAAGCTGAGGGCACCTCCCTGGGGATGGACATAGGCAAGAACAGGGACAGGCCAGGAGATGCCCCCAAGGCTCTGCCTGGAGCAGCAGGACTCATGCCTGGCCTTGATCCAGCAGGACCCACGACCAGGCAGAGCCAGGCTGGGGGGAACTGGAGACTGGCTCTGTTGTGGCATCGCTGGGGCAGGGGCTGCTGGATCCGAGGGGCTGGTGTGGGAACCTTTGATGTGGGCAGGATGAGGTAAGGCCTGCTGTCCATGATGGTCACAGCTGGTGGTGCTCTTGGGGATCCAAAGTATCGCTACAGAAACAGCAATTCACTTTAGGATTTATGCCTGAAAATTCTTATGTCTTCCTTTCTGGATTGCACATGCCTCACCAATAACTGCTGAGATGAAGGCCAGCAATTTCCAGAAATGAAATACATATTGATCTGAAAATGCAGTGAAAACACTCATTTGTTTGACTTGGCAGAGACTGATCAGCACAAATGTCCTGAGTCACTGCTTACCTATGCTGAATATCACCTCTGTCTGCTTAAAAAGCTTGCTAGCATCATAACTATTTTATGAAAAGTTGAACATTTCATTTGGAAATCTATAGGTTGCTAGTACCCTGTGCTGCCAGGGGACTGTTCATCCTGTTAGACTGTGGGAAGGGTTTGGGGCAGAGCAGCAGCATCTCACAGCAGGGCAAGGGTGCAGGGATTGGGGCCATCCTTGTTGCTAGTTAGCATGGGGTCAGTGTCCAAGTGCTCATGGTGATCACCAGCCAACTGCCCTCTGCTCCAAAGAATGGCCTTGGCTGCTTCAATTTACTAGAAGTGATGTAGTTTACTAGAAGTGATATAGCCTATTTATCTCCTTTACTCTAAATTATCATCTCTTATTCCCTTCATACAAATGCAAACCACCAGAAATTCACCATTTCCAAGTGTTAATGAAATTAAAGTTGAGCAAGTTTAAGAGTTTTTGTTATGGTCAAATAGCATTGTGTGTGATGTTTTCTCTACCTATTTGAGGACAAGAGGTAGGCTCTGCCTTTGAAACTGCTGTGCTGTGTTATTAAAGTGCTCCTGAAGTCCAGGAACATGACTGTTCCTTGCTCTGTGACAAGAAGCGAAGGTTATTGTTAATCTGCATGAATTTCCGCTTTTCATTGGCAAAAATATGTACCTGCTTTACGTACCAGATCATTGACTCTGAACTTTAAAGACTTAATAGTGGCTCATCCTGTGAACTGTTTAGTATGAGAATTTTTAAATTGTCCATTTACTTTGGTTTGAATATGCGCTTGCACTGGCCATGACAGAAAACAGAGTTTTTTAACTATTGAAAAAATGCTTTTTAATTTATGAAGTTAAAATAAATAGTTGTACATACAGCCAGATTCTTTTGTTTCCTAAGTTGCTTAAATCTGTGCTTTAGAGACAAATTGTTTTATTAGTTAAGCTATAGTGTAAAAAGTCTCAGTTAATCAATTGAGCTAAATTAGGACAGACATGTAATAGTGTTTGAAGTTTCACTGTGCATGTTGCTTTCAAATGAGGTACTCTGAACACCAATCACAAATGTGTACAAAATGGAATAATCACATTAAGGAATCAGAATACCATAACTTGGTATTTTCTTATTTAAATGCATGGTGAATGTCAGACACAGTAAAATACATTGCAGCTTCTTGATAAATAATTTTACCTTCCTTAGCAATTATTATGCACAGGAATACAAGAATGAACACAAATCAATAGTTCTGTTGCATCCTTTGAATAACCAAGATGGATGAGAACGTGGTGACAGTCTGTCTAGGCAACAAAAGACATGTCTTCAGTGAGTCACAGGATACATATCACAATGTTTTCCTCTTTGGGTTTAATCAAGTATAGTTCTTTATTGAGTTTGGTAATGATACACATATTTTTGACAATTTTTTTCAAGATGCTGTTAATTTTTCTATCACTATTATATAATTCAAAACATTGAAGGTATTTATTTTATTACTGTCCTTAATTGTTGACTCATTTTCTTCTAAATATGTCCTGTCTTCTGACAATCTTTCTTGAATATCCTGGTCCATGAATACCAGGATAGAATTGTCTCAAAGCACATACTCAAAATATTAAAATATAAATATCTCCAAGAGTTTTAGGTTTTAAACAGTGGAAATTTTTAGTTTTAAGCTTGTAATAATAAAATCAAGTAATATTCAGCTTCTTAATGTGCTGACCTGTGGTGGTAATTCTGAAGTCCTGAGAGTATAGTCACCTGTCAGTTCTGTCAGTTCAAATGCTTTCTGCCCTTTTTGGAGCCTCAAGTGAGAGTCAGCCAACCATCTTAACTATTTAGGAATAGTCAGTTGCACAGATAAAAGCTGAGGAAACAGTTTTCTTTTCTTCAGGGCAGTTTTAGGAGGTGTATCATACCCCAAGCTGAAGCTGATTTCTTGCTTTACCAGAAGGGGAATCAGGAGGTAAGTAGGAAGGTGGGAAGTGGGTTTGCTGCCAAAAATGCCTTTGCTGTAGTCCATAAAAGTTGTCTCGCTCATTTTAGGCCTTGCGTGGGCCATGGTGTGCTCCACTTTGAGAAAGATATAGTTTAATTGAAGAATCTAGAGGGTGCTGTGATTTATAAAACATGATTTCTGGGGAAAACAAAGGAAGTAGAAGTCTGAAGATCTAGGAAACAATGCTGGGGGAGAGAGTAACTTCCCAGCCTTGTTTATGGAGAGCAGTAATAGAACTAATGGCCTTAAAGTTTTCATTACAAAAATTTCAGTTTGAAATTAAGAAAATAAACTGAATTTGGGCTGCAGTGGGGCTCTGTGAGGAGAGGCCAGACCTGGGCAGGACATGGCTGGTTCCAGCTGCCATAGAGCAAGGCTGAGCCCATGGATGAGGTGATGGCATCTCGAGGAAATGTATTTAAGACATTAAAACAACTGAGAGGTGGGGGAATAATAAAGTCAGAGATGGTGTTCTAGGCACCATCCCCAGAGCACAGATTCCCCTGCATCCTGGGAAAGAGCTCTCACTGGAGCAGGTGGGTATCTCTGAAGGGGCTTGTGGAAATCCCACAGCTGAGCAGGGGTGAAGTGGAAAGAGGAAGTGGCAAGAGAGGAACCACAATGTACTGACCATAATGCCCATCCCCTGTGCTGCTTGATGGGCTGGGGTTTGTACAGGAATCTGTGATGAAGGACTGAAATAGAGCCTTGGAAAAAGGTGACAAAAGGTGTTGTTATAATTCTTTCTTCTTTCTTTTTTTCTTACTAGCTAAATCTACTTTAACTGGCAATAAAATGGATTGCTTTTGCTGAAGTCAAGTATGTGTTGCCCCCAAGAGTTATTGGTAAGTGATTTCCCTGTCTTACCTCAACCCATGACCTTTCTCATCCAATTTTCTCCCTTCCCCCTGCTGAGCCAGTGAGCAAGTAGGTAGGCATTTTACTGTTATGCAAGGCTAGCCCACCACAAGAACAAGGTAAACAAACTTTCTATAATGCAGGAGTAAAAATGGAAAAAGGGAATGTCCAAGGAGGCTTCAGCAAGGGCTCATCTAAGATCTTTAAAAGAAGGTTAAGCCAACATCTACCAAAATATGCTAGGTAGTATTAATCCTCTCTCCTACTGAGCAAAACAATGACTCAAAATTCTGTATGTTGCTTTGCTGTGATCTGGTAGTGAAATATTCAGATTATATATATAATTTTTTTTTTTTTTTTGAGCAAGGAAAAGATCTTTTTTTCTTATGGCGCATACTGAAGATCACTTTAGAAAAGACAGCTAATCTAAAAAGCAGCAGTTCCATAAAACATGGTGAAGGTTCAATTGAAATCAGTCACATAGAACTACAGTGTAGAAGTGTATAGAAACACTATTCTTTTGCATTCATAATCTGATTTTTTTAAATACGAAGAGGCTGCACACC
Organism: Molothrus aeneus; assembly: GCF_037042795.1. Classification (NCBI taxonomy): domain Eukaryota; kingdom Metazoa; phylum Chordata; class Aves; order Passeriformes; family Icteridae; genus Molothrus; species Molothrus aeneus. The sequence goes on along the minus strand of NC_089648.1, from coordinate 98,699,353 downwards.
AAATAAACAAAAACCTTAAATCTGTTTTCAGCAGATGTCCTGCTACCTTGTTATTTGATTCTTCCTACATACTTTAGGAAAGTTAAGCTGAAAATGGAAGGATACTGGAATAGTGATAGGAATATAAAATCCAAGTAGAGAAAAATTACCAAAAAAAAAAGAATTGTTCAATTTGACATGACAGCTGAAAGAGCTTGCTGAGCTGATCACTCTTAATAAATAACATATGTGGTTAAACGTAAGAGCAAAAAATGAGTCATTAAAAGTAAAATATAGCTTTAGCCTAGGAAATAGATAACAGTAAGTCACGAATATTAATGATACATCCATTTGTGCTGAAGATAAGAAGAAAAGTTTTAACTGTTATAAGAGTGACAATGTCCAAATACTTCACTGTAGCTTGCAACAGATCATGTGGCCTGTGCCCATAAGATTTAAATTCATTTACTTTGCTTAGATATTTAGAATAATTTGCAGTCAAAACATATACTGCAATACCAATCAGAGATTGTATTGAAAGTCATAATTTTTTTTAAAAAATATCAAAATTCAAAGTCTGATAAATTGCATAGAAGCAAAGAAAGTTACATTTCATAGATTCTGAAGAAAGACACTGTGTCCACTGTGTCTGTTTTGCTGTCTACTGAGATGTTGTGATCTATTACAAAAGAGAAACTTTGCCCATTAAGAAGATGAAATATACCTGCTGCATTTCTTCCAATTATTACTTTGATATAAATATTTATAAAGCTGGACATTTTCCTGCATGAATTAGATGCAAATCATCAGATCATAACTTAGCTGGATAACAGATATTTAGATAAGGGTTTTTTTTATAAAGCAAGCAGATTTTTAAGCAAAATTTTTAATAATCATTCTTTATTTTGTGTTTTGTTAGCTGTTTGTGGTTGAATAGCAAATATGTAAAGTACAGCAGTAGAAAAAAATAATGTACTAGCTTTGGGTGACATAAATCTCAGAAAGAATCTTTTTCTTTAATTGGAAAAATAACAAATCTACATGAACTCACAGGAAGATTTCAGAAGAATTTTACCTTCTTTCATGTACACATAATTACAAGTTTATTGATAATGGACGGATTCCAGAAGAGCTGTCAGTTCATCAATTAACCACAACACAATCTAAACTTGTTAAATTCTAGTAATACAAATTTATTTGCATAGTTTAATTGAGTGATAATCTTTCCAAATTAGTAGCTTTTCAAAGCTGGTAGCTGAAATGGAGATGTTCTTCTAAAATGCCATTCTAACCATGTAGGCAGTCTCTAAAAAGTCATATACAAGTCCCTTTTTAGATTTAAAAGGGGAGAAAAACCCCAACATTAATTCAGAATAATTATGTGGCTATTTTTTCTGACTCAGAAGAGGCAGTAACAAATACCAGAAATATTTGTGACAGTATTTGCCAATCACACTTCATCTCTGTCCTTTGGAACAACTCATTTTTACAAATTATGGTTCTTTTTAAGATGTGTATCACAGCACAGAGCTAAAGAAATTATAATAATGCAGAACTACCAGGTTCTAGTGGGTTGATGCTGCCAGGATGCCAGGCACCCACCAAAGCCTCTCTATCACTCCCCACTGCAGCTGGACAGGGGAGAGAAAATGTAACAAAGAGTTCATGAATTGAGATAAGGACAGAGATCACTCACCAAATGCCCTCATGGGCAAAACAAATTTGAATTAGAGATATTAATTGAGTTTATTGCTAACAAAATCAGAACAGGATAAAGAAAAGCAAAATAAAACCTTAACAACACTTTCCCCATCCCTCCCTCCTTCCCAGCTCTACCTCCTTCCCCCAGCAGTGCAGGGACACAGGAGGGACACAGAGAATGGTGGATTACAGTCAGTTCATCACAGCTTGCTTCTGCTGCTGATCAGGGAGAGGAGTCCTTCCCCTGCTCCAGTGTGAGGCCTTTCCACAGGAGATAGTTCTTCATGAGCTTCTCCAGCGTGAGTCCATCCCACAGTCAAGAGTCCTCCCCAGACTGCTCTAGTGTGGGTCACTCTTGCAGTCCTTCATGGACAGGCTGCTCCAGTGTGGGCATCTCTCTCCATGGGTCACCCACAGGGTCACAGCCTCCTCTCAGGCATCCACCTGCTCCAGCATGGGGTTCCTTCAAGAGCTGCAGGTGGATCTCTGCATCCCTGTGGGTCATCATCATAGGCTGCAGGGGCACAACTGCTTCACCATGGGCTGCAGGGGAATCTCAGCTCCAGTGCCTGGACCACATCTTCCCCCTTCCCTCTCTCCAGACCTTGGTATCTGTATATTTCTTCTCAAATGTTCTCACTCTGTTATTCTCTGGCTGCAATTGCAACTGCACAATACATTTTTTCCCCCCTTTTTAAATATGTTATCACAGAGTCACTACCATCGTATCTAATTGACCAGCCTTGGCCAGTGGCCTGTCTGGTTTGGCAGCTGCCAGGGATTGTCTCCGTTGGACATGGAGGAAGCCTCTGGCAACTTCTTGCAGATGCCACCTCTGTAACCCCCTTGCTACCAAAGCTTGGCCAAGCAAACCCAATACACCAGTACAGGTGAATCTGTTACATGGATGTCATAGATTATGGTGAGGGTGCTACCTCTGAATTTCTCCTTTACCATGATAAGCATGGATGTCATAGATTATGGTGAAGGTGCTACATCTGAATTTCTCCTTTACCATGATAAGCTGGCCTATGCATGCTGTCTCCATGCCTGTTAATTACATGGCTCCAGACATCCATGTCTGCTTAAAATACAGACTTTTCATTCAGGTTTGAAGTTTAATTCAATCAGGGTTTGCCACAGTATAAAAAAGGATATAAAGCTATTAGAGACCATCCAAAAAAGGGCAACAGAGATGGTGAAGGGCCTCAAAGGGAAGCCATATGAGGAGGAGTGGCTGAGGTCACTTGGACAGTTTGGCCTGGAGAAGAGGAGACTGAGGGGAGACCTCATTGTAGTTACAACTTCTTCATGAGGGGAAGAGCAAGGGCAGACTCGGATTCTTTCTCTGTGGTGTCAAGTGACAGGACCTGAGGGAATGGCCTGAAGCTTTGTCAGGGGAGATTTATTTTGGGTATCAGGAGAAGCTTTTTCATTCAGAGGGTGGCTGGGCACTGGAACAGGCTCCCCAGGGATGTAGTCACAGCACCAAGCCTGACAGAGTTCAATAAGCATTTGGATTCTGTTGAATTGACATCTAATGACAAATTCATGAAGTACTATTAGCCATTAATAAGACAGAATTGTTGTAGGAAGAATGTAGGTGCAGTCACATAGAAGGAAAATTATTTTAAAGTAAAGAGAAATTTTATCTCCAACTTCTAGCTTCTTGAAAAGCTTCAAGCATTCAGATACAGCAATCAAAAACTTTATTATGTGGAAAAATTGGATCCCCTAATTCTGAAATTCAGTTATGATATTTGTAAAGATTTAGGAGCTATTTATTAAAGGTCACTATGGTGGTTTGACAGGAAATATGTTTTCTGGCATGCTGTGGTTAGGCCAATGGATGCTCAGATTTTAATACTGGCGCCTAATGTGGCCATTGGGACATGGGATCCGCCTCTGAGAACACGAGGTTAAAGCAGGGCTCTCCCCAGGGAGGCTCTCTTGGGTTCCGGTCAGGGAAAGGTTCAGAGCTGCCCTGCCCAGCTGCGGGCTGGGCGGGGCAGGGGCAGCCATGGGGCCGGGTGAGGTAGGCCGGGGCCTGGACAGAAGGGAGGGGAAGGCCCCTGCAGGATGGAAGGGTGGAGGAGCACTGAGAGGCATCGGGCAGCCACCACCCCCCTGCCCCAGGAGAGACAGAGAGAGAGCCTGTGCCTGTGCTTGTGCCACCTTGAAATTTAATAGTGGCCGGCCGAGAAGGAGAAGGGAGGTGCGGCAAGAAGGTGCCCGGCTGGGCAGCCGTGGGAGTTCTGGACAGACAGAGCCCCAGATTTTTAACCCTTTTCTTGGATGATGGAAACCTTGCAAATGCTAATCCTCCTGGAGCTGAATGAGAAGAGAGATATAGAGGAGATAAGAGGAAATGGACCACAAGAGAAATAGAGAAGACCTCAGGTGGAAGAGATGATGGAGTAGTTTATGCTGGACTCTTTTTCTGTATCCATGGACAGAGCTATGTTTCCTTGATACAGGGAATGTGATACAGGGACTGCATTCTAGGGGGAGGCAATGCCTCAGGACCAAGAGGGGTATCCCTTGGCCCCAGGGGGTGAAAAACATGGGGGGGACAGATGTCCCAAAGTTGAGACTGTGCCTTTTTGGAGTGGGACGAAGCATCCTTAAAAGTCAACCCTAGAAGCAGCTCTGGTCCGTGTTCAGTGGTGAGAGCGCTGGACATGAAAGGAAGAGGTCACCATTGGCACAAGAAGGACTCCTTCTCCTCTTGATGAACTGAGGATTGAGTATTCTGAAGGGTGGTGCCGGACCGAGAGTCGATGATTTGGGGGATGTATTGTATTGGGAATTTGGTGGGGAGGAGGAGGAGATGTATTTGAGAAGTTTTCATTTTCCTTGTGTGTTTCTTTTTTTTTCCTTTCCCTTTTAGTTTCGTTAATAATTTTTTTTTCCTAAGTGGGAGCCTGCTTTGCTTATTCCTGGTCACATCTCACAGCAGAAACCAGGGAGAGAGTATTCTCATGGGGGCACTGGCATTGTGCCAGCGTCAAACCATGACAGTCACTTTCTGTAGTAAGCAGGTTTGTTGGATTCATAGGAAAAATACTGGAAATGAGTAGCTCTCTGGAAATATAAAATGAAATTTCTCTGTAAAGATCAAGTACATGTCTATTAGACTCCAAGAGATTGTATCATTCTGTAAAATAAAGAAATTGATATGTACCTCAAAATTCAGCAGTACCTGCAACTTAATGAGTATTTTCTAATAAATTACTATTTCAGTTGTGTAGTGCAAGAGTGAGTTTCTGTGACATTTTGTAGAACTAAAACAAGTACAAATGTTTAAATATATCCATTGCATCTCAAATTCACAACTGAAAATCATGGTAAGATATTTCAAAGGGCAGTGATGAAAGTGGGTATTTGTAACACATTTCTAGTTTTGTCGCAAATAAATCAGTAACTGTAAAAGAGCTTTAATTATCTCTTCCCAAGACCTACCTTTGTCAGTGAAAAGAATCTGTGTTTTTCAGTTAATATCCCAAACTGTAGGTATAAGGATGATTTCTTGGAAGCCTCAAAGAACATTCTAAGGTGGACTCCCATTAAGAGTCATTTAGGTCTCAACAGCTCCAGTGGAATGAGTGGAAGTGGAATTTCTCCTATAATTCGTCTTTTTCATGGCAAGATGTGTATGTTAATTTGGAAATTCTCCATTAGGCCACATTTGTGGTCCTTTTCTTTCTATCTCTTATTTGAATCAATTCCTTAATAAATTTAGAGTTTTCTATGTGATTTTTCCCCTAGCCTATTTTTCTTAGTATATTTTTTTGGTAATTAAATTGAAAAATCAATAGATGGAAAATGTGATTTCTGGTTAGCATGGCTGCTAACAGATAATTTATTTTAAGGTCTTCAGATGTGTGTGATATGACTTAGCTTCACTACTTTACAGTTTAAAGATCCCAGTCAAACCTAATAATACTCAAGGTTAATCTTTCTGAATAAAATCCAAGAAATGGAATTTAAATGGCATTTAAATGAAAGGGCTTTTCCCCCCCATAAATACAGAATGCTTGCTGCTTTGATTTAATATGCATTTCAGGTTTTGAATATAAAGTTTGAATTGAATGACAACTGTGCGTTCTGCTTCTGCACAGCTCAGCATGTAAAGCCATTTATGATTTAGAAAGAGCTCTGCTCTGCTTAGTAGGTTTTCTCAGATACGACTTAACACAAGTCACAGGATCAGACACTGAACACCATGGCAACATCCCAATTTTTAAAAATTCAATAATTTAGGGGCAAGCACATATCCAAAGAGACTCAGCCTTATGAAAACATTCAACCTCTGTCTGCTACCTCTCAGCTATATACCTTGAAAGAATCTATACGCTATTTTCTTGCAAAGAAAATTGTTCACTACTGCTGAGATTTGGCTGATGTGCAGCAAGGAATTCAAGATGGAGAGAAAATTAAAGGAAGAATGGCTAAAGTCAGTTCACACAAATCATGCCTGAGAGATAAGACCCTAGGTCACATCTTTTCCTCAGAAGTTTTTCAGTAGAATACAGACTCAGTATTGGAAACACAGACAAGTGATTTCCCAGGAAATACGTCCATTACACTCTAAACTGGTGTTCTCATTTCTGTTCTCACACTAGCCAGTGAAAAGGAAATTTACTCTGTTAACACTATTTGGAAATATCTGGTTTTCCTGTGGTTCACATATGACACCAACACTACTATTCCATGTTCCTGTTTTCCCTATTCCATGCATGAGGTCAGTGACAGTCAAGAAAATGCTATGGACAACATAATTTTTTGCATTGAAATGTCTAGCAGACAAGCATCCACACTCACAAATGGAATTTGAACTTTGAGCTGGGAAATGTATTAATTTCCCCAAGAAATGAGAGAAACTATCAAGCAAATCTCTGGCAACAAGATTGTCTTCAAAATTGATCTTAAAATTTTGATTTTACGCTTTCTCCTCAGAAGTGCTGCTGACTGGGAGTTTAAGAGATTAGGGAAGGAATACAGGCTGCTGATTGCCCTTGAGCCCTATGGTTTGCATTACTGATTCTGTGGAGTTCTGACAAAATTGCATTTCATCAACTTAACAATTAACAAATAGTGTGGTTATTGGAATATATATATACTATATATATAAACTATCTAAAAAAAATGGAAATCAGGAATTGTAGACTCATGTTCAAATGTTTATAGAACTAAGTTAATAATTTCCTTAGTATGGGTAACCATTTCAGTAGCTGGATTACTGTACTGAACCTTAGGTATCATTGAACAAAATTTCACCAAATTCTTTAGAGGCACCAAGACCCAGAGTTTATGAACCTCGGTTGGCCTTACAAGGCGGATATGGAGAAAAGTGTATGTCCTTGGCATGCATGGAACGGAGTTTTAAATATCTGAGCAAATTTAATGAAAAATTCAGACATTAAGGGCATTTAAATATTATGTTGGATTTAACCCCAGGCGCATAAGTGATGGCTACGTCCTACAGGGGATTGAGCTTTATTGACTGTATTATGAGTGGCAGATTCTATAGAAGTTAAAACAAATTCTTTCAACTTAAGGATTCCAAGGTTGTGGAAGATACAAATGAATGCATAATTATTAAATATTTGCTTGGCTGGGATCCACCTACATTTATAGTGTTCAGATACCATTCTGTATGTGAAGGAGTGGTATTCATGATGCAGTGAATGTACTGATGGGAAAAATAATTTCAAATCAGAAACTCGTTGACTATGCTGTCAGTTAAACTGTCAATGTGTATTGTTAAATATAAGATTATAACTTTTATTTTCTATAATACCTGCTAATATTATTTCATTCTTACTAATGGAAGACACTAAAATAGCTCATAATGTCTGCCAAGGTAAAATACTGAATGGTAGAACACCTATCTTGTGTAGAGTTGTTCTGGCCAGCACTTATTTCCTAATTAGTTTATTCACTTGGACTTTTGCTTGATTTTATCCTGACATTGCATCTTCACCGGGTAACTGTGCACAAAATGAATCCATTTCAGACACTTTACTTATGTTCCTTGGAAAAGCTTGAAATCCCTGCATAAATTGTCTTACACTGAATACATCACTTTGCTGATATTTTTATGCTTGAAAGAGTAATCTTTCAAACATATTAAATTTATGCTGAAGAAATGCAAGTGAAGTTTTCTTTTAATCAGTAAAACTCAGAACGTGAAGGGATATTTTCATAATTTTACTACCTAGAAAATGTATAAGATGTACCTAAGTACTGATCATTTAATTTTCACACTAAATTTTCATTTACAGAACATTATATTCCCATGCATTCAACTGAATGCCTTCTAGTTTTTCAAAAATATTATTCTTAAAAGTAATTGTTTGATACAAAAGTGTGAACACTGAGATGTTACCATGGATTTGACTGTTACAAATCAATATGAATATACTAGAATTCAAGTAGGAGTATAGATAGTAGTCATATTATTCTCTCAGCTGGGTCATGAAATCAAGATTAATCTGTTCCTTGCAAGAATAATTTCACACAGTGAACCAACTTCCTTGAAGTCGTTTATGAATCAAAGACTGACCATCTTCTCCCAAGCCTTTGACATAATGCAAGAAACCTTATCATAAGAAACTCTTGACGTTATTTGTGAACATAACAGAATAGGAAAAAAGTTCTATTATTTCAATAAGAGATAAAAAAAAATCTTATTTTTACTACTAAACAATGCATATAAAGAGTTTTGGATTTTGAAAGATTTGTTTAAAAAAATGAGATTTGACAGAATAAATTTTTACACTGGTACTCATGGATAGAAGTACAAAATAAAAATATGTGGGGTTTCAGGGATTTTTTTTTAGATAAATAGGTAAATAGATATATCAGATAGCTTATATTTTGTGTCAATTAATTGACATACAAGAGAGGTGTCTGTGATACTGCATATTTTTGTTGGATCTGCAGCAAGAGGTTGATGTTTTAATCCCTCTAAGATAAATAGCATATTCCAAGTTCATTTCCAGGACTGAAATTTTGAGACACAACTGCAAAAATATTTCAGTTTCAACTGGAGTCAGTGGCAAAACTCCCACTGACAGGGTTTCATCCTTCACACTTATCTGTCTGGACTAATCTTAGTTGCTCAAAGTGGAAACAGCAAAAAAATGGAAGCCTATTTTCAGCAACCTTTTCTCAATATTCTAATTTGTTGTTTTCTCAATTCTAGTAAGTATATGAGAAATGTAAAGTGGAGTCCAGCATAAAATTCTATGTCCCATCCCAGTCTACTCCAAACTTCAACGTGTTCCTGCTATCACTTGAATGATGGATTATTTCTCAACACCTTTTGATTCACTGTGGAAAGATGACTGGTAGTGATGGAGAATCTAACAGAGCTGTAACAGGCTGGTGACATCAATTTGCAGTATCTGGACTGCAAAAGCAGGCTTACTCTCCCTCTAGATCAAGGCAGTGATGAAAATGGCACAAACATGGAAATAACTGTGGAAAGGAGTAAGTGGAAAAATGAAAGTTATATCATGTTCAACAGATGTTTTTCTCATGATAAGGGAAAGACAAAGGTAGAAGGTTTAGCTTGGCCAATCCGAAGGCAATCTGAAGGGAAAAAAGACATATTAATAAATATGAACAAAGAAATAAATAAAATGTCTGCTTTGGCTATAAATAGCACTATGTGCAATTGTACTCTTTGCAGGCTACAGGATGTTTGTGAGACACTGCTATTATAATATTAAAGACAAAATGATCAGAAAAGTGTCAATAAGAAAGGCAGCTGCTGCCCTAAAGAGATCCAAAATCCCTGTAGACATCAGTGAATAAAGAGCAACCATCTACAAATAAACAACCTTGTAAACAAGGCAGCACACTTACATAAGAATTGTAGAAAAACACCACTAAACCAGTAGAATAAGGAGAGAAATATCAAAAGTTTTACACAATAAAGAAAGAACTGAAAATTATTGTTTTATGGATGACTTTACACTGACAGTTTAGGTTGTGCCTTTTATTTCTCTGCCCTGATCTAATAATTTATCCTACAAAATCCTACGTTTCACCTATGAATTGCAGAGAACAAATTTGGTTTTCTCCAGAAACATTCTTTGTAGCTGATCTTGACAATTATCAATCAGGAGAGGAAGAAAAGCATAACTGCTGCTTTAATTTATCACTTTTTTCAAATATTGACTCATTAAATACTGCCTTTTAAAAAAAATCACTTGTAAATTCTCTATATTTTGTGGATATTTTCCTTGTATAATTATATTTACAGCAGAATGCAGTTTCCTCTGGATAGTTTTGCCAGAAATGCAATTACAATTCCTATGCATTTTTTTCCAGACTGGGATGTTTCTGAAGTCATACTATGTAAGAGAAGGCATCAATAAACTTTTTTTTTTGTAGAAATTTTAATCTACTTATTGAAAATGGGGGGGAAAGAATACAAGTCATGATAATTTTTACTATTTTCTTTTTCTTTGGTCTCATTATTTCCTAGGATTGTGACAGTTATTTAAAAATCAAAAGTTATGGAGTTTTAGAGATTTATAAGAAAATTTATTACTTTAATATTGCATTCTTGGACTTTATCTGAAAACTGAAATTTGACTGGTGTAAATGGTTGTTTTTAAAACATTTACAGTCAATTTTAACTCTTATGTTATGTTTTGACAACCAAACAGCAAAACCTCAGCATGAGCAACCACAGTTTTTATTGAAATCTACAGACAGAAACCATAAATAATTGCTTGTTTCCTGCTGCTAATACCAATTAGCTTGCATCACACAGACACTACTGCAAACAAGTACAGGGTGTTGTACAAGAGATTCCGAGGTTTGAGCTTCACACAAATATACAAGTTTGAATGTACCAATGACATAAATTTTGTCTTACATGCTTTTCAGGGTCAGCAAAATTTATAATGCTCAAAGGGCATTCTATTAAGACTATTTCATATTTTTATTTCTCTGTGCTCAGTGGCAACAGTAGACAATGTCCAGCATGCATTTCAAAAGCAATCATTATGATATTGAAGCTTAAATACAGTGGTAAACTCTGAGATACTCTGGCATGGTGCAGCCAGGAAGTGAAATTTCATCTGGAACACCAGCTTAATATTCACACATCACACAAACCACAAAGAGCATCTCAAGCCCCTGCTGAACTGTGAAAGGAAAGGAAAAGATGTCAATTGTTCTGGAAGATATTGTCCATATTTTTACATGTTCACTACCTTTTGTTCTGTAAGGAAAGTGAAAGATGGTCTAAATATCAGACCCTAAGCTCAGTGCCTCGGAAACCTGGCTCTTTTCCTCTTCCATTTTCATTTGGTAAGTAAATCCCTATCTTTGCACCCACTCAGACAAGACACTGTGCAGTGAGGATAACTGTTCTAGCACAGAGTCTATTAGCACAGCTTGTAGATGCTTCACCTAAATTAATACACTGTGCTGCTCACTGTGTTAAACACTTGAAGTAGATGTGTCTTCATTCCAAGGAGATCACCAGTGGTTATCAAAGATAAGGACTCCTCTTGGTCACCACTGAAGTCAACACAAAGAATGAGCATTAGAGAAAATAAAACTGAGTTAGAAATTGAAAGTACTTGAAGCTTCTTATTATCGGTGAGAACTCTAACATACAATTTTTTCCCCCCATATTACTAAAATCTCTGTCTATGCAGGTTGTGTCTTAAATTTGCTGCCATTGTCTGGCACAGAAATGATTGAGAGAGTTAAAATAGCTTTAAGCTGTCTTTACAGTCTACTAGATGATGCTGTAGTCATTAAACCAACTTAATTTACAATCACCATCCAGATTTCCAGGTTGGTTCTCAAAGACATTTCAATACTCAAGTTTCTGACTGTTGATGCTGTGAGAGCATTTTAAAACTCTTCATTATATTTTTATATTGCAAAGATGGGGCTCTGTCATATCAAACATGTCTACATTTATAGCTATCAGAAAGCAAATAACTAAATTCATTCTTACAGAAAAATGTTCACTGAGAACCTGGCATTGACTTTAACAATCAATATGACTAACTTTAGTAAATTCAGCAGAGTCACAAAAACCTTTTGTTTTTTCTTTTTTTCAAAACCATGATAATACAAACAAGGTTGAGTTCTAATATTGAGGCTGGTCCTAACACTGTCACAAACCAGTGTTACCAATGCTCTCTGGATGACACTGTAAGAAGATGCTATTTCTTAAAAAAATATTAGCAATTTTTTTAGGTTAAATGTTGGTTTCATACCTCATTGTGCTTCTTGAAAAACACTTCTGAGTTCAGCTCTTTGAACAACATTCAGTGATTCATTTTATGATCTGTTCAGCTGCAAGGATTAGAACTGTAAGGTACTGTTCAGGACCTTGGAGTCCAGACTGTACAGGCAGCAGTGCTCACAAGAAAGAGAGGAAATGCAAGGAAAATTTCTGGAACTCTTAAGAACTTAACAGGGGAGGAAAAATCCAGGATAAAAAATATTGTTGTCCCCTGATATATGGGGCAACAACTTACCTTCATATTCTTAATCAGAATCACTGCCAGAGGCAATATGTCTGAGCCAAACGAACATAAATGCTGTGAATTTCTTAGACAGAAGATCTATTGTTTAATTTCTAATAAGTCAACCTCTGCTTTTTTGCTCTGCAAATCAATGTTCTATCACTTCCAGGATTTTGCTGGCAATAGATATTCTGTTACTCTGGTCAGGCCACAAATCTAGGGATTCATTCCATGCACTTCTTTCTAAGAGTCGTCCTACATATATAATGGAATATGCTGCACATTGACAGCTCTCTTGATACTATATTCCACTAAAATCATCTCTGAAAGCTCATTTCTATTTCTTGGTGCTTTATATCCAGAAAATAACCAGCTGAAATATGCAGTGATTGAAGGTAGCAATCCACAGAACCCCCACACAGGCTACAGGCTATGACCTGCCACTGCTGCAGTTTTCAGGTGGGTTTCATTAGCTGGATGTTTGGTTTCTTTTACATGGTGAGTTCTCCAGGCCACAACACATTGTTAAATTTGTAAATTGTGATCACCAGGAAAAAATCAAAAAAGGAACAGCTGTCCTGTGACTGCAAATCAGTGTCAGTGTTCTGTTAAAAAGCAGATTGGCCTGTAACCAGGCAGGTTACAAGTACTGGCTGTGTCTCTGTTCTTTGGCTTTTAGGTAAAGCTGGTAACAACCTTTCCCCTCTTGTCTTTCCCTTTTACTCAGCTTCTAGGGACAAGAACTGCTTCTTCTGTACTCCTGAAAATCACTTGTCAGAATAGTTTGGGACTCATGTAATGCATTATTTCATAAACAATTAACAAAAATATCAAAATATCTACAACAGTTCTCTTCCTAAGTGGTCAATTATTTAATGATTTTCATCTTCTATTTTAGACTAAAGCCTCTTCCTGTTCTTTACTGTCTTCTTTCTTTTGCTCTACTGATTTAATTTTTAACTAGGATTTTAAACTGGGAAAGGCTTGTATACTCTGCATATATATTTAATTTTATGGATTTGAGAAGTATCAGCAGAACTAGTGTACATTTGAGTGATCAAGTAAAGGCTCAGCTTCTTGTCACAGACTGAAGGCAAAACAGTAATGCAGTAAGGCTGAAAGAGACACAGGTCAAGAAAAAATTCAAGAAATTCAAGAAAAAATTCAAGAAAAAATTCAAGAAAAAATTATCCATTTCTTCTTGCTGCCTGTAAAGAAGGTGTTTAAATAGTACTCAAACTTACAACTAAGCTAACAGCAAATACTATGATATGAAAGAGAATAGGTGGTTTTAGGCATTTAAAACTTTAAAAATCAATATTTATCTTGACAAAAATTCAGAAGAGCAACTCCATGAAATTAAGGTTCTGAGTTCAGTTCTTTGAACAACATTCAGTAATTTAAGATCTTTTCATCTGCAAGAATTAGAACTACTCAAGACCTTTGAGCCCAGACAGTACAGAACAATACAGCTCATATGAAAGAGAGAAAATTCAAGAAAAACTTCATGGAACTTCTAAGAACTTAAAAGGGAGGCGGAAAAAATCACCAGGATGAAAATATGATACATGGTGACAGCAACTTACCTTCACGGTCTTAACTAGAATAAATTAGTTCATTATTCCCAAGCCAGTAATGGCCTTTCAAGCATCTAAATATTACAGGTAATAGACATAGGAGCACATTCAGAATTGCTTTTTTGTCCTTTTTGATATTTTCTCGGAGCCTATTTGGCCACACTTAACTACATTTGCATATTAGTGAAGTGTATGGCAGTGGAATCACAAGGCAGAGAGCCATAATCATCCTGCTCTGGTGTGGGCTCAGGAACAGCCCACAGATCTTCTCTCCTGTGGCGTTTGCTTCTCACCACAGTTTAAAAGATTTGGGATGCCTTGCTGGTGTCAGCAGCTGCCCTGCCTTCTGGCACCTTTCTGTCCTTTGTTCTCAAGGCATCCCTGGGGCTGGGCCCACCCAGCAGGCAGCAGGGCCATCAAGCTGCTCTCCTGGCTCTTGCTGGAAGTGGTTAGCTCAGGGGAGGAGAGCCACATCTACCAACAAGCAAATGAAAAAGTGACACTAGAGAAGCCCTCTGATGATGAGGATAAGGATTAAAGACAAAAAACTTATTTGTGAACAGTCAAGTTCTTTGGGAAGGTGACTCAGTGGTTACCCTCAAATAAATCATGCAGTGCAGGCATTTCTACAGGAGACAAGCCTTCTTGTTTCTGTTTGCTTAGTTTGACAGACTTTGTAAAAAATACTCAATTCCATAATGCAGGGCTGCTTAACATATTTCCAAATAAAAAGAAAAAGAAAAAAGGAATAAAGTCAAAGAAGAATATTTCAACTATTTTTTGTTGATTTTTTTCTTTTCTCACTTAGATTCTAAAACTACAAAGCATTTATTCGTGAGGTTAAAATTAAATGTTACGCATGTGGTTAAACAACATCCTGAACTAAGTCTTGGTTCTTCTCTTTTACAGGAAGACTTGCCCAAACTGGTGTTTAAAACTGCTGTTTATAACTGTAAACAAATTCATGGCTTTTTGTAGCTGTTATCTTTAGTTTGAAATGTAATTATGAACCTATCATATTACTCAAGCTCTATTGCCCTATTTTTTTTTTTTTTAAGCAGTATTCATTCTATTTAGTGACTTGGAGTCTGAATTCTGTCCTCCATTATACTGATGCAATAGCATGAAATGATAGTAATTAAGTCTATCTGCACTGTAAAAAGTGAGAGTGCCTTTCCAAGACTCAGTGACAGAGTGACAAAACTATCCTTTGTCTCCTATAAAAGAAAAAAAGTCCAGAAGTTTCTCTCCTCAATTAGGTAAAAAGACACCTCATAAGACCTTGAAGACTTCACCTCAAACTTCAGGATAGCCAATTGGACAGAAGCCAAAAAGTCCCGCCTAAGCAATTTACTAGAAAAAGAAGAAAACAAAGAAACAAATCGCTTTTGTGAGGTGTTTTACCAGGAGCAAGAACCTCTTGCCCTAGCTTGGTTTTCATCTGTAAAGAGCTTTGTTATTTTGCCTTTTATTAAAACTTTTCTGTTTCCAAAACTTCCACAGAAGCCATCCTGCTAATTTTATGCCATCTGAAGCAGCTGAGCTATCTTGGGTGTGATATATTTTTCTGAGAGCTCATAAGACCTAGCTTGAATCGATCACATATATCAGCTCAGCACAGCTTCTTATGACCACACAGTATTGTGAGTTGGAAACCACCCATAAGGATCATTGAATCCAACTCCTAAGTGAGCAGCCCATCCAAGGATCAAAACCCCTGGCACTATTAGGACTATGCCCCAAGCGGCTGAGCCAATCTCAGTGCTGTTCACCAGCTTGGCCAGCACCCACACACATTTCTCTTGGCTGTCTGTGAAGGTGCAGCCCAGAAGTGCATGGCAGATGGGGAGGGCAGCATGTGTGTGCCCCGTGCCAGACCTGGCACGTGGCAGGGCTGGAGGAGCCACCAGCTCTAGATGCAGTTCCCTGGTGGGACGTGCCCATGTGGTGACAGGGCCAGGCACACACCAGGACTCAAGGTCCCCAGACTAAGGCCAGCAGAAGTTTGTACGTGTGCCCTGATGAAGTCACTCCTTCACTGCAGGTTGGACAGGTGTTTGTAGCTATGATATTTTCTGAAAAATCCTTTCTTTAGGATTTTTTTTCTTGAGAAGCTGAGAGGCTTCAAGAACAAAATGTAAACAATAATTATCTGCTGCTGTAGAATGTAACAAGTGGATCTGTGATTGGTCTCATGTAGTTGTTTCTAATTAATGACCAATCACAGTCCAGCTGTCCGGACTGTCTCAGTCAGTCACAAGCCTTTGTTATCATTCTTTTTCTATTCTTAGCTAGCCTTCTGATGAAATCCTTTCTTCTATTCTTTTAGTATAGTTTAATATAATAAATATCATAAAATAATAAATACACCCTTCTGAAACATAGAGTCAAAATTCTCATCTCTTCCCTCATCCTGAGACCCTGCGAACACCATCACAGGTGTTGACATACAGGATGAACATCAGGAGGACCTGGACTAATTGCTGTTCAGTAAAGAAACTCTCAGCAGTCTGTAAATCCTAGAGAAGAAATTCATGGCTGAGGCAGCAAACATTTCATTGGCTGGGTTACACTAGTGTATTAAACCCCATATTTTACTTGATTTCAACATTATGGCTGTTTAAATAAATCCCCCCACTGTTTTTCCAATCTTCACAGGAAAATAGAACTGTAAAATGTTATGAGGCACTAGCAAAAGGGATTTTAACAAAGTTGTAAGACTACAAGCTGCTAAAATGATGTTATGTTGCAAAGATTATTTCAACTGTATTTCTGTGTTAATTACTGTTACTACAAAAAAACATTTGTGGCTTATCTATCTTGGAATTAGGCCTTTTCTATTATTATTATGTTTGTCTATTGATTAAAAAAATTCTATTTTAGTCTGGTCCTGAACATTTTGCTGGAATTCAGTGGGTCTATGCATGAAGGAAGTGTTTACAGGATCAAACATCTCTTCCGTAAAAGATGGCTCTGTTTTTAATGACATGGAACTAAAATGGAATCCTAATTAAGAAAATGTTGCAGAATGTAGAATATAACAATGAGTCATTTTCTTAGATTTGGTTGCAAGAATAGAGTAATGGTAAAATGATTTGCATATTCAGAAAGAAATTCATCCTTTATTTATAAGGCCATATGATTTTACTTCTCTACTTTTGTATTGTATTAGAAATATGTGTACTTTAATCTTATTTTTATCCTTTGTGAACAAAATGGATTTAATAAATATTACCTTTTTTTGTCACACAGTAATGCTTGTAGATGTTCAATGGCTACTGAGTTCTTACTGCTGGCTTCCCATTTAGTGTTTCCTTTTTTACTGGACCTTAGTTTTTGTTTAACATTTCCTGATTAGTGATTTGATGGCATATTTATGTATTTTTTGTCACAAAATCAAATTTTGTGCTGAGGGTGTTTGTGGAAGAAAATGTACCAAATTTTACTTCTACTTTTCAGAAAAAATAATGCATTATGATCCAGAAAATACTGCTGGGAACTGAAGCCTTTCCCACCCTCTGCAGTCAACAGAACCAATAGGTCTCTCTGTGATTACTGTGTCACAAAGAGAGATTTAACTGACTGTGCTATGGGGCCCTTCATTTCCCCAAACGTTCTAAAAACAATGTTATTGTAGCAATGAACTGTTTGACCTTTGATGTAATTTCTTGACCACACAAATCTAAAACCTAGTAATAGAAACTTTAAAAATATAAGTCTCTTGGAGGCTTTTTGCTGAAGTAGGTACTGGGCATTCTGGAATAGCTATTCAGCAGGTGTATACACCCACAAAAGCTGAAGTAAATTAATCAGCTACATGAAGATACATTTCCCACTCTGAGTGTAAGCAACTGTAACTTCTTAATTTATTGTGCATTTTGGGTCTCAGAAAATGACTCTTCTTTTTTTTTTCCCTAGAAAACATAAGAAACTCTTTCTTCAAAGATAGTTCTTCTACCATAGGTTTTGTTTTTTTTGGTTTTTCTAGTCACAGCTCAGCATCACATCCAGGACTGCATCATTCTAAACCTGGTGAAAGCACTGAACAGAAATGATCTTAGTGCCACAGATCAGAAATTAAAAAATTGAAAGTAAGAAATAATGTACATAGAGAAATAAAATCAGAGGAAAAGAAGAAGCTTTAGAGCTTTACACAGTAGTAATGTACCTAGGTATAGTGAAAATCCTTCATTTATTATTCCAAAAAGAGAAGTTTAAGGGACTTTAAAAAAAAAAAAGCAGGAAAGGTTTATTGTAGGTATTGTCAGGGAGTTCATTTTAAACACTGGGGAAGAAGAAAGGAAGATATTTTGAAAAAAATTGTTTGAAAAATGAGATGGGTGAAAGACTCAGGGACAGGGCTGACATCTTCATGGTGAATGTGAAATGATAGATAGGAGAGGAGAGATCATGGAAGACCCTGAAAATGAAAAAACCTGTTATGTTTTACATTATAAAACTGAAAGAATGGGTGAAGCAATACATTGTAAGAGGTGATATGGTCAAAATGAAGACTAACAATAGTCTTTGCATCACTGTTCTGAATAGATATGAAAGTACTCGGCTTTTGGGAAATCAGAGAGACTTGAAGTATCTAAAGTTTTTCCTTAGTGACTGAATCTTCCAGAATTGTTCAATGCAATATAGAACAGGATATCTAAGGAGATTTTCTTTTTAATAATGATCCCTCTATTACAGTCCCAGGAGCTCTGCTGAGAACAGAAAAGAAGGTAACAGACATAAGTAGGGGTAAAGGGAAAAATCTGTTTTATCGGTGCTCATCTCTGAGCATTACTAAGAAGCATATCAAATAAAATCTTGGCATGAAGGGAAGTGTTTAGAATAGAACCAAATTTGAGAATTATCCACATATAGATGCTAACTCAATACAAGTGCTAACAAATACAGCTTTGGCCCTAAAGTGTTTTCCGCAGACCTGCTTGCAAATCACCATGAAATTCTCAACACACTTTTCCTGATCCTTGGTTCTTCCTTCTCACTCTCCTGGTGTACCTGAAGTGAAATTCAGCTGTGTGCAAAATGTCAGACAATTTAAGCCAATTTGGGTATTAAGAGAGGAGTGTACAGAGTGCTTGGACTTTCAACTAATGTCTATTAAAAGGATAAAGATAACTTTTCCTTTATTCTCGCCAGACTACCCCTTCTGGTTTTTGCCAAATGCAACAGATGAATTGCTTATGTTATTCAAAGGGATATAGATAGGGTCTTAAATGCATACAGACAAGATCTTGTCACTCTTTGCCACTGAAGTAAAAATCCCCTGAAGTTTTAAACAACTATTTCATTGGTGCAATAATTTAAAGTCTACAATAAATAACCTGTGAGAAGACCTCTGCTTGTTTAGTCCTATTTTTTCGTGTCACTACCCCTTCACATTCTGGACTTTGCATTACCTATAAAAATGTAGTGTAGAGATCAAAGTTAACCCCACTTCTAGCAGCAGACACAGCACAATAAGGTAAACACACTGCTTTCCTCTGAGCAGAAGTTTAGCACAAGCACTGAAAAAGTTTGATTGATTTATCTGAACACTGGTTGTCTTGCAAGAAACCAGATTGGCACTCAAAGCTGCAGCTGAGTAAAGCTGTGAATTGTGGTTTCAGGAAGTATCAACAAGGGTGCTGGGTCCTTTGAAGATCCAGCCCTTCCAGAGACCATGCACGTTTTGCTCAGACAAGATGTCTTTCATTGCACAGGTGTTCACGCAGCTGTAAAAAGTTTCCTCTCTTTATCAGGGTCATAGATTCCCTCTGGTCCTTCCTTAGGACATAGAGCATTTCTATTTATTTCACTTTCCCTTATTCACCACAATCACTGATGATTATATTCTGTATTAAAATATGAAATCACTTAAAATACAAATTTCCTGAAAGGACAAATCAATAATATGACATCAGTCAATGAGCTGGCATGCACTTGCATGAAAGAAGAATTTGATGTACGGGTATTACCACCTGAGCCAAACTGTTCTCATAGGTTTACATGGATTCCACATTGGTGATTAGGTAAATCATTATGAATCCATGTGTTTGCAATAGCTGATATTTGGGGATTTCCAGACATTTCTATACTTGGTCTTTGAGTTTACCATGTAAGGTAAGTATAAAAGGGGAAAAAAAAATAAGGATGATGAAAAACTTAGCAATATTAGAAATTCCTGGAACACAGTGACATTTAAAAGGGATATTAAATACTGAACACTTTGAAAACACATCCTTCATTATCTTTAAGCAGAATTTGACACTGCCAATTTAGGATGGAAGGTGTGAAACAGAAAGGAATTTAATACCAACCAAAGGAAGAAGGCAAAAGAAACCCTGCCTGTCTCTGCTTACCATTGAAGTGCTTTTTCACCTTCATTCCACTCTCCTTTTCCCCTGAGTGATCAGAAAGAGCATGTGTGTGTATCAAATCATCCTGGTTTCAGTTTTCTTTGCCTGTTCTTTTCCTCTGTCCATTTTGCTGGTCGTCATAGTTACAGTGACCTCAGTTGTCCTCGTCTCTCAGGATCTTGCAAGGATTTTTTAAGCTTTCACCTGTAACAGCGCTTTGCAATGCCAGTTTTTCTAATTATTTAACTGTTACTTCATTTGTTAATCTATTTGTCCCACCAGTCTTTCCCTTTTCTGTGCTGTATCTTGATATATTTCTCAGAGCAACCTGGAAGTGCTCGGTTTTCATCTTCACCCCAGTATCAGCTTCTTTCTGATAAGACTTCCCACCTTTAATCTTTCCCTTCTTAACCTTTGAGTATTATTATACTTTGGCTTTGTCTTTGGCTAGCTTTAAAGTGATGTTTTTATATCTCTTTTAGAATAAGTTAAACTAGACTGTCAGAAGTGTAGTAGCTCAAGCAGATTTTGCCTGCTTTTTAAATTTTGTTTTTTAATTTCAGTTCCTTCCGCTTGCTTCTGGTTATGAAGGAGTCTGACCAAGACAGCTTCTGCTGTACTAGACTGGGCCAAGGTCAACCTTAAAACCACAGAAACATGAGATGGCCCTTGGCTTCTCCTCAACACTTAATAGGCTATAGCAAAGGGGCTCCTATCCTCTCTCCCAGTCAGGCTACTATTCCTCCTGCTATAAAGGAACTAATCACAGGCAGGGAAGAACAAGCAGGGTGCTAAGAGCCCGTGAAAACCTCATGATGTTCAAGAGGCCAGTGAGGCTCTGCATGTGGATCAAAGCAACTCCAAGTACAACACAGGCTGGGTGGAGAATAGATTGAGAGTAGCTCTGCTGAGGAGGATTTGGGGTGTTGATAATGAGGCTGGACAAGACCCAGCAATGTGCACTCCCAGCCCAGAGGATCAGTTGTCTCCTGGGTTGCACCAAAAGCAGCGTGGCCAGCAGGGCCAGGGAGGGGATTCTGCCCCTCTGCTCTCCTCTGGTGAGACCCCACCTGCAGTGCTGCATCCAGCTCTGGGGCCCTCAATATAAAAGGAATGTGGATGATAGGAGTGAGTCCAGAGGTGGCCACAAAGGTGATGCAAGGCCTGGAGCATCTCTCCAGTGGAGACAGGCTGGGAGAACTGAGGTTGTACAGCTGGGGGAAGAGACAGTTCCAGCTTATAGACCCTTCCAGTACCTGAAGAGACCCCAAAGAAACCTGTCAGGGACCCTTTAAAAGGGTCTCTAGTAATATAACAAGGGAGAGTGGCCTTAAATTGAAAGAGAATTTGTTTAGAATAGACAGACAGAGAGGTGGTGAGGAACAGGTTGCCCAGAGAAGTTTTGGATGCCCCATTGCTGGAAGGGCCAGGTTGGATGGGGCTTCGAGCAATCCAGTCTAGTGGAAGGTGTCCCTCCCCATGGCATGGGGGCTGGAACTAGAAGATCTTTAAAGTCCCTTTCAATGCACAGCATTCTATGGTTCCATGATTCTATGATTCTATAAATCTATGATTTCATGATTCTATGTTATGTCAGGGGTGAATAGGTCCTCTTTTATTGGATTCAGTGCTTATCCCAGGGAAGGAAAGTGTATCTCTTTTGGCCCAGAAAATTGTGACTCCTTCTTGGACTAGTTCTGTTTAACAGATTTGGCCAAAACTTTGAGTAAGGACTGAGATTTCTATGATGATTTTCATATTAGCCCTCAAACAATTTTCAGAAACAAATTTTTTCTGTATCATCTGTTAGTCTCAATTCAGAAACTGACAACAGACCTGAGGCACTCACATTATAGTTGCATCAATAATGCTACAGACAGCTTAAACAAGAAAATGGGTACTTAACAGTGGTTACTTGGTAACCCTTTAAATCACAATGGTGTACATAATGTAACTGCCAATCCTTTAAACTATTATGGAATTGTAAACTACGTGGTAAGCTGTCATATGCATCTTTTCCATACACACAAAAGTATCAGATCTGAGCTAGCTTATATACGTAGACATTTTAAAGTTTTCTAGTTCTTTACTTAGCACCAAGCTCTACTTTAAAAGAAAATGTGTATATGATCAATATATATAAAAAGTATGTCTGAAACCGAAATACGGATGGTAAATGTACTCAACTGCAGCTTCAATGGATACTTGCAGCACTCTAGTGGCCGTTCTTTGTAAATACAACACCAAAAGCTGGAAACTTAGAGAAAAAACCACACCCTAACAATAAAAATTAAAGAGGCGACAGAGTTAGACATGAAAGTTGTGAAAATGAGAAATAACATGGTGTGTGAACCTAATTAAATTTATTCAAGCAAACCTGTTTTAATTTAACAAGATCCTTGCTTTGCATTAGAAATGTAAAGAAAATAGTTAGGAGTGGAACACATTATAGTTTGTGGTCATTCTATCTTTTGATGTGCTAGCTCACTAGTTCAAGAAAATTTAATTACTGGGAGCTTTACATAACTCACTTTTCCTTCATACCGCTGAAAGTAGGAGGGAAATAATAGGCACAGTACATCTGCATTAGTCAATAGATATGTGATGAGAAGAATGTCTAATACACAGCTCTGATCAACAGAGTTACTGCATGTGAATAGGTTACTGTGCTAACATAAAGTAAAATTTCTGTGACAGGAGGGGATTTGTCTTAATGACTTCAGAGGCCGTCTCCAATTTTAATTTCTAAATCCAGCTATATATGCAGCATTTGTGTTCAAATTTGTCTGTATATTTAAAAATATCTTTGCTTCCTCCCTTTCTTTCCTTTTTCTCTCTCTCTCCTAGAAACTTTGGACTATATAAAACACACTGTAATCAAGGCTTGAAAAATGCAAAGAAAAAGGCATGTTCCCTTTGTCAAATGTCATCATGTCTGCAAAAGTCAGGGTTTTATTTAAAAACATAGTTTTGCCCCTTCCAGTTGTGAGAATTATTGTGGAAATGTGAATTAAGTGGCAAGAAAACTGTGAGCCTAAGAGCTCAGACACTTCCCCAGCCTCTGTGGCTGCTTGGATGTGTCAGCTTTTGCTGCTGTCCTTGCAAACCCTCCAGTCAGCCCTGGAAACTGACAGGTCATTTCCCCTCCTGGGGAAACAGATTTCTGTTTCTAGGAGTCCCTGGGCACTGTGCACACAGGCAGAGAAGCATTTCCTCCTGGAGAAGCACACAAACATTGCTGCCTGCCAGGCAAGCACACACTAGCAAAGAGCTCGTGTCACTATGCTGGCAGCAGCCAAGATGAGAGGCAAGAGCTGACCAATCTTTTAGCAGTTAGGGAAAAGGCTGATGGTTCTCACTTGCCAGAAATACATTGTTGGATCATAGGAACTCAGAGGAGTCAAATTTCTTACATTCTTTAATACATAGATGTTTCACCTGTGTTAATTTTCTCTTTATCCTCTTTCCAGAGCATGAGAAAAGCTCAGAGAAGACTGTCGGTGCAAGGCCCTTCCAGGGGCCTTATTTGTTTTGTTGCAAATATTTCTGCTTCCAAAAAAACCACTTCTTTGAGATCAATAACAGAGAAAACAGTTTCTACCTTTTAGAATTATATATCAACCATAAAAGAAGGAACAAATGTAACTCTGGAAAACATAAATTCCTTGTTTTATGGCTTGTCATTTTGTTGAAGAAAATGACAGCACCTACCAAGGAAAAAAATCCAATACAAAGGCAAAGAGCTTATATTTTATTTACATGTTCTTGCTATTTTGTCTTTGAAAATTCCCTGAAATATGAACTTTCTCTGTGGTGGCAGGAAGTGCAATACCAGCTGTATCCATAGCAATATTTTATCCCTGTGTAGGAGGAAGGCATGTTTCTGAAGTGCATCCCCTCTTTTGGGCTGTATCTTGTTTCATACATTTTGGTTCTGCTCATTTAAGGGTAGTAATCTTTTTGGGCTGTAATTTCTGCAAAAAAAAGAGAAGAAGCTAGACTTTTCACCTTCTACTGGAATTCAATCTCTCACAATAACCTAATGCAAATACCACAATATTTACCTGCATGGATAATCATGATCAAAGTTACAGCCTTGTTACCAGAATTTTTTTTCCCCCATATTACAAAGGTTACTTTTATAAACTGATCAACAGGACAGATTAAATTTCCATTTGTATCTACAAATCTGCTATGTGAGACAAGCCATGGCTTGCTAGGTGTATTATGAGAGCTAAAGCACAGCTCATTTCCCTGGACACATCTGCAGTTTCCATACCTGCTTCCACAGGGCTGCAGAGGTGCCAAGGAGTGCAGCGGGTGACAAGCCAAGCTACTGCCCCCACTTGTCCCACCTTGTCCACGCCTGGCTCATGCCTGACCACCCTTGGATCATGAAATGATCAAGGGCACTGAGCAGAGACCTTCTTTGGAGGGAGACCTTGGAAAGAGTTTCACTCATAGAGCCTCTGATCCTGATATTTATTCTCACAATAACACCTGAGACTATTGTGTGCTGAATCAGAAGAAAACAATATGGTTGTATGACATTTTTTTTATTTTAGGTTTTAATCTGCAAATAGATCTGATTTGAAGAGAGAAGTATTCTGCTAAAATTCAACATCCTAACCAGCAGAACTCTCAGACCACAATAAATCCACAATACCATTCCACAGCAGGGCTCAGACAAAGTTTCCTTTGATACTACAAAACCTAAAGACTACAGATTGCTGACCAAACTTACTTTAAAAAAATCTTGTATATATGAAACAAGATTTGACTTGTGGTCCAGTGCTGAACAATTTGTTGTCGGTGGTTTTCTGTTTAATTTATATAATTTAGGTAAGCAAAGTAAATACCATTTTAGTTACTGCAGTGCCCAGTTCAGATATAATGTTGAGAACAATGAATCATTTTCTTTATAGACTGTTTTCAATGCAGAGATGGAGACTGACCTTTGCTGTAAAGCTGACTGAGAAGTTCTGTATACAGCTTCAGAAATTTAGCTACTGTGTTGGCAAGGTCAATGGTTAGTGCTGATGCTGGTCAACTGTACTCAAAATTCCTAATTCCTAGATGATTGAAATGTTAACTAGCTCATGTCAAAAGGGAAAAGAAAAAAAAAAGGCCTGGAACGTGATCTACTGCATCTGTCAACCTAACATCTTGGTCACTTTGTGTTTGGCACCTACATGAAGGTGTTTATTGTTTAATCAAAGATTTCATCAATCATTTTAATGGGGGCTTTCAAACAGAAATTAACTTTTTGAGATGCCTGCTTTAATGTTCTCTTAGTTGCTAATGTTGACCTGGATGTTCCTATATTAAGTATTGGTCTTGGTCATAAAAGTGAAATAGGTATGTAGTGGGATATTTTCCTGTATGAAAGAAGTGATTGATTTCATTAATGAATATAATACAAGATAATTATTTTTGTAAAATGTTAATTGATAATGACTGAAAATGCATGATAATCAAGCATCAAGAGGGGCTTTTCAGGATACAAGGTTTTTTATAGTTGGAATGAATATAATTAAACATGAAGCTGGGGAGCACATATGTCCAATGCAATCCTAAGCTCCCTCTACTGAAAGGAAATAAACACTTTTAGCATTACATTAATTTCATAGTAAAATTATTTTTTTACTGTGCTATTTTACAGGACAAAATATTTGAACATTATTTGATAATTAGCAGGAGTTTTATTCATTTAATTTGATTATTTATCTCTAGATAATTTATTGTCTTTTTATTTTGAGTGCAACAGATGTACTTAGACTGCAAGTTGATTGTTGGAAATGGTTCATATATGTCCAGTTGTGGATTTGGGAGAGCTGATGCATCTTATCAAATGTCAGCACTTACAGTAAGATCCTCTATATCTGAGCCTGTTGTCTTTTGTATGCTTAAACCTAATCAGACAAATGAGTACTTTTTTGAGCATAATCCATCTCATACAAAAGCAGTCAATTGAAAACAGATCAAGATGACTGTCACCCTAAAAGTGCTGACTTCACTGCTATAATAAGAGTCACGGGTGAATGCCTCACACACACACACACATTTATAAAGTGTGATGAATAATTCTATCGAATATGAAAATGATATTCTGAGTAATGTAGATGTAATGTTAACCAGTAGAGTATGTTATATTAAATAAAATATCAAGTGCCCAACAACAGAAATAGTTCAAGAATAACAGTATAAGTTAGATGACGTGGAAATTTAAAATAAGAAATATGTCTCATTTGTGTTTATGAAAGAATTTCAAAATGTTAGATAGCTTATTTTAGTAATGTAAAAGGCTGTGGCTAAAAGTCTGTTAGGATTTGGTTTTCATGTAATATTTATTGGAAAGAGTACTAATGAACTGTTGGTACTGTGCAAATACACAATATTTTCCGTGATAACATTCAAACCCTGAATTGAGTTATGCAGAGAAGGATGAACTGAGCTTAAAAATCTATTTGATTAGCCTGTCTTTAGCTGCCTGTTATACCTTGAGAGTCCATAGTCCCAAAGGTGATAGATTTCTAACAGGTTGTTTAAAATAATATATCTTATCCATATAATTAGGAAATTACCAAGAGAGTGATGTTTTAATCTTCCTTGATGAAGGGTATGTATTACACAGTAGTCTAAAAATGCATTTTCTTCAGCAGAGCTTTCTTCATGCCAGCCAGGTCAGACATAATCTACACTATAGTCTGGCTCACAACACTCAAGTTATGAGAGTGGACATGTAGAGAGACAAAACAGAGTCTTTGTGGAACAAGCTTGACAGTTTTATCTCTTTGTCACAAACATAAAACTCATTGTCTTGATCTATTTGTTTTTCTTCTAAATATCACTAACTCATTTTGAATATATAATATACTTTCTTTTATTTTTGAATAAAATATTGAAATATCTCCAAATAAGGTGAAGAGGGTGTTTATGAAGGATGCAACATTCCTCACAGAAAGAATAGAAGAAGTAAGTGCTCTTTGTCCCTCTTTTACAGAGGATGTAGACTTGCATTCCAAAAAAAAAATCATCTTGCTTTTCTGAGATCATACTTCAAGCCTAATGTATCATATTGGAATGATCTCTACTGAAAGCATACAGGCTCTCAACTCCAAGATATATTACTAAGCTGTGTATCCTACATATGTGAAGATAAAAGATTAATTCTTCACAAACACTGTGGCAACATATATGGAGTTTCATAAGGATGAAAGCCAAGATTTTTTAAAGTTACATCCTTAGCGCAGACAGTTTTAAAAAGTTTGTGGCACTGTGACTATCCACACTGTGTACTGATAGTTCCCCAGGTAATCTCTGCATACTAGAGGCAGTTGACTGATTTAAGATACTGAGCATTATCCCATTCAAAATTCCATGAATTATATATATATTTTTTAACAATTTGTATGTGGCTGTCTGTGAAACAATACCAAAATTCTGGGAACCCAGAACAATCTGAGAAATCTGTGCCATTGCAAAGTGCAAACAGGGTTGATACCAAAAGTTATGGGATAATTCAGGCAGGGAGGGACCTCAGCAGGTTTCCACTACAAGCCCTTCTTGAAGCAGGGACAAAACTCTGCTCAGTTTGGGTTGCTCAGGGCTTTATCCTCCAGTTTGGTCTGGAAACTTTCAAGGATGCTGGCTGCACAACAGCTCCACTTCTGGTCTGTTTCAGTTATATCTGTAATAATGCACACCTTCAGTCAGTGGAGACATTATCATTCCATTAGGCTTCAGATGAGCTTTATCACAGCATCTGTTTTACAACAGTCATCTCCAGCTGGTTTTTTTCTGGTCAGTCATTTTATATCTCAAGCATACATTGGGATTTGTAGAACATAATAATTTTGCAGATCGTGAATATAAGTTAAATACAGGTCTAGACAAGCTTAGCAAAATTTAGAATCCACACTGTCACAGAGGCATCTGTTTCAGGTTTCAGCTGCAATTAACAAGTTTTATTTAATTGATGAAGTCTTCTCAGCAGCCCATCACTGTGAAGGAGATTTCTTTAACAGTTTTGGAATTCAAAAAATACCATTTGACATCAGCAAACATTAGAAACTAGGTGGTCGAAATTCTCCTTGGAAAGGTGGCATTTTGACAGTTTTATACAGGTAGTTCTTTTATTTAAATTTAAGAATATACTAATCTCCTCAGAGATAAAGATGCCATTCCTATATTTTCCTTGAGAACTTGAAGAATTAAACATATGTAATCTTGTAATGGATGAAGCACAATTTCACATTACACAAAATATTGGAATGATATTTCGTCATTCCAATATGATACAAAATGTCAGAGACTTCAGAACACCCAGATTCAATAATAAGTGAAATGCCTTCTCATAGCTATTGTTTTTTTAAGACTGTGTTAACTTTTCTTGAACTTAGGGGCTAGAAATGTGAACTTTCAGGAAAAAAATTCGACTTTATTGAAATAAAATGTTATTAAAATCTCTCACCACTCTGATCAAAAGTAAAAAAAGAAAAAAAAAAGAACCCCCAAACTCAGCAGTTTGCTATTTTTCAATAAAACGCTGAAGGAGAATCTCCTATTTCTAAATAGCGTATGATATTTTTTAGTTCAAAATCTTTATCTGCAAGATACTTTTAAACCTATTGATTACAGTAATCTGATCCAAAGAAGTAATGGATATCTTATACAGCATGGAACAAGTCACAAGAAGAGACTGAAAGAAAATCCTCCTATGACATTCAATAGTGCTGTAATCAGATAATCAATGTAGAACATATTGCACTGACCATATTAGGGGATTTGAAACTCCATCATTGCTTTCAAGGACTTTATTTTAAATCCTGAGGCATTTGTCTCTTTTATATGCACCAACATTTAACCTCTACCCCTAAGAACTCCTGCACAGAAAGATACTTTCTCATCAGTTATATGAACGCCAAAAATTTACTATCCAGTTGAGGTTATTTTGTTGAAAATACATCCACCATATCTAATCTTAATATTTCACTCAGTTGTCCCCAACTAGACAAACTATTCTTCCACTAATCACCAAATTTAGTTTTCCTACTTTTAAACTACATTTTTATAACAAGGAAATTCTAAATTAATGATCAGTGAATTTTATAACTTAAGAGTCATATGCACTTGTAGAACCAAACCTATTAGAAGGTTTTCATATTTTAATTTCTTACTAAATATTAATTTATTGCTTTTTTTCACTTTGTACTGGGAACACCATCAAAAGACTTTTCATATTACACTTGAAATACAGTGTAGTGCTGTAGTGGCTTTTTGTGACCAGGATTTGGCATCAGGAGGCTCTCCAGGATGTCCTCTGTTAGAAGCTGCCAGAAGCTTCCTCCATGTCCAACAGAGCCAATGCCAGCTGGCTCCAAGACTGACCCCTCCACAGGCCATGGATGAGCCCAGCAGTGACAGTGGGAGAACTCCTGGGATAGCACAGTTAAGCAAGAGGAAAAGTTACAGTGCAGAAGCAATTGCAGCCAGAGAAGAGAGGGGTGAGAATATGTGGGAGGAACAACTCTGCAGGCACCAAGGTGAGTGGAGGTGCTCCAGGGTACCAAAGCAGGGATTCTCTTGCAGCCCACAGGGAAGCCCCTGGTGAGGCAGCTGTGCCCCTGCAGTCCATGGAGGTCTGTGGTGCAGCAGGTGGGTGCCCAAAGCAGGCAGTGACCCGGTGGGAAGCCTGCACTGGAACAGGGCCCTGGCAGGACCTGTGGCCCCTTGGAGAGAGGAGCCCACTCTGGGGCAGCTCTGTGACCCTATAGGGGACCCAGGCTGTTCCTGAAGGACTGCATGCCATGGAAAGGCAATGCTGGAGCAGTTCACGAAGAACTGCAACTTGGGGGAAGGACACACTTTGGAGAAGCTCATGGAGGACTGCTGCCCATGGGAGGGACCCCCCTCTCTGAATCAGGACAAGAGTGTGAGGAGTCCTTCCCCTGAGGAGGAAGGAGGTGCAGAGACAACAGGAAAAGAAATGACCACAGCTCATGTTCCTGTCCTGCTGCACTGGGAGTCGGTAGAGAATTGTGGACTGCACCTGAGGCTGTGAACAAGGCACCAATAGGGGGAAGGTGTTTTTAAGATTTCATTTTATTTTTCATTATTGTTCTCCCATTGGTTTTTCATAAATTAAAATTCTTTCCCCAAGTCAAACCTGTTTTGCCCATGACATTCACTGGTGAGTGTTCCCTCTCTGCTCTGATCTCAACCCACGTGCCCTGTGTTACATTTTCTCTTTCCTGTCCAGCCGAGAAAGGTAGAGCAGATTTGGTGGGCACCTGGCACCCAGACAGTGTCAAACCTCCACAGCTACTTTTTTTCTCCCAGGATGTCACAAATTATCTACTTTGAAAATAAAATATATTTACTGTTGTTAAACTGTTCATTGTTCACTGTCATAAGGTCTATCATACAAAAAATGGATGGTTTTAGAGTATATGATATAAAAGCCACTATGAAAAATAAATTGCACTGAATTGCATTATTGCATGTGGAGATTTTCACTGCTCTGCTACATAAAGAGCAAAGCAATCTGAATCAGAGATATAAACAACAAAATAAATAAATTTTCTCAGCCTATTAAATTTGAAATTTGATTTAAAAGATTAAATAAATATCCTTATTTTTTTTCTAGAGCCTATACTACTTAGTTTTTTATTTGAAAGGGGCTGTTAAAAATTCAAATATCCACCCAATTTGAATTTCAGAAGCACCTGGCTATTAAATTCCTAATTAGTTTCTACAGCATTTCGTAAATCCTACTACAGTTTTGTCTGCATCTTAAAGTGTCTGAATATGTTTAGAAACCTCAACTAAACTACTGCTTGCATTTATCACAGAATAGAAAAGATAAAAGCATTAAGTCTAAGTTTCTAATTAAAGTGTCAGAATGAGATATAACCAAGATATCATAAACTCTACTAGCAAAGAATGCTCGTCTACCTAAACACTATTGTGTCAAGTGTGGTTTTTTAATCTGAGTCACAAATGCTGTCTCTTTGTGTGGATAAAAGTGGTCAAGTTAAAGTACCTGCTACCATCTTATTGCTGGTGATATGCACTTTCCTGAGTGACTTGTGGGGTGCCAAAGTTTTTCTGTGGCTCTGAAAAAGTCTGTGATTGCTTGCTTCCCTGTAAACAAAAATTTGAGGGCATAACAAAAGGTTCCTTTGGTACAATTTGCAGAGCCAAATATGTTACCTGATACCAGCTAAGGGATCTGTAGAAATGATGGCATACCCACAGAGTGGGGGAGCAATATATAAAAGAAATGCTATACATTATCACTATTGGCTTTTTGCTACTGCTATATCAATTTTCTGAGCAGTCAACAGCTAGCTTTATGGCATGTTAGAGGGATGATAAAATGAATTAATTGTATAAATGTGAATTAAGAGGAAGAATAATTCATTATTTGAAGTTTGCTATATAAAAATTAAATATTATATTATCCCTTCTTAAAGTAATTAAAATTTAATGTAAATTTGTCAAATATTTTGATGTAGATCCCTGCTTTTCTAAGTGTGAATTGTTTGTGCGATTTCAGTGCCAATCTGGAAGAAATTATATTTGCTTTTTAGGAAAAATTCAGTGTATATTAGCCAGCATTCTCTTCATTGATAATATAATGAGGAGAATAATAAATTATGTCAATACTATTAGAACTACTCATTCTACAGTGTTTTGAAAGTATTTTTGTAAATTTTGGCAAGTCTAAATGTCCATGGCTTTACTAGACTTCACATGTCTCTCATTTTTTAATAACACATACCCTAATAGTTTAGCTTAAATTTTGTGCATCTTTGTGCACTGGCAACACATTTCCTCAGGATAAAGTCCCATCATATATTCTCTTCTTACACAAAAATTTCAATAATTAGAGCAGTAACCACAGAATTTAGATTGTAAACTGCAACTTTATCCCACCTGCAGTCATTTGAAGTTCATTGAACAAATATTATAGTGAGAGTTAGGTTTATATAAAGAAAAGAGTGGAAAAATCACCAAATAGTTTAAATGGAAGTACATTCTTCCTACTAACAATCTGTTTCTCCCTTTTTGAGAATACCTAGAGGTCTGATGTGTTCTTAACCAAAGCCTTTAGAAGTGATATCTCTAAAAGATGTGAGGCAGCTCTGCTGAAGGTGGGAGCCTGACACTGGAATTGTTTGATATGACGTGTGAGCTGGGCAGTCTGGAAGCATTTGATGTTGTGGAGGGATAGAATGTAAGAGAATAGTGCAGAAGGTAATCTCACCTGAGGAGTTGCAGCTGTACTGATCACCAAAGATTAGGAGCAGGCCTGCCCTTAATAGGGCACAGCTGTGTCCAGTAAGAAGAAGAGTGCTACAAAAGAGTGGGTTAGCTGGGTGAGGAGAGAGTTGGTGTTTGTTGGCTGTGCTGTGAAGGGAGTTGGTGTTTGCTTTGTGAAGAAGAAGAAGTTAGTGCTGTGAGGAGCTGCACATGAGACATCACTGAGAAGGTATGGGAGCTTTGCAATATGATGACAATGTGATGTGAGCTGGGCAGTCTGGAACCATTTGATGTGACCTGTGAGCTGAGCAGTACTAGATTAGCTCCACATAGCTCTGCTTGCTGGCTGTGCTACCCACAGATATCCAAGAATACCAAAACCATATAACTGATGGCAGCTGGTAAACAGTTTGTGGGATTTCACTCTGTTTGTCAATTCCATTCTAGGTAGCTGGTCTGAAGATAACATCTACACAAATGTCTGGTCTGTTTTGAATCATAAGATTGAAAAGATCCTGTGCCAGTAAGTTCCATCTGTCAAATTTGTGTTTATTGGACCATGAAATTTGCTAACATCTTGAGCTTTTTGTGGAGTCTATCTTCTCAGGTTGAAATCAATCAGATTATTACTGACAAGCTGCTTCTACTGAAAAATTGATGGGGTTTAAGTAGCCTATTTAAATTAAAAGAATGTCCACTTATGATGTAAATATCACTACTTGCACAACTACTATGTACAATATGTGAAATATATGAACATTTTTATCTTTATGTGTTCTTGCAATTTCCTTTTGCTGAAGGTTATTTGTGTGCAGAGTACACATATGACTGGCTGGATCAGGATCTAATATCAAACAGTTAATAGAGGGAGAAATCCATAGTTTTCTCTACTTCACTATATTGTAGCATAAGCTGGAATAATTTTACAAAATTCCTGCAAAAATACAGAGTATGACTTTTAGTATACATACACCTCTCCCTTGCAAAATCACAGAGAGATGATTGGAAAATTTTATTACATTTGATTTGGATCATTAAGGATCAAAGAAAAAGTAATATCTTTAGGTTTCTTTATATATATTTTTTTTCCAAAATTGCAACCTATGTGAAATGAAATAATATATTTCAGTACTTGAAACTCCCTTCAAACAATAAAAAAGGGGGAATGAGACCCTATAAGCTGATATAATTCTAAAGGAATTCTAAATTTTACATGAAGGCAAAATTTTCAAATTTAGAACCTTGTTTAGATGTCCCCTGGAGCTTTTTTCTCATTCATCTTATATTAACTGAGAAGAGCAGACTACAACAGGATCCTTCTGAATATGTAAATTATCCTGTATTAATAAGCTTCAGCAGCTATATATTCTAGATTTAGCTGTTAGAACTCAGCTCAGCCAATGAGACCAAATCAGATCTTGGCAATTTACATTTTTATAGTTCTTGCTAAAGCAATTCAGAATTGACTTTTACTGCCAAGAGAGGGCATAAAATAGTATATAAAAATGTACTTAGTGCACTTTATGTAGATCTTGCTTTTAAACATGAGTCTTTCTTAAAAAAAAATTTAAAACATGGAATATAAAATAGCCACAATGGAAAAACAAACAAATTAAAACATTCCCTCTGCTCAACTGAAGATGAAGATCAGACAAAGTTGCAATATTGCTGAGATCAAATCCACTGATGAATAAAAGGGGAAAAATCAGCAACAGATAACTGACAGAGAAAGAAAACCACAATGGACAAAGGAACAAAGTCTGCAGATGTGCTTTTTTTTTTTTTAAATGAGGGTAGGATAACTGCTTTTCAAGCAATAACTGCATTTCACCTCTTAGTGTCAGATTTTCTAGCACAGAGTGGAAGAATGGAAAATATTTATATTCCTAATAGATGCCATATTTCTTTTTACATATTCTTACATGGCAAAGGCTTCTAAAGCCCTCTTCTGGAGAGCAAGGTCAGAATTTATGTATTAGTTACACAGGTTTCACTATTTTGATGGCTACATTTCCATCTACTGCAATGGTTTATGAGATGAAAACTTTAGATTAATGTTGCAAATTGTGTAAATGTATTCAAGGCCAGGCAGGATGGAGCTTTGAGCAACATGGTCTGGTGGAAGGAATCCCTTTACATTGGAGGAGGGCTGGAACTAGATGATCCTTAAGGTCCCTTCTAATCCAAACCATTCAATGATTCTATGATTAAAACTAAATAAGTTCTCAGTGCTCCATATTGCTTTGGTAGTCACAGAGTACAGCCAAGTCCAGCAGCTGCTGCCATTCATGCAGGCCCAACAAGCATCTGTAAGTATTTTATAACAGACATAAGATTTATGGGCCAAAGTCTAGCCTTTCCCATCTAATGTGCTTATGCTATATGAGTATCCTACATCTATCCCATATGAGGATAGAATGTAAATGGTGTTTTTTTATTTCAGTCTCTTGAGAAACAATATTAGGTCTGTGTAGGACTATAATCTGTCACCTCCAGGGTATCTTTGGGATAGGACACGTTTCTTTGGGATATCTTTCCAGGGTATCTTTGGGATAGGACACATTTCACACAAGAGAAGGCTTGTGTGATTTAGCGGCATGTAAAGAAACGTTTTTAAATTTTCCAGAAAAACAGAGCTGGCCAGGTGATGTACAGAAAGACAATATTTTCAAATTGTCTTTAAAAAACTACTCAGCCACTTCCTACAGAAGAAAGAATGGTAAAGAAAGCTATCACCAAAATTAATTTATATCATAGCTTAAAGATTATAAATCAAGTTTTATCCCCACATAACAGCATGTAAGTCTCACTGAAGCCCTGTGAATTATAAAGATAGAATCATTAGAAGACAGACATAGAAATACTTGCTCATCATGAACAATGATATTGATTTTTGTGCTGGGAAGGGTTTCTTCCCCTGTCCTTACAGACATCTAGAAAATCCAGGGTCATACACCCCAGTGATGAAGGTTCTTCAGCCCAGACACTTAATGCATCCTTATAATTGGTAGAAAAAAAATTGCAAATTCTAATGCTTATTTATTTGTGTTTTTTTAAGCAAAAGCCCATCATGCCAGTTGTTAGTGGGCATGGGTGATGCACAGAACACAGCAGAGGCTTATAACTGGAGGATCTTACCATGCAAGAAGTTATTTATTCTTAAAATAATATTAACAAATTGAGAATACTTGTTTGGGTTTTTCTTATATGTGAGAAAACATGAAATAAATAGCCATAATCTTACAAAGGCCTTGTTAGAATCTCCTGTGTGGCCTTCATTCTGCTAAGATTCTCTCA
This sequence comes from Molothrus aeneus, assembly GCF_037042795.1. Classification (NCBI taxonomy): domain Eukaryota; kingdom Metazoa; phylum Chordata; class Aves; order Passeriformes; family Icteridae; genus Molothrus; species Molothrus aeneus. The sequence goes on along the minus strand of NC_089648.1, from coordinate 98,663,668 downwards.
ACACATCTCCAGCCCTCCAAACAAGAGAACAGTCAGCAATATTCACACTGAGGGCTACCCTCTTAAAAGTGTACAAGACTTCTGTAACTAATTTACTGAAAAGTATTTTTTCACAGAAGATCAGTTTTCAATTTCTATTTTTCAATGTCTATTTCAACTGCACCACAGAAAGGAGAGCTCAAGCACATGGTTGTAGTGATGTCAGTCAAACCACAAGGGAAATCTCACAGCAGCTGGGATTTCAGGATTTTCCAACATTCTCCTAACTTTCACAATTTCATCCTCTGGCCCAGCTGTCACAGACACATTAGTGTGTTTTTGTGACAAGTAGCCTTTAGCCTATAAACTTTGTCTGCTATAAATCCTGTACAGGGTGCTTTCTGCAGCAGTACCTATGGCATCACGGTGCTGCAGTGCCAGGCCAGGTGCTAGCAAGTGCTCTGTCCATGCTTAATAACACTCAGAGAGGCAGTATGGAGGAAAAAAGATAAAATCATAGGCTGAAAAATCCTAGTTTTGCCCAAGTATTTTCATAACCAAGTTTCCTAAATCTCCAATCATTTTCACTGGTTTTTCTGGATTTTTTGTGATATACTCACATGTCTTTTTAATTTTCATGCCCCAAACCAGACAGGTATTTCTGACTGTGATCAGAGAAAAGGCTTGTGATGTAAATTACAAAAACATATTAATTAGGATACAATAATATTAGCTTGTCTTGAATTGAAATCTACATGTACTAAAATAATGTAAATATTTTGTGACATTGTGCTGACATACCTAAACACCAAGTATGGGCCTTTTACTGAAGAGTGTGGGCAATTTGACCACTAACCCAGCAAAGAGAGATATGTGCTCTTCACACAGCAGACATTGGAAAATGTTTATGCAGTGACCCCAACAGTGAAAATTTTGCAAAACAATGAGTAAAAATAAAAGGAGCAGACTCTGTGAATAAGCCTGGAGACCAAGAAACCCCCAGATCCATGGCCCATCACTGCTAAATATGCAGCATCAGCACCCTGGTGCTGTACACTTGCAGCTCACATGTGATATAGGTGTTAACAATTAACAGTTTTATATAGGTAGAGAAGAGCAGCAATATCCTAAAAGAATGAAGTGTTAAGACTAGTTAATATTACTACTAATAATTGAATAAATAAAATAAACTGGTAGCATTGTTAATGAAATATCAGTTTAGTAAAGTTTTTAGAGTTGTTTTAAATTTGTCAGACTTCTAAATAATGCAGTCAAAGCCATCTCAAGTTCCCTGATACTTTTAGATGTATGTTCATTTGCAGTATAGCTAAGGCTTTATCAACAGCTCAAAGAGTTTGTTTCACACGTCTTACAGGTTATATATAAATGCAATGAGGGTTGCTCCCTTTGCAGTGTGAAATAATTAAGAACCTGTTGGGACCCATCATGAATGTGCATAATTAACTATTTCTGTTTGGAAGTGTTATCCTGAATTTACTTTCCTGAATTTCAATCAGTTCTTGCAAGATAATTTCAGATAATTAATTGCAAGATGCCATTAACATGACAATTCTGCAACGAGTGTACTGATCCCTCCAAAATACTTGCGTCTATAATTTTTTGTAAACGTTTTTTAATAAATATTGTAGAAGAAATCCTGAACAAAGGTCAAACTACTTAATTTAGAATAATTTGCTTAGGGAAGTGTACAAGACAAGGAAAAGTTTCAGAAGACTGTGTACTTGCTTTGTTGCAAGTTTAGACTGACTGTAGATAAAAGTTAATGCTTTTATTTATTTAACATCCTAGCATCAGAATACTCTGCCTTTACATGCCTTTAGAATACTGCTTCCAGGGTAGCTCTAGGTATATCTGATTCCCAAGAACTTAAAAATTGTGTCCTAATATATTTGCAGGGGAGCAATGACTCCAATGTCCATGGTTATTCTTGTGGATTTTTTGAGTGATGTACTGCAAATATGCTTTAGCTTAGTATTGCAGATATGGCCCTCTTGTACCAGCCACCTCAGGATCCTTGGTTATTCCACAATCTTGTCCAACTAATGTATATTCCTCCCATTACAACAGTCAAATAATATATTCATTTTTTTCATTCATTGTTGTACATGTGCAAAATTTTCCTGTTGTTATGGGATGAAGTACTGTAGTGGAAATATTAACGCAGGAACAAAGAACAATGCTAAATATATTCATATAGCACCATCTGCTAAAAGTGCCACATCCCTAGGAGATCACAACAAAGCAGATATTTGCCTTTCATTCTTTCAGGCATTAGCATTGTGCCATGCTACTTTGTAAAATTTTGCATGTTCAGTATTTTTTTCTGCCATATCTTAGGAAATGCACCAGTTCACACTGGTGTGCAAGCATACAGCTTTGATCTGAAGGTTTTAAATTTTGCATCAGCTTGGCTGAGCTTCCTATTGTTTATATTTGACTGTTTATTTCAGTGGTGTGACACTTAAGAGGAATTTACAGCATTATGTTTAAAGTTTGGCACAAGTGCTGCGAGACTTCTGCTGAAACAATGAGCCTAGTGATGGCATAAAGGATTTGGCTTGTCAAAGCAACATGACTTTCATGCACTTTGCTAGAAACCTAACACTTAAGAATTGAAAAATTGGTGTTTAAAGAGCTAGGAACACTCTAGGAACTACACTTAGTGTAGATGTTGTATGCAGTGTATCATTTGTCATGGTCAGAGTCTCGTAGTTAATACCTGAATGATGTTCTACAAATACATTTTGCCTTTCAATGTAATTTCTGTGAAAGCAAAAAGAAAAACCACATCTGTCTTACTGCTTGCTCCTTGTTCCTTGACAGGACAGTGTCATGGATTTAGTGCTTCTGTGCCAATTTAAAAAGTATTTTTTCACTTAGTAATTTAAATGTAATTATCCTATTATTTAATGAGGATAGGCATAGAAAAAGGTGCATGTGCTGCATTCAACTACCAGCTCCAGTGTCATTATTGCTATTAAATACTCATAATATTTTTCAGAATAACCATCTCAATGAGACCACAGCTCCAAAATGTAATAGCTTGTCAGAGATAGCTGTGACTTTCACATCTGTCAGTTAACAGAACTGTTTTAATAAAACACAGTGTCTCAAAAGAAGTATGTCTCTTACTTTTCAGTCCCATAGTGACAAACTAATGGAAACCACCCAAATATGTCTGAAATCTCAGTATCAATTTAGTGTGAAGTATGGTAAAAATTCCTGTTATTTGTTGCCCGAAAAGGAGCAATGCTTGCCCAAATTTATATGGATAGAAAAAATGACAAACTATTTGGAAGGTTCATTTACCTTTCTTTTCCTGTACTTGCAAAAGGAAGATGAAGTTTAGGGAGTGCCATCATCTATGAAAAAATTTGGATGCTTCCAATACTCTACGTTTCTGCTTCTAATGCAAGAACATTGTGCAAATTCTATATTCTATTATTGTACTCATTTCTATATCAAAATGATGGCTGGATAGGAACCCATGCCTTTTAAACAAGACATACATTTAAAAATTTATTTTGGAAATCAGACAATTTTAATTGAAGGGTTTTTTTAAAAAAATCTTTGGAGACATGCACAATGTCCATTGTGACCAGAAATGTAATTATCTCCTACATAGCAATTCAATTCTAGCTGACAAATGTAACAATATGAAATATATTTATTAAATCTGCACTTCAAAATTTGAAAACCAAGCCCAAAATATTACACAGCAATAACATAGGTCAGATTTGTTGCAAATCATTCATTTTGGCAAAATTTAAAATTGTGATTTATTTCCCAGAGCAATTATTGGTTAATATACCAAGATCTAGAATTGTTTGACTTCCCTGTATTTTCTTTTGAGTGTGCAGGAGTTGCCTGAATCAATAAATAATAATAATAATAGGTAGCATGTAACTCATGTTAATTCCACATCAAGCAGAAGGAAAGCAAACTGAAACTCTGTAATTCTCTTTTTCTATTTGTTGGGGTGGTGGATGTTTTTTAGTTTTTTTGGGGTTTTTTTTGTTTTTTGTTTGGTTTTTTTTTTGTTTTGTGGTTTTTTTGTTGTTGTTTTTTTGGGTTTTTTTTGTTTTGTTTTTTTTTTGCCAAAGAACATCTAGTACTCTGTTTACTCAAGGTGTGATTGAAGTTTCTTGGGCTGTCTCTTAGGTGTCTGTGAAAGATGACTAAGAAATAAACGTGCAGTATGAGAGGTATGCACAGAGAATAAATTGTTCATCCCCTAATCAAAGAAGCAAGAAACTTGCTATGCCAGATAAGTGGGAAGAGAGAGAAACATGAGGTCACAAACCTCCAGGCAGGTTGCAGAGTCAGACAGTAATTCTGGCTGCAGGGGAAAACAAAGACTTCACATAATGATGACAGAAAGACCAGGAAAAAAAATCACAGAAAAACAGATCAGCAGAAACCAGAAATATTTAGAACATCTGTGCCCTGTATTATCCTTCCATTCTATGGTTGTTCAAGAGAAGAGGTTTGCAATATTTGCCAGAGTTTTGATGAATCATTCAGTGGCACTGATTTCAGATCAGAAGACAAAGTTCACATGCATGCATCAAAAAGTTCTACAAAATGTGCAAGATAGACTTGAAAAACTGGTTTTATGCAATAAAGTGGACTTTATTTTTATACATAGTTAGCACCAGCAGTTGGATGAAACTGCAGAGTATGAATTAGTTTTATCATGGCAAGAGCTAATCAGACTTTTTTCTACGCCACCATGTAGTTGGTAAAAATTTTTAAATTTCACTGGGCTGCTAATTTTCTTTGATGCTTAAAACAAACCAACATTGATATTAACAACATTACAAGATCAACAATGGTTGAGTTGAGGAGTTACTAAGTGCACTACTTTGTGCATTCTCTTTAACTAGGTAAGAAAATGTTTTTTGTCAAAAGCCATTTTTTTTATCCAAATCAAAAGATATTACCTTTATAATAAAGGATTATTATTTTAATGAAAGATTAATGAGGGACAACTGCTGTCCTTCAAAGAAAGAAACAACAGCAGAAATTGGTATTTCACATTTAATCAATTGCAAGCGTGCTACTTTTGTCATTCTCTTAAGGTCATTTCAATACAAGTCAGAGACCATGTTTGCAAGCTTCACTTAGATGATACAAGGCATGCAAAAGCAGCTGATCTTAAACTTGAGCACCACTGCCCTTAAAGAGCAGCAGGTTGATATATGGATATGTAAATAAAAAATAATTTTGCAAGGTCCACATTTTTTTCCTTGCTCTAGTAATACCCTGGTTGCCATACAATTATCTACAGGTAAGGTAACAGCTTTTCTAAGTTCCATGTTTCAGAAGGCTGCACCTTGGAATACCTTAAACAGAAACAATTTTTGATGTCAAGTGTATAGTTAAAATTGGTTTCATAAATATACACTTAATGATACATTTGCTAGATGTTCTAAATAACTGCAGGTACAGTTTATGATTGATTTGTTATTTCTGTTGGATTATGATTACACCAGTGACTGCATGTCAAACAATTTCTGTTTGCTGCCTGAATCAGTTGTTTGAGCTGCATTAGCTGAAAGAAGCTAGAGTGTAAAAAATCCAGTGCTTTTGACTTAACTCCTTGCTTTCAGATGGACTTAGTCCTTAACTACCCTTCACAAACCTGTCAAATACTAGGCAAGGAGATTTACAGCCTTAGAAATACATTTGCTCAACCACACATTGTCAGAACTGACAAATAACTTAGGGTTCTTAGGGTTTCTTTTTTTCCTGTATTCCATTTTAGATGTTTACTACAGGATTATATAAACCTCTTTTATTCTGTTTCACACAAATGAATACTTCTGCTGGCCTAGCTTAGACTCCCACTGGCACATATTTTGCTGAGTTATTGTAACACATGTTCTATTATTCCCAAATTACACAATAATCACAAGATTATGGTCAAAGTTTAGCCTTAAAAGCAGATGAGCACAGACTTCAAAAATTTATGACAGGAGTCCTCATTGGTATTGGCCAAATGAATCGTATTCTAAAGCCGATAGTTTGTTGCTTATGGGCTCTGCTGCTTCCATGGTGGGATTAGTAAATTGATAAATAAATCACCCTTTGGTGGATTGTGATGTGGCCTCAAATTCACTCCAGAGTTCTCTGCCTCCTCCTCTCAAGCTGCACAAGAGGATGGGGAATGGGGGTTGGGGTCAGTTCACCACATGTGTCTCTGCTGCTCCATCTTTCTCACGGGGACAACTCCTCACACTTCTCGTGTTCCCTGTGAGGTCCCTCCCATGGGAGACAGTCCTCCATGGACTTCTCCTATGTTGGCCCTTTCTCCTTTGTTAGCCCTTCCTATAGGCTGTGGTTCCTCATGAATTGCTCCAGTGTAGGTCCCTTCCACAGGGTGCAGTCCTTCAGGGACAGACTGCTCCAGTGTGGGCTCTGCCACAGGATCACAAGCCCTGACAGTGTGGGCTCCCCACTCCATCAGGCCACAGGTCCTGCCAAGAGCCTGGTTTGCCATGGGCTTAGCACAGCATCACAGACCATTTGGGCATCCCTTTGCTCTGGCACGGGGTCCTCCACAGGTGGCAGGTGGATCTCTGGTCCACCATGGACCTCCATGGGCTTCAAGAGCACAGCTGCCTCACCATGGTCTGCATCAAGGGCTGCAGGGGAATCTCTGCCCCAGATCCCAGAGAACATCCTTCCCCTCCTTCACTGATCTGCAGAGTTGTTGCTCTCATATTCTCACTCACCTCATCTTTGGCTGCAATTTGCTCCTGTGCTGTGAGTTCTTTCCCCTTCTTAACTATGGTTTCCCAGAGGTGCTGCCACTATCACTGATGGGCTCAACCTTGGCCAGCAGTGGGTCTCATGGAGGCATCTGACATTGACTCTATCACATGTTGGGAAAGCTTCTGGCAGCTTCTCACAGAAGGCATTCCTGTAGCCCCCATCCCCAATGCCAAAATCTGGCCATTAAGTCCCAATTCACAAATGAAAACAATGACAGACACATCCTGTGTTCTCTGCATGGGATCACTGAACTTACATCTCCTGCATTTCAAACCCCTTTTCCTCTTAAATTTCAGATGGCTGGAGAATGTTCAGGATGAAATTTAGAGCTGTGTTTTATAATTTAACATATATTATACTTTTATTTGTATCTTTCATCATAGAAGAGGGCAGGGAAGAGAAAAATGGTAAGAGAATTATGGGAGAGTCATTATTACAAGGAAATGGATCTGGGTTTCCTCACTGACTCACAATTTCTCTGACTTATCATTTCAGTGGATTAACTACTCAAATCAAATTGAATGATAAACTCAATCTAATATAAACTGCAGAGCACATTATTTTTGACTCTTTCTGCATTTCAGTCTTTTACAGATCTTTGCCCCAGAATAGACCTTCTTCATTTTCCTTGTTTATGAGAATGTGAACAAGGCTGTGGAAACTATAAATAACAGTAACAACTGTTGGTAGATGAAGTGTCTCGATCCATTTTGCAAACAGTCTCCTATGTCAAAATTTTTGAAAGAATTAGACTACAGTCTAAACACAGGCTTCACTGTCTTTAAATCTAGAATTTGAAAACATATTTAGATAAGTGATGGTTATGATTCTCTATGAATGTCTGTCATGTTATTTTCTCATACATCAGTGTAATTAAAAAAGCCAGCCTATGATTTAAAATCCATGCAACATTTGAGTCAAACAAAAACTTTAAATCCTTTTCATGGACACATACCTTCTACCATACGCATTTTTAAAAGGACACATTGGATATAAAATTACTATAGCTTAAAGTACTGCAAAAGATGAGTAGTCCATATGGATACTGACTTACATGTATCGCATTCAACAGCTAAGTGCACTTCAATATCATCATAAGTCACATCAGAGTGCTATTTCAAGCACTCTGTTTTCCCCTCCAGCAGAACATCCCACTTCGTGGTACAGCTCAGGAAATGTTTTCTCTTAAAGATCTAGCAAGTCCCTGTGATGACCTAGTTCTTACAAGTTACCTGAGCTACTGAAGTAACCTTTTGACAAAGCCAGAAAATGAGACTCACAAGCTAAGGTCAGTGTTCTCATGTTCCCCACACTATTCAAATGTCTCATAAAACTCACATGAATGTGTCTTTGACACATTACAACTGAATAATAAACAGATGAAAGAAGCAACAGAGACAAAAATTAAATACTCCGTTTGTGGTTTCTTGAGGAGGAGTACGACTTCAATGAGTTACAAGCAGCCACTATTCTGCAGCTTCACTCAGTTTCACTCAGGCCATGGGACAATACAATACCAGAATAGGGGAAGTTTGTTTTCATAATGTGCTACTAGCCATGTGAATTACTCTTTTTTTTTTTTAAATCAATCCTGCTTCCTAACTCTTGATTTTCTTCAGTCACACCTCTAGAAACTAGTAAATGTTTCTTGCTTGTAAGACTTATTTGCTCAGAGTTCAGACCATGTCTCAGTAGATGTTTTGTAGTTTTATAGCAGAAGAAAATGGATTTATCAAAGAAAATATTTTATTAGGCAGATAAGTGACAGAATTTTGTAAGATGTAAATTCCACAAGTCATCTTGATTGAGATCCAGAAAACTCAAGGCCCATTGGGTTGAAATAGGGATGGTTTTCACAAGAATAGAGTCAATTTTCTTCACAACAGCTTGTATGAGGCTGTTTTGGATCTGTGCTAGAAACAGTGTTGATAATTCAGGCTGGGGATGCACAAGGAATTGGGAGGGGACACAGCTGACCACAAATAACAGAGATATCCCAGACCACATGGCATCATGCTCAGTGTATAAAGGAGGAGGTCAGGAAGGAGGAAAAAAGGGATGTTTGGAGTCATGATTTTGTCTTCCCAAGTCACCACTGTGAGTAATGGGGCCCTGCTCTCCTGGGAATGCCTGCCCATGGGAAGTGGTGAATTAATTCCTTAGTTTGCCTTGCTTTGTTTGCATGCATGGCCTTTGCTTTACCAGTTTAACTGTTAAATTTTACCTTCAGCCATGAGTCTTCCCACTTTCATCCTTCTGATTCCATCTCCCATCCTAATGTAGAGAGAGTGAGGTTGTGTGGTGCTGAGTTGTTGGCTGGGCTTGAATCATGACAAATACATATCAACAAAAATACTCATACAGTCCTTTTTTTTGTATGTTTACATTGTCCATGTGGTTTACATTACTTGTTTTCATTGTTTATATTGAAAAATAATGTTTTTCAATGTTCAGCAAAAATTTATCACAATTGCTTTGATTTAACCTAATAAATAATTTCTACTACACCTTAGATCATGGGCTTTTTAAATTTTAATTTTAGTTTTTTAACTTGTGTATTTTCCCTCAAAAGAAGAGCTAAAAATTAAGCAGTTAAGTAAAACAAATAGTCTAATTATATCTTGTTTTGGCATCAGAAACAAGATGCTTTAACTTCCTTCAGTGTACAGATAAGCTTCACAATTTTGACATCAACTCAGTTACTGGTAGGTGGTGCAACTGGGACCAATGGGCCATGAGAAAACTGAGATTTGGATTCTGGAGAAAACCCAATGTGCTGAATGACATCCCAGGACAGGGGGCACTACCCTTGAAGTCAATTGAATAAGGTCCTCTTAAAAGTTATCTCTAGGTGGGCACACAAGAAATGACATTTCCAGTACCAAGCCATTACCTTTATATGGTGTTCTTGGGTGCATCCACAAGACTTTTTAGGATGTTGCCTATTGTAACCCTCTTAAGGGAAAGTCCAGTCATGGGCTTGTGGTTTCATTCACATGTGTCTGTTTCATATAAGCAACCATATTAGTGAGCTTGTGATGTGAGCCAGCCAAGTCCCCAAATGATCAGAATCTCGACAAAAGGTGAAGTCATTTAGTAGCAAACACATGGAATTACTACAGAATACATTATGTATGACCATTAGGGAGATTTTCAGTGTTGTATTGCTAGTTCACTTTTTGTTGGCATTGTCCTGCTGGGAGTTAAGCATACCTCTCAAACATCAACAAATCATGGTCAATAGTCATGGAACATGTAATAGTGGAGATGAAGATGAGATGCATGACTCTGCAGCATACATCAGCTCAAATGTTATCACCAGATACATCTCTAAACTCACTTCTTACCACCTGTAGTCACAGGTGTGAAAGCTGCATTTCCTTCAGTTGGATAGGTCCTCTGCTGTAAATGAATAAATAAATTAAACCATGAAATTTCAGAACACAAATGATCAAAACATGCAGGAATAATTCCGTTTGTTAAATGCATCTCTTTTGGATGCTTTTTGAGTGACTGGTTTCATGCAAGTACATAGGATAATTCTTCTCTAGGAATTTTGTCTATCTCTCACTAAACTGCTGTTATTAGAGCAGGAGACCTGACCAGGGGAGCCCATGTATTCTTATTTTTTTTAATTGAATATTCACACACTATACTGGGCAAGAGGCACTGGGCAGCACTCCTTGAACAAAGGGGTTGGACAGGTTGATCTCCAGAAGCACTTTCCAACCTCAGACGTTCTGTGAAAATCCAGCGTCTTTCCATGCTGAGATGAGTGCAGCCTGTTGGCTACAGAGGTATCCTTCACACAAGAGCAAGGTTATTTTGTCAAGTGCTTTCTAAGAGCAGATATTCTTTTGTATACCCTCTTTACAGCTCTTCACTCTCCAGGAACAAATTGCTTTTCTCCTGCCCTGCTCACAGAGAAAGAAAATCCCTCTTTTGATTCTGCTTGTGCCATTTCCCACTGTCTCGTCAATGGGACAAAATGCCCTGCCTTTTTTCCTTTCTGGCTTTCTTCCCTTCGTGCCAGTCCTCAAGGTCTTTGAAATCCTTTTCTCTTACCAAAGTAGTGTGGCAAACATTGTCAGTAATGCAACAGCCTCTGAACTGTCTTTTTATTTCCCTAGCACGTTCAGCAATTCTTACCTATTACAGGAAAGGAAGGCTTGCCATTTCCACTGCTGGCAGCATTAATTTTAAAAAAAGGTTCCAGAAAACATTTTATTTTCTCCTTGTACTTTTTTCTCCCTGCAACTCTGGTTACTCTTTTGTTCCATTTAATTGTTTTGACTCAATTTTATGCATTTTTAAGCCTAGCTGCACTCTTGGTACAAGGCAAATACTATTATAAAGAGGAGATGAGAAGGATGTTAATAAAATTTGCAGATTCCTGCTGTCCTCAAGGGACAGCTGGTTTTGTTCACGTGCCCCATGGGATGGGTGTTGGCTGTAGGCACTAATACAGAGAAGGTGAAGCACAGTGTGAGGTGTTGCACTGGAGCAACGCCAAGCTCACTCTGGTGATCAAAGGCATGTACACTGCAGAGGCACTGGCAATAGACACAATTCACAACCTGCCACAAAGCCAAGTGAAATGTTTGATGGAGAGGAGTAGATGTGGCAAAACTTCTTGGTCTGTTTTTTGAATGGAAAATTGAAATCATGCTTCCATAAACTTGAGATATAAATCAAAAAAGAGACATTACTGTGTACTGGAGAAACTCTTTCCATCCGGGATGCTTTTGGTTAAGAATTGGAGACGATTCTTAAAATGGTCTTGTTTGGAAGGGGCCTGAAGGAAAAGAAATACTGATACTAATACTATTGCTACTACTACTAATAAAAAATTTGCATTTTTTTGTGTTTGAAATTTGCTTGCCTTCCATTAATTTTCAGGTGCTGGGTTTAAATTGAATCTTAAAAAAAACAAAATACAACTAGAAAGGGGATAGAAAAAAAAAAGAAAATTTAAATCCATGGGGTCATTGCAACAAAAGAAGAGGCCCTCTTTGCATTAACTGTAGGACTAAAAGCAAGGATTTCTGTCCTTGCATTTAATTTACTGTATTATGATTGGCAGGTTATTTAATTGTGTTTTAGTTTCCCCAGCTTTGAGGTAAGTCTGGCGGAATCTTGTGAGGGATAATATATTTCTCCATCACTTTGGGATCTTTGGATATAACAGGCTATTGCACCAAAGTAGCTCCTTATGGAACATCACACAAAATTAAAATGCAACACTGAAAAGCATATCCTTTGGGCTGTGTGTGTTATTTTTTATTATCTAAACAAGTCAGTTTACATATTTATGGTAAGAGTCTTGCCTTCTACATCTTGGATATTTAATTTGATCATGAAGGAGAAGGAGCATTTGAGCAAAAAATCTCAAGCAGAATTTTAATTTAGGGAAATATATCTTACTATTGAAATTAATGTGCCTTTCTGTGGGTTTATGCTCAACGATGTAAAATATTATGTAGGATGTGGGTCAGAAAACTTTGCAACTCAAAAAATTCAATCCCTTCTCTCACCCACTCAGCACTGACAGTGGGTGAATTAATATCAGTCAATGCCTAACTGGGCTCAGAATATCATGCACATGAAGTGCTGCCACTACTGGTGGAAATAAGGCCAAGAGTTTAATCCAGGAAAAAGCCTTTTGAAAGCTCTTGGCTAGCTCTCAGTTCCATCCATTGACAACTGCTAGCTCTGTGTTGCAAACATAGGTATTTGCCAAAGTAGAGACTGTTGGTGTTGCATAGAACCTTTAAATAACCACCAGCAGCAAGATCTTTCAAAGCCACTGGGTGAGCAGCAACAGCTGTTACCAGCTGCAAACTGCCACAAAGTTGGAACTGTCTTGCAGCCTCAAAGGGACAGCAAGTAGGCAAAAATGATTGCCTTAGCCATTGTCCTCTAGGGATCATGTTGCCATAAATCTGCCATCAAGGAAGTTGTGTTTCCCAGCCCCCTAGAGCTGCCTGTTTGTGGCATGCTGGAGGGGAGGGGGTGGGCCAGCCTAACTAGACTGGGTATCTCAGGGTCTGTCTCAAGCCTAAGCTCCACCAGGATGAGGAAACCTGAGCTCCTCAGTGCACACTGAATGAGGGAATTAACAATGCAGCTTTAGAGTCATCAAACCTTAACTGCTGCTTCACTCTAAAATGCCTGTAGAATGTATTACCTGTTATTTGGTTGTGTGGTGAGAAAGGACCTGGAACAGGAGCCCCTGTTGTGGGGACTTCATGTGTCCAAGGGGTGTGAACTGTACAGCAGATTTCCCAGACAGTCCTACAATTGCAAGATTTTTGTGAGGTTCCTTCCACTTCCATATACAGGTTGAATGAGAGATCAAAGAGAAAAATGATGTCTTGCAGGTTGAGACTTTTCCCTGGCTTCAGAGAAAATCACATGTTTTAGCTCTAGATCACAAGTTTTAGTGCTTGGTCTATTCCAGTACCATGCACTCTGTATCCTACACTTGTGCAAATTGCAAAAATATAAAACCAGTAAAAGTCACACAGTCACTATTTTAGCCTACCAGTCACCCACACATTTTGAAATAAATACCTTGAAGAGAGGATTAAGACCTTTAAAACCTGAGTGGAAAAAATTACCTGCTCAGAGCATTTTATAAATCTCTGAAACCCTAGGAAATGAAAACGAAGGATTTAAAACATTTTTCCTCCATGTATTTAGCTGGACAGGCTGGCAAATTAAGGTTATGTTTAGTTGAAGTCCAACCTCTAAATCAGTAACAATTCTCTCTTCTGGAGACACTGTTCAGTGGTATTCAGTATTTAAGAAGTAGCATATGCATCTGGGCTTACGGTTGGCAAGTTAAGTTGTGTGAATGTGCCTTGAAAAGAGTATTCCCAGTGATGGCTGTGCCTGTGCCCACGTTCCATGTTCCAACCTTTGAATCTGTGAGAGACTCAGTCATTCCCCAGTCATGAGCCATAACCTAAATTCTTTTTGTAGCTTGACTACAAAGTCCACCTTAAATTTTCTCATCTTTTCACCTTTCATTTAGTGCAATGAACCAGAGATACTTGCTAAAGGAATCTAAGATCTTCCTCAGCAGCCCTACACAATCCTGTCTAGCAGGAGAGATCAATGAAAACAGTCTAGTCTCTTTGTGTGAGCTGATATACTTTTCACGTCATTTCAAGAAATTTCTAAATATTGCAGAGTGCTGATGATGAAAACAGAAAAGAAGAAATATGCAACATGCCCTGAAAGGTTGAATAAATCCCTACATGTCATCATCACATAAAATTGTTGATTACAAAAAAGTATCTTGGTAGTGAACACAGAGATGAATCTGCATTTAGGCAATTTATTAAAATTTAATTAATTATCTGACATGAACTCTTAGGTACTACTTTATAATTTCCATCTATAGAGTAGAAAACTCAATTACTACCGCCAAAAAAAACCATGGAGTATTTAATAATATACACTTCTATATTTACATATGGATCTAATTTGTATATAAATAATCAAACAGGAATATTAGTAACAGCAATAAATAGTAAATTTTTTCTTTTAAGACTAAAAGATGTTGGCAATACTCCCAATACTAAGGCAGCTCTTTAGTGACTCAGAGAAACTGTGAGAAGTGCAGAGCCAACATGGTGATTTCTATACCAGGGCAGTGTTATTCCCCCCAGTATGGGCACCTATGAATTCTAAACTTCTTTCTTAAATGATTTGGTTTCTATGTTTTTTTTTGGAAATTTGCACAGCTGGTAATGCAAGAGAAGACCTAACATACCTTCTTTTGAAGTTCCTTTTACAATTTTACTATGCAGCTTTTTACACTGCCCTGTTATTTTTCTTGTATCTATTGATACCACTGAAATAGCATTGGCCCCGTTGTATATTCTTTCATCACCTTCAGCCAAACATTACACATTTAAATAAATGGGCTTTTGATCCCTAACCTAGTTTCCCTTGCATGTGGATTCAATCTCTGTGTTTTGGTGCATGAGCAGTTGCTATATATGGTTTAAAAGCAAGTATATAGTGAGGTATTCGCTAAATTAAAGATTTGGTAATTTTTATAAAGCTAAAGAATTGCTGTTAGGTAACTGACAAATATTTTGATTTAGTATATTCTATGACCTTTCTTATTACTTTTCTCCAAAGTTCTCTTATATTATAACAAATATTTTATATATATATATATATATATATATAGTATTATTATATAAAGGTAAAGTTTAGTTTGAATTGAAGAAAGATGTCCAAGTTTGATTTCATTAAAACTGAATGAAAAGGTGTTCTGCTTCCATGCTGACAGGAAGCTTAAATGCACCTTGCAAAAATTTAGAGAGAGGTAACTAGGGATTTTGTAAAAAAGCCTTGAACTGACTACTTTCTTTTGAAATAAAAATGCGAAAATGTCATTGACTTTTTTTTCCTCTGTATTGCATTGCTATGCTCCTGCCTTTTTTGTAGTTCATGTTCTGCATTTTTCATTCCAGGGATTCCATTTCCATTCCAAATGCATTCCATTGCAGTTTTTTGTTTGTTTGGTTTGGTTTCTTTTCCATTGCAATAATTATTATGTTCCTTAAATTAGTCTCTTTTAAATCGTAAAATGCAACTTTTTGAACTCCTCCTTCTAATACAACCTTTGAGATTTTTTTTGCTTTCTTACATGGAGCCATGTTTCCTTTCCACATATAGCTTCAAATTATTGTCATTTTTCTTTCTTCTTTGTTCTAAGTCTGTTAGCTATGTGCTAACTAGTAATGCTATTGCAAGCTCCTCCTCTTTTCTTCAGAATTTACACTTATATTTCTAGATTTACTTTAATTTTTAAGTCACTCTTATATTATCTCTTTCTGAGACACACTCTGCTGAAGTAACTCTGTTGGCCTTGGTAGGACTGCTTCTTTTCTCACCTTGCTAGGCTTGCCTGATTTCAGTTATTTCTCTACTACAAATTGAGTAGAAATTGGAATATGAGTTCATGACTTTTTTACATGGTAAAAAATGAAAACTAATTATTATATAAGAACAATGAATATTTGCTTTGTCTTTAGAAAGTATTAGTGAAAAAGAAAAAAAAAACCAACAAACTGGATGCAATTAGTAATTGTCAAATGCTTCCAGTGTTTGCCACAAATCCCTAAGCAGTCCACAAATGCCTAACATTTACAAACACAAAATTCTCACAGAACAGCAGTGTTATTTTAGATTTTTTTTCCTTGTGCTGTAACAAGCTAATTATAATCAAATTAATGTACTCTGTAATTTGAATAGTGCTGATGCATTACCAATGAAGAACAGTGGTTTGCAACATTAGCATGCCTGGGTGTTGAGCACCCTGTTCTCTCACCCATTCACAACCTCGTAGCTAGAGATTTATTTTGACCCTTCTGTGTCCTTTACAAAACTGTGACTTTAGAGTAAGTTATGATCTTGAAAAAAACACCAGTAGTTATGGATTGCTGCTCAACTTGTCAAAACAACTCAAGGTAAATAAAGCCTAACCATAGTGAATTATTGGTCTGCTTCTTCACAGTACAAGCCTATATATAACCACAGATGAAAACTGGGAAATGATAATTCAATGTCAGAGCTTTGTGCTGTTATACAAAGTTCAGAGATGGTGTTTCCAACACAGACTTCAGTTTCTTTAGCAAGACAGGACCTTGATTAACCCCTTGTCAAGATACTCTGTACTTTTCAACTATTGTTGAATCAGGGGAAGAGATCTGAACACAGGTTTCTGTGTCTGAAACTTAATTGCCTAAAGTTGTTTAGTCATCTCTTAACCAAGACCTGCTTCAAATTTGCTCTACAATCAGTTCAGTTCTGTTGCTAGTACTTTGTGCTTCAACTCTTTTGGATTCACAAATTCACAGGTTTTTCTTCACCCATTATCATATATGGAGTATACATAAAAAATGTTTCTAGAATATGAATTACACAGAGCTTGGTCATAACTTACAGTCATATAATAAAGCATTTTTTAGTATAAATCTGTAGCATTATGTCCTCCCTGATTAATTCTGGATAAAGACATTTCCTCAGGAATATGCCAATGGTTATTTGTGGCTAATATCTTAGCAAAAAGATAACAGTAATAATAAAATAGTTACTGTATTGGAATTCAAACTTTACTGTACTGGAATTCAAACTTCTCCTTACTTCATATGTTTAAGATGTAAAAAATATTTATTGTGGGCACTGAGGGCAAGAAGCTCCCAAAATTTCTTGAAACTGAAGTGTCTCACACTTGGAGTCAGTCCAAGTTAAATTCTCCAGCATTTCTCACAGCTGTGAATCTGTCTGTGAATGTCAAGCAGATCTTTTATATATTCCATATTTTTTGTTCCATAAGAGCGTTTCACACCTTAATGAAAACAGCATGTGCCAATTAACAAGCTAGTATCAGTTGTTTTGCATTTTCTTAATTAAGCCTCAAAAAAATAAAAAGGAAAGTGAGCTCTGCTAAGATTATGTTTTGACAGCACTGTCTAACCTTATCTACTAGATGGATACAATATATTCCAGAAGACTGAAACAGAAACCAGTTAACAAGTTCTTTCAAATATGTTAAAGAAGTTTATTCCTCCACTGTTTCACAGCTTACCACCTTGCATCTCTTATCTTGCAGTCAGATTTCAGAGGGGGAGACAAACATTTTAAAGCTTTACTAAGCATCCTAAAGGTCTCTGTGAGAAAATAGCTGAAGTTAGAAGGTGTTTGGATGGAAAGAACAGCCACATTTTGGACTCAAAGACCACGATGGGGCTGGAACCTTATCAGAGTTCAGTCCTACCAGCTTCAGAAACAGCATCCCACACTGCAGTGAGTCCTAGATCATTTCACACCTGTCTGTGCAGCTCATATGAAAACAGCAATAATGGAAATTGATTCAGTGAAACATTTGGGACTAGTGCCTACACTCTTGAAATTATGTGAAGTTGAACTCTATTAGAAAAAATAATGCTCTTTGAATCCTCCATGGTGTAAAACTATAGTTTCCAGAACATAAGACACCTCTTGAAACCACCATTGCATTTCTCTATGTACATACTTTTGCTGCTCAGGGTACATTCTCAACTTGGATACAGGGGAAGGAAGATGATGTTTTCTCCTTTCATATCAATGAAGAATCAGAAAACCAGAGAAAAATCAGAGTTGCAGCTGTTCTGCAAATACTGCAGAACCATAACCCTCATATATGCTGGAGGATGCTGTCATCAGCGGTTGCACTGACTCAAAGCATCATCTCTTTTTGCTACTGCAAGCCAAC
This sequence comes from Molothrus aeneus, assembly GCF_037042795.1. Taxonomy (NCBI): domain Eukaryota; kingdom Metazoa; phylum Chordata; class Aves; order Passeriformes; family Icteridae; genus Molothrus; species Molothrus aeneus. The sequence continues at coordinate 98,645,613 of NC_089648.1, read as the reverse complement.
TGTAGAAACCAAAGATACAGATTTCCAACAGTTTGCTGTGCCAAATCAAGAAAATTTGTTAGAGGGAGTGATTATGTTAACAAGCAGTTGTTTACTTTTTCAATGTTGATTCTGGCAGTAAGGAATTCAATCCTGCTCTGAAATGACTGCACAGCAATCCAACAGAAATGCAACCAATCACAGCAAAGAGCAGCAGTACAAAATGTTGGGTTAAAGTTGCAGTGTCCAGCCACAGAATACCAATATTATTGTCCATCATGATGATAGGTAAAATCCTGAATAGTATTTTCCACTGATTTCAGGAGAGTCAGGATTTTAGCCAAGAGCTGTAGCTTCACACAAAGCAATTGTCTCTCTTTAAAAGTACACCATGTCTCAAAGAAAGGGATGTTAGCTTACATTAAAAAAAAAATTGAAAGGGTTTTTTTGAGGTCCCCCAATAACATCTCTACATGGAACAGGCCCAATTAAATCAGGTGGCTCAGGGTCTTGTCCCTTAAAACATTGGATGCTTCCAAAGGTGGAAACTTCCCAATCAGTTTGGACAACCTGTTTCAGAATTTATCTACCTTCATAGTAAAAAAAATAATTTCAAGTTGTCAGATCAAAATTTTCAGCCTCCAGAAGTTAATCTCACCAGCAGCACCAGCCCAACAGAGGTGCCCACAAGTATATACAGCCTATAGAAAATGTCCCTTGGTGTTCAAGCCTGGAAATCACTGTGACAACTGCTAGTTAGTTTTCTGCAATACCTCCAAATGACTTGGTTAATAATCAGGAATAGGAAATTAAGGTTGATGTTCATGATGCTGGAAAATTCTTTCATGTTCTTACAGTATTTTTAATCATTTATGATAATATTAGAGCAAACAATTTTGCAACTCAATGAAAAAGAAACAACTACCCTTTTGAAAACTGCTACTTTTTCCCCCCCTTCATTTTATCATTGCCATGATTTCTGAGAGATTCAGATGATTTTATAAAGTTACCAATATTTAAATATTTTGAGCAAACTCTCACTGTTTCTATGTGCCTTCCAGAACAGAAATCCAAGAACATGAATGCACTCCCTGCATAAAGAAAGTTTTTTATCATTCGTATTGTTCAGTTGATACCTTATATATGACAGTTGATACCTTATACATGACATTCTGTCGGACATCAGTTGGACCCAATGTCTGTTGAAATCATTAGGTAATGATATACACATAGAAGATAAAGATAAAATCTTGGAGACAAGGAAGACTATTTGAAAAGCTTTTTAAGGATTTCCTTAGCCAGGAATATTTTTAGGTGCTCATTGAAAGGCCAAAAAGGATAATTTTGTGCTACAATGTAATTTGCTGCAGAACAGCTCTGAAAACAGAGCCATTTATCTGTTTTGGTGTGACATTGTGCTGAACTGAAAATCTCTGCTGAGAACTAGACTTGTTTAGCTGAATCACCATTCTCTATTAGTGCATAAAACAGCATCTGCAGCAGTGCCTGCTCCCAGCCAGCCAGCTCAGGTTGTGAAAAGTGTGAGCTAGATTTTCTGTGAAATGAGCAATGCAAACAGATCATAAGAAACATTTCCTTTCTTATATCGCATTGAATTTTGTGGGATTGTGGTTGGGAAAAGTAGAGCTGATGGATGGCAGGCTGTCTCTATCACAACATTAAAGAAAGAGCAAGCACTCTGCAGAGTTTGCTAATTCCTTTGGTAGTGTTTCATTTTTTTACATAAATGAGAACTATACTTGGCCTACTAGTGAAATATGAATAGGGTGAACATTTGAAGGGTGAACCCTTCCCCCCATTATACTCCTAAATCACTTTATAGAGAGTTTCTTGGTATGAGTCTCTAAAATATGGAAAGAGAAGGTAAGGAACATCCTATTTGCCCACTGAGGCAACACATCTCCTGTTTGCTTGAATGCACATATTTTTATGCCATGTGTCCAAGACACACAATAGAAAACTGAGCCATTAAAACTCATTAGTGAATTGAGCAAGGAAGTCAATATCGTGATTTGCCCATCCTTTAGTGAACTATTCTCATAGGAGTACAGTACTGTCTCCCACAGTTTTGACCCCATCATAAACCTTGCTGGGAGAACACTGACACTGGAATTTTAAATGCTTTTGTCAGCATATGATTTAGTTGTAGGATGAGGAAGTTTTATATTCTAGTAAGAGAAGCTGACTTCCAGACTGTGCACTGTGTTGCTGTCTAATTTGCACTTCCTGCATGGATGAAAGCACTTGGCCTTCAGTCTCGGATCTCCCAGACTACCTGTGAGTGCACACAGAGAAGAGCCATGCACACCCTGGAGCATCTTTTTGCTGTAGTGCGTGATTAGGTGGAAATCAAATAATGTCTGGCAGCCTATTTTTCATCATTCTTTTGACAGATTGGGGAAACATCTACCTCAGCTGTGAAGCCTTCAGAATAATTCAGTTCCTCCTGAGTCAATTCTCTGTTTTTCAGTAACTCTGGACAAAACCATAATAAAATTTCAAGGACTCAATGTGCAAAAACCATATTAACAATAGAATGGTATCTAACACTGGTATAACTTGATGACATCAACAGAGTAGCAAGAATCAATGACAATAGGGCAAGACTCACTGTTGGTTGCACAGAAGGTACTGACTTGCAAAGCACAAAAAATTTACTGTTCGTGCTTAGAAAGTGCTTGGAGGCTATTCAATAATTTGAAGAAAATAAATTTCATGAATAAATCTAAAGTGCTGTAAAGATCTTAGCACAGATTTACAGCCATTGATTAAGACATCATTCTTCTTGAAGTCAACTTACTTTTAACTTATGCATAGTTTCTGTCAAAATGAAAATTTACATTTAGAAAGACTGAATGTTTTGTAACAATCAAATAAATAGACTCTCCATATGGCTAAGAATCTATGAAAAAAATTTAAAAACTTTTTTATTTTCTATAGATGTGTCTACTTTGATTAAGGATGAAGAAATGATAGTCTATGAGGAAAAGAAGAAAGAAAGAGTACCTGCAAAAAATCAAAAAGATAATCTCAAAGCTCAAAACAGATTCTTTCTTCCTATGCATCTAATTCTAGAAAAAATGAATTGGCATTTAATAACTTTCTTTGTATTTAATAATAATTACTCTTGAGATATCTTTATGGTATGTTGTAACCTCAGAGATGTGCACAGCATGAACTAAAGATATGAACTGTGCAGAATTTTTCTGTGCTTCTCTATCCACATTGGTGGGCTCCTCATGAACTCTGAATCTAAGCAATTCTAAATTTACAAGAACTAAATTTTTCCTTCTCCTTTTCCTCTGATTTCACTTTAAAAGAGTGAAGATTCTACCTGTATTCTTGAAAATATAATGCTGATGATAAAATTATAATTTTGCAATGGATCCCCACAAATGACCTTTGCATCATATGCAGCTGCACTTAAAATTAAAATGTGCACAGGAGTGTCCAAAATTACTTCATACACAAAAAGGTAAGATGCTGTGTTATGCATTTCTTCCAAATGGTAGAAGTGGCAGCTGAAAAAGGAAGAAAAAGGGTATTTTTTTTTCCTGTGATTCCACTGCAACCTGAACTCTGTATATTATGTTCATTTCAGATCATAGCTTGTGAGCTGAGACCTTGTTCACCTTAATGGTAAAAATTAGATGCAGAAAGGAATATTTTTCTCTAGGGTCTACTCCTAACACAAGCATAAATATGAACAAGTCCTTACTCTTTGGTTGGTGGATCAAAAATTTAATCTTAATAGAGACCAGCTAGAAATATCCATTATACTGCCAAATTTCACAAGTATATTGAAGCTGAATTTAAAAAAAAATTAACAATTTTCTAATTTTTGAGATAACTCCAATACAGAGAGAAAAAATCAACAGCTGCTGAAAGCATATCTACGTCTTCCTGATTTGGTTAGGATTAGAAATAAACATTTTCTCTTAAAAAAATTAAACTTGTCATGACCAAACTTAAAATCTGAACCCAACGTAGGTGTCTGATTAATACAAGATGACAGCTGTCAGTGATGTTTATGAGCAGGAAACATACTTCGTGAAATATTTTTGTCTTATGCAGAATTTCTTCTTAAGCTACAAAATTCTCAAGCTCCTAAAATGTTGGAAAAAATTATAAATTATGTTTGACAGCAAAGGCATAAAGAAGGCATATAATCACGTAGCATACTATTTTTTTAAATATATATATTCCAGCAATAGGCATCTGAACTTTTACTCACTCAGTTGTGGGGCCCCCAAATTCAACAACCTATGTTTGTGTTAACCATGTGTAGTTAAAAGTTATCATTTTTCTGACCTGTGCTGGGCAGGTTGCAACTATTTGGCAAGTTGTTGTGATGTATTTGCCCACATAAAACAAGAGGTGGTGTAATGCAAATTGGTGCTGTACATTGTTCTCTAAGGATGGGCACAATCACTACAACAACAATGATGAATAGCAGAACATTGTATTAACTGAGGACATTTTACCTGTTTATGCTGAATCACGGTAGCCTTGGTACAGACGACAATATAATCACATTTTCCTTCTTTTAAAACTGCTCTAGGAAGATAAATATGTGAAAAAAACCTAAAGCAAAACAAACAAAGGGAAAACAATTGCATGGTATTAACAAATAAAATGCCAGTTCTCTGACAGGAAAACGTCCCTCTGCAAAAAATGAACGTGTTGGGGTTCAATAGCACAAAGGAAGGCTTCGGTACTTGAAAAATAAACATCTGCCAGATTTCCCTTAGCTTTGACCACTGCCAAGTGTTTCTGAAACTAAGTCCTCAATAAACTGTCCTTCTGAGCTACTTGAGCAAAGACAAAAGAATAAATTAATGACAGTGAAAATTTTTCTTGCCAGTTTTGAGAACAAGCAGCATCAACAAGAGAGGAAAGAAACTGGATTTGTTCCTGTTGCGAGATGTGTTATCTGTAGTAACAAAATATTTAACTTAAGTAACAAAACGATTAATTACTAATTATCATCCATGTTTGGATGAATACACATGTGCTGATGTCAATGCAGAGGGCTGCAGTTCTCTCACTCTCTGTAAATGCTTAGGACACTAAACTGGCTTGTTTTTTCTCCTGCTGCTCTGCCCTATGTCTGTTCCATCAGCTTGGAATCAAAGGTGTGCATCACTGGTCTGAGGGGGCTGTTGCAGAATGTTGCCTGCCAAGCACCTTGATCCTTTACCTTTCCCTTTTTATATTCCAATACAAATTCTAAAATATTGGAAAAAAAATCAACAACCAAATAAACCAAAAACCAAAACGATCCCAAAAAACAAACCAAAAAATCCCACTGCAATGCAGATTGCTCTTTAATACTGGGATTTAGGAATGAGCTGATCCATTAAGAATATTAATATATTGCTTACTTGTTTATAGCTCATGGCCATCAAGAACCAGAGCTGTCAATGTGCCACTGTGGGAGTCTGTGGGAGAAGAGATGAACTGTGGTCTTTACTGCATTAGCCTATTTTTTATTCAGTGTGGTGTTCCTAAGGAAGCCTGAATACACTGTTTTTGTTTGATATTGCTCTGTATACAAAATCAGTAAGAGTTTTATTTTCATATGCATTCATCACTGATTTTATTGTCTGTAGATATCAGAGACAGAGGACAGTCAAGCTTAAACACATTTGAAATATTTATTAAAGTTCTATAACCAGTCATGTTCTTGGCATTTGTTCTTAGGAAAGAATCTTACATTCATATAGCTTTATGGCTCAAGTAACATTTAGAAGGAACAGTTATTCCTGTATGATATTTAATGGAGTTTTTTCCTAGCATTTGTGTGAAGACCCTGTGTTGTACTAGAGTTGTGTTAACTAGGGAACATATTTCTACATAAACCTACACACACAGGCATGACCTGAAGGCAACACAAGCTAAAGAAATGTAAATATTTTGACTTTCTCCTAAACTAAACAGTTCTCTGAATGGAGAAAAGTAAGTAAATGTTGCTGAAAATTTTTATTCTAGGTACTGCAATGCTGAATATGAAGGATACTGTGCTAAAATTGGCAAACAACCAAGACTGTAGGCTTCTAGGGAAAAAATGTACCAAAATGAAGGCAGCAATACATTTCTAGACAACAGGCAGTGTGCCATCTGAATCACTTTTGAAGAATGTGGTTACACACTCTGTTTTCCTGAGTAGAAAAGCTGGCTCAATAAATTTGTCTCTTTCACAACAGTGAGTGATCCAGACCTGATTTTCATCCTCTACCATACCAAAGCACACTCTTCACCCACCCATGATGAGGAAACTGCAGAATATTGATAGGAATGACAACCAATGCTTTTCCTACAATGTAGGCAAATAAAATGTATTGTGAAACTACAAACTTATTTTCAGCTTGCTCACACAAATAAGATTTGGTGTGGCTGTGTGGCACAAACCACGGATCTAGCCTGATTCATCTGTCTAAAGCTATTAAAGAGTAAAAGGGGAACAGGACAGGGTTACCAGCTCAGGGACTGCAGTTGTATCTCCAGACAAGACATTATTTCCCTGTAGTTCTTCCATTTCCAGTTCTGAGGACTTAGCCTGAAATCCTGTGAGTGCCTTAAATTCTGGTTTTGACAAGACAGTCAATTCACTGCTAAGTTTGCAAGGGCTAACTGAAATATTGTATCCATATATGCAAGGGTCAGCCAGGTGTAACTTCATTGAAAAAAAAAAATAAAATCACAGATTAACATTTTATTGTCACACATTTCTGCTGTGACTGATCTGCCAAGTGAGTAGTATGGCTGCTGTAAGTGGTCCAGGTGAGGTTCAGCTCACCTCTCCTAACAAACAGTCCTCCCTCTCTTCTCCTTTTAATCAGTGGGTAGATAAGGCCATTCAAAGAAGTTATCCATTTAATCAAATTTTAAATGTAATTGACAGTGAGATTCACACACAATGACTGCTACTCCAATTACAGCCTGGGGCAGAGACCTCAGGTACAGACATCTACATTAAAGGTGTCTTTTCCACTGCAGCCTACTCCTACTGGAAGTTTAGTGATATGAATGACAACTTTCTCATTTACAGTTCCCCTTTAACAACACCAGGATGATTTAGTTAAAGAATTCCAGTTGTGGTCCAGAACTGTAAATTGGTAACTTGATTGCCAGGCTAAATATGACTTTTTTTTTTTTTTACTTTGAAATACAATAATGTTAAAAAGAAGCCTCACTATGTTTTTCAATTTGCAAAGGGAGATTTGTGGAACTGTTCTCACATTTCTTTTTTTTATTTTTTTTTTCTAAGCATAGGACCAATTTGACAAATACCTTCTGCTCTTCTGAAAGAGCATATTCAGAAAAATAAGCCATCCTGCAGATAAAAACCAAACTAGAACCCAAGAAACAAACAGGCTCTCCTCCCTCTTGATGAGAAATGTTTCTCTAGTTATATCACAACACATGCAATAATAATGTACTTATAGAAAAGCATGTTTCCCTTCGCTTTATGGTCTTACATAACCCAAATAATTTGGGTGCCTATGTCTAGATACAGTTATTAAGCAGGCAATTATTTAATTGAAAGATTGGGAACTATTTGATTTCCAAATGTTAACAGATTAAAGGCCATTATTCTTTTTCTCTGGATTATTTAAGTTTATAGGTATCTGTTTATTGATTTCTTTTGCATTTATCAGGTGTTTCAATTTCTTGCCTTCAGGCACACTCAGAATATAAAAAAAATTACAGTTTAATTTTTTATTACTTTCATTAAAGCAATCTAGTGATAACTATATCAAGTCTGGTATTTTGGACAGCTTTGATGTCACATTCAAATATATCTGGAAGGAAAATCATTAGGATCAAAGCAGTGAGCTAATCAATTTTCACTACATAGAGAGAGAATAGAAGAGACAACAGTAGTCATTAGCATTACTTTGCCAAACCACATCCAAACTTGCAACACACAAAAACTCATCCCACCAGATCTTCATCCAAATACATCCATGGTGAAAACTCAGTATAAATTATTCCTACCTGTAACCTCAGAGAAGTATCTAAAAGCAGTGACTGAAACTCCAGTAGTCTAGACAGTCTTTCATCTCAGCCAGTTTTGGGGTTAGCTGAGCAGACACAGCTCCTGCTACATCAAGACAAAGGCCATGTGTCCTGCCTGCCCATCTGTACTCCATGGCTCAGGCTGCCTCCTGCCCCTGAAACTGAAGAGGGGAATCACTGCACTTTGCAGGCTCCACTCTAAGTTTGCAGCAGGTGGTAAACTATGGCTGCTGCTGTAGTTGTAAAAATTTAACTGCACAGTCTGAATATCATCTGATAAGGAAAAAGCCAGGATTGGTTGGACATGTGAAATGTTTGTTTTGGAACACCTCCTGCTTTTCTTTTTCTCCCTGCTTAGTGATCTCAGCTGAGACTTGAAAATCTGCATGAGACAACAAATCACAACCTTCAAAGCCCACAGAGCTCAGAGACTACACCTGAGTATACCAAAAGAGTCTACCTGAGTAGAACAAAAGCTCTTTTTGCACATTCTGAGTCACCTCACTTAGCTTGTGGCAGCTGTAGAATTGTAGATTTCTTTCCTAAAAAACATAATCAAAGTTGTCCTAGATAATACTGCTTTGAGGTCCATAACTGCTGTATTTTTAAGGCCATAAGTGTACCACTATGTATTTGATTGCTGGATTTTTTTTCCTCTTTGAGTTTACAAAAAAGAAGGGCAAATTAATGAATAAGACTGATGAAACTGTTATCTGGGAGTCTTATTTATGTGAAATTTCTCACACTTGCACTTTCACTATGACAATACATGTCCATATTGGTATATTCAAGTATATGTCTAATAGCTGAAGCATGTGCCAATTTGTGTACATCATATCACAGAGCTACAGAACCAAGGTAGATCCTGGCATGAACAAGAGGAGAGATGTAGAGTTCTTTAGTGTGGTGAAAACTTCCATGTGTTTCTTACTAAATAGCTCATTTCTGATCATTTTGATATGACCGATAAAATTTAATGAAATACCGTGGGAAAAGAATCAGAATTTTAGTTTTACAGTTTCTAAAACTGTAAAAGCACATCAAAATAGCAGCTTATTTATGTGCAAGAATAAAAGTCAGTGTATCTTTGCTCACAGTGACAGTTTCCACAAAAGAAGTCATATTTATATGGGAGACAAATGAAGACTGTGCCAGAATGGAAGAAAGGTAAAGGACACAATCAGGTTGTCAGTACCTGTTTTTCCCTTCAAATGGGAGTCCTTTTATGGGATTATCCTTTATAAAGCTGAGCACAGGAATAATAGCAGAAGGTCACAGAAGTTAATGGAGTTCCTAGATCAGAAGCTTTCCTTGCAGCAGTGTTGAGAAAATGTGTCTATAATTTCCCCACCTCTTCTTACAGGCTTGCTTCAGTGGACACAAAGCCAAAAGCAGCAGCTAGCTCAGATAATTTCAGCAACATGGGAAATCCCTTCACATAGAATCACAGAATGGGTAAGGCTAGAAGGGAACACAGAGTCATCTGTTCCAACCCCTCCCTGCTCAAGCAGGGACACCCTACAGCACATGGCACAGGACTCTGTCCAGACAATTTTTGAAGATCTCCAGTGAGGGAGAGTCCACAACCCCTCCGAGCAATCTGTTCCATGCTTGGTCACCCGCACAGTAAAAAGTTCTTCTTCATATTCAAGTAGAACTTCCTGTGCATGAGTTTCTGCCCTTTGTCTCTTGTCCTATTGCTTTGCACCACCAAGAAGGGCCTGGTTCATCTCCTTGACACCCATCCTTTAGATACACATAACACATTGATGAATTCTCTCTCAGTCATCTCATCTCAAGGCTCAACCTGCCCAGCTCCCTCAGTCTTTTCTCACAAGAGAGATGTTCCTGTCCCTCAATCACCTTTACAGCCTCTTCTGGACCTGCCTCAGGTGCTCCACGTCTCTGTCCTCCTGAGGAGCCCAGAACTGGACACAGCACTCCAGATGTGCCTCACCTGGGCAGAGTAGAGGGCAGGATCACGTCCCTGGACTTGCTCGCAGTGCTCTCCCTGATGCACCACTGGCTCTCTTTGTCCCCAGGGTACGCTGCTGCTTCATGGACAACTTGCTGTCCAAGAGGACCCCCAGGTCCTTCCCTGCAGAACTGCTTTCCATCAGTTTGGTCCCCAGCCCCCACCTCCTTTTGAAGGCTCCTGTTCAATGTTTGAAAGCAATCACACAATGTAAAATGCCAATCTAACATAATCTCTGCTTGCTTTATACTGTTTGTAAAGCACGATTACAGGTTTATTTTATATCAGCAGACCTCATGCCAGACCAGGGCTTGCTGCTTTATTCCAGATCAGTAATTGTTTATCCTCCCAGCAGGTATAAAAGCATAAAGCTGAAATAAAGGCCATGACACATGTTCTGGTTCACTCAGCAGATGATGAAGGGGATCAGACATGTCCTGCTGCAATCTGGCAATGCACAGGTCTGATACTGATGATCATGGACTTGTGGTCTTGGAGGGCTTGTGTGCCTGACCCCAGAGCAAAAGCTGGAGAAAGGTGATTCTGTGGAAGAAATTAATCCAGGTGTTGAAGCTTAAAGTCTCACATTTGAAATGCGTGTGTATCTAAGAAGCACATGGACTTATGGTACAAAGTATTGATAAATAATGCCACAAGTTTCAAATCAAGGGTGTTTTATCATGGGTTTAAAAGCCCTATCCCTTCCTAATGTAAATACTCACCCATTGGATTACTCAGAAACAGACCTGGGGAGTGCAGAGAAACTCTCTGCTGTGCCAACACAGTGTTCAAACTTTGACAAATATTTTTAAGTATTGACAAAGATTGTCCTCCACTTTCCCTCCTGTGTGATCATTTCTCATGTTGTACAAAAACCTTGCCAACATTTTTTTCCAAGTTAGAAAACAAGTGCTAAAAACAACTACAAAGGCATTTGGGAAATCAGATTCTGAGACAGTCAGAATCCAACTATACAGCTGAGTTGTAATGAAAAAAATGTTTCTGTATATTCAAAAATATTCTTCAAGGGAAGCTGTAGGCTACATACACTCATTTCAAAACTATTATGGAGTCGGACTTGGTGATACCCTTCTAATCAACCTCATTGGTTCTCCTCCCACTCTTTGTCACCTTTCAGAAGAGCGCCTGTCTAGACAGAGGAAAATGGGTTAACCTTCTTGCTCTTTTGTGGAAAATTTCAAGGTCATCAGCATTTTCTACTGGAGGCCACAAACAAATTTTGATAATATTGTTTTGGGACACCATCAAAATTTATGAAAGCTTGGTTATATCTGACTGTCTCATCCTACGATTTTAGCAAGTATTTAGAATTTCCCATTAGTACTATGGTACTATCTTTTTGGTGCCTCCAGCAGGGCAATGGGAGCTTTCTTGTTTGTGTGCTTTGGATACACTTTCAAGGTCTAATTTTTGATATTTTGATTATGCCAGTAAGTAAAAAATTATTTTAAAAATTTATCCTGCTTTTTATTTTCTTCTGAAAATCATCTGCCAGTGATGATTATGCAATGGATTTTTTAAATTGTCAAAGTTGAATATCAATGTCAAATGTCCAATTTTGTAGCTTCCAAGATTATCTCCTCTGACTTTTTCTACTGCATAACTATTACCCAATAATTTTTTTACATGGATAAATAAAGCAGTTTTGCTAAAATATGCTGTTTTACCTATAGTTAACATTTTCTCTTATTTGGTATTTTATTAAAAGTTTCACCATTTTTACCCTCTCAGATACATTTTTAAGTTATCAGGTGTCTTAAAATTCTATATGTTTTATTATAGAATACATACAGTATTCAGCATTTTAAATAACAAGCAGTTCAAGTAACACATCAAATTACTTTTATGTTCACCGAAAATAACAGTTGAATATTTGCCTATTCATATACATGAAGAAATAAGTTACCATTTCATTTTAGCAGCATGATAGATTAGAAATCTTTTCCATCTTGAAATGCTAAATAGCAATGAGATTACTTGGCACTTTTTTTACTTTTCTTCTTTGTTCTGTGGTAGATTTTTGTGCATAACTTTTTTTAAACTTGATAGATGTTTGCAATATTTTAAATTGTAATTCTGTTTCTAAGCTTCTAAATAAATTTTGAAAAAAACCCCAAAAATTTCTCAAGGCTCATGTCCACTGTGATTGAGGGTGTCATTGATTTTTTACTGATTGCAGGGAAATTTGAAAAATAAGATATAGTAGAGGAAATGTATTGTACTTGAATATCTGTGTATAGGCTTTGCCCCGGGAGGTCACGGTTGTCCTTGATGGGCTGCAGCTGTGATGTGCTTAATTGGGCTGCAGCTGTGACCAATGAAAATATCTGGGATAAAAGGGGGTGGGTTGGCCAGTCAGGGAGAGCCTTGGAGGAGCTCTGAACTGAGAAAGAACAGCATATAGAAGAAGGAGTCTGCGTTGTGAAGATCTGCAGCTATGAGAACACACCAAGGAGGTATGGACTTTAGAAATCTGATAACAACAATATGGGACTCTAGAACTAGAACAACAGCAATGAGAATTATTCAGTTGTTGATATGATGTTGTATTAGTGCTTAGATGAACTTTTCAGGAAAAATTAAGGTTTGGCCATAAAACAATTTTAACTGCCAACTCCTGCTCCTTCAGGCTGCTGTGCACAGCTACAACCTGTTCATGTGGAAATGTCTCCAGATCCATTTCTTCTATTCTTTAATATCCAATATATGGCCATGTTATGTTTATATTTTCTGAGTAGCTTAACATTTTACCAAACATCAGCTTCCTCAACAAAAGCTCATAGTACATACGTTCTTATCAGATGTACACCAGAAGATAAGATGTACATCATCTGATAAGATACTATTTATGCTCAGTGTTTTCAAAAAGGAGACTGATTATGGCAGCAGCCAAAAAGGAAATGCCTGAACCTGCATGCCTGCCTTTTTCTTTTCAGCTGATCTTCCCTACAACTGAACATGGAGAGGCACGGATTTGATGCATGGACTATTCAGTGGATAAGAAACTGGCTGGATAGATGCAGCCAGGGCGTTGTGGTCAATGGATCTGTGTCTAGGTGCAGGAATGCCCGTGTGGACGAAAAGCTGGATGTGAGCCAGCAGTGTGTGCTTGCAGCCCGGAAAGCTGGCTGCATCAAAAGGAGTTTGGCCTGCAGGGCAAGGGAGAGGATTCTTCCCCCCTTCTCTGCCCTTGAGAGACCCCACTGGAAGTGCTGCATCCAGCTCTGGAGTCCTCAATACAAGAAAAACATTGACCTGGGAAGTGGCTGCAGAGGAGGCCACAAAGATTGACCAGAGAGCTGGAGCACGTCTCCTACAAAGACAGGCTGAGAGAGCTGGGGTTGCTCAGCCTGGGGAAGAGAAGGCTTCAGAGACCTTACAGCAGCCTTCCAGTACCTTAAGGGGGATTAGAAAAAGGAGGGAGAGGGAATTTTTATACAGGCACATAGTGACAGGACAAGGGGCAATGGTTCCAAACTGAAAGGGGCAGGTTTAGATTAGATGTTGGTAAGAAATTCTTTACTCTTTTGGTGCTGAGACCTCTGAACAGCTCAGAGGAGTTGTGAATGCCCCATCCCTTGAAGTGTTCAAGGCCAGATTGGATGGGGCCTTGAGGATCCTCAGCTAGTGAATGGTATCTCTGCCCATGGCAAGGAGGTTGGAACTAGATGGCCTTTAAGGTCCCTTATAACACAAACCTTTTTATGATTCTAAACAAAATATCATAATATCTGAATTACAATTTTCAAATAATTTCAAATTTTTTCTGACTGATATAAAAGATGTCTTTGATAAAATGTTTTTGCAAGCAGGCTATCATCTGTGCAATACATATGAGTTGCTTCCCCAAATATTTTGAAAGGTCTTTCTCAAAAGGACTCCTGCAACCATTCGGGTGACTGTAATGTTCTGCTTCTTGTCTTTTCCAGAAAATAGAAATAGATAAGGCCTAGGATGACCTATTTTGGTCCAAACACATTTGCTTCCCACAGACAGATATTGCTTAAAGAAATGCAGAGAGCATGATGCACATGCATGACACACAAAATCATACAAGCCCTTTGGGGCCACATGATCACCTTCCTAACCTGATGGGCAACTACACCACAAAATGAAAGATTAATTTCCTGACTGCATCACAGAATCAGAGAATATGCTGAATTGGAAAGGACCCACAAGGGTCATTGTGTCCAACTCCTGGCCCTACAGAGCACTGTCCCAAAGAGTCACACCCTGTGCCCAAGAGCCTTGTCTGAACGCTTCCTAACTCTGTCAGGCTGGTGGTCTGATCACTTCCCTGGGGAGCCTGTTCCAGTGCCCAGCCACCCTCTGGTGGAGAGAGAATCTCTCTCTAAGATCCAGCTCCAGGCACAACTTCAGGCCATTTCCTCAGGTCCTGTCACTGGTGACCACAGAGAAGAGATCAGGGTCTGCCCCTCCTCACAAGGAAGCTGTAACTGCAGTGAGGTCTCCCCTCAGTCTCCTCCAGGCTGAACAGCCCAAGTGCCCTCAGCCACTCCTCATACAGCTTTCCCTCAAGACTTTCCCTCACCATCTTTATTGCCCTTCTTTGGACACTCTTTAATAGTATAGTATCTTTCTTATATTGTGGTGACCAAAACTGCACACGATATTCAAGGAGAGCCTGCACCAAACTATCCAGTATAACAAAGGAGTTGGGAGCACACGATCAGAGGAGAAGAAAGAAGGTCACATCTTTGACAGCCGGCTGTAGACAGATTCTCTCATAGAATTTTTATGTACAAATCAACCAAGGTAAGTCTGCAAGGACACAGACCTCCTGCTTTTGATTATATCATGTGTGCTTCATCAAAATGGCTAAAACTGAATTCCTGGGATGTATGGAAACTAAGGAATTGAGTGTATTCCTCTCAGTAAAGAGAGATTTGTATTCTAAAACCTTTGTAGTGTCAGTCAATTTGATTCAGTGAAGGGCAGAAAACAATTTCTAACAGCACAGAAAGTTTTTGAAATAGTTACTCAAGTGTTTCCAGGATCAAAGATGCATGATGAGTTATGAGATAGCTCTTCCTGACCATTTTTTCACAGAATTTGGCTTAAGAAAATTGTTTGATAATAGCTTGATGGCACTTTGATTAAGGGTCTATTGTTAAATTGTTAAATTTATTGTTAAATCATTGACCAGATCTGAGCTGTGGAAGGTAAGAGCTTGCATACTAATCAACTTGATATATAAAAAAAATTTTTTTTAGAAAGATGAAAACCCATATGCTAATGCAGAAATTATTAAAGTATGATTTATCTCTGAAAAATTATATAGTAGATATAGCTCTATGGAGTCTCAGGATTTTTCTGTTCATGGAATCCATAGTACATTAGAAAATCCACAAGTAAAAAGCTGTTTTTTCCTTCTTTTGTTGCTTCTAATCCATCCTTTCAGAATCAAATGGATTCTTTGTATCATCTCTATGATCCTTAGCAATATAGTAAGACTAGGCCAAATTCTGCTCTCAGAGACATCTCTACAACTTCAAACCTCAATCAAGCTGTAACCAACATCTTGAATGTGGTTATTAAGTGATACTCTGCTGTGAAAGGTGACATAGAGCTACACTGACACATCAAGAAGACAAAGAATAAAGTGTTCTTCCAAAGTGTTTGTGGATAGATCACCTCTTTTCACAGAACAGTGTATTTCTGTCCAGTTTTTGGATAGTTGGAGTAAGGAGGAGTGATTCAATTCCCCTCTCC
Source organism: Molothrus aeneus (assembly GCF_037042795.1). NCBI lineage: Eukaryota > Metazoa > Chordata > Aves > Passeriformes > Icteridae > Molothrus > Molothrus aeneus. The sequence goes on along the minus strand of NC_089648.1, from coordinate 98,629,862 downwards.
AATCTAATCTGGACCATTGCATGTAAGGGAGAGCTGAGGATTTCCTGCTTTAATGACTAGGGCTTGAGCTGCTGCTCAACCATGCCAAGTAATCAAGAGTACAGGGTCATTTCTGCTCTACAACCTCCAAAGCCAAGAAGATGATGATAGAACATTTTGCAAACACTTGGATCTGCACAAAAGAAGGAACTCAGGCATGTTTGCTATCCAAACCTAAGTGACATAAGAGGAAAGATAATGATATCAATAAGTGAATGGATATGAAACTAATTAGATAGAGGAATATTATGGATGGATTAAAAATCTGACTGCTGTACAAAATCACATTTCAGTGTGTAGGATTTTATGTTATGAAGAATGAAATAAAATGGTTCTGAAAAAAAATTCAGTGCAGAGGAAATTGAGGAATCCAAGTCTATTTTTCAAAAAACATTCTTCCTTTTGCATATGATTGTTCATCTTCTTTCCTTCTGCTCCATTGTGCAAGGACAAATAAATAACTCCACAACTTTGGAAGCAACTAAAAAAATATCTACTTTACAGAACTATAAGTATTTGCAACTGTTTTACATTTCTAGATGTGTTTTTGGTGTGGTTTTTTATTGCTATTTTTTTTTCCTTGTTATTTACACAGCCCTTTCCCATACACACATCCAGATCTAGATATTTGTCTGTGCTTAAAGAGATTAAATAATGATGGGATTATCTGACTCCAGGCAAATGTAAATTGTTTACAAATCTGGTTACTGAGTGACAGTGAACAGAATTGGATTTATATTTTTTTAAAAATCACAAGAGAGAAGGCAATTTCTCAAAGCACTGATACTGATTCTCTGAGCCATGTACTGATTCTAACCTGCATACAGAGCTGTTGAAATGACCTGCTAATGTAGAACAAGGACAGTGTATGGCTTTGAATAAACTACTGACAATAAACTGTGCTTGTGCAATGCTGCTGTTCTTGGGCACCTAAGCAGATTAAAACATCTTGTTTTGACAGTTACATTGTGGTCATTTCTCTATTTCTTTTTCAGCAGTGCTCATTTTTGCACCATGATTGACTACGGATTTTCTAGTTAGGTTGGTAGATTTAACTAGGAGTTTTAAAATAAAGATTTGCAACCATCTTACATTTCAGAGGCAGAGGAAATTTGATCATTAACATAATTTAATAGCCTCATCTCATTCTTTAATTCTCTCTTTCTCTGTGGTTACTTTGAACACCATTATTCAGAGCACTGCTAAAATGAATCTCAGCTACCCTGTGGATCATTGAATCACAGTTTGAACCAAGGAGACATTCTCTCATTGAAAGAAAGCTCAAATTATCATTCAGATATGAAAACATGTCAGCACATTCATATTTTAGCTTTTGATACCAATTCCATAGTATATAGATTACAAAAGAGTCCCATGGGTTACCAGATAACCATTAATAGAATTCTGTCAGTATTCTGCACCTGATAATAGCATCCTCAAATGAAATCTCAAGAGTTTTTGACAAATGAACATCAAGTCTTGAATTACCAGGCCCATTTTTAGCTGCATCAACTTCACTTCATTGCTGAACTGTTTTACCTGCATTTACTGCCTCAAAGAAAATAAAACACTACTTCTGTGTTGTCAAAAACAGAAGACTGAGTTATTGATTGGAAAACAGAAAATAGTGTGTTGTATTTATAGAAACATTTTCTGGAGATAAAGGGCATTTGGACCTCTCAGTGATATAAATGAAGAGTTGAGGCAAAGTTTGCCAGTGTGCCTAATTTACAGGAGCTGAGTTGTAATGAGTGGCCACAGTTCTCAGAGCCATAGCTGTCACGGGCATCCCTCCAAGTTACAAACACTAGCAGAGGAAGAGGAAGAAGTTCAACTGAAGTTGTGTCTTCCATTTTTGTTAAGGACACCTTGGAGGATTTTTCTTGGCTTCTATAACAAAAGTGAGGCTCAAAGAGCAAGCTAATAGCACAGGATGCCAATAGCACTGCTGCTTTCAGAAGCATATTATTTTTATATTTTCTTTGACCATAGGAGGCAGAAAAAATGTTCAATCATACTTCTGCTCCCACATGCTACATTTCAAAGTATGATCTGAGACAAAAGGTTTGAAACATCTCTATCCTATCTTGCTACATACCTCATTGATTACTCTGGGAAATTGTGGGGTGTGTGCATTCAGTTTTGGATATATCTGAATTGAATACCTCCTTTTTGATCTTTCTTCACAAAACCTTTTTTTTAAAAAAGTGACCTATTAGGAAATGATATTTCTGTGATGGTAATAAATACAGCTTTTGGTAATCTGAACATTCCTCTTCCTGTTCTCAGGTGGTAGCTTCCAAATTAAAAAGCACATTTAGTCAGAGCATTTCCCTCTCAGCAAAGCTTCCCTGTGCTTACTGCAGTTTTCCTAAATTCCTGCGGTAATTCAAGCCTGAATACTTTTGCTTCTGGTCATGGTACATTCAGTACTGTTTCAGCTCTAAAAAAAAAAAATACATCAGAAATTTTTCATTGCTAATTTGTTTTCAGTGATTCTCAACTCACTCTTTTGTGTGTGGCTTTTAATGAGTTTTGCTGATGTATCAATGATGCAGAAGTTGGAGTTTTCTTCTAGAGTGCTGTTTCTGAATTGTCTCTTAATCCTGCTTCCCTCTGGAGACTTCAGTTTCCTCAGCTACAAATGAAGCAGGAATACACCACTCCTGCAAAGGAATCACAAATTAATTCTTGCCTTTGCCACATAGTTGCAAAGGCCTACTTGCTGCAAACTTTAGATGGCTATCTACTGTCACATGGATCTTAAAGATTCTGCATAGCCATACAGAGGAGGAACAAAGGTCCAGTTTTCAAGTACTTTTAAATAAGTGACAACCAACATGTTTTCATGAAAAAGACTTAAGAAACTTAATGTAGTGTAAAAGAGTCAGTTAGAAGATGAATCAATTAAATTTAAATGTCTTAAAAAAGTGTTTATCAACATTGCCAGAGTTTTCAACTGCCAGATCAACAGTGGAGAAAATTATCCAAAACACATATCTGAACCTGCAGCTCCAAGTAAGAATTTCCCCTTTATATATTATGGCTTTCAGCATAAACCACAAACAACAACAGTAAGGGCTGAAATCCATCTATTTTGGATCCATGCAGGATCAATGGTATGGTAGTATTCCATGGAGTACAGCAGACACTAAATTTTCTAGGTACTGAGTATATTATTTACCTGTGTACTGTGTATTGTGGTCTTTAGTGATGCTGTAAAATTACAGTAAATTATTTCTTCAGGTATTTTAAGGATATGTAGAACAGAATAATGTTTTAAACTTGCATATAAGCTGATAATATAAACATGTAAATAGCATTAGGCTTGATTCACAAAATGTTCTGGAGAAGGAATGCAGGATAGTGTATTTAAATTATAAAAAAAACAAACATTTTAATTTACTGCCAAATATCCCAAGTTTTAAATTTCTGTAGAATTTAAATAAAATATTAAAAGCTTAAAGAGAAATGCCAGTTAGAGGCACTTATTAGTGGAGAGTGAGCCCTGGAGTGCTCCATCTCAGATTAAGATAGCAGTAGGGAATCTGTTTTGAATTGCTCAGGCTGAAGGAATAAATGCCAAGGGAAAGATAAGATAAATTCTTGCTAAACAAAGGTACAGCAAGTGTAGGACTTTAAGACCAGCATGATAAGCACAAGAACTAAGTGAGGATCACAAAGTGAAAGATTTAAAGAAGTGCGGGATGTAAAGAGAATAAGAAATTACTATCACATTAAAACATCCAAACCAATCCCCAGATTGAGTATGGACTTTCAACAAAAATGAAAAGCATTTCTGAAAAAGCACAAGGAAAGAACTTCAACGGGAGATTTAAAAGCATTGGGAATAAAATCATAAGCAGTGGCTAGAACTGATTAAAAACCAAAAGAAAGAAAGAGTAAAGAGTCGTTATAAAGGAGTGATTAAAACTGAGAGTGTGTAGAAAACAAAGGCTTGTATACAAGAAATAGAAATAGGAAAGTGTCCAAATATACACACTGTAAATAGTTTTCAATGAAATATAATTTGTCACTGTGCCTATATTTTGAAGTTTGCAGTCTGAAGTTATCTTTAATTTTTGTATGATGGCAATGTACATATGCTGATATATTCAGGAAGCCAGTTACCTGTGTTTTAGAGGTGTCTATTTCCTTTTACTGTTCTCCACCAAACTGTTATCTTTGTATTATTATATAGTAGATTTTCCATATTCCTGTTGGCTCTGTGTTTGTATTGCCAGTACAGTTGAGACTACCAAAACAGATATTTTATTGGCTTAGTTTGCCACTTGAAAAAAGACATCCACTGTATATCAATTTTCTTTCTTCTTTTAATAGTCTTATGTAAAAGACTGTTAAAACTGCTGTTGCTCTGATTTTTACCTTCTCTGATTTTTTTCACTCTGTATGTATCTTCAGGATAATTCATGTCCAAACCATACTAAGGTTACCCTTGCTGTTATAGAAACACCGAAGAATTTTATTTTCCTTTCATTTCAGAGAATGGGGGAAACATTTCATTAACACTTCTGTGAGGTTGTTCTTACCTACCAGAAAATATACTGGACAGGGGTAGGAATCATATTTAAGTGACTTTGGGGTATCTGTACACTGGGAGGTATTATATAGAACAAAAATTAAATTCTTCCTCAATGCCTCCCCAAAATCACTAGAACTGTGGTGTGTTAATTGTGTGCTATTTTGAGAGATTTCATGAATGCATAAATGCTTCATACAGTTCTACTCAAATATATACCGTAAGGGACAGAACAAATTTTCTTACAGAAAATAAATACCTGATTTCACCTTAAAACATTAGGAAAATGAATTTTTGTGATGTAATGTGTGATTGTACTAAACTTCTTCCTTATACCATGAAAAATATAATCAAAGGCAGGGGTGTGAGCTTTCCCTTTCACATGAGTTGAGACTAATTATAAGAGATGCTGAAGCCAAACTGCCAGCAGACGGATTAGGGATGTCTCTTTCTCTTCCCACAGTTTTTAAAATTTTTCTCTACTTTCCAAGAACTAAACACTGCTCCCAAATAGTGGCATCAAGAAAATAATTCTTTATGTTAAAATATATTTTGTTATCAAGTGCACTTGGACAGGAAACAAGAGCTTTGTCTCTTCCATTCTCCAAAGCTTTTCAAACTTTTCTCCTTATAATGATCCCATGTCTGCTTTCTGGTGTACTTTGCCTTCGTTATTACCAGGGGTGCTCAGACTTACTCGTGTCAAAAACTTCCTCTATGAATGTTACAGGTCTCAAATCTCTTTCAACCATTTTCACCTTGTACAGGTGTATGTTTTCTTCTCTGTCTTCTCTTTAATCAGTTACTGAGAAAGCACTGTGCCAAAGTATTTTTCACTTTAACAGGAACTTTATTACCATTGTTATTATTATAGTGCTTCCTTCCGAGTGCCTGGTCTCTACCAGATGTTGGTCTGTGCTACTGGAAAGTGACCATTCCTCCTCCTGCAGTGATGGCTACAAAAATCCATCTCACTTCTAAGAGGAGCCTGGTCTCTGTAGAGACTCTCAAGGCTTTGGAAGGAACTGTCCCTTGCCCACTTTCAGTCACAAAACAGATTATTGAGAGGGTTAATATGCTTTCTCTCCTGCTTTGGGAACTAGTATGGCTCATCTTGTGACAAACTTCTGAGGTTCAGCAAAGGTCCTCTGAGGGAAATTTAAACTCTACTGAAGTCAAAGGAATAATGGCTAGCAGCAGAATAAACTCAAAACAGGTTTATGAGAAATAAAAGGAATAAAAACAAGCATGAATAATTTCCCAGAGTGGATATGAGTGTCACACATAAAAACAAAGGAATGGAAAATCCTGAAGTGCAGGATTCAAAGCAAGATCAGAGTCCTGAGCTGTAACAGAAGTGAATAAAATGCACTTGAAATTCGGTGGTGAAAGAGTAAATGCATGTAGTTAGTAACAAAATGGCAACATATATATAGAATGAAATTAAACATAAAGCCTCATTTTCTTTTAGAAACTCTTTCTGGAAGAATAGATTTTAAAACCCAGGATACAGAATAATGAATAAAGGATGTAAATTTCCAGGGCCACACGTTTAGACATAATTTAAGAGAATACTTCAATGGAATTTAAATCAATGTTCATGTGAAAAATTAAGTAACCTTTCCCTTCTTTTCTATTGCAAACTGAATTTATGCACAGTATCTTAGAAACATAAAACCAAATACTTAATTTCAGTTTAACACATATATTTTGTGCAATGGAAGCAAATAGATCTGTCTCTGTACTAATTACGGAGAAAAATTGGAAGCGAATATCTCTGTCATTAAACATCACAGTATAGAAGACAATATAAAAGTCATACAGCTTACTGGCATTTTCAAATTTGAAGCAATATCATTACTTTTTTCTTTAATATCATTCTTTCTTCTTCAGAGTCCACTGAAATAGCAGAAGAAGACGCTGAAGGTGAAAAAGATCTTAGGCCTTCTTTCACAGGAAGATTTAAGCACCAGCTCTGCCCTTAATGTCATAGTGAACCTTAGCAAATGTGGCAACCAAGCAAGTAAAAAGGTGCTGTTTATTTTGTCCATTCACACCCTGCAGTCACCATAGATTCTGAGAATAGAACTGTGGGGTTTTGTTCTTAGGCACCTCTCAGAGACCTGCAAGCCACATCCCGTCAGTCATCATCTGCATTCTGCTGGACCACAGTGATGGATCCTCTGCCCACTATTTTCAGCCTTGACATACAACATTTGATTTTATGGGGATGTTCCCAAGCCAGATCCTCCTTCTCAAAACATCAGAGCTTATGTATAACTTTGGATACCCAGATATTTGACTAATTTCAATGACTATAAGTATATATGTGAATGCCTTTCTGAACAACACTGTGCTGCTCACTAGCAAAATCAATCCTCAAATAAAGAAAGAACTAAAACCACTGGAATGTGTTCTTAAATGTACTGGTAAAAACTTCCTCAAAAAATAACAAGTGAAAATCTACATATGCAAAAAAATAGTATTAAAAGTATCATCAAGATCTCATTTACTTATTTCTGTAAAGAACCCATTAGGATAGTCTTTGAAATTCAGTGTATCTGTCTTTATATAATGTTTTTATCCAGTATATTATATAGACTTGATAAATCAATATAAATACTTAATTGATTTACAAAATGAAAATGTATAAAATGAAACTAGAACGAGAAGGGAAATAAAAGTTTGAAAACACTGAAAATTATGTCCATGTATACACAGTGAAAAATAAAAGTAAGGAAAGAAGCTCTGGGCTTCCTATGATATTTTGAAAAATATGCGTAATAAAGTTATTCTACACATCTGATTTTGCACTTGACTGTATTTGTGTGAAACCTGTAAAGAGTTGGAGGGTACCAACCACCTGTGAGATATAGACCTGCGAGTGCAGTGAAGCTTGGGTGGCTTTTGTCCCATTTAGAGAAATCCTTTTCTTTACCCTTGATAAAGCTGGCCAGTTCTGCAGAGGATTGTGTGAGGCCCCTGATCACCACCTGCCCATCGCGTCACAATCCTTTGATATCCGTGTTTCTCAAGAAAGAATTAAAAAGACCAGCCACTGGGAAGCCTGCAAGGCAAGAGCTGCAGTTTGCTGGGGACTTAGAAAGGTCATTTCCAGCACCGGGTGTGAGTTCAGGCAAAACCTCTCCCTGGTTTAGAAGAAGAGGAGGCCTTTCACATTACAGGAATGAGGATAGGTGCCTGTGTGATGCATTCACATGGCAATCTTAAATAAATGACATAAAATATACCTGATTTTGTTTTTCGCATTTCTATTTTTGCCACTGTCATTTTACTTGAATTAAAAGGTTTCTGCAGAGGAATTTATGGAGTGCTGCAAGCGGATGGCATCCTGAACAGTAAGCCAGTTTCTGCTCACAATTCCAAAGAACACAGGGCACCAACTGCTCCTTGATTGATTCACATATGCTTCCAAATGAAGTCAGCAGGAACTTTATCTCTTCAAGGGGTACAAACCATGCAAAAAACAATAGAATTTGAGAAATAGAAGTGCATGTATTTATTTAGTGAATGTATTTCTTTGCTTTCAAAGAATCAAACACAATATATTTTCACTTTTTACAAGGAAAGATAAAACAGAAAAAAGGCTTTTTATCCACTCTACATGGACTTTCATAGCACCTTACATCTGTAGAACTGTGTATAATCCTGTGTAATGGATGTGAAAGGCATCATTTTGACTCTGCAGTGTTGTATTTTCAAAGACCCATTCTGGGAGGTTTGCTCTACTTCAGCCAATTTAGTCACACAGTGCACAGAGCATGAGACAGTCAGCTGAGGAATGATAATAACTCTTTTCCCCCACAGGAGCCCAGAATATGCAGCCCGGTGCCAATAAGTAGCAGCTCCCAGAGAGAGAGCATCCAAAGGAGGACAGCTGAATTCAGATTCCTCCCCATTTAAAGCACTCAGAGCTGACGGACACAGTGAGATGGCAATATTTTCAACCCCTGCTTTCACCACTGTCATGCAAAGATATTTCTGTGCTTCTCTTTTTTGTCTCATTTGCTATGCATTTAATTACCTGCTAAAAATGCTTTTTTTTTTTTTCCTGATGGAATTTCTTCTGTTTTTAAATGACTGAAAGCCATGTAGCTGCAAAAGACCTGGAATAACGCATCGGCACAATATTCCATGGGCAGATGGTATGCTAGCCTGACCTTGTTTATCACTGGACCACATCCTGTGACAAGGTTTTTTTGTAGTGACTGCAGCTGTCCCAGACATTCCACATATCACATTCCTCCCTTCTTATTCTGATTACACAACTGTCAGGTCAGAGTGGCATTTCTAATTGTTTCCTTAGCATTGTACTACCTAATTCTGCTGGAGACCATCAAAATTTTAAAATATCAATTCCAATAGTGACTCAACAGATTTTTTCGGAAAAAAATACCACATTCTAATGAATTATATGACAACATTGTTAGAGGCTTTGAAAATAGTAATATTTTTTAATAAAAGGAAAATATTTTTTTTACTCCTTTCAGGTTAATAAAGAATTTGTTAAAACTACCTATTTGTTTTTTCTTTGAAATGTATTTGGATTTTATTGTCCCAGAAATTTCAAGCCAACTGGACGTGCAGCGTGTATAAACACATCTTTTATATAAACTAAAAAAAAAACCCCAACCCTTTTAAATCACAGGTTCTTATGTTCTTTTTTCCACTGAAAAAATTAAGCAGAGGTTTTATTTGCTACATGTAACATTTCTTTTTCTGTTCAAACTTCTTCAACTCAAACTATGCATACATTATAAATTCAAATGACATATATCATAAGGTTTCTTTGTCTTAAATTTTTTTATATAGCTTTTTTGAGTTTCAGCCTCCTCCAAAATTCTACCAAGGAAGTAGGAGTTCCAACAGAAAGCAATTTCACTTCATAAAATAACAATAAAACTTAGGGAGAAGAACATTTATCCTCCCTTCTACAAAAGCTTCCTCCTCAGTTTGGCTAGTCCAGATGCTGCCCTTTTAAAAAGAGGGAAGGCTGAAGCTCAGAAGCTGGCAGATCTTTGCACATGGTAAGGTCAGCAGAAATTTCAGCAGACTATACTCTTTACTCTTTATTTTGGCAGTGCTTTGTGTGCAGACACAGCCTCAACTGAAGTCAACACATCTGCACTTTAAAAGCACAGTGTCATTTTTCATCCAATCACAAGTCTGTGTAAGTGAGAGATTTTAAGCTTTGTGCCAATCCATAGTACTTTGTTTTGGCTTCAGGGTACAGATCCAACTCCCTAGAAACTGCGATACATGAAGAATCCCTCATCAACTTTCAGGCTGGAAATAATGTGTAGAATATATTTGTTTGATTATAAAGGATGAGTCACAAAAGATAACTCAAAAGATGACCCTAACAGACACTATGTTGGACCAGTTTTGCCAGAAGTGTTTCCTATCTAATATTTGTATCAAATGCATATACTGAAAAATTATATATGCAGAGCAGCAGCCTCTGAATTAACACAGTGGGGTGACAGGATGTTCAAATGATTTTTTTTATGAGATATCAGGCATTTGGACTCCATTCTGCAGGTTCTCAGACACTGATACTTCCTGCAGACCAGCAAACCATAAAGTTCCAAGCCCCTTCTTCAGTCCCATGGCCCTGATATTATCCTTATTTCCTCCTCATAAGAAGGCACAGCAGAAAGCAGCGCAAACAGAACTCCTCACTTTCATCTTTAGCACTGAAGTATGACATGTTATTATCTGTTTATGCAATGCTACTTCTATGTTGGTGGCTTAGTTCCTTCTGTCCTAGCATCCTCCTTTCACTTGTACTTACTTTGCTAATCTTTAGCTTCTCAGGCTGAAATTTCTTGTGCTGGATATGTATCTCAAAATAGAAAGTTTTAAGAAAAGAGATTTAACAGTTTCTACACTGAGATTAATAAAATTATTCAGCAATAATTTTACTTAAGACCGTATAATTCTTTCAGATTTTTCATCAGAAACATTGATTTTGACCCTGCTATCTTGACATCTAATTCTTTAAGGGACAATCACAATAATTTTATGGGCAAAATTATTTTCTCTGTAAAGAATGAGATTCTTCGCATAACTTATCAAGACTCAATTGAGAGCAGTTGTTAAATTATCCAATAATTACATCCCTACTGAAGGTAGTTTGTGTCAAAAGGCACCTGTCTGCATCTGGACTGTACATGTGTTATCCTACAGAAAAGATGTGCAGAATTTTACTGGACAGATTGCCTGTAGGCACTAGCTTGTGGTTTATATGTTTTTAAGACAATGTTTAATCATGTGATCAATAGAGTGTTTTTTTAAGGAGGAGTGGGGCTGGGCAGTATCTCAAATCCATAATAGATTGCACTTGGGGTATTGCTAGGATTGTGCAGTGAACAAAGCTGCTCAGTGGGGAAACATTGCCTCATAGCAGACACTGGTTATACAAGATGCAAGGTTTTGCAAGAAAATAAAGCCAACTTGGAAAACTCTCTCTCATATATGCTTCCTAAACGATGAACAAACTCCCTCAAACTGGATGTTTCATAGCTGGCCACCAGCAGTTCCTCATCTCTGGTTGCAGAGCAGATGGCCATTTGTACATGTAGGTAGCATCAGGGAGAAAACTGATCTCAACTGGTCAACCCTGAGTAGTAAAAAACCTGTAATGACTTTGCCCCCAGCCCTGTTTTGTACCTAACACTGTTTCAAGAAAAAGTGTGGATATAGAGAATTCTTAGTTGAGCTGGGTGAAAATGTCCCCAGAGAATATTATTATGAAGTATGAATAATATAGTTTGCAAGAAAAGGCAATTCCATCAAAACTCTAATCAGGAACCAGGATGCCCTGCCCTGAATATAACTGTGGAGAATTTCTTCTAAAATTTAAAACAATAAATTGGGGGAACTTGAATATAAACTAATAAAAAAAAAAAACAAAAACGGAGCACAATCATATCTTACTGTGGTATAGAAAAAAAATCCTGTAACTACATTTTGCTGTAATCCAATCTTAGATACAGGTTAATTGCAAATAAAATAAATTATTAAAACACCATTTTTCTCCCATGATCTGCTTATTTTTAGGTGGCATGTGACAAAATGTGGTGCATTTCTTTACTGGATCTGATTTTGAAACTATTGCATCTCAAATTGCAAGAATGTTCCTTGTCCCAACAGACTGTGCATTGATCAACAGGCTCAGAAATAAGTCACCTGCTTGAGACAGCTGAAGAAAGCAGGGTGCCAGGAAACTACTCAGACAGACTAATCTTCAATAAGTGTTCATGCAGGTCTGAACCAGGAGTCTGTTCAGGTTCCAGAGCAACAGGTAATGCTGTTTCAGTAACTCCATCCATCTTCCATTTCCATATAAGAAAGCCAAAGATTTCTACTGGCCTTGCTGCATGTATGGTGCAACTCTAGGATGGGATCTGCAAACAAAGCACAAAAACTCTTATATATCACATGGCTCTCACTGTTTTTTCCTACCTGAAAAGACTTATAATAATAAATTACTCTCCTTAACCAGCTCTTTGATTCAGAATAAGGTACACTGAAAGGGAGTCTTTTGTTCAAAGAAAGTTGTTTATAAAAACTTGTTCAGCACTTGTTGAATAATCTGTCCTTTGAATATCTCCAACTCAAATGTTACCATACTGTGAAAGAATCTGCTTACAAGTCTTCCCAGTACATTAATACTTCTGGTTTACCCTTTTTGTTGCAACACTAAATTAAATTAAAAATTTTGTTTATTTAAATTATGTTAACATAATTAAAATTATGTTAACATAATTTTTGCATAGTTCTAAACCAAATTACTATCACATAGTAATTTGGGTTAGAACTATGCAAAAAATAGCTTTTAAAGGAAAGTAATAAAAAAATATATTGACATTGCTCAATCAGCCATTATTATGAAAAACAAGGTCGGTATCTTTCCCATGTCTATGTCTCAAAAAAAGAAAAAAAATCCACCACAGCTGTGATTTTAGAAAGGTTTTGGTTATCAGAGATTCATGTTTGGTTTATATTTATGTTTTTATATTTACATTTATATATATACATGTGATATCCATGTAGTCTAGAATACTCTTTCAAAATTGTGAGGTTTATCCTTCACATGGACATGTATATATCTGTGCTTGGACTGTACTGAGAAAATTTTAAGGGAATATCTGCATCTGTTTTCCAGTGGTGTGAATAAATATTACAATATTTCTGTGGTGTGAGGAAGGTGACAATTCCCTAACTATAAAGTATTTATGATTAAGCTGGTTCTGTTAAACAGTTCAGTCTGTCATAGAAAAGAGATCATCATTCTGAAGAGGTTATATGAAGTGCTATATTAAATGGAACAGCAAAGAATTTGGATTATTCACCAAACTGAACACCCAAAACGTGGTTTATATAGACACAACAGCAAACTCTTATACATTTGAATGAAGCCATATTTTTGAAAATACATATTTATTTTTTTGCTTTGCTCTATAAAGAGGTATTATATAGATTTACCAATTGCCACAGCATGTGTTCCAACTGTATTTTACAATAAATAAACACACAATTGAGAATCCTAAAATAAACTATTTTATGCTTCTTTTTAAGTGCAGCTATTGGAATAGAAGATATTTTTAAGATAACATACCCGTGAGACTGCAAACTAAATTTACTTTAGAAATATGCCTTTAAAATGCTCTCTTATCATCTACCTGTATATTGTTCTTGCCAGCATGGATTTAAAGGACAGAAATTTGCGATTGTATGAACTCACATCATATCTATAACACAAACCATTGTTTTTTGAGTCTAAAATATAATCTGCATAGTTAAGGACTGGACTAGCATTTTGCTACTCTAAAAAATATTTTCTCAGTCATAGGTCTTTGCAGAGGAACTCTGAGTATTCAGAGGAACTTTGAGTTCATTAATTGAGAGAAGCCATTACTTGCTTTCTATACAGCAGCTCAAAACCTTCCATTTGAATAGTTCTTTAGGATGACATTCTTTACTGTGAGGTTGCTGTGACACTGGAACAGGTTGCCCAGAGAATTTGTGATGCCCCATTACTGAAAGTGTTCAAGGCCAGCTTGGATGGGGCTCTCCATGGGCTGCGTGGATACCTGCTCCACCACGGTCTTCACCAGGGCCTGTAGGGGAATATTTGCTCCAATGTTTGGAACACCTCCTGCTCCACTGACCTTGGTGTTCACAGTGACACTTTTCACAGCTCAACTGCACCCTGTTGTGGGTGGTTGGATCCAGCTGGAACCGGCTGGAACTGGCTGTGCCCGACTGGAACCGGCCTCAACTGTGGGCTGAGCCCTGCCCCTGCAGTTGGATCCAGCTGGAACTGGCTGGAACTGGCTGTGTCTGGCTGGAACTGGCTGTGTCTGGCTGAGGCACAAAGCCCCCACAGCCTCTGTTGCTGAGCCCTTAGAGCCCACTCTCAGTACAAAGCTCAAAAACTTGCAGTGTTTATGAGAAGCCTAAGAAATAAGAATTCAAGCACCCCAATTTACTTTTTTCAGTTGAGTTCCAGCAGTTTATTTCAATCCCAATGTCTCTTGAACTAGACTGATTTGCTGTGGTTTTTTATTCAAATAAAACAGCACTCATGGTTTTACTACATTGTTTTTCCACTAGAGCTTCAGGGCCTGAGAAAATTATGGTCCCTCCTAAGAACTGCAGCCTCTGTTACAAGTCAACAGATCATTTTTTATTATATGTTGTTCATTTTCATTTTATTCAGCCTAAACTCAGACTCTCCTCAGAGGAGAGACCATCTTTTCCCATTTACTGTCCAGGGGAAAAAAATTAGGTACCATTAGCATGAGTCCCTTTAGCAACCCTTTTGGCTAAAACTGAACTTGCTTGAAAGAAATCTCCATTTGTATGTATTCCTAAAACATTTTCACTGGCTCATAAGGATCAGAGGCAGAATTTCTTTGAGTGGTGAATGTAAGTAACATAGCACTGAAGATGAGTCACTGAACCCCCATACTCAGATGTGAATTCTTTCTCTCTCCAGAGCACTTTGGTTCCAGCTTGAGATTGTGCCCAGATTCTGTGCATAGGGCATTGTTGTCATCTTATTGCAAAGCCCCATAGCTTCTTGGTGAGTTCTCATGGGCATCTCCTCACAACACAACCAACAAACTCCATCTCTCCCCTCACCCAGCTAACCCACTCTTCTACAGCACTCATCATTATTGGACACAGCTGTGGCCTGTTAAGGGCAGGCCTGTTCCTAATCTCTGGTAATTAGTACAGCTGCAACTCCTCAGGGGTGAGATTACCTTCTGCACTATCTTTATTTTCTTACATTCTATCCCCGCACAGGGCATGAAGAGTGTCACCACCACATGTTTGAGACTCAAGAAAAGAAATTAATTTATTGAAACAGGCTAGAAAATTTTTGCTGTAATACTGATTTTCCCAAAGTCTTCTCAAAATTGCAGCAGTGGGACATTAGTCATACTGTGAATTTCTCTCTTTCTTCAGTCTATTATAGCAGTTTTCAATCTTTTAAGGCTCTTCACTTTAACACTATATGTTGAGAATATGTTGAGATTAGGAGGGTATGGAATAGATAATCTACAGGTTCATTTTTTAAAATTCAGATACCTGCTGGAGAAGTTACTTAGCTCATGTAATTCCTATTTTTTTATTGAATCCTTAAGACAGGCATCATTAACTGAAAGTATCTTCTTTTCACTTCCCTCTGTTGTAGTGCTGCTCAGCAGTTGTCCCAACAATGACTGATTCAGGGGTTTGGGAACTGGGTAAGATTGTCTTCCCAAGTGCACAGTTCCAAGATCAGTAAATTTTTGAAGGGAAATACAAAGAAAAAGCTTTCTATTGATTTCATCCAGAGCCACAATTTTACATTCTTTGCTTCCAGTCAGATTTTCAATATGATTGCCTTATACTATTTTGAAAATAACATGTATAATGCACTTACAATGACCATCAGAATGGTTAAGGGTTGTTTTCCTCTTAAGCCACTATTTTGATGCTTTTATAAAAGGAAAATCATTACTTGCTTGGATGACCTTTTCTAAGGCATGTTTTCAATGCCAAGGTTATTTCTTTTCCTTCACTATGAAAAGGTGTGATAAAATTAAATGTTTCTGGTTTAGAACTGTCACAATGGAGAAAAAGGACAGCTTCATGCTTTGGAAAAAATATTGAGATCCTTATTTACACTGAGTACTGTGAAATGACTTAATTTTATCTTCAAATATGCCACTCACAGAAATTACATTTTAAAGGAAAGTTGTTTAAGGAAAAATACTTTTTGCTTGAAAAGAGCTTAAAGAGCAAGATGTAACAGGTCCCTCAGTTTCTATAAGAAACCGGATATGCTTTATTGACATTAAATGCATGCATATATATATATGCCTAAAAAATATATTCTTTATATTATATGTTGGTTTGTTGTCAGTTGTCCTGTTTTTTAACTTTATAGCTACTCAATATATAGGAGGCAGAGCTAGTAGAAAAAAAACAAATGTATTTGATGTTATCTCATTTTTCTTCTTATAACTTGGCTTTTGTTGCATATAATTATGCTATGCCTAAAACATTCATATTGAAACTGCCTGACCCATCCCCAGAACATAATATTGCTCCTGTCCTAAACAGTGACAATATGATCATTTAATTGTCATTTATTTTATTAAGACTGTTACGACACAACTTATTAAAGCTATCAGTTGCAACAGCTATATCTAGCATTTTCTAATTTCTGAGTTTTCTAGTTTGTAGTTCTATCATTCTTTTACCAATCTGCTGCAATGTTTTGTGCTTAATCTGACTAGATGTTAGAATTGCAAAGTTGCTATGAATTTCATTTAGATTGCATTTTGCATAGCAGTTTTTTAGTTCGTAGAGGTCCCTGGTGCATACAAAACCAGAAAAAGTGGCATGGAACCATGTGGTAAGTCACTTCAGTTAAAATTTCTCATATTGGAAGTGTGTGATAAAAAATAACAGTAAGATTAGAAATAGTTTGGATAGTATAGTTTTAACATCTCAGTTTTACATTACTTATACATGCACTAAGCATCTCATCTTTCCCTGTTTGAAGATCCTAATTCCACTTTCTATGATCAACCTACATCACACTTTTTTCAAGCTTCCTATTTTCAATGGAATAACATCTTAATCCTGCTTGAATTCTCCAAAGTTTTTTCTTCTCTTTAAAATTCCTTTCAAATTATGCATTTTCCAATCTGTGCCACACTGACATATCTTTCTATCTGAACTTACTTTCAAGTGACAAAAACATTTAACTGAAATTCCATGCCATTAAAGTCAAAGGAAGATTTGCTATTGCTTTCAGTGACTATACTGCATTCATCTGTAATGCAAGCAAAGGAAAAATAAGCAACCACATGAGATTTTTTTGAAACCTTTTTCCATTTAGCATAATGTCAACTATCTCCATGCCAAGCCATGTCTCGTTTACCTAGATAAGACTAGCACAGATTTAGCACTAATTGTATAATGGCTTTCAAGTCTTAGAGAAGCAGAGTTGCTTAATTCTGCCAGTAAAGTGTCTTATCCATCTGCTATACATTTTATAAAGATATGAAATGACTGTTCCATATGTACTACATGTTCCTTACAAATATATAATTCCACATTTAAATGCAAAACTTTACTGAGAAAAAAAAAAGCTCAGACTTTCATTTTGATCACTCAGATTTTTCTACTGAAATGATTTTGATAAGAGTGAATTGCTTTTCTCTGGTGGAACTATAATTTTCTGCAGTATGCTTTGACTTGGAAATTGTGAAAAACCCATAAGACTTAAAAAAGAATAATTTTAGTCTACCCAAGGACCATATTCAGCAAAGCAGCTAATCACATGGCAACCTTAATAAAAAATAATGGGCAGACATGTAAAGTTTGATATAGTCAGAAATGATTTGGTGAACAAGAGGCAGAGTGTTTTAGCCTATATTCATTTATACACAGGTTATTATTCACAAAGAGAATGTTTTATGATGGGAGTTATTAGTGCATGGCTGTTGCAATAGAAAATTGGTGACAGACTTAGGCCTGCAATAATAGCCATGAAATATAGTTAGGCTCCAGTTTTGAACTGCATTCAAATAAAGCAATTGCTGGTGGAGAAAATTGTGGGTTATTTTTTTGGTACCAATCTGTCAAACTGTTGCACTTTTCACCGAGAGATAATCACTTCTGTGCAAATGACAGTTATCCACATTGTAATCACTTATTTTCCTATTTATTTATCTTTTTTATGCAAAGACCATGTATGATATTCTGATAGCTGTATTAAGTTTCTTCTATTATACATGACCATTATCTGTGTTTTTAAATTGTCTCCAAGTTTTGTTGTATCAAAACATTTTTGTTGATGTAACTCAATTAAAACTCACTATGACAAGCTTTTTAAGGGGAATAAACCTAATACCAGGTTTAGGTGCTTCTTGAATTCTACAGAATTTTCTGCAAGAGACACTCTATTGTGGAGGTGCTTTATTGGTATGATTATCACCTTATTTTCCTTAGCAAACTCATGTTTTATCCTTATAAAGAATTTCTTAACCCTGTGAAACTCTCGTTAAAGCAAACAAATCAATAGTTTTTAAAAAATACTGTATAGATTCTTAAAAAGTCACAAGGAAACCCAGGTCTGCTGCTGACAGAGTTCAGCTTTTTTCTCTTTAGCTGAGCCTAAAGGCAGTGAAGACAGATTCTCTAGTTAATAGGAAACCTTCTGATACTGCAGAAATGTTTGAATGCCTAAGGCTATTAAAACAGTTTTGTTTTACTGCACTGACATTAGCAATGTCCTTTTGATGTAAGGCAAAACCCAATCAACTTCAGTCACAAGCAAGCAAAATATACCAGAAAAGGTATCACATAAGCACCAGCACAGAAGTGTTGATGTATTAAATGATAGTTGTTCAGTTAGGATCTTTGGGCTTTAATTCAGCTTTTGGAAGAGGAAGAAGCTGGACTGAAGTAATAGAAATCCTATAAACTACAGCCAATTGTTGTGTCAGTTTAATAACTGTCCATGTGACTACTCTAGACACTTTGATTAAATGGAATATTCAGGAACCACTAGATCTTTCCGTATTTCATCAAACAAATTATTTTAAATACTATGAATAGAATTGCTGATCCTCTTTCACTCATTTTCCTGAGTAAAATACGTGTGTCTTTTAGGGTGCCTAGTCTTTCAGAGGCTCTCAGCCTGAGACAGGAGGAAGCTGAGTATCAAAACCACAACCCTTATAATTAATTTATACTCTACTAATAACAGGAGTTGAAAACAAGGTAAGCAGGGAATATTCATACCACATAGCATTTTGGGACCTCAGATGAAACCCTGGATTCTGTGTATAACCAGAACACAAAGCAGGATGCAAACTCCTGCTGGTGCCCATTAATGGCCTTAGTCCTACTTCAGCTGTGTAGGACTGCTCTGACATCCTCAAAGCAGTCAGCAATCTTAGCTGCAGGTGCTACAGCCACTTCCACAAGTAATGATTTGAAGGTTTTAGAATAACAGTGTTTCAGTTATCAGAACCATCTTTCTGATGTGTAGTTCACCAAATTTTGCACACAAGTTATTAGTGGGGGCTGGGGCTTTTAAAATCTTTATTATTACTGCTCTTAGAATTTGTTTTTCTGTGACATTTTAAATATATAGTAATCTAGGGTGAAAATTCCCATTTGACTTGTCAAAAGTCCTTTATATATGTGTATATTTTTAACAGTTGTTCTGAAAGACTACTGTGACAACAGTTCAATAACGTAGTTAGCCAGGCATGGAAAGAAGGTCTTCAAAAGATAAGAGAATCATTTTGGATTCTTCATGGAAGATCTATGTAATCAGATGAAACAGAAAAGGAAGAAAAAGAAAGAACTTGGTGCTAGAGTACCAGGGAAATATTTGTCATTGTAATTCACATTTTTGAGTAATGGAATCTGCTGCAGCCACATATGAAGCAGACCTGAGAAATAAGAGGCTAAGATTTCAGCATTCTCTCATGCTGTTATTGTGGATATTAATTGTACATAACATAAAAAAATTATTGTTTTTACTAGTCTAGCAGGTATTATAGGTGTTCTGGTTAGATATGTACCAAAATATGTATTTTAGCATATCATAGAAGCTATAGAAAATGGCATTTTAAAAAGAGATATTTAGAAATCAAAAATATATTTAGAACTATATTTTCAATGGCAAAATAGGTGGAAGTTCAATGAAGCCTATAGAATCTGCAAGTCCTAGAAGATTATGCTGAGCATTGTGGAACTTGTAATGGCCTCTTAAATAAAATTCTATTAAACAGTCCTAGTCATCTTAGTTTTGAGATTTATTGAATAATAGGCCTCTGAAGTTATCTGCATTTTGTGGTGACCTTTTATGTTTCTTCTAGAGTACTTCTGCATCTACTCCCAAAGACCCTTATTTACACATTCCCCATGGAGCTGGATCACTGCTGCATGTACTGCCTCCTCACACTGCTTAGTAATTGCAGTTTTTAAAATGTTTACTTTTGTGTGGGTGGTAGTGAAATCTATAATTGAAGGTTTCTTTTTAGCAGATGTTCCCTTGTTTATAGCAAGGACAATAAAAATTTGAGGCTCTCCAACATCATCTAAATATCCTGGAATTCAGTTTAAAGCTTTTTTGTTGGAACTATAATACTTATTAACTTCAATCAACAAACACTAATAAAAGAATCCTACCAAGTGCTAAATTTCCAATACAGCAGCTCCTGCTTTAAATGGATTAGACTATTAGGGTCATCTATTTGCAGATGCATCTGAGCAGGAGCTGATGCCTGCTAGTGAAAAGTGCTGGGTTTTGTTTCTAAATACAGGGATAAGATTTAGAAGACCTATGTTTTGGTCACTTTGATAGACTCTGTACAGTTCATATTGGAGGTGTCATGTCTATGTCTGTTTCTGGAAAATAATTAAACTCTTGCTATCAAACCCATCCATCTGAGGTATGTAAGAACTATATGCCAGAACAAAAGGAAAAAAGGAAAAGTGAGCCACAAACAAGCTCTAGTCACATCATCATGATACCAGACCAGACAAAGAAATAGACCCAGGAGAATCTTGGTGGAGCTTTAGAGAGTTCCTATGTGACACAATTTTGTGGAAAAAGTTGTTGAACTGTTCTAGGACAGCATTATAGAGGAACATAATATTATTCCCTGTACTCAGCACTGCTGAGGCCACACCTCAAGTCCTGCATCCAGTTCCGGGCCCCTCAATTCAGGAAGGACATTTTGGTGCTTGAGTGAGTCCAGAGAAGTTCAATGGACCTGGTGAAGGGTCTGGAGCTCCTCCTTTGAGAAGCAGCTGAGGGAGCTGGGGTTGTTTATCCTGAAGAAAATGAAGCTCAGGGGAGACAGTGTTGCTCTCTACAACTGCCTGAAAGGAGGTCATGGCCAGGTGGGGTTCAGTGTCTTCTCCCAGGTAACAACAGGACTCAGTCTTAAGCTGTGTCAGGGAGGTTTATGTTGGACATCAGGACGAAATTCTTCACACAAAGGGTGAGTATCTATCGGAATGGTCTGCCCAGGGAGGTGGTGCCATCACCAGCCATAGCCTTTAGGGCCATGGTCGAGCTGACATGGTGGTGTTCAGTCATGGGTTGGACTCAATGATCTCAGAGGTCTTTTCCAACCTAGCTGATTCTGTGGTTCTGTGATATAGGATGCATCAGCCTCAGTTCAGTTTGTCATCTGTGTTGAAGTATACACAGCCTGAGGCTGCTCAGAGCCATAATTCATACTAGCTTGTACAGGTTTGTTACTGGGAAAAATGAAAAGCAGAAGAGAAAGGAAGCAAGAATGCAGGCACTGCGGAAACTCAGGCTGTACTTTGAAAAAGAGTGGACACATGAAATGTTCAGACTAATCTGTGTCTGTATTGGGAAGATTTTTATATTATACCTGAGCTTATAATATTTTGTCCACCAGAAGAATAACCCTACACTAGCAAAGCTAGAGTAAATCCTTTGTGATAAAATTAGAAGCCAGTCATAAAGTAGACCCATAAAAGCAAGAAGATGAATAATGAGCATTCAATACAGTTGACATCAGCTATATTATATTTTTAGTTGTTTCTTAGGCATAACATGATGCACTTTTTGGTTATAAGAGTCAAGGACTAAACCAGTACCATTCTTGAAAGCACTGTCATTCAAAAGGAGAACCCCAGCCTGGGTTTCTTTTCCTCCTGTTCTGCTGGAGATAATTGTATGTTCCTGAACATCAATAATTTTTTCCAGAAATATTTACCAGGAATGTTCCTTTCTCTTTCTCCCCTAAATTATTTGACCCCTATTTTCCAGAGATTTTGGTTACTTGAAGAATGAAGACAAAATTTTTTTAAACATTTTAGGGAGGGTTTGTCTTTTGACATCCAAAGATTCTTGGACTTGTTCATTTTTTATTCTAGGTTTGTCTTCCTACTTTCAAGCTCTGTTGAATTACCATATCTTTTGCTTCCCAGACAGTGTGATTTGCATTTATTATTCTTAAAATAAAATAGCATTAAAAATAACATGCATAATTTTGTGATAGTCTAATAACACCTGATCTCCTGCTGTCCCTTTAATGAAGATTGCAGAGGACCACTGATGACTGATGTGGTATTTGGAGTGGTTCCTTTTAAACTCTTTTCCAAGGTAACTTTCCCAATCACCTCTTGTCAGAATCAAAGGTTCAAGCTGCCACAGTCAGGCATAAGGTGACTGACAGGCAAAATAATTACTGAAAGAAACCAGAGATCCATTAGGGAATATGCAGGAAATTTTATCTCTGGATTCACGTCACAAACCCATTGGAGCTGTTGCTATGATAGATTCTCCTGCACCATTTAACAAGAAAAGACTAAAATTTAGGCTAAAATGAGCCTGAAACTTCAGGAGGACACAGTAGCATAGAAGCATAACAGATGTGTCTTTAAAGCTCTCCCTGTTTACACGTGACTGAGAAATGGTAAATTTCTGAGAGGTGCTCAAAATTGTCTGCAGTTAATGTAGCCACAGGGTGTGATTTTATTTTTTTTTCCTCTTTGAAAGTCTAGAAATATCTCTCAAAGCATCCTCGTGTAATGGCTATAGACCTGAAATGTGAAAATGCCATCATTTTCACATTTGGCTTAAGTGCTGCTATTCACTTTTTACAGGGTATCTCTAATGGCTGAATTCAGCTGAGCTACAAATAATGGAGTTATACACACTCCCTTCTATTCACTTTGCTCAAAGACTGCAAGCAGACAACAATTTCACTTAATATGAGGCAGTTGCCCTTTGACAGGCAATTGTGTGTGATAAGCTCAGTTGTGTTGCAGCTTTCGCCTGTCTCTTATATTTTAGTATAGTAGATTAACAAGGACCGCATTTTTACATCCTGAACTGCTGCTCAGCTAAATGTCACAGAGAAACAGTTTATCTGTTTAAATGCAGGTGATTTCATTTATAATATCACAGCAGAATTGTGCCTTTTTTCCCTGAAAATTTGAATAGATTAAATTCCAGACCCATCAAAAATAGCAACAAGTCAGTAAAGAAACAATGACACATGCATTCTAATAAAAAGGTAAGTAGTATTAATACTGAAACTGCTTTTCTACTGTTGCCTGCACCTAGTTTGCAGGCAATCTGTAATCCTTGTTCCCCTTCTCCCTCATCTCTCTGAATAATTTTATTCACATTTCCTGCAGCAAGTTTACATCTTCTTTGTGTTTTCTTTTCCCCACACAGGCAGAGACATCTTTTAGAATTAGTTATTTTTGAATATTCAACAAATGCTAAAACCATCAGACAAATTGAGAAGATTGACATGAGACCCCATGAAGAGTCACTGAAAAAAGCCAGGGGAAAAAAATAATTTTGGGGGGTCTTCATTTGGGATTTGGTATTTTCTTTGTAGAAGTAACATCATACCTTTCTATTCTCCTCTTTACACATTATTCTTCTCCTTGTGAAGTTATTATCTTTTTTCCCCCCATTTATCCTACGTATCTCTTAATACTTTTTTTAAAAAAAGTTTTTATTTATTTTTATTTCTATGTGAAAGCCAATAATTTTTTTTCTTTTTGAAAGGATGCCTCTAGCTGGAAAGCATTGAAATGTGAATTTAGTGATCTCAAAACCTATATGACATATTAGAGAATACCATATTTATTGTATTGCAGACCTTTGAAACCAGAAGACTGCTTTTGATTTACTCAGAAGGTGATTTCCTGGGCTTATTATTGCTTCTTTATCTTAGTTTTATTATTCATCCAGTATTTTTAATCGGTATAAGTGTTGCCAGATTTTCTTCCCATGTTACTTGGTATTTCTTCCTTTCAGTCTCCCTCTTCAACCTTACCTCTTGTTCTCCATCTGTAATAACATCCCTCCATTCTTCACAAAGTTATTTTCTCTCTTCTAAATGTTGTCCCAATTTTAGGGTAGGTTCATTTCTTTCATTGTTTACATTAAGCCTCTCATCTTTTACTTCAAAGCTGTTTTGCCATTCTAGACACCTGTTTTCTGAGAAGCTTGATTTTTGAAGATGCTGATTCAGCTCGGGTAGTATTTGGAGGTACTAACAAACACTTCAAGAGAGACTCGAGACTTGAACTGATGAAGACTAAAGATCTTATGCTCAGCAGGATATCTTATTGGATGTTTGCTAGAGCGAGCTTTGGAAGAAGCTCTGCCAGTGAGTTGCCTCCAGCAGGACTTTGTGTCTCTAATAAAAACTCTTTAAGACTTCCATTCCAGCCAGTTGTTAATCTACCTCCTTGTACACTTATCTGACCCACACTTCTCAGTTTGTCTACATTGTTTAAGTCTAAGTTACTTACTCTGTCATGTAAAATGCCATCATTAAGATTTTGGATTGCAGAGTTTGCATCACTTATATGGTGACAAATATCACAATCACAAATGATATCAGATACATATAAAGAGAGAAGTCTCATCTAAATTTGAACGTTTCCTCACTCGATACATATTTCATATGATCCATATCTGCTTTGTCTTAACCTGTGGTTTATATAGAAGTGGCAACAAAGGTAGGTCTAAGCATGATGTGGCAGTCTAAGCAATCAGGATGTGATGAAATTGCTTTGACCTTCAGAACACAGATGTAAAGAGGTGCAAAGTGCCTGTGTGACAAGCGACAGCAACTAGAAAGCCTATACATAGACTTGAACCAATGTTTTTCGGAACACAGGAAAGAGACAGGACATTTAGGCATTTAAAGATAAGTATTAAATTGTTAAAAAAATCAATCAGCTAAACTATGTCAATAGCTATAGTGGCATATACATTTCTTAACTTCGAGAAGGTTTGCAGTATCCAAGAACAAAATGTCTGTCATTTAATAGGAACAACCTAATTATCTTGGTTCTATGCTGAAATGCAAACACATTTCTCCGACTGATTTTTCTTTTTAACATCTGGCCTCAATTATTACTAGGTATTGAATAAAGCAGTTGCTGTGTGTCCCATGTGATTCTCTGACCCCCTGATTAACTGACTATGAGGAAGTATTGCACTTAAAAAGCCCAATCACATATGAACTTAAAATTGTCTATTTTCTATTGGTTTACTCTCACAATTTATACCCAGCTGCAAGCAGATAAGCCATGTTACTTCTTCATAAATAAATTTCAGTAGAAGTTTAGATCTTCAGTTACAAATGCTGTCAAATATTTTGAAAGCATATAGTGATCCTGACAGTTAAGCACATCATGGAATCCTTTGTACTGCCAGAAATGTACTTGACTATATGAATAATAGATGTAAATAAAGTATTTAATATGCAGAAAAATTGTCACAAATTCAGATTATTACAGCTGGAAGTTACTATAGACATTTGCCTTATATTACTAAATAATGGCAATATCCAAATTTGTCTCTTCACGGGAAGCATGGGAAAGCTTAAAAATGCTATGGTTGTCACAGTAAATGAAGGCAAAAAGCATTCATGTGTTAAAGGTCCACCCTTCTCTGTATGGAATTCTCAGAAATTATTCTATTTTCTCTTTGTGAATGTAGAGGCTTAGCCTGTGCCAGGGATTAGAGTTTCTAAGGAATTAAAACTGATCAAACGTATAATGGAGGTCTCATATCAGCTAAATGAAAATAATATACTAGAAGAACTCAGTGATGTGTTTGATTAAATTGGTTGCATTAAGGACACACTTCACATTTGTTTCAACCCTGAGGTAACCCCATTTATTACTCAAGCTGGGAAAACTGTTGTTATTGAGAGAATGTGTTCAGCAGAAACTGTAAAGCAAGCTGAATTTATAAGTTATTAAGTCAGTTAGTGAACCACCTGGCTGGCTGCAGTCGAAGGTGGCTGGGTAGAAAAGAGGAAGAGATTGTTGGAAAGTATGCCAAGAAATAAATTAAATTTGGTAATGACTCAATGAGAACACATTCATATACTGACTGTTGAAGAAAGAAGAAAAACACTGGCAATAAAATCTCAGTCTTGGAAATGCATACATTATGGCCGATACGTATTTCCAGAATAAAAAAATAACTTTCACATAATATGTTCTTTAAAAAATTCTCCTCCCTGTGGTTACCTTGTTTCCAGCAGGATTGTTTTATAAGCACCTGCAAAAAGATGGAAAGAAAGAGAAGCTAGACACAAAGGCAAACTTGAACAGGTGAAGAGGGAAGGCACATCAGTTCAAGAATACAATCCCAAATACCCATGCCCAGCTCATATCAGTTTTTTAAGAACTTTAGTATGCAGTGACAAATTTTCACAGGTTTTCAATGGTACATTGTTTCATCTATTAGTACCAGTTGGTGACTATACCATATTTTGGGAGCAGGGACAGGAACTGTGGCACAATCTTGTAACCATTTGCCTGCAGAATTACTTTTGTTTTTTTCCTCACTTCAGCCACATTTCCCAGATCACTGTCCTACTGGTGTGTAGATCACATATCAGAAATTTTTTCATAGCTTGGTGTGTTCATACCAGGATCACAAAAGAGGACTGGGGTGCTGCTACCTCTTTTTCTTATGCTTAAAAAGAAGAACATGTCTTTTACATAGATTTGCAGTTAGCTTTTCAAGTTAGTGTGATTACATTAACCCTGAGAATGATGACCTTGGGACTTCACTGAAAAAAGCAAATCCAAACAAAAGGCAGACAGGAGGGAACCATGTCCTGGAGTACATCTGGCACAGCTTTGCCAGGGAAGAGAGGGGATTGTCTTGCTCTGCTCTGCACTAGGATGGTGTCACCTTGAGTGCTGGGGGCAGTTTTGGTCACTGCTGAGTGCTCTGGAGGGGAAGCCTCAGCCTTATGAAGAATGGCTGAGGTCACTTGGCTTTTTCAGAAGTGGAGACCAAGGGGAGACTTCACTGTGATCTTCAACATCCTCATGAGGGAAACTGGAGGAGCAGGCACTGATCTCTTCACTCTCAGGACCGGTGATAGGACTTGAGGAAGTGGAATGAAGCTGAGTCAGGGAAGGTTGAGGTTGGATATTAGAAAAAGGTTTTTCACCCAGAGGTGGTTGGGCACAGAACAGACTCCCCAGGGAAGGAATCACAGCACTGAGGCAGTGAGCAGGGCCAGGAGGTCAACTCAGTGATCCTGATGGGTCCCTTCCAGCTCCACATATTCTATTATTCTATGAAACAAGACTCTGTGTTTAGCTCATTGCAGGACAGAAGATGTGATCTGAGAACAGTTTGGGTGAAATTCTCTGCAGAACTCTGGGTTAGAGGTGGAGTCAGTTCCCCTTCCATCTATGTGGCACAAGGAGAAGTGCTAGAAATCCCAGACTTCAATACACTTAGTTCTAGAGCACTAAAGTTTGTGAACAAAATTACTTTTTTAGATGTGAGTCAGAACATAAGACAATCTTAAACTTTCTGTGTAGAATTACCCAGTTTTCCCTAGGCAGTGTACTCTTGCTCACTAGCTGTTGGTATAGAAGTACAGAGCTTCATGATTTTCAGTAACTTCTTATCCATGAGTTGGCACTTTGTGAACTCTTTTAGGACAGTTGTATTCCCCATGGTAGAGTACGCTATGAAATATGTTCAGTGTGGCCCATAGGAAATGGGCAGTCAACTGATCAAAGTGTTCATGAGTATTTAGGTTACCTGAGATGCACTGAAGGTAAGAACAGGACTGTGTGAGGTTTGGTGCAGTATATAGGGGGGACAGCTACAATTATCAGCAGTGCTGTGCCTGCCTTGTAGAAATACTCCGCTGGCAACAATAAAGCTGTGTTAGCACAGCTCTTGTGTTAATAAACTCAAGTAATATATCATATGAGAAATAGATTAGGTTAAAAAAAAAAAACCACCAAAATAAAACAAGTATCATGGTTTGACACTGGCCAAATGCCAGGCACTCACGACAGCCACTCACTTGCCCTCACCTGCTACAGCTGGGTAGAGGAGAGAAATAAAAATTAAAGAAAGGGTTCATGAATTGAGATAAGGACTGAGAGAAAGCACTCCAAGGGCAAAACAGGCTCAACTTAGAGGTACAAAGTGAATTTATTACTAACAAAGTCAGAGGAGGATAATGAGAAGTAAAATAAGCCCTTAAAACCATCTTATTTCCCCACAGTCCCTCCTTCCTTCCCACCAACGGCACAGGAAGACAGAGTGTGGGGGTTTGGTCAGTATGTCACTCAAGATGATCTTCCGCTGCTCTGGGAGAGGAGTCCTTCCCCTGTGAGGCCGTGGGTCCCTCCCACAGGAGGCAGTTCTCCATGAGCTCCTCCAGTGGGGGTCCAACCTCACAAGCAGCAGCCAGACCTCACCTGCTGCAAAGGTGGGTCCCTCCTATGGGCAGTCCTCCCAAAACTGCTGTGACCTGGGTCTCTCTTCCATGGGGTGCAGTCCTCCAAGGACAGGCTGCTCTAGCCTGGAAGCAAGAGCTCTCTCTCTCCACCGGGTCTCCCACTGGACCACAGCCTCCTCCAGGCATCCATGTGCTCCATCATGGGCACCTTCCCCACGGGCTGCAGGATCTCTGCATCCCCCATGGATCCCCAGGGGCTGCAGGGGCACAGCTGCCTCAGCAAGGTCTCACCATGGCCTGCAGAGGAATCTCGGCTTTGGCACCTGGAGCAACTCCTCCCCCTCCTTCTGCACTGACCTTGGTGTCTCCATCTTGTTTTTTCCCTCACATGTTCCCCAGTCCTCCTCTTCTCTGACTTGGAAAATAAACTGTGTTCCACTATGTTTTGATTTTGCTCTTAACCATGTCATCACAGAGGTGTTACCAGCCTCTCTCATTGGCTCAGCTTTGGCCAGCAGCATGTCCATCCTCAGAGCCACCAGGGATTGGCTCTGCTGGACATGGTGGAAGCTTCCAGCAGCTTCCCACAGGAGCCACCTCTGTGGACCCCTCAACAAAAACCAAACTATACAAAATCAAGAGAACAAGAAAGGAATTTTGTGTCTCTCCCAGGGTCTTAGGATATTCAAGCATTACAAATTTATTCTACTGGCCTTTCTCAGTCACTGCAAGAACTTTCCACTTAATTCTGAAATCTTTGAAATCCTTCAGAATTAGACCCAAATCCAGATTGTTTCACCTCAAGCTGAACTAAATTTGCAAGAACATAACTTGTACTAGGAATAAAAGGTTGCTGCAAAATGAAAAAGGAAAGATTTCCATGGGACACATATCAGACAGAATTTCTTTAATAATTATGAGCATATGACTCAAGGGACAGTAGATATATAAATGCTTTGGTTTGGGTTAAGAGTTTGGTAGCTCCAACTTTTTGGCACTGTATTCTCCTATGTTATTGTCAGAGGTTATTTACATATATGTATTGCCAGTTTAAATAGTTTGTCTTAAGCTGTTTATACCAGTATGTTCCTTGTCAGTCAGTATATGCAAAATGCACAGTTGACCCTGGATATTACAATGATGTAACTTTCTGTGACAGGTGCCATACCTGAAGTTCAAGAATCTGAATAAAAGGAATATTTTATTTTAAATATCCATGGTTTCTAAAAGCTAGAATATATCTCAAAATAATCCATTAAAATCCATCAAAATTAAAAACTTAATTGCAGCATTCCAAAGCTATAGGAAGTAGTCATTACATGACTAATATGGTAGTGCAGAAACATAATAAACTTAAAAACCTTAGTTTGCAAAAATTTTGCTCAGGACTTAGTCGAGAAAGTAAGGTACAATGTGAAAAGGTAAAACATCTAAAAACTTTTTTCCTGGTCATCACAGAAGTTTCAGAACTACAACCCTGCTTAAAACACATTGGTCCAGACTGCAGAAACAACACATACCTGGCAACACATGATGAAATACAGTATTTTACAATTCAAATAAACTACACCATACCCTTATTAACATGGCTGAGACTCATACCAAGGAAATGTGCAACCCAGTTCTTTGTTCAGTCCAGACATCAGGAGACCTGCTTCCATTCCTTTCTTGAGACATTTATGCTTTAAGGAAAATATTTTGAGCCATTCATGATCTATGAGGAACATCAGAACTATACTTTTGGTTTTGCTCATCGCCACATATTTGGATACTGGACAGGGTCTGACTTGGCAATGCACCAACTAAACTCCTTTCCTCTTCACCTAGCAAACCTAAAGAATGTATTTTGTGATAGCTCAACCCACTCTTGAACTCTTTCTTTTAATAAAATCCCTATGAATTATTTTCTTAATTTACATGAATCTTCTGCATTTGACACATTATAATAAGTAGAAAAGATGTCAAATTTTGTGGGCAATTGAAGGAAATAAGCAGAATTTGAACATGTAAAATCTGAGGAAAAATCTGAGGAAAAATCTGAGGAAAAATATTGTAAACTCTAATATCACATGGGGAATTAATGTTCAATAATTTAACTGTTCATTTATATGCAAAACACTCATCTACTTAAATATCAGTCCACCTCTGCTGAATGGCAAACTCATTTGTTTCAATAAAAGAAAAAAAAAGTCAATAGAGCATAACAAACTGGAAAAAAAAAAAAAAAGGAAAAAAGAATACCAGAACACATGTGATAATGACTCAGCCAATTCAAACCAATTATATCTGAAAGGAGTTGGTGCAAAGTTCTCTTAAATTACGTTTTCTATGACAAATTACACACTACAGGTTTTTGCCTTCTACTATTCAGGCTAGTGCCTTTTTGAAAGATTCCCCTCATAAGATAGTTAAGAAGGGCCAAAGATTTACTTTAGTTTCTGTATGTTTGCAAATAAAATTTACCTCATGCAGAGACTAAGAATTTGGCTGGAAAATTGGAAGCGTCAGACTGCTTGAATAATTAAAAAGAGAGAATTGTACTATAAATTGTTTCCCAGCTTGTGTTAGTTGCTTGAAAGAAAGAGAAGAAAACAAACAAAGTAATAATTTGTGGGGTGGAGGAGAATTTTTATTTCTCTGTGTGCTCTTGAGCTACAGAACAAAAGCTAGTTCATTTTAATCAGAAAACAATTCTGTTCTAACACCAAAATCTTGATAGGGCCTTCATTATTGTGACTGCTTCACATATGTG
Source organism: Molothrus aeneus (assembly GCF_037042795.1). Taxonomy (NCBI): domain Eukaryota; kingdom Metazoa; phylum Chordata; class Aves; order Passeriformes; family Icteridae; genus Molothrus; species Molothrus aeneus. The sequence continues at coordinate 98,598,730 of NC_089648.1, read as the reverse complement.
GCCTTAATTTGCCTTCACAATCACATATAAACAAACCTATGATTCAAACTCTACGTTCTTATCAGCTATAAAGTTTGTTACTCAATTTAGATTAACTCAGGGATATGAGGAAGGTCTATGAATTTTACTCACTAGTGTTCCAAATCATAATTATTTTTTTAAAAAAGCAGACAATGACCAGATTCTTGTAAAATTTGTTTTATATAAGGAAATAAGGAAAGCAGTTTTTAAATAAAAAGGATACTAACTAATTTTTTTCTGTTGATCAGAAAAGCATTATAAAAGGTAATATTGAAGAAAAGTGCACAACTTCTGAAACTTAAGATGCTACCCAGATCAGTAAGATAATATTTGTTTCATTCATGTTTGGAATGCATTAAATTTAATACTTCAGTATGCTTGTAGAGATAAGCAAAGCTTTTTCTCTCCTTAAAGTAACAATATTAAACACATTGTTAAGCTAGCTGCATCCTTAATCAGTATTTCAATTAATTCATGTCCAGACATCATTGCCTTCTTCATCAGACATTCAAAGCTCAAGGTACAAAGCATTTTAGATAAATCATACATCTTTGAACTTTAGTATTATAGGATATCAGGTTCTGGTATCTTTACCAGAGCAAAAATTAATAAGAACTGGCTCAGGGGCTATACATAAGTTGTTGCTGTGATGAGTTATACAACCAGAGTTTCCTTATACTTGTTTTATGAGTGATATCTGCACTGTTACTTCCAAAATATTAATTATTTATACATTGCTGTAGAGTAGGTAAGCAGAGTAGAATTTTCTAACTATCTCTGGTAATATGACAACAATTCTCAGTTTTTTTTTTTTTGTTTTTTCATTTTATTTTTTATGAGCAAATGAACCCCTAAACTATATTTCTAATTAGAGTATAACAACTCCGAAGTGAGCTACTTCTAGGTTCTAAATAAAATTTGCTTTAATTCAATAATTTCAATCAAAAAGACAAAATGGTACTCGCCAACTATATTTTTTGAACTCTTAAGAAAAGATAAATGCTAGAAAGCTTAAGGAAGAGCTCTGTTTTTTTCACAGGCCAACACAACTGCTGAGATAGTAATAATAATAATAATAATAATAATAATAATAATAATGGTTTATTTTTAAAACTGATGAGTTTTTATAATGATCAGGAATGGTTATACAAATTGCTAAAATATTCTGAGTTGTCTGCTAGAGCAAAACATTAGTAATAAGGGCTTTCAATTTACTTGGGAAATGAAGAACAGAAGACAATTACTAAAACCAGGAAAAGAGCCTCCAAATAAATCTAGAAGGTCACATTTATTAACAGAATATAATAATATAAAACACCTAGATAAAAGCCTCAGTGGTTATGAAAGTAAAATTAATATATTAGCATAAGTTTTACACAGGTATTAGATTCAGTGTGATAGATTCTGAGATATGGCAAAAACTCAAGAATAAAATTAGAGACCTGAAACTGGCAATTAGGATCACATTTTACTCTTGGATTTAAATGCATGACTCATATGTAAAACCAAACAAATTTAAATATCTCTCTTGGTACTTAAGTGGAAGGTATATCTGATATTGCAGCCCTGAATAATGGTAGTGTGAAAGAAAAGAGAAACAAATGACAATTCTTCTCTCTTCTCTTCTCTTCTCTTCTCTTCTCTTCTCTTCTCTTCTCTTCTCTTCTCTTCTCTTCTCTTCTCTTCTCTTCTCTTCTCTTCTCTTCTCTCATTTCAGCACGAAGGAATTTATGTGTCTTCACAGTCATCCGTGAAGTACTGAGATCAAAGGACATTATTTAGAAGTGAGATTATACTACTGTAGATCTTAAAACTTTCCAAATAAGAATAGAGTTCAATTCTTAAGTCTTTTTAACAGCAACTTCAAAATTTTGTTAAATGGGCTTTTCTTTAAGTAAAAATACAAATTAACAGAGAATAGGCACAAATATTCTTCAATTAAATTTAGTGGCAGTGCCTTTCCAGCTATTTTCACAAATAGTGAAAGGTCTGCAGGTTAATTGCTTTCCACAGCACCATCTTAACAACAGTTCTGCACTACAGCTGCTGGTGTAACCTCTATATCTGCCTTCCCACTCTTCAGGTACCTCAGGAAATTTTTGCTGAACACTTTGGAGTTGAACATTCAAAACTGGGTTTAGAGAATAATGGTGACTATGGCTGTAACTTTAAGATTACTTATAAATATACTTTTTTTTACAATCTTAGTTAATTCAAACTTTTCTTGCAATATTTTCTCAGCACATGACAATCTCTATATCAAACTGCCTAAAGGGGAATAAAGAAAGTTCTGGAACCATGTGAATAATTTGACACATATTAGAAAAGTCCATCTATTGTCCTTAAATAGCCTTAGTAGGGCCAATTAGTGGGCAGTAGATGGAAACCCAAGAGGCTCCAAACGTAGCTCCAATACTGAACCAATTTGTGAATGGTCATGAAAGATAATGTCAATTAATTATGTTTTGTCAATTAATTGTGTTTTGTTGAGTCCCTCTTAGCTGGGATATTGTAGTAAAAAATTACTTGTGTGAAAGGTTATAACACAGATGTGGTGGCGTTGTTGTGAGTTTAAATTCAAACAAAATGCTTATTTCCCACTGACAGAAAGCCTAGAATCAACCAGCAATAAGAAAAGCTTTGAAATCTCTTTCTTGTGATGTTTTCTTGTTTCTCAGCTCCATCATAAAAGATCTGAAGACAAATTGCACCTTCTCCTGCAGTTAGCGAACACCATTTTCTTCTTCTATTGGCCTCAACATGTCATAAGCTACAGTCTTGTTTCTGCTGTGTAACTGAATGGCCTCATAAATTACAATTTAGATCCAATTCTACTGATGATACAGGTACCAGAAGAAATAGGACTTAACTAAACCCTTTCTGAATGTAAGTTACCAGCAATAAAAAAGCAGGGGTGTGGAAAAAAAAGGTCTTTTTTCTCAGCAAAGGTAGAAGTAACTTTTAATACAAACCTGAACAAATGAGTAAGAAGAATAAAAGCACCTTCCACATCATGGCTCTCCACATATATAGACTGGATAATTGGATAAACTTGCATGCTATAATTTTTTAGAAACATAGTTATTTTCCATTTAATAATAGAGGTAATTTTTTAATGTATATTTCTCCTTTTTTCTTCAAAGGATACAGAGCATCTAATTTATTAGGAGATGGAGCATTTTGTTTCATTAAAAAAATCTAATTAATAACATCTGTTGAACTATCTTGTTAAAAACAAATTGTTCCAAGTCTAATATTATAATTACAAACGAACATTTCAGTGTATAACCTGTGTGATTATTTCCATTGCTTAGGTCTTTTTGTTTTTGGCAAAAAATGTCACAACACAAATGACAGTCTGCTGAAAACAGACATTAATTCTGAAATTGTAATAAGGGAGGCCTGGATTTTTGTTTCATTGCATTTCAGTATTAGAAACAAAACATTTCTGTTTTGGCTTTTATAATGAACACATCTATGCTGATAAGTGCAGCAAGTCACACCTTTATTCTGTCCACATAGTGAAAGGTCCAGATATGTGAATCTAATTTTCCATTTTCCTGACTCTAAGCCAAGACATTTGCAGCAATTTCTATAGCCACGCAGCAGAAAAGGAGGAAAAGGGTAAAAGCCACAGCAGGGAAACAATCCATTTCCTCAGCTGGAACTGAGGAGATATAGTGCCCTGGTAATGCAGCTAAGCAGTTTCTAGACTGAATCTGGTCATTGTCCAGAAACCTACAGCTAGATTTATGGAAGCAGAATTCAGTTGGAGACTAACATAGGAGTGGGATTGAATTGAGGGTTAAGATACATAAATTTGTGCTTGGTGCCTACATTCCATTAGATTCAATAAAGATTGGGGTCATGATTTGGTTGAATATATGGGTGTGCTCAGGGCCATTGGCGATTAAATGGGATGTTCAGGACAGCCAGACATGGGTGGCAGAAATGAGGCCCTTTCTGGAGCAGTGGTCACAGGTCAGATGCCCTAATGGAGGAGTCATGAAGTAGCCTTGAACAGCACCAGATGTTGAGGTTTAGGTAAGAGAACTCACCCCCAGTCTGCACAGCAAGGGGAGGCACGGCCATCCATTTCTCTATCTCTTCCTCTCTTGAACTTTCTCTTGCTCCCTCTTGCCTTCTTTCTTTTCTGTGTCAGAGGAGACAGATGGTTTCAGATATGGCACTATGCAGTCATTATTGAAGCTCACTTGTGTTCTCTAAATTAGTCAAACAGTTGTGTGAGTCTGTGAGCCACAGAGGAGTCATGCAATGTCCTACCATCCAGAGTGTGTCTGCAGTATCTGTTTTTGCAGGACAACTAACTGAGTGATGTAGGTTGATTTTGACTGGCTGCCAAATACCCACTCAGCTCCTCTGTAACGTCCCTTTTCAACAGGATAGAGGGAGAACACAAGCTAGGAAAGCTCCCTTAGCAGCTACTGTCATGTTCAAAATAGCCGTGACTTGGGAAAAATTAATTAAATTTATTGTCAATTAAAAAAATTAAAGTGGCGTGGGAAGGTGAGAAACAAGGAAAAAACTCCTCCAAACCACCTCCCTTCCTCCCTCCTTCCCAAGCTTAGCATCATTCCTTCATTCTCAACACTTCTTCAGGATTCATTACTGCATCACTTTTAGTCCTGTCACAATTAATTACTTTAGCTGGCAATTTGAAAGATTCTCAATGTGTCATTGAGAGAAGCAAACACTGTAAGCAGTTTAAATGTTCTGGGCTCTTGAGTGCCTGAGAGTGATTGCACAGACAAACATAAATAGGTCTTAAATAGTGAAATTTCAGCAGTCTAGGAAGAGAATAAAAATTTTATTTTCTCTCATGTAATAATCTGTATTCCAAAGCTATGGCACTCCTTGCAGAATGAAATATATTTCTGTGTCTTTAGAATCTGCATTGATCCAGGATTTTTCAGTGAGTGTTAGTAATTAAGCCAAAGTCTTGGCCACTGCATCTGTCCTTTGGGTGTTTGATTTAGCTTGCAGATACACAAAGCTGTTTACCAATTTGTAAAAAATGAACAGTATTTGATTTACTTTGTATAAAAATTTCCTCATAGAGTGCTTTTGGGCAAAAAGTATAATTTCCTCTCTCTATCTCTTAAAATCTTTTTGCTCAAGGTAACATCATTCTGGCTGTTTTTACACTGTGTGTATGGAACACCTGAAGATAATAATCTTTTCCAGGGGAAGACAAACAAGTCAATAGATCTTCAATTAAACATTATCATCTTAAAAACATATAAAGGCTTTGTTTTTTTCAACTCTTTCTTGTGCCCATCTGATGGTATCTCATAGCCAGAAAATTTCATCTACTCCTCCCCATTATTCCTCACCTGAGGTCATGATCTTGTTTTTTTGATATGATAACCATTTTCACAGCAACAAATTCTGATGGCAAAGGCATATAATGGTTTAGCTTAGAGAAAAAGTATCAGAAACAGTTGAATTTGCAAAAATTGAAAGACAGAACTTGTTTACAAGTAAATACCTCGCTAATAAAAATGCATCAACAAAAGGTTTCTACCTTAACATAAAATGGGATGTATTACTCCAAAATATATTTCAGCATCAATGAGCTTTTCAGGTTACACACCAATCAAAAGTGCTGCATTTTTTGTAAGTAAATATTAGTAGAAATTTTAATTCTCTTGAGAATGAATATATTTCTAATAACATTAATTAAAACCTTCAATAAACACTGTTAAAAATAAAAGTATTATTACATGTAACAACAATAAGAGTAATTTATACACTGGTGGCCATAGAAACTTTTGATCTTTTACATTTGCACAGTACATATATTGTCAATTATGGAAAACACTTTGGTATGTATGCCTTTGGAAACCTCTTACATCATGCCATACATTTATAGTACATTTTCACTACAGTAGCTACAGATCTCAGGCGGCTTTTCCAGGTGTAACACTTGAGAACATGGAACTCTTTCCTGATAAGTGGTTCTGAAATCCCACAGAATTGGGTGTTTTCACAGCATATGCAACAACAAAAATATACTAATTTAAAACACTAGAAAATATAGCCATTGTTTGTGTTTGTCTTGGGTACCAAATAATATTGGAATTTACAGGAATGTAAGAACTGGTTAGACTGTTTCAGCTACTGTTTTAAAGGAATAGCAACCAAGTTCCTATTGTAATCTGACACAAAACTCTGCTTAATCAATGACCTATTCAAGCACAGTTGTTTATCAAACTGGAATAATAAATGATATGGTGATTTTATATTCAGTGCCTAAGAAGTGATTCAGGAGGCAATTCTTTGCTTATCAAAACACACACCACATTATACAAAATATTGATTGACTCTCTGAACTAAATTAAGGAATGGCTGAATCAATCAGGATGATACACAAGTTACTGCTTTTCTAGTAAAGAAAGCATGCTGAGCATCAAAATGCAAAAAAACTTCTGCCATCTAATAATTAGTGTGGGGTGAGATTGTGTCATGAGGAATAGCATCTGGGGTAGTATTTTGGCTATTTTCACAGTCATCAGGGCCTTTTTGTGTCACTCACAATGATCAGCACCTGCTGAGGACCCCACGTCCTGAGGGACATCTCAGGACACCCCTTCAATTCTCCTTCCTGCATTCAGGACTTCCAAAGTGATGCTACTGTGCCAAGAAGATCTTCATCACTCTGTTAAGCTGCACTGTGTAATCTCTCTCTTTGAATTACTCTGTCACTCTTCAGGTGAGTACAGAGGAGGCCAGGGAAAGAGTGTGCTAAGGAAGGAGCCCATCTTGCAAGTTACCATCAGTCCCTGACCCAAGCTGGCAAAGCCAGGAATGCCAGTAGTGTCAGGACATTTCTCTATTGGTGTAGTGAGTTCCACATTTAATGAAAATCCTTGAATTTTGTGAACTGAGCTGGGGGGGGGGGGAATGTAATAATAATGAATTGCAAGCCCTTATTCAACTGACAATGGCAGCTTAGTTTCAATTATTTATAACACTTCATAATGTGCTAATAAATGTTCTTTAGTAGCATGTCTTGAAAATGTAATGAAGTCTTAGTAAAATAAAACCCCATTAAAGCATTCAGCTATTAATTCTGTGTTGACAAAAGGAAAACATAATCTGTTTTTATGACAATGTGTTTCTCTTATCTCTTCCATGGTATTTGTCTGTTTCAATTATTTATCAGCATTGTTTCTAACTTTTCTGAGTTTTAAGTGTATTTCCCTTATTCCAAAGTAAATTAATACCTTATTTTGCTGTGCCTATCAAAATCTCTTGATCTGAAGATTGAAAAGAAGAATTTATAATACCTTGAAACTAACTTCTTCTATCCCTTCTTTATACCTGCTATGGCTGTCAGTTCCACTACACTTTTCTGGAATTTACAATGAAAGAAAAAAGTAGCATAGACACAAATAGTTACACAGAAGAGTGTGGAGTTAGAATTAACTTTGTATAGGTATCACAAATCTAATTTCATATTCTATTTAAAATTTCTAATGTTGAATGCATTTCAAATGCATTGTGCCAGCAATCCTTCAGTTTGAATGTTCAAGTCAGGATTTATGTGCTGCCTTGCCTCAGAGCACTGTCTTAATTTTCTGTTTGCTGGGTGCCAGGATATAATCTTGGGAGAGTTGTATAATCAGTTCTTAAGAAAAAGAAGGTCTTTAGGGTACCACCCTAAAAAAACTTTGATGCAAACATGGAGCAGTTAAATTCAGGAAATAGTGAGGATTAAACAGGGTGTTCTGCTTCCTTTTATCATACCTTAGATTCTTTCTTCTATCAAAATCCATGACCTGAGGGTACTTATCTACACCTGCTTTTCAGAGGACAAGATCGGACATTATTTAATTCTTTAAAGCAAACAAACAACTGAGGTAAGAGGTAACACAATGCCTAGACTTTCATGATGCTGAAAGTCTGTTCACAGTCAACTATGGTAATCCTTTATGAGTTGGCTATAGTAGTCATCAGTTTGTAAGAAATACTATCTGATGTTATGAAATCCTACAAGAAGAACATTGAGCACCTTCCATTATATAAGACCATTTTGTCAACCTCTTTTTGTCTCCTTTGTGCATCAAAGCATTCCCTATCAATACCTCTTTATGGTTATGCTGTTAGTAGGACACCAAAAACTGAAAAATCACATTCTGTTGAGAATGCCTGTTGGACAACCAATACAAAAGGCTGCATAGAAGGACACACAGACTAGATAGACTCCTCAGGGGATGTAGGGCCATCCTCTTCCTTTGAACTGTGCCAATGCACTGCAGCCAAATCTCATGCCCATTACCTTTTCTATCTGCTATTTGTGCACTTTCTTATCACTCTGCCATCAATTAAGAATAAAAGCAATAAGGCTCTTCTGACTCTTTTGTCTGAGTACTACAGGCTAGTCTCAAATCTTAGAGTGGGAAAATGAAATGTAGTTTAGAGCCTTGGTATAACACAGAAACATGTTTAAAAAGTCTTTTTGTATAGGTAATGCTTTTTTGTGTGTAAAAGCTACTTTGTGTGTGCTGTCAATAATCATGTTCATACACTCCCAACAACAAATGAAGAAGTTTTTGCCTGCTTGAGAAATCATAATATAACTATAGATTCTATGTGCTTCAAAATAATGTATAATCAGTCAATGTAATATTTTCAAATTATTTAGTAAATGCACAAAGATAGATCAGACATTTGATGATACTGAAAGCTCAGCAGTGGGTAAAATTGATTGAATGCACTTTGAGCATGAATAAAAGAGTTTATGATTTATTGACTCTTTGTAGATTAATCTGAGGCCTCATTAAGCAAGGAAGCAGAATAGTAAACCTGATTTGAAGGAAAATTAAAAATGGTCCTACAGCAAGGAAAAAGAATTACATCTCACTTTTTGCTATTAGATATTTTTGGCAACTTTCAATGATCTTGAAAGGTAAAACCTGTAAGCAATGGGAAAACCCAGTGTCCATTGTGTCAGACTTTCTAACAATTCTATTATTTCCAAGCATTGAAAAATACTCAAATAAATAAAAAATAAAGATCAAATAGTTTGGAATACTATGCTATTATTTTTTTTTTTAGATTCATCCACTTATGGCCAAATTTAGTACCTCAGACTTACCAGTCCAGTTTTCCTTGCTATGTGCTTGTTTTGCATTTTGTTAGATAATTTGAGTTTGATATGTAGCACTGATTTCTTGACATTTGCTATCTAGATCTGAATTTTGTAACTTGAGGATTTGTTTCTTTCACATTAAATCGCAAGTCTATTTTGCTTTCAGTGGACAATAAAGAGAACCAAGATTATTTTTCTGCTGCATTCACAAAAGGTGCTTAGAGGACACAGACAGATCTTTTGTGACTTTCCAGTGAATTTTAGATTTCAGTTTGTTTACTCAACTTGTACTGGTCCAATAGAAAAATATGTAAGACAAATCCCTTGTAATTATTTATTTGGATATCAGGATCCTAAGGGCAGTCATGCAATAATAGTTGTTAAAAATGTTCATGATAAATAAACCTTTTATTTTCTCATAATGTTGTTGTACGGACAAGTGCTGAAGCACTTTTACTGTGCTGATAGTTAAATATGTAGGCATATATATTTATGATATACAAGAACATAATATAAAAAATAATACCTAAGAGTTACACCCATAAAATACCGAGTGGGAGTTTTCTACCTGGGCTGATATATTCAGAATGCACGAAGGAACAGAACATTACTCCCAAAACTCCAAGCAAAAAAAGAGTAACTCCTCATATTTCCTTACTTTGTTTTATACAGAATATTAAAGAAGCTTGCAGGAGCCCTCACCCTGGAAAGAAATATTATACAAAACCTTAGATGATATTTCCTTCTACTAGGTCATCTTGACAAATAAAAATTTTCTTTGAGAATTTGGTGCTCTTAATTTGCATTAAAAAGTGATATAAAGCAATGTAATCTTCCAGTTTCTCTTACTGGGAATGTTGAACTTGAATTTTGATTGGGAAAAAAAAGACTATCACCAGCTACTTCAAGATGATTCAACAAAATGATATAACATATAGCTTTATATATGAATGTTGTCTGTGAAAGAAGAATACAATAAATTTGCAAAGACATCAGTAAAATTGACAGGTTATGAAGGTAATGTTTGAACATGAGAAATTCAGAAGTTCAGAAAAAAAATTATTTTACTCAGAAAAGTTAGGAGGGATTCAGGAAAGAGAAAGAAAAAAGCAGAAATCTTGGAAGACATCCCTTTAAAAAGTTGGAAGATCAATTAAACACACAGAGGTTAATCCAAGTGAGAGACTGTTACAAATGAATTATTTGCTACTTACATGGAAAGATGAGAGGAGAAGAGCAAAAAAGACAAAGAAAATAAATCTGTAAAAGATGAGTAAGCAAAGCTGTGGAGTGAAGAGTGAATCAGAGCAAGTTTGTGGTAACATCTATATTCAGGTATAGGATAAGGTGTCCTCAGAATAATCCTGCTTCTACTGGATTATGTATCACTGCAATCCTCCAATTCTAAACCTGGCTCTTGAAAAAAACATTTCATTTGGTTTGTAAATCAAATATTTATTTCTTATTCCTGTGTTGATGTCTTGGGTTCAGGGAATGGATGCCAAAGGAACACTTCACTGTTTTTCTTTTATTGTCTTATTTCCTTAACATAAAATGACTACCATCAAGGATAGTGTGGTGGTAAAATTATTAATATACAAGATATGAGAGAAATGTTTAATTTTATCCTATCTAGAAAAATCACTCTTTGACTAAAAACTGTCAGTGACCATCTCTAAGCTAAGGTGACAATTGGTGTGCCACCCCTACAGGCTCCACCAAGAGCCATCTCTCCATATTGTCATATTATTTACTGTTTTGTCCCTTCTTAGGAATTGTTTACTGTTTTTTTCTTTTTCTCTCATGGTTACACTGAAGGGTTTTACTAACATCATAATTATATAATATGCATCATGTTGGGAAAAGATTTTTTTCCTTCTTTTAATGTTTTACTAGTAGGCTTTAACAAGGTTATAGATACCAGCCCCCAGTGTTATGATACAGTTTTAATTTAGAGGAAGATGACCATTATTGCACTGTAATTCTTTCTTGCAGATTTATGGAATCATAAACCTGATGGTGCTTTAGGGATGCTTTTAAAAGGAAACAGCAGGAACAACAAGGGAAATGTTGGAAAGAAAAGTATTGTTGGATACTGTAGAAGTTTTTTCTGTTTTGAGGGAAGAATCAGAATGCCTGTAACAAGGGAATGATAATCCTGAGATACAGCATATTTTGGGCAATATTATGATAAGCTTTACCAGTATTTCCTGCTAATTTATTCCCTATATGGCATACACTCTTCTTGTCATTACATGCCTTCCTTTCCTGTTAGCAAAGTTTTGTGCCAAGAGTTCTTCTGTTGTGCTGTGACTTTCTAATACGTTGGAAAACATCTTTAGGTTCACCACAGGTGTCTCATAAATTTTTCTTGCAATAAAATGGACAAGAATGTGACTGAGATGTTGTTTATTTTGATTTAAGGGATTGGCCTGTCTTAGCAGGTTTTGTATGCTTATTATGCCTGATAATTTACGGTTCTTTCTGGACTCAATTGTCTGTTTAGACATTGTATTGCCCATTTATGTACGTTTGTGTTTAAACAGAATTCTAGGAAGTTTATATCTTGTTTTCCCCCAACATCAGCAGCATAGAAAATGATTAGAAATGCAATATAAAATTGGACCTTGGCAGTAAAAAAATTGGTTTGATTTTGAGAGTGGTCATATTTACCTTAGTAGTAAAACTATCATAAAATTGTTTCCATATTTATAGTATTGTTCTAGCATCATCTGTATTCTTATCTGAATACCTAAAATGTATAGACAAGACATCAGTCATTAACCCTAAAAAAGAAAGTATTTCCAGGGAGACACTCTGAATTTAGAAGCAAGATAAAAGCTTTATGACTCAAAGAAAAAAATCAAATGCTTTTTTTTTTTGCTTTTTTTTTTTTGTAGCCACAAGCATCATATTTACTCAAAGTACTGTAACAATAAAAGCAAATATCTCTTAGAGGAAGTTAGGACAAAAGCTGTCAGAGAACTGGGTAGTAAATAGCCCTGAAATTGTTTTCTCTTCTTCATTTCAAAAGCTGAAGGCAAAGGATGTTTGACCTTTTACAAATGGAATGGTTTCCTGCAGGTCATGGAGCTGTATTGAGTGCTGCTGGTCATGTGCAACTTGATGCAATCATTAGGAATGGTGAAACCATGGCTGCTGGCACAGCCTCCTGCATAAGGAGGATTTCTAAATCGGTGACATTTGCTTGCTTCAGTCCCCCAAAAGTTGGAATGTGTCTTTCTGCTTCCTCCATTCAGCTGCATTGCCAGAGTTTTTTGACAGGCGTTGCAAATTAAATAGTGTGATTGTTCTACATGACCCAGAAAGTGTAAAAGGGTCAAGGAGAGAAATGTGAAATACAAGCAAAAAAGCTGCTCTTAAAACTGTGATATCTATACTCCATTAGTTTTCACCTTGACAAATTAATGAAATATGAATGATATTTCTATTCAACCTTATATTACAACTTATGAATATTTTAATGAATGTCATATAACCTGTAGGCTAAATTTTGCTCCCATTGAGAACAATGGAAATTTTTACTACTACTCTCAACACACTAAGACTTGACTCCACTTTACAGTTAATTTATATCCTGCCTTTTGTTAAAAATTCTTGCTTGGATACTGGTTTCTTTCCATGTAGCTGGTAACATTAATGAATTAGTTATCTAATGAAATGGATAGCTAATTCATTAATGCCAAGTTGGTTTTTTTTTTATTTTCTCATGCTTTCTTAAATTTCATTTTTGCTGTGACCACTATAGAAGTCAAACAACTAGGTTGTGCAACAGTGGAAAGTATTTGAGCATACATATATATATATATATATATATATATCCCTACCACTATTAGGAACTATAGACTTAGGAAGTATCTAATAAATTCTGTCAGGCAGCACTTCTTTCAACTTTTTGTCTGTTTTACCCATATTTTTTTTTTTGCAATTACTCTAGACTTGCAGTGGAAACTCACAGGAGTGAGATACCATGTGTTAAATGATCCTGACCCTTAAACTGCAGCACAAGTGCTATCATAATAAGCTCCATAGTGGTAAAAATAACATCTTAGTAAAAGGCACATGCTAAACCCAGGAATATTTTAACACACTGTGAAAGATGGTTAGTTGAGTCCATGGAAATGTGTTGTTAGAAATATATGAGAACTGATGAATTTCAATTTTATGTCATGATAATTTAATTATTGAATAATTGTTTTGGGAGGCATTTATGAAACCACAAAAACAGTTTCTCTGGTCTCTTGCTGACAGTGATTCAGGATTCACAAACTATGTGTCCAAGTCCTCTGAAAGACCCTATCAGATAGTTTTGCTTAAAGCACTAATTTCACCACTAAAGACAGGACTCATTATGCCCTTCACTGAAAAAATGCAGTCAGAAGAGATTATTTGTTTATGCAACCTATTACTTAAGTAGCAACAGAGTGGTTAGAGCACTTAAAATAAGTGGAAGAAAAGTTTGGCTGCCTACAATCAGTACCAAAACTACAATAAAAAAAGGACATTGTCCTGTTCATTTGCCTAGTGTCTTGTGGCAGTTTATGAATGCAAGTTTGCAAGCAGATTTCATGCAGGAGTAAACAAAATAAGTCCTTCTAATAAGAAATTTCATTATGGCTGAGACAATGGTTTGAATTTTGATCTATTCTCTATTTGTTGACAGCATAGCCCTTGATGGCAAAACTCCTCTAAATCCCAAATCTATTATGCAAATAATAGATGTGCACTGAAAATCAGGAAATACATGTGTGTCTCATGACCCAAACATAGCCATGACAGTCATGTTATAACTGTGCACAGAGGTATATAGAGACCATCAGTCTCATATATGTAGGACAAAAGAAGCAATACTGGTTTCAGGATGATATTGCTCCATCTAAGGGTACAGTCCACCTCATGCCTTCACGTTCTTGGGAACAGTGACATGTCTGCTTTCCCCTTCAACACAGCTGTGAGATCCACGTGCATGTCAACGTATGGCAATCCCAGACTCATTTAGGGCCAAGATGCCCATGGGGAATCTAAGTGTGATGACTGGTCACACAAAGTCTGTGGCAGCTGCTGAGGACAGCTGAAGGATTTATAAAAGAGCTCTGTCTTTTGCAGCCAAGCAAGTCACTGTAACTGAGCCCGTGGCACACACCAGCCCTGGAATGGCTGCTTTGTATGAGGATTATGTTGGAAAACTTAAGTAATGAACAACGTGGCAATTTTGGGTGCTCTGGTTAACGCTTCACATATCCAGAAGATTTGAAGCTGCTTCAGGATTGCTAACTTTGTATAGTTTGTCTCAAAGAATGAGGATAAGACAATAATGGGCCTCAGGTACTGTCATGGTTTCCCAGGAACATTCATGAGAAGAGCAGCAGAAGCGAAGCAGGAACAAAACCACTGGAATTGGTAGTATGAATAACAGACTGTACATTTTTACAAAGGCTAAGCAGAATTTTCCAGCAGGTATCAGGTATGTTAACAGTGCTAACAGGTTCATATGCTATCCATTATGTAGACTGACATGTAGACATTTTTCTTTAAGTCATTTATGTTGAAATGTCCTTTAATTTTTACAGAGGAACTCTGAAAGAAAGATATCTATTTACATGTTCACATAGTAGATACTGAAGCCTAATCCTCACTAAAACACTCAATAAACTAATCAAGCAAATGAAAGTCAGATGGGGAAATGTTGATCTCCCTACAATCTTGCTGACCTCTGTGGTTTTTTGGATTAGTTTTTTCTACTGTATCTTGTAAGTATTTTTCCTCTTGCATCTTGTTTTATCATCACCTCATCAGATGGCAGAGAAGTTTGTGAGTTTTAGCCCCCATGAAAGACTAAAATAAAAAATTATCAAAAACCTCTTCAAACATCACCATTACTTTCTGCTAAGAAATTGAGGAGATCCTGCCTCAGAAAAGAAAAAATAATATTAATAATTAATTTAATATTTTAAAAATATTTTCTTGTACTATTTTAGATCAACCTTTAGAGAAAATTTAATACAGTTTTAAAATATCCCTTCTGAAGAAATACTACCAACTTAAGAAGCAAATTTGAAAGGCTCTAAGTTATTGTGCAAAATCTGTTGCCATCAAAAGCATCAATACTGTTATAGATCTTTTCTGGCACATCATTAAAATCCAAATATCACTATAGAGAAATAATTCTGTTTACTTCTTCTAACTTTTAAATGATAACAAATCCTTCTCAAAAGAATGTTAATGTAGGTTTTTACAGAAAATGCAGAATACATTTTGTTTACATCAAGAATGAAAGAATAATTTTTCAAGTTACTATGTACAAACTTCCTCCTCTCTGTAGCATTTGAAAACTCTGGCTAAACTCCCCTGAAGAGAGTCAGTAAGATTAAGCAAAAATAATTGTAATAGCCTCTAAGTATTTTTTCTGAAAGAATTCTGTAGTCACTCACTTTGCTATTTTCTTTGTTATGCACTTTGATTTCCATTCCCAAAAGTCATTAAAAAAAAAAAAAAAAAGGAAAAGAAAAAAAGTGCTTTTTGCAGTGACATATTGGCCTAGAATTTGAGTTTGCAAATTATATGTAAACATTGGGAAATTCTTGTTAGCTGCATTGGAACTTCTTCTAAGATAAGCATTAAGATATATTGTATTTGATATTACTCAAGAGGGTGCAGGTAATCTGCATAGATTTGCTACTGCCTCTCAAAACAACAGGAAGAAACAAATTCAACTGCAATTTCAAAAAAGGCAGTGAACTCCCCAGGTGAACTTCTGACTTAAATTTACTTATAATTTGGCTTTTCCTCCCTCCTTTTGGAATTCTTTCAATAAGATATGAAGAGAAAAACAAAGATTTCATCATTCAAATAGATTCCACAGTGTTAGATTTCAACTCTTCTCTAGCTTTTAGAATCCATAATAGGAATGGTGACCTGTTGTGCTCAAGTCATCTGAGATCTGTGAAAGTTTTTGGTCTGCATTAGGCAGCATTAAGTGGCATAAAGTGTGCCTCTGCTGTCCCTGGACTATGGACCCCTGTTCCACAATGGAGTGAGCTGTGGATGGCTACTGTCTTTGATGTGTGAAACTTCTCCTGGGCTTTCTACTCCACTTTTCATCTTAGACATGGAACATTGTCCTGTGGAGTTCAACTGCATAGGTATTCAAGTACTGGTATAATAACTCTCACTGTACTACCGTGAAACTGAATATCTGGCACACGAAGGCGCTTTCATTGCTGGTCTTCTGTTCATTAAATTGCTAAAAACCCCATAGAAGCCCACCTAACATCCTGCTCCCCTGCTTTGCATTTACTTTATTTAATCTGTTTGTTTAAAGTGGTAGGGTACCTAGTTGGTTGTGGTTTTTTTCCTTTCTCCAGTCAGACAACAGATTCTGGTGACTTTGGTTCAGTTGAGTTATTGTTTCTATAAAGCCTAAATTAGACAAGCAAACAGGTAAGGAGGAAAGCTAAAATGGTGAGAAATATTTTCAAAGACATCATGTAATGCTACATGCATCTCTTGTGCTTTAATTAAAAGGGCATCTTGAGGTAATCATTTTGTATCTTGACTTTACTACAGCTGCCTTCTCTGACTCCCTGTATGCCTCCTTAAAACACAAGGGCCTCCACTTTACACCAGCTGTGCAATGGTTCTTCTTCATGCCACAACCTCCTTTTTTCTTCTGACCTGCTGCTTTACCTCCAAGGATATGTCTTTTCCCTTGTGACACTGTTCTTGGCTATGGAATTCAAGCAGTGTGATAAGGTCGTGAGGTAGCAATCCTAAATCTAGGACACGGACTTGTACAGGAGAGAAGATGGGATCCTGCTGGTCTACTTGGCCCATTAAAGCTTGTGATTAAGTTACATAGGAGATAGGTACATCCACTGAGCTTCATTTTTAGAAGTTACCACTTCTATATTTTTAAATTAAAAGAAAAGAAAAAATGAGACTAGGGAAAATATCTCCTCTTACGTTTGGATTGCCACAGAAATCCAAACTGATTTTGCCAATAGCTCTGCTGGTGTTATATGACTAGGTTCCTGTAGAGAACTTTCTCACCAGGGTATTTTCTTATGCAAAACTTCATATTGGGTTTGGAGAAGTTTCATGCAGAGATCCTGTTATCTATGAGAAAGCTTTCCCTTTTGCTCCACTATATAGAGTTCATAAGTTATTTGCTGGATTCATAAAGCATGTCCTGAAGAAAAAAATACTGATCTTGTTGCCTAAGTCATGCAGATGCTTGTATTTACTGTTCTGCTCCATTTGTGGCAGCAGCAGGTTGGATTAGAGCTGTAAGATTTGTTATGGGAATAAAGGAAGGTGTCTTGAGTTCTGACTCCTAGGCTTGACAGATTTGTCTGCAGACAAACTCCACAGAGTATGGCAGTTCTCACCAACCTTTAGGAAGAATATGATGATAGGGTTTTTTTGTTGCTATTGAACCATGCTTAGTCTAAAGTTCCAAATTTTTTTGGTTTGCATCTAAAATAAAGGTACCCAGAGCTATAATTTATTCTAATAAATTATTTCCATTAATAATTAGAGCCTTTTCTTCTATCTAGCAAAGGTATAAATGCTTGTCTAGTTGAGCTTTTTATTCTTTCAGCTGAATCAGAGATCCAAATATTTAATGGCATGATACAAATATGTGTCAAGGGATCTTTAAGTCTGTAGACTTTCAAATGGTGCATATGTATCTCTATCTGGAAGATTCAGCAGTACTTATTCATTATTCCAGTGTATAATTATCACTTAGGATTTGGATGCTGAGGGGGAAAAAACCAGCAAAGGCACATAATACTTTAGATGTACTCTTATGAGAAAGGTAAGGATTATTTTTTGTGTTAGCAAATACTTATGCATCTCACAGGTTTTGAAACAGAGTTGTCTCTGATACAAGAGGGAAATGTGTATTTAGAATTTGACCAGCTGCTAAACTCTCTGCTTCTTTAAAGCTTGATGTACCCTTTGAGTTTGGCTCCTGTCATGTGCAGAAAGATGGCCACAGAGCCACACATTTTCAAGTTGTTTTCCAAGGTGTGCATGAGGTTTAAAACATGTTTCATGAGTGTCTTCACTGAGGAGTTACAATCTGAAAAAAAAGCCTGATTTAAATAATATCCTCCACTATGCAGAGAAAAGTTATGTGATATATTTCAATTTTCAAAAGTTTTTAACTAGGATATCCAATTTCCTTCTAGCCCCTGGTTATTGCTCTTTCAGTACTATTTTAGTCTATTCTATCACTGATTCTTATAATATCCAGTACCACTTAAACAGGAAACAGCTAAGTTATAAGTACTATTGAGTAAGTCACATACATACACTAAGCTTAGCCTTCAAAAAATATTAGGAACAGCTTTAAAGAAATGTGATCAAGGTTAAGCAGCTCACATCTTGACAGTTCAAATCTGAAGAGAAATGTTCTGTTTTATTGGGGAGTATTTTAAAAACATAAAATACCGTTTGGAGAGGAAGAAGGGTCAACCTTGCAATGTCCCTGTAATGTTTCTCGGGTAGTTTACATTAATGACCCATGTCTAACAAATTTCCCAATAATCTTGAATAGTAACCTTGGTTAACTTTCTGTTTCATTTTATAGTTTTCAGTTAAGCACCATTTCATTGGGTAAGATTATATTCTGGCACATGTAAAATAGTGCTGCCAATGCTGCATAAAACCAGTATCTTCATCTCATTTTGTGTAATGGAAGGATATCTTCTTTGTTAATTAGATGCAGCACAAAATGGACCGTTCAAATGGTTGAGTTCTGGATATTGGTCAGACATCCTGAAGAAAATGCTGGGAAACAAGAGGATTCATTTTTCCAGATAATATGTGACAAAAGATAAGATCTTGCTGTGCCTTCTATTTTTACAGATTTTCAATTCCATTTGTATTCATAGTAGAACTTTTAATGAAACTTAATTTTTATTGAAGAGAAATTGTTTATGCTTTTTAAGTAATACAAAATATAAGTAATTTAAAAGCAAATTCCTATAGCTCAGAGTTCTCTGTAAATTACTTTGAAATTTCTTAAATATATTCAAGTGACATAAAAATGCTCACTGTTGAAATGTATAGCTAAAAATAGAGGCCTTAAAAAAAGGAAAAAAATGAGGCATTAAATACTACAATGATACAGGGGTTTTTTATCAAATGCTCTTTGGTATTTGCAGGGAATTCATCTGAATTAACTTAGACATCTGCAAGTTGTCTAGACTTAAAAAGTCAACCCAGATCACTGTCATTTTCAGGATACAGTGACCTTCAAGACCACACAAAGAGAATATGCACCTTCAGAGGGCAAAACACTTTCTGCAAGGACTGGTTGCATTAACTAGAGTGATCTTTACCTCCATTAACTGTATGGACATCTGCACAGTCACCAGTTTGGATTTAGACAACCAAAATTCAGGTGTTTGAAGATAAATAGTTTTCATCCTTATGTTCTGAAACTGTACTTTAAAGAATGTTCTCCATCTATATTATAATTTATTACGTAAGAGTGATGCAGAAGTGAAGCGATCCAGTCCTCATTCATTCATTCATTCATTCTGCTCTAATCTACTTAGTTCTGCACTTACTTCAAAGTGCTCTAATGAAACAAATAATTTTGGAATCTGCTACCTCTTTGGAGGTTTCAGGCTAAGATTTCAGGTTCTTGTGATGACTGAACTGCTCAAATTTCCTGCACAAGTTCAGCCACTGAAGTAATCCCAAAGCATTGATATTTATATTTATTCTTGTGTGGATTCAATCACTGAGACTAACAGAGCTTTAATTCTGTCATGTAAAAAACAAATATAAATGAACCAATTGCAAAAATTGTGTTTCTACCTTTTGTAAAATTCATATAGTCTTAGTGGCAAATACTTTAGGGTAAATTGTATGGTGGAAAAGTCAAAGTAATCTGTGCTTTGAGAATTTGGACTCATTAGAAAGAAAATACCATGAAAAAATTTCTGAGAAAGATAAATACAGAGGAACTATCAATGTATTATTCTTATCTCTTTCTCTCATTACTGTTTTTATCCTGATTGGCAGAACAGACAAAGAATACCCTTCAAAGTCAGAAACTGCTGAAGTAGAGTTTCTGTGATGTAAGAAAATGGAATATATCTCCATTGAAGACATAACAGTTTCTAACTAGGAAGAAGGAAAGGAAAAAAAAAGAAAAATGAAAATTCAATGCTGTCCTGTTCTTAGATGAAGCCTTAAGTGTTACTTACAGGGCATATGCTTTGTTTTGAAAGTCATTACTGGTGCTGGATTACAAAAGGTGGTATCATAAACTCCATTTCCCACATATATGATTCATTGGTTTTTTTTCTCTGAGCGGAGCCATAATTTCTCTAATCCCAGGAAAGTTAGATGGAATGCATAGGGAACAGTATGTGAATTCTGTTGCTTTCTCCCTCCTCGGTGTGAAGGGAAAGCATATTTGTCTTTCATGTTCAAGGAATAATTTTTATTGCTAAGGAAAAACCTCAGTAAAGACATGTGCTCTTTAGTTAAATTAGATTTTTGGCTCTTCCTCAGAAATCTTTAATCAAAAATAGCAGTGTTTGTAAGCATGTTTTTATATATCAGGGCGAAAGAGCTATTATTTCAGAATTCCTTAGACTTTAGAAAGCAAATATGGAAAAATACATGTACAAATTTGAAACAAAATCTGGTAATCTGTGGAACTTGTTCCCAAAACTGTCCTAATTTTCATGTGCTTTCCAAAGACATCCAGATCTCAGGGGAAGCCATGCAATTCTGCAAAGGCAATGGATAACTAAGAAATAAATTGTTGAAGTTTTGGAATTATTGTAAATTCTATTACCTTCCCTTCCCTTCCCACTTTGCTTTCGTTTTCAGATTGGGAAAGCAGAAATTACTTAGAAATGCAACAGATGAAGGATATGTGCCATGATAGCTTCTTATTCACTAATTTCTGGATGAATTTTGCATGTGTAAAAGAATCCTAGAATCAGAATAAATGTATGACTGAGCTTGGGCAGGACTAGTCCCTTATTCATCCATCCTTTTGCTCCGAGCTTCTATACAGCTTCCAGCTGATACTGCTACATGGGGTTGTCCCTTCAGAGGTTCAGGCCTTTACACTTGGCCTTGTTGAACTTCATGCCACTCCTCTGGAATAATTTCTCCAGACCATGGGGGGCCCCTCTGGATGGCAGCCGGACCCTATGGTGCATCAGCTATGCTTAGGTGTTATCTGTAAACTTGGTAAGAATCTGCCCTTTAAGCCAGATCCTTAATGAAGATGTTAAGGGGGATTGAACCCAGTGCTGAATCAGGGGTGGCCAGTCACACAGTTTTGAGTCACCCTGTACTTCACTCATCTAGCTGATATTTCATCTGCTTCTTCATTAGGATCTGATGGAAGACTGTTTTGGAAACTTTACTGAAGTCTAACTGTCCTTTCTTTTGCTTAGCATTTCTTCTATGTTAACATGTACCAAACAAAATTAAGGGAAGGGAAATATAGGCTGGATATTAGGAAGAAGTTTTTTACAGAAAGGATGATAAAGTTCTGGAATGGTCTGCCCAGGGAGGTGATGGAGTCACCATCCCTGGATGTGTTTAAGAAAAGACTGGATGTGGCACTTGGTGCCATGGTTTGGTTGAAGTCTTGGGGCATGGGTTGGATGCAATGATTATTAAGGTCTTTTCCAACCTAGTCATTCTGTGAAATCTGTGAGTTCTGTGTAATTTTATGGCCTGGGCTGGATTGACAAGCAAGGCCAAGGAAAAGCTGTTCTGGTTGAAGACATATATATGATAGTAAATTACACTCTTTTTTTAATGAAGATTATAAAGACAAAAAAAGATAAAGAAGATCTATGTTTGCCAGGTAGAAGAATTTTTCCTAGATCTCATATTTCATGAGTGAATTCTAAATATATTTAGATGTGAGATAAGTGCTGCTTATCTTCAGAAATAGTGTTTGCTCAAGGTATGAGCAGAAGTGGAACTGTAGTTGAACAGGCAATGTGACAGATGAGATGTGTTTTGAACTGTGATCCCAAATCCTACTGGAATTAATTATCTGCTGTTGAAGCTCTGAGTCTCACCAGACAGAAATTAGGTACTGTAGTACTGAACCAGGGGATGTTGAGGGCTGCTCCAGAGCCACTTCAAGTCAGAGTGGAAAAATATTGTACTCTATTTCACACAAGGCAAACCAGAACAAATCTACTATGATAAGCAAAAAGGCAACAGACTTTTTTTCTTATGTATAGGTCTCCATATATCAATTACTTTGTGTAAATACAAGATAATAATGTTTACACAATTTAAAGTTCTTTATTTTTCAAAAAATAATTATGTGTAAAATTTACTGAGATCTGTGCAATCCTTTTTATTAAACAGCAATGTAAAATCCCTTGCCTATATTTGTCAACATATTTCTAAAACTTGTTAATTTAACTGAAAAACTTATATGTGACCTAAAAGAATTTGACTTTATCAAACTGTGTGGAGTTCTAATATTTCTATCAGTTCTACTGTGAAATGACAGGCAATAACAGTTTTAAGTAACCACTTCCTGAATATGTAGTCTGGAAATATATTAATCTCTACTGAAGACTGAAGCAATCTATAAAAAAAGACTCCGCTTATTAAAATGGTTCTTTTGCCATTATCTTTTTCTGGCCAGTGCTAAGTAGGCTGTAATTTTCTAGGAAATGATAGAATGCATAGATATCATTATGGCTAGATACCAGATAAAAAATTACTAATTTGTAATTTTGACTCTTGAATCTATACTGAACCTCATGTACAAATTTCCTTCTTGAGACAATGAGATTTAAGGGTGTTTCTTCTGACACAAAGACACAGATATAGGTTTGTTTTTATCTTGTGTGCTTCCTTTTCCTGTAGTTGTTTTAAATGGAGGAGTACAACAAGATAAGAAATACTGATAATTTTACTGACATAATAAAACCACCAAGCATTTCGTCTCAGATTTTTTCAATAAGATTATGCTTCCAACAGTACTGGTAATGTACCCAAAGTTTTTTTATTTTTTCTTATTAGTAGAATCTTTAGGGAACATTAATCTCTGAATAATTGAGAAACACTGGCTAAGATGTTAGCTTTAAATGACACATTAGTAGCTGTCAATTAAATTGATAGTTAAAGCTTTAATTGAGAGTAACATCAGAAGGTAACTACTCTGTCACTGAATTTTTACTGCTTTATTAAATTACTGACCTGATGCAACTCTGCACCTGGCTGAGGTGTATCCTCACAATATATTGGAATCTTTTTACCACATAAGGGCAAAAATTGTGATTTTAATCCTTTCTATCATAAAGCTTCATTTTCTGTTCTGTTTTGTTGCCAAATTTTGGATGGCTATATATATGGATATTCTTTCTTTCAGTCTGTCTAGCTATCTCTCATCATGTCTGCACAATTTTTTCTTTGACCTTCATTGTAGGACTCTTAATTGCTTAGACCTCGTAAAGAATCAATAATCATTCCTCACAAACAGAGGCAAATAGAAAATATTCTATAAGACAGTCCTGGCATATTGCAACACAATGCTCTGTGCTTTAAATTTTTTTCAGTATTTCTTTGTTTTGCAGAAATAAGTAGATAGATTTGAGCTATTTGAAAGAACCATTATACTCTCTAAATGTTATGCAAAATGGAGGAAAAGACACTTAGACATTAAATTCTGCATTAAAAGTTACCATTCTAGACCAGCTCATCATGTTTGTCCTTTTCTCTGTCTGTGGATATAGCATAATTCTTAAACTTGCTATTAGTGCTGCTATGTTAGTAGAGACATTTATAGTGAGCATTCTGTCAAAATTTAGTATTTGACCACTGTGAGTTCTGACATTTTTATGCTTCCACTAAAACACTCAGGTTGTCTTCAGACCTGCATTTTATAAACAGAAGCAGCAGTTCCCTCTATCCCATCAGGATATCAAGATGCTGTGAAGAGGCATAGTTCAGGGTCCATATCCTCTGCTACTTTTGTGAAAAAACATTTGAACAGTAGGACTGGTTAGTGTGCTCCCAGCTATTCCTAATGTTTTAGTGAATATTCTGGGGAGAGTGTCATAATGTTCCTTTGTCTATCTGCTGCACAGAGATGTTGGTCTCTGTTCAATTTTTCTATTTAGTTTAATGTTCTCAGCATGCTAACTCACTCTTCAGAGTTCTGGGCAATGTCTAGAACCTATTAAAAACTCATCTAAATATTTTAAAGAAAGATATTATATCTGCATTTCTTTTAATATGAAATGAACCTTGACAGTTTTCATTTTATGTCTGACAGCCTGGACTTTAAGCACAAGGCTTACTAACTGCTCTAAAATTAGCCAAAGTAATGCAAAGGGAATATATTAAATTAAAGTGAAAGGATTGTTGGTTTAGCTGTCATTAATGTGTAGAATTATTTTCAGTTACATAATTTATACATGATTTCTACTGCCTTAAGAATATCTTGGTTCTGCAAAAATTCGAGTAAGTTGGATACAAGTTGCTGCATTTCTCTATTTTGAATTATTCTCTCAGCTTTCCAAAATCATTTTGGCAAAGGAATACAAATACTATGTTAACACAGCTCAGGCCTTGTGACTTCAAGACATCACAGAATCTTGCATTTGTTACTAGTTGCACACTCACCATTTTCCCCTGAATGCTACTTCCACAATAGGCAGACACAGAGATAACCTATCTTGCACAATTTAATGGAACATGACAGTAGCAGTTAAGCCTGCATAGGAATAATTATCTCCACCCAGCATCCCACTCAAGCCCCTCCTTTGCACTGCAGCTCAGCTGACAGCCATCCTGCTCCTTTGCAGCACTCTAGCTCTACCTTGGCCAAGCCATCCACACAGTTGAAGCCATTTGGCAGCATTCCACTTTTTATTTCCGTTCAGCTTCATACTGCATAGCGTTCTGATTTAAAGACAAAACAGCTGCAAATCTGAACCACACAGGACCAAAAGGTTATTGGGAGGGTTGCCTGAGAAAAAAACCCCATATTAACAGGGACTTGCCCTCAAGTGAGACTGTTTGTATTTCAGTTCTATTTGCATTGATAAAAGACCTATTGCTCCCCAGCTTTTCCCAATAATCATATAAAATAATGAAAAGTATGAAAAAACTTTTGCTAAACATAAAAGAGTGGCATAAAAATTGAGAAATTATAAATAATATTGGAAAAGGAGCTGATACACAGAGTGATATGGATCATTTAGTAGCTGATTAAGGCTTTTTTAACATAGTCATATATTCCATAAAAGATCTAGTAAGAACAATTCATAGGATATACAGGCTGTGACCAAATAACTCAGCATGTGTTCTCAGCATAAAGCTTTGTGAAAAATAAAGGATAGTTACAATAATTTCAAATAAAAATACAATACTTGTGTTCAAGAATAGAGAGCAGTTTTCCTGCCACATTTGAGTGCAGCTAACATTAGAGCAGTACATACAAAGTCAAATGCATCCATTCCTACAATGATGCTAAAAGCCAAAAGATATAATTCAAAAAGAGAATCAGTCTTATGTCAGAAAATTTTGGAAAAAACCATATTCTTTAAAAACTCACTTTGTATGTGTCTAAGGAGAACTGGAGAAGGAGGTGTGTATATTACGTGGTGTTTGTACCTTTTCAAGGAGGAAAAGTCAAGTTCTGAAACCTTAGCATTCTATGAGGAAAAGGCATATGAAGAAAAAATTCTAGCAGCTGAAGCAAAAAAATTACATTTCAAATTGAGAAGCATGCTTTGAATAATAAGCATGAAAAGCTGCTAATAAAAATACCAAGATAAATAGTGAGTTCTTCATCTCTTGTCTTCAAATATTTGCCTTTCTAGAAAAAAAAATTGATCAAATTGAGCTCACAAGAGTGAAGTGTAACAAGATATTAATCTTTCTGGCTCTAAAAAGTATCAATGTGAATCTGTTATAACTATATAAGTAATCATGAGCACACACATGATTAATATCATAGACAGGCTTAAATTTCTCCACACAAGAAGGGCATAGAATCACAATGGAGATGGAACTGCTGTTGGTCCCTAGTTGCTGACATAACAAAAAATCTCAGAGCATAAAATGCACGAAAGTGTGAAGTACAACAACATTATTTTCTGACAATGTCATACGAATGTTCTGTTTATGCGACATGTTGACTTCCCCAAAATTAAATGGTACCCAGGCCAGAAGGCTTTGCTATATGTACTAAGATTTGAGTGATCCTTTTATTTATCAGTGCTGGTTAGTAAAAGTTAGTCAAGCCTGACCCATTTAAAGGTCAACAGCAAGGAGAGGTCTTCAGATTATCATAGTGTATTTCTGCTGAAATACACTACAAATGACTGCAGACCGTTGGAAAACTCTCACTGAACACATTACTCACTGTGTCCTATCCTGCATGTGGAATACATAATTAAAAAGGGGTTTGGATGAATAAGGAGCTGATAAATCACACATAGATTTAGGTAGTAGGTCCTCCGAATGTGTCTGAATCAGGACCATGAGAGATTTTAGTTAGGGATAGTTATGAAACAAAAGACATGCCATATGTCTGATTATATTATAAAAACAGTCTAGAGCAAGATAATAAAAGATACCATCCTGAAAATCCTTCTGTTCAGTTTCCATCTAGTGCATAAGCTGGACAAATGCCCTTCTGTTTGACCTGAAACAACTGATGCCTGTAGTGCTACTGATTCACTGTCCCATACAAATATCCTAATAATGTGCTTTTTGCCAAGATTTTAAAAGTCATGAAACCAATACTTCCACCTAAGTCCCATAATGCAGTAAAGATGTCCATGATATGCATAGTACACAGCAAGGCATTCCAAGATGTTTCACTAACTATTTTGGAAAACACAGCTAACAGTGCCAGTGGTGGCTACGTGTTCTGTCCGCTTCCTTCTTGCATGACTTAAACTTGCAGCAAAGCATGTAAATGTTATGACATCTGTGAGAAAGATGGCATTTTTACCACAGAACTAAATAGTTCTGTATATTGATCACTGGATAATAAACAATAACATTAAATTCCTGGAGCAAATACATGAAAGCAGAATCCCCTTTTCCAGACTGGTTGTAACAGGGGTAGAGATTATGCTTTTCTTACTTGGCTTTTTTCAGTTCTTTGACTTATGAATCTGTTCTCTGCTCCTCAGTGGTATAACTTGAACAGGAAAGGTAAAAATTAACCAATCTAGTATTTAAGGTTTGTTCTTGAGAGATTTGAAGTACTTGATTACCCTTAAGATGAAGAAATGCAGAATGCATTTCTTTTGTGGGTACCCTCCTATGGGCTATTTTATAAAAGATGTGTGACCTACCCAACAGCTACACTTTAAAAGAAAATATATTCAACTAAAAGAAAATGGAAAATACCCCTCTTTCCCCCCATGTCTTGCGCTAAATGCAAGAAGAAATTGAAGGAAAAGATGTGTTTTCACATCCCTTTCCAAATTCTCTGGTGTATTTTTTCACACTAACATGTTTTCTCCAAAATATAATGTGTTCAGTGAGAATGAAATCAGAGTTGAGTATCACTCAAGAACTGATCTGTCATGATATAGAATCAGAACATGGTGTGACAAGCTAATTATAGTCCATAGCAAGAGGAAGTTCAACTAGCTAATAAGTGACAAGCATACTGTGGTTTTACACTGTCTAGTTTATTTCTGTTTCTTAAGATAATTATGAAGAACATGGTCTTCTGTAGGATATTCCTTTCTGTGCTCTGTTATTACTGAAGTTTTGGCAGTGATGCAGTTTTTGCTGAGTTATGCAGATAAGCTGTAAAACCATCATTTAAAATAAATCTAAATTCTTCCTAGAAAAAATCTAGAAGATTTTTCTTCTTCCAAGTACAGGTTGCTGCTAAGTTGACTCAATTGTCAATATTTTGTAATTAACAATGCATCTCCTTTCTTTGAAGTCACTAAAGAAGTATCATGGTCCCTCTCCATAGCTACATTATATTGTTGAGGTTATTTGTCATTGGCTTCCAAAAGTCAAGGAATGTGTTTATTTTATGTGCCTTTGCTTATTTTATGTGCTATTTTCAAGGCATGTGTTACTGGAAAATAGTTTTAAGGCAGAATGTTTAACATGACAAAGCTATAAATTATGTAAATTTCCTTCCTGGTTATTACTGACCACATGTGTGCTCTACTCTTTGTTCTCCATTCTATGATGAGAAATGAAAGAAGTGTACATGAACCATGCATCACATTGCCCACCACTAATGGGAGAGTGATTATTTCAAAGAACTACCTGCGAAACTGCCACAATTCTAACTAGTCTTGGTGCCTAAAATTTGATGCCCTGAAGATTTAGCTGCACTATTCTGAAGCAGAATATTAACATTCATTAAAGAAAAATGTAGTCATAAAAAATTCATGACTACAGGAAACAGCTTAATCATGAAATGTGCATTTTGGAGAAAAGTGGGACACATACAGCCACGCTTGAGGAATATCTCAAAGGTCTCAAACCATTATGGTACTTTGGTTCAACTCAAAACCCCTTTGGTGATTGTACTTCAGTTTTCAGTGCAACTCATCATGTTTCTGTTGTTCTGTCCCATTAAAAAAAATTAAATATAAAAGTAAAACCATAAGGCACATGAAGCAATATCAGCATTTTCAAGAGGCTCTATTTATTGCATTACCAGATTTTTTATTCATGAACTTTGCTGTAATCATATTAGTATCAAAGATTATTATTTTATTCATGATAGCATTATTAATGTAATTACTGATGATCACTGATTGATTATGGATTTTCAGTATTAATAAAATAATGCTAGTTTTTTAAGGTTGTTATAATTTTAAAAATGCATTATGACTAGGCTTTTCTTATGATACATAGATGAATAGTATTCATTCTAAGGCTTAATTTTACTATTTCAGCACAATTTTATACAGGACATCCTTTCATTTTTTAAACTCAAAAATGTACTGATATTAGGAGGCATAAAATGTGAGTCCTATAGACTATTCTTTTCTTTTCCTTATATAATGTCACATAGATTGAATTCAGAACTAGTAATTGGCCAAAAATGATGTGTGAAAGCTGAAAGTTCTATATCAGTCAGCCATTACTAGAAGAATAATTAGGTGGAGAAAAGATAGATATATAGGACTACAGAGAGCTTGTAGCCAAATGAAGGAGGTGTTGCAGACAGAGGAGTAGAAGCTTGCTAAGATATAATGGGCATTACGTACCTTGAACACAGCAGGCAGCTAAAATCCCCACAGCTGTTTCCTCACTCCCCTCCAGAGAAATGGGGAGAGAACTGGGAAAAATGGTGCAGCTTGTGGGTTGAGATAGAGACAGTTTATTAACCAGACAGAAAAAGGAATGGGGAAAAAATAAGGAGATAGAACAAGTAATGCACAATGCAATTGGTTAAGAGCCACTGACCAATGCCCAGCTGGCCCCTGAGCAGTGGGCCCTCACCGCACAGCCAACTCACCCCAGTTTTATTGCTCAGAATGACACCAGGTGGTGTGGAACACCCCTTGGGTCAGCTGCCACAGCTTTGTCTCCTCCCAGTTTCTTGTGCACCCTCAGCATCCTTGTTAGCAGGATGGCATGAGGGGCTGAAATGTCTTTGGCTTAATGTTAGCCCTGGCCAACCACAACTGAAGCATCAGTCTATTGTCGATGTTATGCTCACTCTAACCCCAAAACACAGCACTGTATCAACTGCAGGTTCAAAAATTAACTCTATCCCAGCTGAAAGCATGACAAACGTGTAAGTAGTGTAACAGGAAACAGAGTATAAGCAGTAATAGCACAGTAATGCTACCAAGAGTAAACTGGGCCTAAATATATGAATGACACAAAACCAAAAAAGTTGTAAATGAGGACTTGTGTTTACACTGAACAATAGAGTAAACATCAAAACATGTTTTAAGTAGTAAAATCTGCAAGACCAAAAAAAATATAAAGAAAAGGAGTGATCAGGGTAATTAGGAAAGAAATCTGGTATAATTGCAGTCCTCTTGCAGAATGAGTGGGAAGCAAACTAAAATAAGTCCTTATCTGAAAAATGTTATCAACTTTCTACTTTCTTTGGAAAAGGAACTGAAAGACATCCAGAAGGAAATGGGTAAGGAAGAGAAGAAAGAGGTCACCCACTTCAGTACTGACCTCCTCCACTGAGTATCACTCCAGCCTGGCCAGCCCAGCCTTGAAGACTGAGGCTGTGAGGGCTGTGACCTTCACTGCCAGCCACAGCAGTACCATTCACTGACACTGAGTGGAGGGTGAGGCTGTCAAGGACTAATTATTTGCATATATAATGATAATGACAGATAATGAGTAAGAACTAAGCCTTGGCAGCAAGTATGGAGTCAATGAATGTCAGTCCTCAAAAGTGCTGTTTTGAAGTCTGAAACTGGCCTGATTTATTAATCTCTTTATTCTTCCACCACAGTGATCTCTGATTTCCTGGGGCTTTTGGATATGTATAGCCATATGCTTCATTGCCAAAGAGTTTTTGCAGAAGGTCTGAGGGGAAATCATTGATATGCCTTGTCACTCACATGTAGCCAGTAAAACAACCCCAATCTAAACCAAATAAACCAGATAGCTGACTAAAGCCAAATAGAATCATATGATCATTGAGACTGGAAAGCATCCCCAGAAGTAAATGTCTTCCCCTCATTTAAAATACACATGACAGTGAGGCTTTCTTCAAATTTTTTCTTCTTCCTTCTTTCCCAAAGGACAACATAAAAGATGTGATGGGAGCTGGATAAAAAAGAGGAAATTATATGAATCCAAGTGATGGAAGTGCCAGAAAACCTGAGAAGCTGTGGAGGTGCTGCAAGACTGAGGAAAAAGACAAAAGCTCTCAAAACAGTGGAAATTAATAAAATAGAGATTAATTCAGCTTAAACTTGTAAAAGAAATTCTGCACTTCTGTCATTAGAGTCTGAAGGAAAGAGAGACAAAGAAAATGGTTTCTTGTTTGTGGAGATAGAGACAAAGAGATCCCTTACCAATTACTGTAATGAGCAAAACAAACTTTACTTCAAAAAAAAAAAATTTATTGCCAACTAGAAGGGATTGGTGTAATGAGGGGAAAAAAGACCAAAAAATAAACCAAAAAAAAACCTCTGCACAGATTCTTTTCCCCTGTGATTTGCTGGCTGAGTTTCACATCTTCACTCCTGGCTTTCAAGAGGTGATGGAGACTGAGGGGAAAACACTGACGTGCTGGGGCATGTACACCTTCTAATGTCCCTGATGTAGTTTGCCTTTGCCTTTTTGTAGAGTCCTGGCCCAAACTTTACTGTCCTACAGAAAAACTGATTCATTCAAGTAGTGTTTTAATCAGATCCTACAAAAACCACCCAAATAAGCTAAACTGTTTCCTTACACATTGTTCTGCCTTTTTTTTTTTTTTTTTGGTAAAAACTAGTAAATGTTAGAAGTGATTCCACAAAGGTAGATTGCATAGCTTGTATTGTACTTCATGTGATTCTTGTCAGAATTTTATTTGAAAGGTGCTGTGTTTCTTTTTCTAATAGATTATTTTGACACAAATAAAAACCCCATAGTTTTATGGGATTGAAACATTGAAAAATGACAATCACCAAACAGAGAAAAACCCCATAGTTTTCTGGAGGCTCTGCCAGAGAAAGGTATTATCAATGAGTACAAGAGGGACTACCAGTTACAAGGGTAAGAATTGGTCAGCCCTCTTTAGACCTGTGGAGTTGTGAGGTGGTTTTACTTTAAAAACTTGTGTATTGTATGTTAGAATTATATCTTTAGCCACAGATGTGCATTGGAGGTTATGGATCATAACACCACCCATAATAGGCAGCCAG
Source organism: Molothrus aeneus (assembly GCF_037042795.1). Lineage (NCBI taxonomy): Eukaryota > Metazoa > Chordata > Aves > Passeriformes > Icteridae > Molothrus > Molothrus aeneus. The sequence goes on along the minus strand of NC_089648.1, from coordinate 98,566,723 downwards.
AGGTCACCTACTGCTTCCTCTTCAGCCTGACTGGTTAGTTGAAAGGGGTTGGGATGTTGCTGAGCAAATCCTAAATAATTTCTGATAAGAATGACATTTTGGTCCTTATTGTAATGGATATGTTATCATTTTTCAGTAAAGCTTTTTAAACCTGACTAAACTATTATGAGATTATGACTAGGGACACAAACTACTTGTAAGGTGAACCTTTAATCATGAATCAGAAACACAGTATTTCCACAATAATTTTTTTTTGTTTGAGTCTTGGAAGATAAATAAGAGGCATCTGATATAGCTGGAGTGAACACTTTAGTTTTAATCTGAATAACTTTATAACCATAAAGTAAATAGTTAATTCAAATACATACATGTGTGTGTGTATGTATATATATATATACACACAGAGACATATATGTATGTCATGTATACATTGCAACAGATGTCAAAACTAATATTAATATCTAGGCAATCATACCACTCACAAAGGAAGGAGGCTTATCATGGAGAGACATTTCATGATACTGTTTAGGCACAAGTCAAGCTGGTGCAGTAGAATGTGTTCTTCATTCACAAATGCTAGCAAATGGACTTTTAATTAGGCAAATTCTGCAACACCTGTGACCTGGACAAGCCTCAACACCTTTTGTACTGCTGCCATGTACACCAAACAAAGAATGATTTGACATCAAAATCCAGTCATTCCCTCAGGAAGTCTCTGATATATTTAGACTTACATGAAAGCTAAAAATGAGCTCACCAAGTGCCTTTGGCAAAATAAATTCTGAGAGAAGAGTATGAAATAACCCACGATAAATTGCCATCTTTTGAACCTCTTCTTACATGATTAGTATGATTACAGGTCGGTTCCTTCCATTGCAATTGTTGTGAGAGGTAAATATTTCAGTAATGGTATCTAACACTGTGATACACTAAGAATATAATAGTTTTAGCCCATAGTTCTGCAGTGCTATTGCAATAATTTTTGCATCTCAAAGCCCCCTCCCTGTTTTATCTATAGGGCTACTGCTCTCAGCATAACTGGATAAGTTCAAATCTGGAATCACAAATGATACTTGCATTAAATCACTGTCCTGTTTTATCTGTAAGACACAATGATTTTTTCTGGATTTCATGTCAATATTTGCCTTAAGATTCTTTTCTTCCTCAGGGAGGTGGGATGCCTGTGATAAACATGCATTGCAACAGTCTGTGGTGCTGCTTTGTCCTTGGGAGTGACAAAAAACCATGCAAACATATGATGCGAAGGGCAGATGCTGTCAAACCACGGCTGAAGAGGCTGTGGAGCTGTATGACAATTACCTACCTTGTCACTGGGAGCACATATACCAACCCAGTCAGCAGCAAAAACAGAATTAGAACACTCTTGGCTACTTGTCAGTCCCTCCGTGTCCTATAATTTGCTCTGAATATTAAGAAAACAAAACCTGAATTAACATTTTTATTGCTCTTGATGGTTACAGACATTAAGGTGTACATTTCTCTCACATGGTTAAGAATCTGAAACAGAATACTTTTTTGTTTCTCTATCTTTAGTGACTTGTAGATAATCTGACAAAAAACTGGCTTTGTGTTGCTGATGTTTTTCTATCCAGAAGTACAGTATACTTATGCCTTTGCTTCTGAACACAATCAAATTAATCTCTCTTCAGAAAAGATTAGGGAGAAGTCTGTAAATTGCCCCTTGTGAAAGAAACTTAAAAATAAGAGAGAAGTAAAATAACCTAATAAAGCATGAATTTATATGAAAAAAAGACTATTTTTCCCTGGAACCCGGGTTATCAACAGAAAAATGAGAACATAATGAATTGTGCCCAGACACAAATTGAGGTTGTCAGTGATGGAAGAACAAACATATTTTTGTATGTGTTTTTCACCATGGGGTAGTAATATTGACTCAGGCTGAAGTAAAAGACACTATAAATACATATGAAAGACCACATTTAAAAGAAATTCTAGATTCCTGTCATAATGGTGCTGTACATTGCAATTTGATTCTTCTTTCCTGTCTCTTCTGTGGTAATTAATTCAGACACCAAAGTTAGAAACTTCCAGCTCCTGCCTCAGCATGAATCTCACCTGAGTCAAAAAAATAAAACAATTAATTGGGATATGCCTATAGTGAAGTGCATGGTAGACATGCCTGCTCCAGCTTCAAGTTGAGAGTTCAGAGGCAGTGTCAGTGCAGCAGCATGGCAAATTGCAGCTCCCAGACTTGCATGTGCAATGCCTGCGTTCTTTAGCCCTGACCTTGTGAAGATGGCCACTGTTTTGCCCACAAAGGAGAGAGGTCCTCCCTCTGACCTGTCCAGAGCTCTGCTTGGCACAAAGCAATTGGGCAGGTGGTGCTCCAGCTTGGCAACCTGATTAATGGGGTTGTACTGACCACAGAGAACCCAGTGAAATCACCAACAGAACATCAAAGGACAAAAGGAAATCTAAAGTAATTTTCTAAGGGCAAAGGTTGAGATAGCACTAGTGGAGTAACAGGGAGCTGGTAAACAATTTTTTGTGAAATAAAGAAGTGTTTTGCCTGATGACTGAAATCCTACAACACAAGTGTACGTTGTACAGTAAGAAAGAAAACAAAGAAATAATAATTCTTAAATTTCACAGAACTGGAACCATGAGACTGCCTCTAGATTTCTGACAGAATTGGCCATTTTTCATATTTTAATGAAACGTTGTTGTGATATAAATCTGATTCATTAAGTCACCTATAGTTCAGTTAACTGAGTGTTCAACACCACTTTGTAACTGCTGTGTTTGAATATGATTCAAGGATGTCAGAAAATACTTTCATAATGAAAAAGAGAAATATTATTCTGATTTTTCTGGGCTTTCAGTTGTATTTTAAAAATATATTCCCCAAATATCCTTCACAAGTTTTCAATATATTAAGTGTATTTATAATTTTTAAAAATTACTAGTGTAGTCATACACTAAATATTACTTTTGTGTAGGCAATCTGTAAAACAGGTTCATATTTTAAAGTTTTATGTACTTAGGTTGACTGCTGAAGATTTTGAGGTATCCCACAATGGTGAAATGTTGTTATATCCAGCATGAATTTTGACCCAAAGCATCCCCCAGGAGGTAAAAATCAGTATAAGGCTCTAGATTTTCTGGGTCTGTAATGCAAAGAAATAGCCAAGGAAAAAAAAAGAAAAGTCATTCTTAGATAAATAGAAAGAGGATTAAAAAAAATGGAAGTACAGAGCTATTTTTGATTCTCTATGATATTAGTGAGACCTCTACTGTGTTCTGTTTTATGAACTCATTTTAAAGCAGCATTGATATATTGGAAATGGACTTAAAAAGAGCTACAAGAATAATAGAAGTTCTAGGGGAAAAAAGCTATTTCAGTGAGATACCCACCCAGTTCAGTCCCTTCTGCTTAACGCCATGAAGGTTAAGAAGTGAACCTGATCATGATCCATAAATGCAGATACTTCCAACACTGGAGGGAAGTTTAATCTACCAAAGACTTTAGAGACCTAGAGGCTGAACCCAGAGCATAAGTCAATTGAGACTAGAAATTAAAGAAGCATTTTTACAGTGAATCATCACTAACCAACTGGATAAGTTACCTTGATAAGTGTTCAAATAAAAATTAGACATCTTTCTGAAATATATGTCCTAGCTGAAACAGAAATATGAAGCTTGATATGCCATTCAGGAAAATCAGGTCTGTTAAACAAATCCTATGATTACACAAGTGTAAATTCATCTAATAATGTCCTGGTAACAGACTTTGTTGCAAACTAGTTTCAAGATGACACTTTTTCCATAGAACTTATTTAGTCTTTCATTCCTGGAAGTGCACAAATTATTAAAACAATCTTCCTAGTAGACTTTGTTCTGTAGTGTATTTCCAAACTTAGGAAATTTATCAAGACATCACTGTCACCCATTTTTAGATAGTCTGCATTTATTTGTCTTAGGGACTGAGACAGAAGGAAGATTGAGAAAAATTATGTCTTATTATGTGTTCTTATTTCTCATCAATGAAATACCAGTGAAATATTCATGATATAACTGAAGTTGTTCCTACATACAGCAACAAGAAGGCTAGTTTAGTATTTTTAAAATCATGTATACTTTCACCCCGAAGGATAACAAAGCAGAGAGGCAACCCTTCCAAAACACAGGAGAAAAAAATGCAGGTTGTATAATGAAGTGATTTTCTTTAATGAACAAGATTGATACATATGCCTCTTGAGTTCATTCCTACTAGTACAAGCATGAACAATACAGAAAAAAATTTGATTTTTTTATGCTTCTTTCTTTTGATTCCCCCAGGCCATTATTTCAACACACTGTTTTTAGGGGGAGGCAATGTGGTTTTTAATATTAATTATGAATAAATCCAAAATGTGAGGATTAGGCTGAAAAGTATACTTATTTAAATTTCAGAGAAACACAAGACAAGAGATGCATTTTTTTTAGTGTAATGTGTCATAAAGTTGAGAGGATGCTGAATTTTGGAATAAGATATTCAAGAAATTTAAACAGAAACAGAAAGAAAGCTACTCTACAGTTATAATATATTATAAGAACCCTACTAAAATAAAAACAAGCAGAGAAGCACTTTTCTGTGTTCATCAGTGTGGGTGAAAAGTACATCTAGATTTTTTTTTTTTTGTAGAACAGCATTTATACCTGGGTCACTATGAAAATAGCAACTCACTGTGGATTCATACTGTTACTATTAAAAGCAGCATTAAAAGCAGGTGAGAAAAGTTCTTGATAACACTCCGTGCCTCACAGTTCCAAGGAGTCTGAGGCTGCTGGCCAAAATGCATCCTCCAGACTCTTGTGGGATGTTCAGTGCCTTCAGCTGTAGGAAGAACTTTATCAGTCTTCTCCACAACCTGCTCAATTTGTCTCATTACAGAATTATCTTGTGTAAAAGCTGTTGGCCCCAAGGGACTTGAGTATTTCAAAGCTTTTATTGTACCCCACAGAGCCATCCCTTGTGCTTTCACAACCTTTAAACTCATTGTCAAAAAATATTCTGCAAATATTTCATAAAGTTAAAAAAAGAGTTAGGCATTACAGAGAGAACCACTTGTTTCTCAGAAGAAGTGGGAATGGAGTGATGCTACACAAAGGCACATCTAGTTTTTCAACTATTTAAAGGGTTGCAAGAACAAATAAAGTCATAAAAATCATTAGCAAGCTGAAAATGAAGCAGATAACAGGTATCAACATTAATTCTAGACTCTGTATTTCAAACACCTTTCCCACCACACCAGTAGTATAGCTGCAAGTTTGCTGTCCCCCCATCAGTGTTTGATTTCTGATTTCTGATTTCTGACTTTCAGGATCAGGAGTGAATCTTGATGCTAAAATCAGTGAATTGTGCAGGTCATGCATACACTTTTCCAACAATAGTTTTCCTTGTCTTGGGCTTTCAGAAAACAAATTGACCAATCTAAAGCAATAATTTTCAAGATGATTTTCTGGATCTGTGAGAGGATCAGGATTTTCTGCAGATTTTTAGGAGATATACAAATCATAAAAGACAGCAAACAGTGAAGCACAGGCAGTTGGAAAACATAGCAACATTTTTGTTTCTGAATTTGGTGTTTTCTTACTGCATGCAAGATGTACCCCTCAGAGCATTAATATTGTCTAGCTCGGATATTGTGTGCACATATAGTGCACAAGAGAAACTTGTGGAGAAATAGTGCTTTTAAAACATATAAACACATATAAATATAAATACATATATAAATATAAATACACACATATACATATGAAACATAACTCAAATTTAAAAGATTGCCACAACAACGTCTATTCTTTTTTGTTAATTTACATATCAGTTAAACTGAGATAATGTTGGTCTTTTCCTCTCTTCTTTTTTGACTCTAAGATTTCCCTCCATATTAAATAATAAGACTAAAGAATCCCAGTAAATATGTTGGAAAATTAAGTAACATACTGATATTTTTCAAATAGAATACCTGGACTTCATAAATCATTTTTAGTGGAAGGGAGGTTATAGAATTATAATTCTAAAAGTTAAAATTATTTAAATAGGAAGTTAAGGTGAAACTGTATTATGACATTTTTCTAGATGGGCTTTTTGATACAAGAAAGGTGAAAAAAGATGAAAAAAATTCTGTGGCTTCTGTGGTACAGACCTTGGATACACTAATTATAAAGGAATTCTGCAAAACATAGAGCACTGTTCTAATAACTTTAGGGAAGTTTCCCATGTTTGATCAGTTTCAGAATAGGGAGTTGCAGAGTTCCACAGCTCTACAAAAATTAATTTATGTAGTAGAAATAACAGTTAAAAACAGATGTTAGAGAACACCAACATTCACAGGAAGACTTTTAATCACACTGGATACAATTAAAAGCTTCCCTGACATCACAGGAAGGGATCTATGAAGACCTGAAGAAACGAACAGGCTGCCAAACACGAATGACTCAAGTTTTTCATTAGCCCTCAGTGTTTACAAAATAAAATGCTTCTGACACTGCTTGTGTTTACAGCAAGAGCCATCCTCTCTCCACAATTTGTTATCTTCGGTCTCTCAGTATTGTTAATGATGGTGTTCATCTCACCTGACATTACACATCTGATAGCCACACCATATTTACTTTAGTTTCCCAATGAAGGACAGAAATAGGCACCTCTGGGGCTTAGTTAGTTTCATCTTAACATGAATGGAGTCCAAATAATGGGAAGATTTGATGGCAGTTCTTCAGCAGCTAAGGAAATCCTGGGAAGAGGCTGCTGGGATTTCCACAGAGACCTGGTGTTCTGAGGGAATTCTGCACTTCCCACCCTTTTCTCCCACACTGTTCCCAGTGAAAGCTGCTCTCTGCAGGCTGAAGATGCACTTAGTTCAGCACTCACACTGATGAGGATCCTTTTGGCAGAGCTGTGGAGAGGAGAACCTGAAGCATAGAGGAAACTGAAGGACAAGGGTAAGACCCTTCCTGAGCTTGTGTCTTTGCACATACAACATAAACACCTTTTATCTTGGTCTTGTACAAACTCTGAAGTATCCTGCAGTAACATCAGCCAAAGTCCATGTTCTTCTCAATGCCTCAGTCTGCCTGCCTCAGTCTCATTGTGCCTGGTGTCTCTCCACAACCCCCAGCAGCCAGGCACAGAGTTGTTATTTTCATTTTGAATTATCTGGAAGCGGACATTGGGCAACTGCATTGGCCTCACTCAAAACTGATTGCTGCGGATTGCTGCAGATGAGGCTTTAGAAAAATAACACAAGTACCTTGTGATATTCACAGATTAATTGTGACAAAAGAAATACATTTCAAGAAGTCCAGGGCTGCCCTTTCTGATCTTACACTTGTGATGTTCTCAAGATCATGACACAATTTGGTTCAATTTGAAACATTCATGAGGGAAAACCAGATTCTGAAAGTTCCACAATACTTTCAGAGTATTGCCACTTTGACTGATGTAAGTCTCATTAACATTATTAAGGCCACATCAAAGCAAGTCAGAAAATCTTGTGGAAGAAAGTCTCTGCCAGATTTACTCTTGTCATGATGGCTACCACCTCCTAAAATTTCACAGAAGTACAATGAACAGCAACTATTCTGAGGGCAGACAGGCATGAAATTCCTATGACTGGAAGAGCCATCCTACAGTACAATCTATACTGTCTATTACTCATACAATTTTGGCATTAAACTATGAGTATTTGATTAGTATATGATCAGTGAACAGGGTGAACAATAAAAAGAGGAAAAAGCCTCCTTTTATGTCCTTCTAACTACTGTCCACAAAATTATTTTAAGAATCTTTATGCATTTCTGCCCATCTTCTCCTCTCTGTGGAGGAAAAGAGGAAAGGATTGAACAGACAAGAAAGGTTTCTACTGAGAGGATGAGGCTGAAGTTTTGGGGGATTTTCAGTTTTGGGGGATTTTCAGTCTTAAGTAATATCTTCCCTCCATTGCTTCCTGCCCTCCATATGAGAAGCTTCTCTTCAGCAGCCTCACTAATTTCTGAGTAAAAATGCATTGCAGGAACCATGCTGTAGTTATTCTTTTTATAGCTTCACCAGCATGGGGGGAACATAACAACATTAGAAATAGTTATGTTACAAGCTCTGTGTTGAAGGGCTAATGGGAAACGAAGAGAATACAGTGATCCCAGTTCTCAGGTCATATTTAGTAATTTATATTTTATTTCTGTCTTTGCTTAAAAAAATCACAGACTGCCTGGTAATTTAGGAAGCAAATAACATTTTTAAAATGCATTGAAAACCAATTTCACAAAGTTTTTGCAACATGAATGAGGCAGGATTATCTACCAGCTCTTCTATTAGGAATTATAAAAGGCAAATATTATTAGTATTGTCTAATCACATAATCAAAACATAGTAACTATAGAATACTTATTATGTGCTTTCATATATTGTGTTAAATATTAATTGTATATTAGCTGACTTCTATGTATACATATAAGTGTATGTCTGTCTGTGCATGCATATGTAGAACACCCACATTGGAAGGGACCCCGAAAGTTTATCTGGTATATTTGTATCTGAAACTTCATATTTTTCTGTATAAAATACATATACATGTGTTCCCAGGAGCTTAAATTTCTTTAATATTCATTGGCTTTAGTCTTCTAAATTTACCATGGAGCCTTGAAATTCTTTGCTGGGTTTCTGTGAAAGGTGAGAACCACTGCTCCATAACCTGAACTACATCATGATGCCTCTAGCTTCACACCCAAGTTCTATACATATTCTCTTGTAGAGATAGAAAAAAGTCAGTTTCTATGAGAAAAAAAATGGCACTTTTCTTGCAGTGAAAGGGCGAGCTGTAGAAGAGGCTGAGCATTCCTACAGCTTGCATTCTTGGAAAAATATCTTCCTTCTGTATAGGACAAAGCTTATAATGTCTTGCAAATCCAAAGTTGGAAGGGTTGGATACCAAAATGATAATAGGAAGGATGATCTTTTACCATTTTTAAAGGAGGATGTTCAACAAAATACTTTAGGTCCCTGTCAGTAGTTTTGTCGTACAGGAGGCTTTTTCTGTCTGAAATAATTTTAGCAAATGGATTTCATGGTTTCAGAAATTTGTGAGACGGATTTGCAAAATTCCATAAATTACTCTTTAAATTCTAAATGTGACATTCAACAGTTCTTAAACTGTACAGCAGTACCAAACTCCCTGGGTATGAGAAGTCCAGCACAAAATATTACATCTGTCCACCCTCCAAGTCAGGCAAAGGCTGAGCCACCCTCAGGTAAGAAACTGCCAAAAGCCACACTGCTCCCCCACCACCCCTTCCCCTAGAATCATTCCAGTGTTATGCCAAGGCACTGCTGCAACTTTTCCTCTTCATAGTGGTCCGTTTGCCATTTCCATGACAACAAATGGCAAGAAAATTCCCTGAAGGAACCTAAGGAGCAAGTAACAAAAATAGGCAATGTGCAGCTTCGTTCCAATGCAAACTGCATAAGAGTTTTTGCCTAAAGTTTTATTTATATACACCCATTTATATTGCTTAGGTAGGGCATTTGCTTTGCGGCTTTCAGCAGTGCTTTCAAGCCATAAGTGCTCCATAAATTGCAAGTGTTCCACATGACAGAGGCTGTCAGCTTGCAGGAGAGATGACGTCCATCCAGTCTACCTTCTCACTGAGAAGACAGGCAGCAACATTCTGACAAATAAGATTACATGTCTTTGCCATTGAAAAAAAAACATTAATGTCTCTTGTAAGCAGCAAGTTTAAAAGTTTGAAAAATAGTAGTTTGTCTGACCAGAAAAAACTTGCAACTTCTTTGAGTTAGTTTGCCAGTCAAATTAAAATAGGACTCATACCTTCCATTTAATCAGGTGTCTGCAAAGCCATTGTGAACAGATTTTTAAGACATTTAGATATAGCTGGTCCACAATGTTAGAAAACTGAAGAGTCACTGAACCTTCTTGATATCTTCCTTCTTCCCATAATTTGTTCTCTAAGAAAAAATCTTCATATCTTTAGGAAAAGTACAAACTCCTTTTACCTAAAAACTGGACACACAGAATGGCTTAAGTTAAATTAGAAAAGCAAACAAGATTGCATAAAGAAAGTGAAATATTAGAAGTAGAATAATCAAATTTCTTGACACATTTTAGTATATTTAATTCACCATGAATGTAGATGAATAGATGCATGGATAGTCAGGGAATTTAACTGCTAATATATAAATTTTCATATTGTGGTGGGTTCATTCATAAAATATTATTTACCATTATTTGCTTGCTCTGTGTTTCTAGCATCCTCTTTTTTGAATATTTTGACCGTACTGATACTGAGTATTTCAAAGCCTCAGCTCTCAGAAACTCACATCTTCTCCTTTTTCCTTAAATTCAATTTATCAATATCTAATTTGGATTTTTTTTTAGAATTAATTTTGAAATAATCTCTATAAACAGCACTTCTATGACACTGTGTACAAACATAGTTAGACAGAATGTATAGGTGCTGTTAAAATGGAAGGGATGAAGTATTTGGCCAAATAAGCTTTCAAGTTTCACATATTTGTAACTGTGTTAAATAACTTAAAGAAGATTTATTTGAATGTAGGGTACATGGCAAAGCTACAGTAATCAACGATGCTGAAAAAAATTGTCAAGTTTTTTTTCTCTTCTGTGATTTTGACTTTTTAATCTCTTGTATATTATGGCTAAAATGATACTTTACATCAAAACCCACCAGTAACAGAATTCCATCTAGTTTTGGATGACAGCCGTAATACTGAGGTGTTAATTTATGTAGTTACAGTATCTGGATCTCAACAGAGTCACATTACAGATCTCAGACCTAGACATTACATATCTCAGACCTAGACACCTTTCTCCTACTATTCTTCAGATATTTCTCCCCACTCTTTAAGACACTTTTGACACGTTGGTTACTTTCCATAGTTACACCATACATGTTCCAGCTCTGTGTAGATACATTGATTGATATAGATACATGTAATGCAAAAGATTCCCAAATGAAATACACCAGTCTCCCACCATTCAATGTTCTTGAAAATAATTGGTAATCATATTCTTAGTCCACCAGAGTACCATTGTGGTGGTACTAGCGATGGATGAAGTAAAGAAGAGGAGAACATATTAGGAAGAATGCCAGAATCAGGTCCTTAATTGTGATACAATAATTTGCCCCAGTAATTTATGATTCTTCCTGTGTTTTTCTCCTTCTTTGACTGAAAAGGAAAGGGATGGAAAATATTTCAGCCCATACCAGAGCAGGCAGTGGAGAATCTTTACTATGTTAGATTTTAAAAACATTGATAGATATACATGTCAGTTGTTGCCAGAAGAAATATAACATTTTAATGTATACTCTATTTATTTATCAAATATCTTTCTATTAAAATTTTTGAGGGGCAGTTGTGATTCTTCTAAGCAGCATTTTTCTCTCTGAATAGGAAATAGACTTGTAAATGAATATGGAACTTCACTAGCTTGGATTATGACATGACAGATCATTTCACTGACAAAGAACTATCATTTATGGTATTAAACATCAGTAATTTTGCTAAAATGGTGATGTAATGTGAGCTAAGAGCATCTGACAGATTTCAGAGGAGAAAAGAGGAGTTAGTATCTGTTTATGAAATTGAATTGTCCTTAAGTGTTCATAGTTGTTAATCAGCAGGCAGAAAAACCGATAGCTTTATTGCTCAAGCCAATTATCATATATGTACCTATCCATATATCACCAAGATATTCCAAACTTTTCAGTCCCTGCACTTAATAATCCAGAGCCACAATTAGCTAATGATGAAACCAGCTCTCTCATAAATTGCTTTCCAGGGTGCAATGACACATAAGAAATTTATTCAAATATATCTGCAGCAATATGGAACTTCAAGGCCGTATTTACATCCGTGCTGCTGTAGGTGACTGAATTCATTCAAAGCAGAAGAAAAAACTGGCTATGTCTGCAGAATAATGTTATTACTCTTGACTCCCTGCTAGCATCTTCCTCTGTTTGATCCTGTCCTCAAAAACCTGTAATCATCAAGTTCCAGGCAGCATGCTCTTTAATGTGAAAATTGAAATAGAAGATTACTTTGGAGCTCAGGTACCACAGGATTGTGACTGGCAGTGGGATGTGACACAATTCAGACAGGCAGCTGTAGTGCTGCTTAAATTGTGGACATATGGAATGGGATCAAAACAGTGCAGCAAGCATCGTGGGAGCGCTGCCAGGAGGACCTTGCAGGAGAGATTGTCACCTTCACTTCATGGAGATAAAAGCTTAGCAGGCAGCAAGTGAATAGTTCTGATGCTGATTACAGAAGGAGACAAGGAGAGCTTGTGGACAGAGGCTGTAAAAATAGTAGGTTAAAAGTCCTAAGTGACACTTCTAATTTGGAGGCTTTAATCCTGTGTCTAGATTTCCTTATTGATGACACCTCTGTAAATAAAGCATTTCTGTAAGGACCTATGTCTGAATGTTGGAAACTCAATTACACAATGTGTGAATGTGGGTTGATTAGCTAGTGGCCTTCAATTTAAAGGCAGTGGCCCTAGGTTTCTTTTTTACATTGTGAAGGTGGCACTTTGCTGTGGATGTTCACATGCTAAAAAATATGCTCAATGCTTTTTTAAAACTGTGTTTCAAGGCCAATTTCAGTTGTTGTCTGAAAAGTACCAGTGAGGCACTGTCCAAAACTGTTTCTTTTCAATTAAAAACTTCAGATGTGTATATATTCAATATCTAAGTAAAATAATGCTTTGGTAATCAGTTATTTATTTCACCATGCTAAGATTTCAAGCATAACCTCTTCTCTCTTATTGTATCTTATTGAATGGGATAAACAGATTGTATGGTGATTTTAAGAGCTCATATTCTCCTGTCCTTAACTAAACAGATAATGGCACTTGAATTGGCATTCATATAATCAAAGTGCATAGATCCTTGAAGACAAATACATAAATGAGGAATTATAGTTACATTTTTGGCTATGCTTCAGAGAAGATGATTCTGCATTTCAAGACACTGAATACTCAAGTAATGTGAAATATAAATATTATTAAGGTGAATCATCTTCTAATTAGTGAACAATGCATATGACTTTGAGAACAGAGATTGAAATGGGCTGTACGCTTCCCTCTAGCTCTATGTATATTGTATACTATTATTCTGACTGGTTATACATTATAGAAATGTTGACTTACTTCAATGATTCTCATGACATAAAAAAGTGTGTGGAAAGCTGTTTTTCAGGGAAGATTGAGAACAGCCATGATAATAAGCCATTATACTACTTCCATTTTACTGTTCCTGTATTTGCAGAAAAAAGTAGAGCAGGCACAAATGAAAATATCATATAGAATTCTATTGACTGCCATTGCATGCACAGAAAATAGGAGATTAACAAGATGGATGTAGAAAGACTTCTAAGAACTCTTTTCTTTAAAAACAAAAAAAATTATATGTCTGTAGGCTAAAAGTTTATGGGGAATATTTTCCTCCCTCATTTGGAGCGTGAGTTTGAGTCTAGTTTATATAAAATGCAGATTAACCAAAATAACGAAAAACCATTTAAATGTGAACAAATTTTAAACTTTTAATATGATGCACAAGATTTAATAGAAAATGGAATCTTAAACCAAATCATCTGTTGGGCAGCTGTTATTCTTCTAATGCATGTAGCATCTCTAAAATCATGAGGAAGAGGATCAGTTTATTAGCAGTGCTGAACTTGTTCCTTGATGGGGAAAGAAGGCAAGCAATATTACTTTCCCAATAAAGAAGTTCATCTTGAAATACCTTGTTGCAGAATTTTATTTTCAATAAGAATTGAATCTTAATTAAAGTCATCAAGCAAATTCCCATTTCCTTAAAATTTGTGGCCATCATTTATAGTTGGGCTTATTAGTCTTCAGGTTTAAAAAATTCTTACTCTTCTTGAACAAAAAAGGAGAACTTAAGTTTGACATTTCTCCACCTAGATAGAGCATAAGGAAAACGAAATGTTCCTAGGTTAGCCAGGGCATTGATATCTAAATCATACAATCCTCAGTAGATCAAAATCCTTCTATATTCTGAGCAGAGCCTATGTCCCAATTCCAAGTTCCTGTACCTCCCCCCCCAAAAAAAAATTATTAAAAATAAGAAAAGAGAAACATCCCAGGAAATACTCTTTTGCATCATCTGCAGTTAGAATATACACCTGACCACCATTTTTAGAAAATATGATTGAATTAGAAAAGTTGCAAAGAAGTTCTATGGGGATGACCAAAGTCCCTGAACTCTTCTGTCACACTTTTTCATAGTTGATAAAAGTCTGCTGTTTTGTAATTCAGCAGTTTTTGTCTGTCCTTCAAAGTACTTTGAATAAAATTAGCTTGTATATAAATAACTTTCTGCAAGGTTATTTTATATAACAAAGTCTTCCTTAGTGTCCTTACAAGGTATCAAAATAGCATCACCACTTTTAGGTGACTTGTCATATAGAGGGACAATTTAAGCAGGTGCTTAAGTCTAAGCATATGACTGCTCTTTGGTGCCCTGGAACCTTGCTTCTTTACAGTTAAGTAATTAAATCATGTGAATTTCCTATCTTTCAACTGAAAGATAAGCCCCAGAAACTGAGACAGTTAAGATCTTGTAGATGGCCTAGTGCTTTAAATGGAATGAAATAGGAACAAATATGAAGGAATTTGGATAATATCAGTCCTACTAATGTTAAATCTGTATGGGTTTTCTCGTCCTATTAAAGAAAAATTAGGTTTTATGTAAGTCACAATGTTTTACTTGACTCTTCACTCTTCTAATCTCTTTCCACATAATTCCCTTAATGAGACAGTGTTCCATATAAATATCTCATTACATGTTCAAAACAGTGGCTACTGGTAAAAGTTACTTTAAATGTCAACAAAATGCAGTTACTCTCTGTGCAATAAATATGCCACATCAATGAGAAAAAAACACAAGGTAAAGAGTTTGTAAAATATTGTTTCCAGGGCACGTCACCATGTATAATACATAATTCTAAAACAAGGAAGGTGATTTTCATTCAATTGCTTTTTCATTGACTTCAAAGGTGTCCTGAATTAGTGAGCAAAGGTATAGATGTCCACAAAGTAGAAGATAAAGAGCTCTCCTATTTTGATGTTACTATGAAAACTTCACTCTCTTGGTTTGGGAAAAGAAAGCTTATGCAATTCAGTTTATTTAGCAACTAAGTAAGTCAATAAAATACAGCATATTAACTATTATATTTTACATTTATTCTTAAAAAACAAATATGCAACCCAGAGAGTGTGTTTGTCTGCCAGCAGTATTTGTTTATGAAAGCTTTCTATTGTTCTTTTTTTACTATCTGCTTTTGAGAATACTTCAGTGCACTTTCAATCTTCAGTATTTCTCCCAGTACAGAGTATTTGCTCTTCCTCTTCCCTGGACCCTCCTGCCCTCACTGCAGCACTTCAGCCTTAGGGCAGTGCTGGCTGGGCAGAGGGCAGAGAAGTTGGGATTTCTGTTCATTACTCCTCCCTTCAGTGCTTATACCTGCTTCACCTTTGGTATTATGTTCTTTTCACTCTGTTGTTTTTTCTTTTTTTTTTTATTTTTTCCAACTGAGGTTTGTCCAGAGTTACTTTGTTTTGCAGTTTGATAACCCCTGACACCAGTATGATTTTTCCAGCACAGCACCAGTGCATCAAGAATGAACTGAGCCATCACTGTTCATGTCTTTTTTTTCTCTTCCATTTTAGGTTGTCTATTCCAGTGAATGTTTCCTCACTCTCTGTTCTTTTGTTAAAATCTTTGTCCATCTCTGATTCTCAATTTATCTATCTTATCCACTTACCTCTTTTTGTACTTAATGATGCTCCTTTTCTTGCTCACAGAGAGCTCTTCCATGAGTGACTTGTATTCATAAGAGTCTGAAAGACACTCAGATTTACTTCTTTTTCAAATGAAAGCTAGTATACCTTCCTGTTTATATTTTTGATTTTTTTCAAGCTGATTGCTCTCATTATTGAATATATTATCAAACTGTACAGTGTGGAACGTGACAGTTTTGATATATTTTGCTTACAGGTAAAGCAGGCTTTTCAAGACATGACAGTTCAGGTTTCAACAGAATTTTTAAAATAAAGAAAATGTCAAATTAGTAAATATCCGCTAGCGGTAAAATAGATTAACTAAAAATCCAATTGGAAAATCAAGTAGGATTTAAAATATATTTGAGGTTTAGTTTTCTCTGGCTAAATTCCATGTCTCAAAGTCCAAAAAGGAATCATTAATTAGTGGAGCCCCTCAAGGGTCTGTACTGGGACTAATATAGTATTATATTAATATACTATATATATAAATATATATTATTTTTATATAATAAATACAATTAATATTAATATATAATTATTTTTATATATGACACAATGTTATTGCATTAATTATATTAATTAATATTAATTAATATTAATTAATTTTTATATTGATACTCTATTATATTTAATATAGTATTAATATAGTTCATCAGTGACAAGGACAGAGGAATGAATGTGCTCTCAACGAGTTTAAAGATGATACCCAGCTGAGTTGTGTGTTTGATTTGCTTGAGGTACAAGACACCATCTGGAGGGACCCTGTTAGGTTTGAGAGTTGGGCCCATGGCAGTTTCACGAGGTTTAATGAGAGCAGATGCAGGGTTGTGCACCTGGGTCAGGACAGCTTCTGGTATCAATCCAGGCTGGGGAATGAGCAGATCCAGAGCAGCCCTTCCTTTGGGGGTGCTGGTGGATGAGAGGCTGAACATGACATGTAAATGTCGACTTGCAGCCCAGAAAGCCAAACATATCCTGGGCTGGAACCAAAGCAATGTGGGCAGCAAGGGGAGGGAGGGGATTCTGCCCCTCTGCTCTGGCCTTGTGAGATCCCAGCTGGAGCATTGCATCCACCTCTGAGGTCCACCAACGCAAGAAACACCTGGGCCTGTTAGAGCAGGTGGAGACATGGACCACAAGGGCCAGAACTGCCCTTCCAGGATGAAAGGCTGAGAGTTTGGGTTGTTCAGCCTAGAGAAGGGAAGGCTGGGGAGACATTGTTGCAGGCTTTCTGCACATAAAGAAGGCTTATGTACAGAAGAAAGATGGAGACTTTTTAGCAAGGCCTGCAGTGGCAGGACAAGGCCAACAGTTTTTGTCTGAAGGAGAGTAGGATTAGATTGGACACGAGGAAGGCATTTTTACAATGAGTGGTGAGGCACAGGAACGTATTGCCCAGAGAAGCTGTGGATGCCCCGTCCCTTAAAGTGTAAAACACCAGGATGGATGGGGCTTACAGTAATCTGGTTTAGTAAAAGATGTCCCTGTCCATTGCAGAGGGGTTGGACTGGACGGTCCCTGAAGGCCCCTTCTAACCTGAATCTTTCCATGATTTTTATTCTGATATCCTGATTCCTTTAAGGGATTTTCAAAAATAATTCTGAAATATGCTGTAAATTCATTCAGATAGTTGCAATTCAAATGCAGTACTTAGAGCTTCCACTGCTTTCTGTGTGTATTCATAAGGTAAAACTGAATGGTAAGTGGCCCAGTTATAAAAACTGTAGGTGCAGGTTTCCTACAAGTCCAACCAATGGTATCATTTGTGTTCCTTTAACAGCCAGGCTTTCCACTAAGATGCAGATTATCATAGCTAGAATGAGGACTATATTTTCAGTGGATAATTTGTTTGATCATGAAGGATTTGGATCTTAAAATTTTTCATGTGTCTATATAGATTTCTGCAGATTGGCTTGTTATTTCAACTCTTTACTGGAGTCTGCCCACTAGCATGCGAATACACTTCATCTGGTGAGATATTTACCAACTATTCACTTTGATAGTTCACTGTTCATTATTTGTGGAAGCTGGTGATAGACACCTACTTTCCAGGGAAATTGAGTACTCTAATTAGTTTTGGCCAAATGTGCCTTTGGGTAAACAGGGTGTCTTAAGAAAGATTATGGAATGTGATCTTAGGCTCTTCATTATGCAGGCAGACTCCTCAACACTGCTGAAAGTTTATGTGCTTTGGTCTGTTCTTATGAAATCATAGTATGCTGGTGACCGCAGCATTGTGCTGGGAGATTCAAGTCCTAGCATGACTATTATCTTGCTTCTTAACATTTAACAGCTCACATCACTCACATCATCAGTGTTTCCCTTCTTTCTCTTTGTTCCATATTTCTTTTCAATTTGCAGTTTTAGTTTAATCCATATTTTAGGCTAGAGGCAAACTGCAAATATTGCTTAGTTTAACTGGCCTCTCTTTACATCTTTTTTTACCAAGCGATCTCCCTCTAATCCTGTGCAGCTCTTGACTCATAATATTTTCTTCACTTTACACATCAAAATTATTTCAAATATAATGGCCATATTTTATTCCTTTTCATCCTTCAGCCCAAGCATCATTACATACGCTGTGCATATTTTATTTAAAAAAAAGGCAGTTAACAGTAAAGCCCAAATGAATTAAAGTACTTGGCTTGTATAGTAAGACTTGCCATAAATTCTTATTCTTACATGTGATTATAATTTTTGGAAATGAACATACAATTCAAGATCTTGGCTATGTGAAATGAATAGGGAAAATGAGTGAAAAGAGGGAAAACAATCTTATTGCATGAGAAAAGATTTATGTGTGTATATATATACAGAGATCTTCATAAATATATATTAAAATTTGTGTTGTGTGGATACAAATTATCCAACACGTTTCTCAGTTCAGCCAGAGTATTCTTTTTTGTACAATGTTGGAGTGGTATTTAAAATACAGTTTTGTGGGGGTTTATTTGTTTGTTTCTTTGGTTGAGTTTTTCTGTAGTATATATTTTTTCTCCACTTTAGATGGAGTGAGTACATAAAAATGAGTGAATTTTGAAAAGTTTTCTGCTATAATGACATTTTGACCTCAACAAAATCATAATATTATAGAATAATTCATGCTGGAACATACCTCATGAGGTCTTTCATCCAAACTTTTCCTCACAGCAGGGTCAAAAAATAATAGAGACTAAATTGTTCAGGTCTTGAAAATCTCCAAGAGCAGAGGCTGCAAAACCATCTGGGAAACTTGCTCTAGTGTTTAATCATGGTCATAATTTTGTCCTTATGTCAGAATCTCCCTTTTGAATTTTTGGTCATTGCCTCTCAACCTCCTGACATGCCCAGCTGTGAGTAGTCTGTCTGCATCTCATTTCCACCTTCCCCAGGGGGACTGGGGATCTCCTTAAATGCCCTGGAAGCTGCCCCCTTTTCAGGCAGGAGTAGAAGGCATCTTGAATGACATTGCAGAGTTACATTTTTCTTCTTGGGATAAATTTCATGTCAAGAATTTTCTCCGTCTTTAGAAACGCAAGTTTTGAATTTTTCTGTACTTTATGCAAAATCTTTCATACTTTCACAGGATTTATAAATTCATTTAATCCACTTACTATTTAGCAGGTCTGGAAAGATCAACTCTTCAGTAACTTTCTTAGCTTCAGCACCATAAATTCCAGGCCCTGTCTTTAATGTGGGTTCTTGTGATTGATTTTACTTTCTTATCTGAATTTTTTAAGTTCTAGTCTGTGAGTCTGAGCATTTCTAAAAAGGCATTTGGCAAGCTGTGGGGATATTGAATTCCTATGAAATAATTTGGTTATTTGATGAGTTCAGTGTTTGTATGTGTTGTTAGTGACTCTGTGTACCAAAATAACATTGACCCTAGCTTTGATTTAAAATGGAAGAAATTTATTATAAGACACTACTCAGAATTACCTCAATACATAAAGATTTTTTTTTCTTAAAATAAAACCTAGGGTTGAATACAAGGTCATCATCATTGGAGGGAGATAAATCTTTATTCTTTTATCAGGTTTGCCCCTTAGCCAGGGAAGTGTTCCCAGCAGAGGTTGCATAATTTTAGCATGGACTTGTTGTGCAGCGTTGTTAGAGAAGGGAAGAGGAATTATGAAATAACCCTGGTTGCTGAGCAGTGTTGCAGTTTCTGTTAGGTAGAGAGATTTAGCACTGGGCAGTAGCTCTGTGTGTGTGTGTACATGCAAGAGGTGCAAAGAATGAGAGCTCAATGAATACTAAATTTGCTGCAACATTTCCTTCTTCCTTCTCAGCAAGTTTACGCCTAGGAAAAAAAGTAACATCCCACTACTGCCTAATTATGGTCCTTTGCAACAGGACTTATTCTTGAAGACCTTTGTATTCAAAACTTTGAAACACTGTTTTCTTTTCCTTAAAATTTACAAAGTACAGGAATACATCAAAATATGAAGATGGTGAGGGCAAAGTCTCGCAGAAAGTGGGCAATACAGGGAGTGAAGCATTGCAATCGAACAACCCCTTTTAATGAAAATTTGCCTGCTGGACAGATTCAGAGAATCTCCTCTGAGATATGAAGCACTGATGAGTGAGGAGTGATATTAGCTGATGATATGGTTCAGTATAACTTTATACATTTTTCTTAGTGTAGGTCATCATAAGAGTCCCCAAAGAATAATTATCATGGTAATTTTTTAATCTTGGATGAGTATATTGCATAGCATTTTGGTATATTTATAAAAAGCTATGCTATTTTTTATCCTAAAAACAGCACCCATCTATCAACCTACCTATCGATCTATCTGGCTTTTGTTTGCAATAAATTTTAGACACTTTATCAAAAGTATATTTGATTTATGCATGTACATATGCATTATTCAGGATGAATGAGGAGTGTTCTAATGCATTTCAGAAGGCATTTTTAAAATCCTATTTCTGAAAGGAAAAAAATTAATAATGTAGAAATGTTTAAAAGCTGTTTAAAATTCTAGACATTTTTCCTTTGAAATCTGAGTTTCCTATTCTGTCTTTATTGTCTATTAAATTCTGAAGTCTAGGAAAACATGAGAAATGCTGTGAAGTTTCTTTTTCAGTCATTGCCTAAGCTGCTAGGACGATCTTGGGCCTTGAGTTAGAAATTGAGCTCAACCCAGCCAGAAAATTAGATTAAAGAACTTCAAATCACGTGCCTCAACTGAGTGTTACACATGCAAACTATGTATATATGCAAAATATCATGATTTTGAAAACTTGTGAATACAATGAAGAATATAGACAAAAAGCTGGGTTTTTAGAGGACACAGGCACTTTGGCGCTCATTGCTGCAGAGCCTTGGGGACAGACACTGAATGTGACATAGGCAACAAAGGTGAGAGTCATAATTGCAAGTGATATGTCTTAATTTTAGCTGTCCAATACCAGATTAATTACCCTCTATTACTTTTATGATCACAATGTGGAGAGCTTAATACAGCCACATCCTAGGTATAAACATGCACTTAGTTTTCCTGCATCCCTCATATTTCTAAATAATGTTTTTTACAATCTCCCTGCTTCCTTCAGGTGAGAAGATAAAACAAGGTTGACTAAGACTGTTGAAAGAACTGTGAAAGAGAAAAGTTGATGAAAATGTTGAAAACCAGATCTAAGATGATCAGCATGTGGATGGTGACTGCAAAAAAAACACAAAGAAAGAAACAACAACAAAAAACCCATCCCCCAGAAAAGGGGGGAAAAAAGCTGGAAAATGTGCTTGAATAATCCTCTGAAGAGATGTCCTTGTTCAAAAAGCCCAGATCCTTAAATACTTGGTTGCCAACCATGCAATTTGGGAAATTTTGTCTTTTTTCAGTACTTGCAGTGACCTATGCAACAGAAGATACTAACAGTATGAAAAAGTGCTGCAAGAACTGGTAGTCACAAGGAATGTCGTGAGTTCCTGTGACAACTGGGGACTGTCTGGAGGCTGCAAAAGAATCCCATCTTAAATATATGCTACTTAAAATGATCAAAGAGGATATTTTCCTTTTATTCTTGAATTTTCATTCAGAATTAGTTGCCTGCTTACTACCAAGCTGAATACTAATAACATTCAGTACCATGAAAAAGGCTGTGGTTGCAGCTTGAGAATGTTTTGTGAATAATGTAAAACTTACATTCCAGAAAAATTATTAATAAAACTACCATAGGGAGAAAAGTTCTGCATATTTATTAATTTATTTTAGCTTCCTTTGCTTTTAAAAGAGATAGCTTATAAATAGTTCACTGTACAGACCACAGGCTAGGCTGATAAATTTTCATGTGTTTGTCATGGGGAAAATATTAGATTTCATGCTTTGTCACAGATTAATAGAAAAACCATATTAATACAATGCAGGAAATTTATATAATATCAGAGTCATGCCTAGAAGGAAAACAGAATTAAGCAAGAGTTTACATAGGAAAAGAATGGCAATACAATGTCGAGACATCTTGGAATTTCTCTATAGTGAAAGAGAACCCCATAAAATACTGGCTTTGTCCCTGTTGTATGTATATCCTGAAAAGGAAAATCTTCACATTTTTCTGTGTGATTTATCTCTGCTAAATACCCAGCTGTCATCTAAGGTAATTACCCTAGGTTCTTCTTATAGAGAGAAATAGGCATTTCCTGAAGGTGTTTTTCACTCAGACTCAAATTTAAAGAGGGAATTAAGTGCCTTTTGCATTTTTCTGGAATAATCTGCTTCAGTATCACATTTTGTCTGGGCCTGTGGGATGAGTGATAGTTCTATTCTTTTTCATACAAGACATTAGAAAGTGTCAAATAAGGCAGTGGAGAAGAACAAGAACAATCCACGAGCAATTGGTCTTTTCTAGATTTTGGAACCAAGAATTAGTGCTTGTCTGTATCCAGATATCTTAAAATTTGTAAAATACTCAAAAGGTAAATATGACATAAACACATAAAAGAACATAGTATTTTCTGTTGCAAAGACTTGTGGAAGAGACCTCAATGTGGCAAAAAATTGAACTGCATGATTGAAAAATATACTCCAGTATTTCCTTAATTATTAAGATGTGTGTTATGTATCACACATACTTTCTCTGTAAAGACCTCTTATTTTTCTTACTGGAATTCATCAGTATATCATAATAGCTTTTGGGTTTTTAGTCATTTTGAAGTAATACAGGGTCCAGTAAGTATTTTATCTCTATTTCTTTCCACTGTATCTCTGTAATATTAATTATTTTCCTCTCTTGTTTTCAGCATTGCTGCTCTTGGGGTACTATCATGCTATGCTCCACCAGTTGAAGCAATAATCATATAATCAGCAATTATATCTTCTCCGGAAATATCACCATGTGCCTCATAACTCTCTTTCTACAGTACTTCATGACACATTTAATCTCAAATGTTAATCTAGAAAACTGATAATGTCCTCCTGGAGATTTAGATGTACCTAAAAGGAGATGTACCTAGCTAATTTCAGAGAAGAACCCCATGTTTCTTCTCTGAAATTGTAACAAGTTGCTTGATTTTTAATTGACGTTGCAAATCTTCTGGTGTCAGTTCTGAGCCATGGTAATAGCCATGGTGCCATTTAACCTTCTGGTGTTAAACATACTGGGTCTTTCTTTTTTTCTTTGCTTTTTTCTGATCCAATTGAAGTGTTGATGCATTCCTAGAGATATCAACTTGTCCTCTTTTTTACTGGCTGAGGACAAAATTTTGATACTTTCAAACACTACAAACATACTTTAATCCATAGCTTGTTGCCCTAACTTTTCTGTTGATTATAGTGAAACTACTCATGCAGCTTAGCAACTGCATTTTAGGTATTCCAACTGCAGCAGAATTTATTTTACTGCAAATACATATACATAATACAACATTTATTTCTATGCAAATATGCTCAGATTCTCCAATTCCTTTAAATATATCATGGTACACTATGACAATATCTTCTCTGGATGTTAAATTTATTGTTAAATGTCTCTCACCTATATACTCAGCATGTTATGGATGGTCATTCAGTTATGAAAAATTGTCATTTGCCTTTGCTTTTTTTGGTTGTCACTTCCAGCTTCACCACTTCTTTTGATTAAGTGTATCCTCTGCTGGTAGTAGTAGATGAAATGTGCTTTACTTTGCAAAAATTAGCTTTTGTGGTTTCAGAATTTGGGTTCTTTCAGTACAGAAAACTTTTGTGCTATTTTCAATGCTGGATTCCAGACCAAATTTGTCAGAACAACTGTTGAGGACTTTGGAATTATTTTTGTTTTATTTTCTCCCTCAGCCCTCCTGGTTGCCCCAGCATGAGTGATATGCCAACTCAGGACACAGAATAAACTGTAATTATTTAATAGAGTAGAGACTTTATGGAGCTTAATATTGCAATTCTCTGCATTCCTCTCTTTATTAAGAATTTAACCTTTGCTCTCCTCCTACTTCTAATGTTACCATGAGGTTTTTCCAACATCATTGCACATGCTATGAGTCTTCTAATATCAGTAAATTCTGTACTTCTGTTCACACAGAGTTAAGATTGCTTAGGTATATACGTTGCTTATATATCACATACTTTCAAATTCATCAGATAAATTAGTACCTCTCTATAAATGGTATTAAGTATTATTTATTGAGAACAGAAGAAGCTGTGAAAGAAAAGAATATTTTTTTTAATCTCAGATTGAAATATTACCTATTAACAGCAAGGGATTCTCCCTTTGGACCTTAATTAGAAGGAAGCAATACTTAAAGTTTTAAAATTAAAAAAGAATTTTGGCTATTGAGGGAAAAGACAACATGCATACATAAACATATTTGGTAAACATTAACAGATTTGGTAAAACAGAATTTATTTTCTTACTAGGCTGTTTTATAAATAATTAAAACACTTGCTTGATAAGTTTCCAAACAAGCCTGTAAAACAAACAGAAAACATGGTCATTTTGGAACTTTTACTACCCTGAAGAGATGTACACAGTCTTTCTGCAAAAACTGACTAACATTTATAGATGATATTCCACAAAAAGGAAAGAATAAACAAAGCTGTATTACAGCAGCACTCTCAGCACTCTTGCATATTTACTAATGAAAACAATGTTTATGGCTTTAAGATGATGACAAATACATAAACCAAGAGGCTAAGTTCAAAAAAGAAGGTTCATGCTACTAAGTGATTTTACATAGATGACAAGAGGTAACAAAGTTGAAAAAGAAGACTGACAAAGCATTACATGAACAAAGATGTAAATAGAACTCTTAGGGAATAGTTTCATTTGTTCAAGGACTAGCTAACACTTCGTATCCTGTAGAAGGCTGTTTTCATTGTACCAGGGTTTTGCAAAGTCAGACGATGGAGAACAAGATAAAAGCCCATTGCTGTGATGAAAGAGACCTGTAGGCTGAAAAAAAAAGGTAGTATCTTTTGAAAGTGCTCTCAAATTATCTATAGTTTCCTTCACCCCAGTCCTGCTAAGGAGAGCAGCTCTAGAAAATCCTTATATCTCTGGCATGGAGCTCTTCTTGTGTTTATCCTCAAAGAACACAGAAGTTTTGGAAACTATTGATGTCAGCAATCAGCCCTGGTTAGTAATACAGCTCTGGCTGTGCTTTGAAGATGCATGGGAAACCTTGGATCTGCTGAGGCACTGGTAACTTTAAAACACTCTCACCTTTCACTTTGCTGCTTCTTCCCTTCTGTGGAAAGCTCTGTGGTTTGTCAGTCAATCAAAAGGTCTCTGAAAAACTTGTAGCAAAAGATAGTTGCCAGAGAGCAACTTTCTCTGTTAGAAAAAAATAAAAGCCAGAGCCAGAAGCTGGACCCTTCATGAAAAAATTATAAGGGTAGTTACACTTTTGTTTGGGGTGGCTGGCACTGTAGGGATTGGGTGTTATGAGTGGCTGGGATGTAGGAGAAAATGCTAGGAAAGTCCACAATCAAAATACAAGTGTAGATAATTCTAGTGAGACTACAAAAATGAGGCAGTTTATGATTTTATTGGTAAATCTTAATTCTGCTAAAAAGTTGGGGGTTTTATTGTTTGTTTTTGGTTTTTTTGGTTTTTTTTGTTTTTTTTACTGTGATTTTTAAAGGGAATTAACTTTTTCTCCCATTGCCTGTAATGAATAGGCAATGGGAGAGCAATTACTGTCTGAGGTGGCAGAAACTGTCAGTGTGCTTTGTGTATTTTGCTCAGCAGAATCTTCTCATTTGGTCTCACCATAACCAAACTGGAGCAATCCAATGTCCTTTTTCTTCATGTGTCTGCTACTTCTTGTTCTTATTCAAAGATGCAGCCTTTCGATACTTTAAGGGGACCTGTATGAAAAATGGGGAAGAACTTTTTAGCAGAGCCTGTTGCAATAGGACAAGGATACATTTTGATTAGACAAAAGGAAGAAAGAAGCCTTTTTACAATGGAGGTGGTAAAACACTAGAACAGGTTTCCAGCAGATGTGGTAGAAAACATTCCAGATCAGGCTGGATGGAGTTCCAAGACATCTGATCTAGTTGATGTCCCTGTTCATTGCAGAAGTTATTGACCAGGCCCAATCCATAGGGAAGTTTGTGGCCTCCCTGGGGCCCAGGTAAGAGACATCACCAAGAAACTTCCCAGCGTGGTATGGCCCATTGATTATTATCAGCTGCTGGTTTCCCACGGGGTTACCAACAAAGACCCAACAAGAAGGCTGCAGACAAACAAGAAGAATTTCAGAGCCTTGAGACAACAGGTTAAGGTATCTGGAGAACAGGTTGTGTTCTCTTCTGTCCTAAGAGTGCTGGATAGGTCAGAAGAATTACACCTTATCATTACCATTAACAGTGCTATTAACAGTGACATTAGCATCTTTCTCCAAACTTTCATTGGGGTAACTTTCATTTGGGTAAATTTTTAATGCATTCAGCTTTCAGTTATTAATATAAGTTTGTAGCTTGTACATGCCTGTATAGTTAAGTTGCTGTCTACTTCGTGTGTTCACAGATCTGGCAGGAAAAAATGAAGCTTTATTTTTAAGTTCTGGGATAGATTTGGGTGCTGATGATTCAGCCATTTTCTCAGTATCCAGATTCCCTTTGGCCTTTGATGTGCAGCCATTTTTAATTTTTTTTTTTTTTTTTATTCAACAGGATGAATTAATGCTGCAAAGATTTCTGCCAAATCCCTATCTAAGCTTTTATGTGCAGAGCAAGATGGAACAGGAGGCATGGCAGGAGTTCGCAAGAATAAATTTTGGCACATTTTTCCAGAACAGCTGGCAACAGCCTTAATTGATACCAGTTGTTGTACTTTTAGGAGGGGATAGAGAACATGTAAATTCTTACAGTTTCTTAAAGAGATACATGAGATATCTAATGCATGCACAAATTCATAGAAATTCAGTTGGGAAAGGTGCCCTATTTGTGCAAGATTTTTTTTTTAATACATTTCCAAACTTTCCCTTGGCAGTAAAAAGATTAACTCTGTTTCATTCCAGAGAGATGTGCAGATTTCTCAGTGGTTTGAATACATAATCAGTTCCATGGAATTGACATAACTTAGATACAGTGCACAGTGTGTACTTTTATTGACAGCAATATAACATCCATTGTTTCAGTGTAAGAAAATGAGTATGTTATTTAATTTTTGTTATTAAAATTGTCCAGTAAGTCAGGTTATTTTTCAAAGTCTCTTAAAAAAAAAGCAGTTGTAAAATATCAAAATACATATGGCAGATGACATCACAAGCACTCTATGCATCACTTCTTTTCTGAGTGGATAATACCACAGGTTGAGAAAGGAGAGCTTTCCCAAATACCTCATATATGATTTTATGGAGGGCTATGAAGTTATCATTTCGATAACTCTTACTTTTTCATAAGGCTAAAGTCTGTCTCCAATTCTGAAACACCTTTACCCTGAAATACCTGTAGCACATAGAATGTCATTTGGAATAGGTATGGATGACAAGAAGATTTGAAATATTGCTGCTTGCCATTCAAATTTGTAATTGCCAGTGAGGAAGTCCTGTGATTACTTGATTTCATGGAAAGGGAGCACAAAAAGTTTGACAGCAAGTAAGGGCAAGCACACAGACTTTTTAATGAATTAATGTTAATTTTTTTTCATAAGCTTGTCAGCTTATTACACAAACATTTGATCTAGATTTTGAACCAGCTCAGTATCCTAGATTTGCAGTCCAATGTTAAAATGTGGTTATAGTTTTTCTGGGAGATTTCATGAGGTATGTATAATACAAATGATGCAGAATGAATCTATGAAATACATATTTCAAGTCTGTTGATTGGTGCTGTATTAAAAATGTGTTATTAAAGAGTAAGTTACAAATGGCTCTTGTAGAATATCAGCATGAGTAGAGATAAACTAAATAGCATTTGAATTCTGTCTAACAAATTTTATGACATTTTCACCATTTATGAATGAAACCATCAGATACTAGCACTGACCTCTGGGCAAATGTGCAGTGAAAATATGTATGTCTTCTATATCAGTAGCTACAGAATTCAAGGACTGGTTGACAGTTAATCCTTCATCAAACTTGGATTGCACAAATGTGATTTGCATGTGTTTTTCTCACTTATTTTGATGAAAGTAAAAACTTTATTCACTGCACTAAAGACTTGAGCCATTAAATCAGGTGAAGAAATTCTCTTCTGGATGGGATACTGGTGGTCCAGTTGCATAGTGGACTCAAATATCTGTGTCACAGAGGATGAGTAGGGATGTTTAAAAGGCCTTCAGAGTTCCAAGAGAGATGTAAAGATTTTAATGGGACTGTGTAAGAAGTTGGTAAGATTCACTAGGGGTCAGACAATACTTTCATTTTATTTAGCTGGAAAATGTTTTGGTCTGTTAATCATAATAACATGAAAGTAGCTGTACATTTACCTACATTCTTCTAATAAATATCTAGAAAAAACAATCAGTATTTAATTTTCTCTGAAAAAGTAATTCTTACGTTAATAGCTGCTATAATGCATGTCTGTGTCTATTTATTTATGAGGCATGAGACAATTGATGTTGTCAGTCTGTCAGTTACTCAGATGGTTCTTTCATAGATAATATCTGTTGGCTTTCATAGTTTATTTTCAGGTTGTTAACTTTATAGTTTCATCAGAATGCTACACAGTATAAAAACAGATTTTCTTTACATTCAACTTAAACTTAAGAAAACATTTAATTTATTCATTAATAATTGCTTGTTTACACTCACCAGCCTCTCTCTGTCTCTTAAGAATTAACTTTTGTAGAAAAAGCAGTATAAGCAGCTTTTTTTTCAACATGAAATGCCAAAGTAGGATTTTAGGGAGAAAAGTGAAGTAGTATGAAAGAGAAAAAAATAGCAAAATTCAGGAAGAGAATAAGCTGGTTAAAGTTTTGTGTTGTTTTGCATGGCAAGTATTTTGCTGTTTGGTTTTGGGGGTGTTGGGGCAGGGCAGGCTGGGCTACAGGGGTGTGTTTTGTGAGATGCCAAAAACCCCCCTGATACAACTGCTGCTGGCCAAGGGTGGATCCATCAGTTTATCTTATCTGCAGAGAAGATGGCAGAAAAATATGCATTAGAAAACCCTCCACCTGTAAGTATAACAACTTGCAACAGAAAAAATTGCTCTCTTTGTCAGGATTTAATCTAACAAGGCCAAGAACTAGATTTCTATATTGCTCTCCCAGATGCTGCCTTTTCTAAAGCTTAGGTGAAAGTGTACTTAGGAGAACTGAGATGTATGTTCTTGTTACCCACATAAGATTTAAACTGCACTATTATGCTTTCTTCTCCTGAGCTTGCTTGTTGTACTCTCATTTAAATCATATTTTCACCTAAATCTCCCACTTAATCTTTAAATAGCTAGCTGAGATTTCCTCTGATCACGCTGGGAATGGCAAAAATTGGATCAATCCAATATTTGCCATTCCTACTCAATTCTATGCTTCAGGAAACAGTATGTGGTGTTCAAGACAGTGTTTTATAATCATACGTATTTATTTAATTTTTTTTATTCACCACTTTTCAAGCAATAGCTGAGTAAATTAAATCAGGTTAAAGTTTATGTGTACAAAAATTCAAGGGAAATATTTGCATAGTAAGTCTCTGCTCAGGGTCAAAAGTCTGGACACTGCATAAATTCTGTTAGTTGCTCTCCACTCAGTCCAGCAATTAAACCACAGAGGCAGAACTTGAAAGTGAACAACAATAGCCAATTAACAGAGATAACTGTACTGTGGAAAAGAAAAATGAGAAATACAAAGAAAGCAAAATGAAACTGCAGGGTGTTTGGAGGTTTATGAAAGTAAAATGAGGAAACCTCACATCAAAATTTAATATTCAGAAAAATAAAATATAACCAAATGAAAATCCTGTTTACCTTGAGGAAGAAGAAAAGAAGAGGAAACAAAAATAATCTATGACATAAAGAAATTTTAGGGGTCGCTAGTGGTTTGCATAAACAGAATAAGGAAAATATCTAATTAAATCTGCCTTCTGTTGGCATGAAAGAAAAGCTGCTGCATATATTTTTCCAACTCTAGAAATTACAAAGTTTGATTCTTAGAGCCAAAGTACACATTTTTTTAAAATTAAGACAAAATAATGGCATTTACATATAAATATTCTTTCAGTTTGTCTTTAATCTGCTCAGTCACAAAAGACTTAGGAACAAAAAAGGCAGACTTATAACAACTTAGTGAAAAAATATTATCAGCATCTGCTGTTTTTTGGGAAATGCAGCCCTCTTCACGGTTCATAAATAAGGTGACCATTTGTACACGTTTACTGAGACTCCTATCTCTGACCTTTTGTGATCCTCACAAGAATTTGAGTAAAGAGGAGAAAAATGGAAAAACAAAAATTCATGCTTTCTAAAGGACTTAGATTTCATTTCTCTGTTTATGCAAAGATTCCACAGACAAGTGGAATTATTTTTAAGGTTTCCCAGAATCACTGAACCAAAGAATGGTTGAGGTTAGAATGGTGGAGGTTGGAGTGGTACAGGTTGGCTTCTCTGGAGATCATCTCTTCCAACCCTTCTACACAATCAGGGCAATCTGAGCCAGTTGCCCACGATTTTGACAAAATGGCTTTTGGATGTCTCCAAGCATGGAGACTCCACAACCTCCCTGGGCAACCTGTGCCAGTGCTCTGCCACCCTCCCAGTGAAATCAGAACCTCCTGTGTTTCAGTCTGCGTCCATTGTCTCTAGTCCTGTCACCAGTCATCACTGAAAAGAGCCTGGCTCTGTTCTTCAGGTATTTACATACCTTATCAGTATAAGGTCACCCCAAGCCTTCTATTTTCTACACTGAACAATTCCAGGTCTTTCAGACTTCCCTCATATGAGAGGTGCTCCTGTCCCTTAGTCATCCTGGTGGCCTCTCAATGAATTCTCTCCAGAATGTTCATGTCTCTTTTGTACAGGGAGCCTGGAACTGGGCACAGCTCTCCAGGAGTGGTCTCACCAGTGCTAAGCAAAGGGGAAGAAACACCTGGCTCACCCACTGGAATTTTTTTTTGTTTACTGCACCTGAGGATACTCTTTGCCTTTTTTCCAGCAAGGGTGAACTGCTGACTCATGTTCAACCTAGTGTTCACCAGTATGCCCAGGCTCTTTTCTGACAAGCTGCTTCTCAACTGGTTGGTCCTCATGGGATTGTTCCTTCTGAGGTTCAGGATGTTGCACTTTCCTCTGCTGAAATTGATGAGGTTACTGTACGTCTTTTCCTCCAGTTTTTCAAGGTCCCTCTGCATGGTAGGTTGACCCTCTGGCAAGTCATTCACTCCTACTGCTTTGGTGTCATTTTCAGACTAGCTGAGGGTGCACTGCTGAGGTTTGCTTGAGAAGCTGACAAAGAAAATATTAAATACTCAGCTGTAGGCAGGTGGAGCAGGCATGTTTTCTAGAAGAGAGGTGAGCAGGATAGGATTAACCACAACCACCTATAAATCTACCCTGGAGGCAAGCTGCTTGTGATGTCCCATGTGGCACACTGTAAGAAAGGGAAGAATTAGTGATCTTTTCTGACACTGTTTGTCAGGGTTTTAATCCAAGTAGTTAGAACGGTACCACTATGGTAGTTATTTAGAAATTTTAGATTAGCAGTGCATTTAGAAATATGGCAGTCCATCACATGCATATATTGAGCTCTTAACTGCACATTATGTCCATAATTGAGATCTTTCATTAGCTTTAAAACAACTAGTGTACCATGACACTGCTGTGTTAAAAATTAAAAGCTTCTTAATGTGTTTGTGACAATATTTATCTTATTTTGTGTCAAAACTTATCTCCAAGTTCCAAAGACACAGCATTCTTGCTAAGAGAGATTGACTTCTGAGAGGGTTTTTCAGGGTTAGGAGGATTTCCAACTGCAGCCATCAGCAGTGAAAACTGTGAAATCTTCAACTTTCAATTTCCAGTATCTTTGTTAAATTAAAATTATGAAAGCAAATTGATTCTTTCTATCTATCCACCATAGAAATATAAAAAAGTTTCCATGAACAAAACAATATTTTATTTTTCCTTAACCCAGCTTTTATTGCCTGGAACTGAACAATAAACAGAAATGTCAGAAAGTATCTTTCCTATTTATATTGTTCATAAAGTATCGAATCAGTTGTGATAGATAAACTGCTAAGGTTTAATAAATAAATGAATTAGTACCCTGAGGCATAGCTCCTATTGTATCAGCTGATGCAGGAGAAGTGGTGTACCTGCTATCAGCAATCTCTTTAAAAGAGTATTTGTGTCTTGTCAGCATTCTTCTTTTCTTGTACTGAAGATCTTTCACCAAAGAGAATAGGAAATGGTCTGCACTGAGATATCATTTATATACCTTCAAAACTCATCTTGCTGTAGTCTTTAAAATTATGAGCCTTGTATCTTAATTTCCCGAACAAACAGGCCTCTGTAATTACACTGCCCATTTGTCTGTTTTCACTTGTCTTTCTTTTAATAAAATGAATCACCCAACCAAGTTCCACCAAATTTCACTGAAGGCTCATAAATTCACATGATTTTTGTGATGATTACTAATAGGATAAATGTGTATGTGACAGAGGACTGGGGAAAGGAGAAGAAGAGGGAGACTTAACTGGGTGAAAAGGTGAGCTGAGTGGACAAGGCTGGAAAAGCAAATAGCTAGGAGATATCACAGGATTACACAGGGACATAAGAGAGAATGTTAACACAAAGTTAAAGCAAAGAATTTCTCTGTGTGACATACCAGCCAAATTGGTCTAGTCTACAGGAGCATCACTATTTGAAGCTTCCTGTTAATAATAGTTCTTTAAGAGGAGATAGTGTACATAATATTCTGTGTAGGAATATGGTGTAATTATTACATTGTGTCTATGAGATGAAGCCTGAAAACACAAAGTAATTAAAGTGCTGTCCTTTAGAAGATGAAAGCTGTGAAATTACTGTGTACCATAATTGGAAGTTCTAATTTCAAGTGTAAAAACCACTTTTCTCAATTTATACTTTTGTAATAACTAACACTTTAAGTGTTTTCTTTCTTTTCCACTCGATTTAGTTTCAAACAAATTACTTTTTCCCATTCGGACTTGCCCATATTTTGTACTCTTTACAGGGTTGATATACACTGGCAGCTACAGCTGAAAAGTCAAATTGAAATACAGCTACTGTTTCTTCAAGGAAATATTTCACATAATATTTAAACATTTAAAATACCAAAGTGATGGCTTAAGTCCTTGGAGTGTGTATAACTCAAATGACATAGCAAAAGTGTCAAAATCAAAGTGAATACTAAACAACATCAAGTGAAAAATCAGATCATTCAAAATGCAAACACATCTTATAAATATGAAAGCCAGAGATAAAAACAGAAGTGCACAAACCTGCACATGCTTAGAATAAAGTGTCAAGAATCCCTATGTTACAAGGAAAATGTAGGACCACACATCCATATCTCAGTGATTTATAACAGAAGTATTTGCAATACTTACCAACAGTTCTAAATCTCTAGTTTTTAGAGACTTAGAGTCTTTAACCATCTTTTTGATAATACCACCTTTGCATGCTTTATTTAAAAGTTCAGGGAGTTGTTTATTGAAACTGAATTCATGAATGTGCTCACTCTTACAATGTTTTGAACAAAAATAGGGCGAGGCTATGCGCAGATATGCTCCTTATTGGGATGGTTTGGTTTTCTTTTCTCATGGGGATAGGGCTGCAGGTCACAACCAGAAAGCTGGACCAAGAGCGAACAAACATTGCCTTGGATAAGGAGATGAAAATGCTGACTAAACACCACATGTAACTCTTTCTTTGTTTCCTCATCTCGGGCTAGCTCTTTGATGAAGCAAAGGCCAGGGTTCTGTCTTTTGGGGATTCTCAGATGCGTTATATTGAATTGAACCTCAAGGCTATTCTACCTAAAAACTAGAATTAAGACTTCAATAGAGCTCAGTCAATTTTGTAAAGAGCTGGTTTCTTGTAAGCATATGTGTCAGGCACACAGGAAACAGAGTTGATACTTCTCAAAATTGCATTGGCACAAAAGCTGTTGCGCATTTGTTGGCATTCTCTATACTTAGCACTTTTTATACAAGGTCTGATACAACACCTTCACTAATTTTTAGCAGATACAAGGACGTACATTTGTTATTAATTACCCTGACAGGTATCCATCATTAGGATGTGATGGCCCTGCTGTGTTCTCTGATTTTTCACTCTGAGAAGAAAACTTATTACCTTTTCCAAATATTTGATAATTTCTTCCATGGATCAGACATAGATTTAATAATTAGTCAATCCACTTCTGCTGAAGCAAAAATTAAGAGTCTGCAACCAGAGTTGTCAGGTGCTATGATCCACTCTTAACACTCCATAAGCAGAGTAGTCTTCCTCAAATACACCCAATTAAATTTTGTAAGATTGTGCTAAACTAGAGATTCAGTCAAAAGCAGTCAGACAGCAGCTGTTGTGCCATTGCCAGTAATGGTCTGTATATTTTTCAGCTTTCTATTTAATTCCATAAGCCAGTTGCAATGGGACATAACCATTATCATAATGGAAAGCTATTCCACCAGAGGTGAGCTGTAGCAATGCTTTCCCTTATGCAAAGTGATGTATTTGTTGAAACATAAACCTCCTGGGGAAAAGCAGCTCTTGTTGCTCCATGCTTAATCATCCAATTAAGAGATCTGTCTTTAGCCTCTGTGTGTACCAGCTTCCTAATTGAATCCCCACTTTTGGCGCATTCATTTCTCACAAGGTGGGTACACAATAAATGTCTTAGGGACCTTTGACTTGCTTTGCCTTCCAGTCTGTGCATCTGAGGCTTGGCACATCCTAGCTATGCTGCAAAAACAAGCTGGGTTCAAGGCCAGTCCTGTCACAACAGAGACAGCCACAATATACAGAGTATCACCATACAATTTCAGAAGGCTTCAACCTGTACAGAGTAACACCATACCACACCACATCAGAAGGCTTCAGGCATCTGCCCATACAAAGTAACCACATATCACATAAAAGGCTTCAGGCATCTATCCTTCATGTTCTTTAGCCCAAATTTTATACCCCTCATGCTGATGCATTGCACCTGAGTGCCCTCTGTTCCCTTTGGTGGTTGGTCAGTGCCCCTGGGCACTCCATGGCTCATTGCTGTCAATGCTGCTCACAGCTGTAGCCCATTGGGGGTGAGGCTCAGCCACAGCCCCACTCCCAATTACCACAAACTGTGTGCCTACACAGTCCCACCAAGAGCAGTACAGAGCATATTTATAGAGAAATCGATCTGGCTGGTTGCTATACCATCAGGCATACCTAGATAATGTATGGGCCTCCTGCTGTGATAGGCAGATGGCAAGATGCTAGGGAGAAAGTTACCTTCCTTTTTCAGAGCAGTCTACACAGTGTCCCTCTGCTTCTCCTGTGCATATCCTTTCTGGGGAATATATCTTTTTTATGCTACTCTGTGGTGGAAGGAAGTAGATGCAGATGAGAAACCCACAGTGCCAGTTATTATCTTGGGCAAAAGCACATCAGGGAAAATGCTGACTGACAGGCTGCTTTGCTGCATAATTAACCCCTTTACTTACCCCTTAAATGAGTCTTGTGTCAATGTCCCAGATCCGTATCCATAATGATTGTTTGCACTGGCTCCTGATTGATCAGGAATGGTTTACTCACATTGTATGGAAGGATAGCCCCCCAGAAAGGCCATTGATTAAAAAGACACATGAGCCAGCTTGTAGAGCCTCCAAATTTTTTTAACCTTTATCTATTTATTTATTTACTTGTTTATTTTTGTGGTCTTCCGATTTTAATTGAACTGTCTCAAAGCGAATCACTGCAGGTAGAAATATAAGTTGCTTTTAACAGAGACTGGGATTTTAAGTTAAATAGCTCTTGGAGGTGTTGAAATAGAGATTGTATAGATTAAATGTAGGCAACCAGGAAGTGTTATGTGCTGTAATGTTTCTTTATGCTGACTGAAGAGGAAAGCACCCATGTTGAAATGTCAACAGCAGGTTTATTTCCAGAGAATTTCAAATCAGGCAGGTGATGGGTCACAGGTTTGTCCTCAAGTTTCCATCTAAGGGGTGCCAAGGTCATGCCAACAAAAAGTCATCTTCCCACTGCCACAGCAAGTATGAGCATAATCTGTTCAAATATGGATTTGAGACTACCACATCCCTATCTGTGGCAAAAGTCAAGGGAGGAATATTTAAACTTTTGATCACTTAATTTATTCATTTCTTTAGATTGTTTAAATATTCATACATCCAAAGCTCTGGGTGCACGTGAAAAATGTTAATAGAAAACCCAGGAACATAATGAAATTATATAATACATGTCTCAGAGGTACTTTGTCAGAGGAAACCTCTGCATTCTCAAAGCTTTATTGTTCTCCAGAGTTATCTGATTCTTTTTCTTTCTTTTTCTCTGACCTAAATTTAATAGACAACTTTAGGAAATGTACTTATGTTTTTGAATATCCTATGTAGTTTTAATAGAGGAAAATATGCGAGAAATGAGAGATGAGATGGAAAAGAGAAGGGGAAAGATGAAAATGGAAAGTGAAGGTAGAGAAGCAGAAAAGAGAAACAGAAAAGAAAAAAGAGAGAAAAAAAAGAAAAAGCACTAAAGAAAAAAAAAGAAAAAAGAAAAGAAAAAATGGGAAAAGAAAAAAAAGGAAAGAAGAAAAAACAAATATATCTGCTAATTCAGCATACATAACAGAAGTGTATGTTCTAAAATAGGTTGTTATTTGGAGAGAGTTTTATGATCCATTAGACAAGAAGAGTCTTCAATCAAGAAATTTGAAAAATGGTTTACCATTTCAAGCCTCCTCAAAAGAAAATTCATCTGACCTGATGAGACAAATCAGGACCACCATGGTGATTTAATGGAGCAATCAGCAATGTGTCAAATCTGATTGATGTGTCCCTTCAGAAACCTGACAGGCGATTTGATCCCCACCAGCACAGAAAAATCTTCCCTAGAAGATTCTTTTGCTAACACAAGCTATGGAAATATTTTTCCAGTCAACTGTTTCTTTTTTGCCCTTGAATTGAGGTGATTTTTTTTTATCCAATCCTTTGCTTTGACTTGATCTGAATAGCATTGTCTTGACCTAAAGATGTTATTTATGAGAGAACATAGCTCTTACCTTTCAAAATGTCAGACATCTTATCAAGTGATGAAAGTTATTCCTTCGATAAAGCTAAAATAGGAAAGTAATAAATATATTTTGCGTAGAATTCCAGTTCTAATAGCTATAAATGTATATTAAACCCAGTGAAATTCACACTAACAGTCTAGAAGAATAGTTACCTTTATTCTGGATTTTAAGTGAGTTGCAGTAGAATGACTGCAGAGAAAAGCAGAGGGTAAGTAACAGACATAAAACAATTAGGGGCTCATTTTATTTCAAAATGGTTTAAAAATCATTTTATGCTGAGTGATTTTTTTGTTTTAAAAAGTATACATACTTGAAAGCTTTATTTTTAAGAATTACTAAAAATATGATTTTAACTTGTGTCAGGGGAAAACTACATTGAGTTGCCTTGCTGCTTCCAAATCTATTTACTTAAAAGATCTCTGTCTGCCCTGCTTTACAGCCCATTCTTGAGGTTACACACAGAAAACCATTTTTTAAATAAGGCTGTACTGTGATTTCACATTCCAGGCTGTAGATAGAGTCCTGTGTGTATTAGCAGATGTCATAACTGCAAAGGCCAGAGACATTGCAGGCATTACAAATAATTTACTGTATCAATTAGTACTCAACATTATATAATTAGGAAGTTAGCATACCCTGTTTATGTAATGCTGGGTGCATCATTAAAAAAAGATAAATAAGCAGAATGTGAACAAACTATCAACAGTACAAAGAAGCTGCATGAGTTCCTCCTCCCTGCCCAGGTGACTTGGTGAAGCTTTGTTATGATGAAAATGTGTACACAGAGGGAGATTTCAGGAATGCAGAGGCGAAGTGGTGGTGGCAGCAGCAATCTCTCTCCCAGTGCTACTCCCCAAACCCGGGGCTGTGGGGCAGAGGACAGGCAGCACACTGCCAGTGCTGCTGTTCAGCCATCCTGTCCTGTGGCTCTCCAGCATCATGATTTAGCATCCTGCCAGGCCATTTTGGGAACAGTCTGGAAAAAATAGCAGCTCAGAATCCTGTGAATTCAAAGAAGAAGATATATTTTGCTCCTTGGTCTTTCTGTGTGCTCTGGGTGGACCCAGCTATTGGTGGTGCAGGGTTTTCAGGTGCAACCAACAGTCAGGATCATCAACACATCAACTAAAGTGTGATCAGCGAAGGATATGAGAGGGTAGGTAGATTTGCAACAGAAATGAAAAAGTGAATCACTTTAATATACAAATTCTATTTATATAAATATCATGTCCACGTAAGATCTGCAAGTAATTTCCATTAAACAGGCATGAGCCTGATGGAAGAATTGAGAAGAGGAGGCAGAATTCCTTCTATAAAAGCTTGGGTCTACATGATGATGTTTAATTTTCTTTATGAAGTATAAAAAAGTCTGTTTAAGCACTTGAATAAGGTAATTATTTGCAATGCATTAGCCGTAATATGAAATTTCATATGAAGTATGCATGTTCTGCATCAAGATTGTGTAGGGTCATTTCTTTTTAATGATGTCAGTTCATAATTAAAATCGACACAAGTGGTTTATTTTTGGAAGATGGGACCTAGTCTATAAATGTGCCTGTTACAGATCTTGTGTCCAATCCCAGCCTGACTGCTTTATTAAAATGTATTTGGTGTGCTATCCTAACAAAAATCAATTTTAACACCTTTTTGCAAACAATTTCCTTTCTGTTGGAATCATTCTCCTTTGTAATTATAAAATCATCGGTGTAAGAAGATACAATTGGAGTTTGAAGAGTATAGTTTATTTTTTTAATTACATTTAATGAATAATTGAAACTTATATTAATCTAATGAAAATAAATTTGAATTTATGATTGTTTAATTTTAATTTTTATTAAATCCATTTATTATATATTCATTGCAGGAATACCTATACATGTTCTACAGCCTGAACTTGTCTTTAAATAGTCTAAATAGGATCAAAATTATCTGATGATTTATTCCTATTATCTCCCAGGTTATATGTGCATTAATGTGGTCAGTTAGATGCTTACAGTGTAATTTGGTTTCTATTAAAATTGAAGACACAATTCCTAGTGATGTAGGGAGGTCAATACTTTGTTCATGGAAATGCACAGCATAATTAGCTAGGAAGGTCTTTGAGCAGAAATGCTGCTTTCATCTTCTGACCAGAAAGGTAAGGATGAACCCTGCCCCTCATTA
Source organism: Molothrus aeneus (assembly GCF_037042795.1). NCBI lineage: Eukaryota > Metazoa > Chordata > Aves > Passeriformes > Icteridae > Molothrus > Molothrus aeneus. The sequence continues at coordinate 98,527,082 of NC_089648.1, read as the reverse complement.
GCTTCCATAGAGTCTGAGGGTGTTCTGTATTTTTACAGCAGCTTACAGGCCCCACATCACAGCCCCAGTCCCCAGTCCAAGAGCTTATTAAAGGTACACACACTGCTCTTTTTGGCTCTGTGGACATGGGATCAGATATGTTCTATTAGCCCTGAAGGTCAAAGGCAGATTTAGCTTTTGAAGCTATAGAAAATTTTTCTTTGATGAAATAGATGATGAATAGATGATACTTTATGAGATTCATTTGACATAGTTTTTTCCATCTACAGGTTTTGTGTCTAGTCCAAATTTTCAAGTAGGTTTTTAAAGTTTGACTGTGGTATCTACCTTACAAAAAAAAAAAGCCTGTAGGGTTTTCCTTTTTATATACTGAGTAAAAGAAAAGTTTAAATGAATGGTTAGATTATATGACAGTTATGGTTTAGCTCCAACTGGCAACTAAGCTCCCCACAGCTGCTTGCTAACTCTCCCATCCCTCTGTGTGATGGGGAAGAGAATTTGAAGGGTAAAAATCAGAAAACTCATGGGTTGAGATAAGAAGAGCACAATAATTGAAGTGAAATAACTAAAGAAAACAATATTAAGTCATGAAAAGGAAAATAACGAAGACAGAGAAACAAAACCCAAGAGAGAGAAGTGATGAAATTAAGAGAATTGTTCACTGCCAGCCAACCAATGCAAAGCCAGTCCCCAGGCAGTGGCTTCCTCTCCAACCTCTCCTCTAGTTTTATTGCCATATGGTTTGGGATGTCCTTTTGGTCAGTTGGGATTAGTTGTCCTGACTGTGTCCCCTCCCAATTCCTTGTGCACTCCCAGTCTTCTCATGGGTGGGATGGGGTGAGGAGTAGGAAAATCCTTGGCCCTGTATAAACACTGCTCAGTAATAACTAAAACATCACTGCGTTATCCACACTGCTTCCTGCACAGACCCAAATCACAGCCTCATACCAGCCACTATGAAGACAACGCTCCAGCCAAAACCAGTAAATTAATTAATTTTAGATGGGCTTGGTTGTAAGGAAAAAATTCACTGTGAAGGCAACTGAAATTTCCAAAATATTTATCAGTTCAGGTGCTCAGTTTTCCTATAACCAGCTCCAGACATCCTGTGGGCTGCAGAAAACTTCTCTATAAACAGTGTATTCCAGTTGGCTGGATCTACTGGTGGGCACAGCCTTGATATTTGGAAGTGCTATTCAGCATGTTGAAATGAGTCCAACCTCTTCTAAAAAAAATCCTGTCAGCTGTAATTGCACAAAGACTTTCATCAGAAAAGTTTTTGAGTACAAAACTGATTTAGAAATATGCTTACCTCCAAACTGGCTATTCTGGCCATGTAAATAGTCACTCTAGACTACAAAACCAGTTCCAGTGCCAATCTTAGACAGACCATGAAATTATTCTGATGCAGACTAAGGAAATAAAACAACATGATTTCTGGATAGTTTTAGGTTTATATGCTTCAAGGTGCTGCATGTTCATCCCAATCCTACAAAAAAATCATCTTTAAACTTGAGAAAGTCAAGTCTATATCCCTAATTTATTTTTCTTTCAGGGAAAATAGGGTTCAATTTTTATTCAAGTTCTGTTGGTAATGAAAACTGGATATTCCATCATAAAATTAACAGCCTTACTACATGTGGCTTGAAACTGGCATTAAACACCCTTTTGTTTTATCACTGTACTTCAAAGTAATGTCTTTGCCTTGGAAAATCTGTCTTTCTGAGTGAAAAAAATTGATTAGGAAAAGATATTTATTTACAATTTTGATAACTAATTTTCTATGGAATTTGCAGCAAGACTGTGTAGCATAAAATCTTTGTGGTCTGAATACTCCTAGTTCTCTTTTGTTAAAATTGTAATCCTGATTAATGATTATATGATATGAAATTATTTCAGTTCAGCAACCTATACATAGGAATTACCTGTATTTTATATACAATTTGTACATAATTTTTATAAGTGCCAGAAAATGATGTTAGCATAATATTTAAACAAAAGTCTAGGAGAAAAGATAGCATTTTCTTGCTTAAATTAATTTATTATTTTGATACTGAGGGCACTTACCTAAAAACAAAATATTTTTGTTCAAACTTTTAACAAACTTTTTGTAACATTTCTGTGAGATTTACTTAAGGTGTGTGAAATGTTCTGGTACCCTCATCTGATGGGATTATATAAAACAAAGCAATAGCTGACAAGGTGGCTGTTCATATTCATGTCCATATAACCAGTTCACACACACAAAAAATAGTTTCTCTATTTTCCAGTTAGACATAATTAGCAATCACATTTGGGTAGTAAAATAAGCACAAAACTCCTCCAACTTATACTATCTAAACAACAGAGTTTTGCAAGTTTCTGTCAAGAAATAGCTTCAGAGATCAATTTATCATATGATTTAACAAGATACAAGGAGACACTTCTTCCTTCAAGGTTATCATATGCCATATGCCTTGCTCTATAGGTTTGCCAAAAGTCACTTAATGCCATATGTCCTGAGCCATTTGTTTCTCAAACAGTACCTCAGCCACTGCAGATGCCATCTGATATAAATAATCAGAAAATCTAATCTTGTTGCTTTGCTACGATTTTCTGTGTAAAGTAAGTATCATGAGAGATTTGTGTGTGTTAAATCTTAATTCTTCAAAAGATAATTTTCAGCACCATGCGCAGTTCCACCTCCTGTACGCACAGAAGAGGGGGTGGGTTTGTCTGCACAGGCAGGTGAATACCAACCCAAATAAGTGACTCCACCTTTTCCTAACAAAAACAGAAAAACTTCTGAAGTTTCAGAAAATCTCTCAAACAGCTTTTAGGGAATGGTGTTTAAGCACAAAATGCTTAAAAGTGTAGTGAATTCCTGGGAGAAGCAGAAGGCAGGGGACATCCTTCATCTGTAATTCTTTCTTTCCTACAGCTGTTAGACAGCTGCCTTGTCAAGCAGATTCTTGAAAATTCAGAATAAAGGTTCGTCTTGTGTCATTGCATAAGATTCATGATGCTTTAAGATGGACCTTAACTTAGGGAGAGTAGTGCAGCAGGCCACACACCACAATGAGCTGTTCTACTGAGCTATTTAAATTAGTGATTTGTGGAAGCAGCAAGCATATTTGAGAAAATTTATTATTAGATATTTTTAAAACCTCTAAAACTTTGCTTTTGAAGAAAAAAACACATGACTATATTTTATTACAAGGTGATTAAAAAAAAAGTTACTAATTTCATATTTTATTAACTTTCATAATTTTACCTTATATCCATCTTTTAGCCTAAATATTTCTTAAAATAACATTCAAAAAACATCTTATTTTCAAACCTTGGAAAAGATGTATAAAAGAAGAGAGATACAACTGTTGCTGTTGTCAGTGATCCAGTCATCAGAGCTCAACAGAGATCTCCACTTCTGTTTACTTTATACTTTGGTTTACATGGACCTATATAGCCTTGCATTTGAAAAGGGAGCATCCTTTGCAGGATGCTGTATGGATTAATTACCTAAGGTTTGTTTAACTCTTTGGAAATGAAGAATTCTATTTAGATACTAAGCATTGCTTTCATGTAGGAAAATAAGATAAATGCTGACTAAATGGCAGTGCTGGGGTAACACAGCTGTTTGGCTTGGAGTTACAAAATCACTCTTCCCATTTGAGGCCCCGCAGCATCCTCAATACTTTCTCTCCAGAGTGTGAAAGTGGCAGGTGTTCATGGCCATTGCTGGGGGTGCTGCAGCTCTGGAAAGGCTGAGACACCTGGCAAAAACACAGCAAGTTAGATGCTGATTACATGCAGAAAAGCAATTAGAATGTCAGAAGAAACTGTGATTAGAGTGATATCATTTTAATGTATTCTCATGTACTTTTGTCCTGTGCTTTCTGTGCAACCAGATGTATGGGCACCTTCTTTTGTTCTTGTACTACATACAAGGGAGCTGCAGTAAAAATGTTACTATTTTCAGGCTATTATCCCTTTTCAGCTTAAGCTGAACACCAAATATTTACTGATTTACACCCCAGAGAAAGTACTATGATGAGAGTTAGAGACTGCTTTTAGTCTCTGTAACACATGCAGGAGAAGCACATCCTGTTTCAGCCTCCAGAAATGCAGCTTCCAGTGCCACACAATTGCATTTTGCTTTTTTATTGATTAAGGACAATATTCAGCTGTATATTAAAAAAATCAATTCAGATACTCTTAGGTAGGGAAGGCACCATTGTTATAGCCATATAGCAGTGGAATTGGGTTAACCAAGTCTTGGATATCTCTTAAATTGGGATTTTGAATTCCCTGAGGGCATTGACTACATTTTCACTGATTATAACAAAATACCCAGTGAAGTGGTAGAAACTTACAAATAAATGTGTAGCAACCTCTTTTCATAAGGGCACAAAGTCAATTCTGTAAATTGAGGTGTTTTGAGCTGTCCCAGAGGTGGTCTTGGAGATCCCACCTGGCTTCAGATGATGTTTCAGAAGGGTTAGATGCCAGTACAAATGCAACTGCACAGAAAATGCTTAAAAGTTCCAAAACCTTATATAATGAAGCTGTAAGCAGCACTGAGTTTTTGAGATGACATTGTGTGAAGCATGGTTGATTTTATTAGAAATAGAACCAGTGGAAAACTTAAAGGGAAAATCACAAAGTGATTTCATTCAGAATAAATTTAAATCTACTCTGTACAAGTCCTAATATGGGGATACATGATGTCTTGTGACTTTCTAAATAAGGACAATAGTTCTTGCAAAATTGTGTTTTATTTTGATTTCTTTTTTTTCTAATGGCCTTCAAGCAACAACAATAAGCAGTTAAAGCATTTTCTGTTTTCTGCTAGGAAGACTGAGTCTGACAATGATGAATGAAATATGCTACCCTGACAGGGTTTTCTATAACAATCATATAAGGCAACAATTCTGAGCTCTAGAGGTCTTGAAGCCACTAAAGAGAGGAGGGAGATAAATTAAAATTCAAAAATCAATATTTTCAATACTACATGTCTAGTTGTACAAAATCATCATAAGTCTTCTATGAAATCAGAGCTGCCAAAGTTCAGGAAATGCTGCTCTGCCTTATAACATCTTGTTCTATACAAAGAAGAAATACATGGACCAATACAAGGACATGTCAACAGAAAATTGACCCTCTTTTAAAACAGAGAGATCTGAAGTCTGCATGAAAATTCCTTCATAAATCTTGGAAATCTCTGATAAGTAAGTACAGTTGTTCAAGGATCAAAATAATTTGTTTAATTGAAAGTTACAGGATCTGTACTGCACAGCACAGGATGCTTTGGATCCCACATGCCAGCAGACTGCTGATTACCAGAATATTTCTGTAGCAGCAAAATTGTCAGTGTCCCAGTCATAAGCAGGTGATTATCTGTGGTTTTAATATGCTAATGTGGTTCCTGGCATCTTTTTGACCAGCATGACTGTCTCAAGAAACTTATGGAAATACTCAAGTTGTGGTAAACAGTACAGTGGTTGCTAGACTGTCAGCTTTCTAGGTTTTGATGGGTTTTTGGTTTTGCTGCTGTTAGGAGCTTTTTATATTTCCTTCTTGATTTATTTTCTGGAATCTGTGTAAAAGAACAATTATATAAAAATATAAATCAGTGGTCTGGAATTGAATTTTCCAGGATTTTTTTTTCAATATCTTTATTTTTGAACATTTTTGCCCCTGAAAAGAAGGAATTCTTACCAAAACAAAAGTTGAGTAAAAATGTCTAACTAAACAGAATTCAAGACACAAAACTACAATGTGAGTATATTTACATTTTTAAAACAAAAATATAAGGTAAAGAATAAAAAGAACTCTGAGCCTACAGTGAGAATTTTCAAAGAATAAAAACCACATAAAATAAATTTTCTGGCTGAAATACACTTAAATATATTCTTTATGGGCCCCAAAGAACAATTCTTTGTGAATTTGCAAGCAGATCATACTAGAAATTGTCTATATTTTATAAAACTAAAAAAGAAACCCTAACAGCTGCAGAAATTAAGTATGGATCCCTGATGCTTTATAGAATTAGTAAAGATGTGATGAAGGAAATGTAGCTCACCTGGAACTGTTTCCCACTGAACAGAAGCTCTTATCATTGAAATCACCTTAGATAAACACAAGTGTACAACAAAAATGTTCATAACATGTCTCTAGATCTAACTCTGAAGACAGAAAGAAATGTTTATTTCTTCCTGCTGGTGAAAAAGGGAGTGCAGGGGGTGCAGAATGGTGCTATTTGGCTGTTGCTTGCAACCAAGTAATGTTTTAAGAACTAAACATGAAGGCTACAACATCAGATGAGAAATTCTTGAAATATAGTGACTCAGAGAAACACTAAGAATTTTTGTGTACAAGTCTAGTAGCTGGATGCCTACAGTGAAAATATCTGGTTCAACCAGAGTGATGATCTTGATTCCTTAACTCACCAGAACCTGTAATGAGATTGTGTTTAGTGCCAATTCTTTGGAGCTAACAACAGAATCAGGAGAGTCAAACACTGAGAATTCATGTGATGCAAAACACAGCTTATCATTTTTGTTTACAAGTGTTATCTATTCAGTTTAAAGGGAAAGGTTGTGAAGATAGAGATATTTGACTAAAAGAAAAGACACCTGTGGCGGCAGCTCTCTGGCCACAGAGAGAAACAGACAACTTTCCTGTCATCATTCTGGGAAAGACTGTGAGAAGATCAGAGAAAACAGTGAGAAACAATTCTAATCTTCACCTGCTGCACCTGGTGTTTGTGAACATGAGGAAGGTGTTATGGAGATTTGTTTACCAAAGGGTGGTTTCTTAATTAGCCAATGGTGATGGTGTTTTAATTAAAGGACCAATCAAGTCCACCTGTAGCAAACAGAATGGGGTCTTTTAATAAAGATTATGATCAGCATTCTGTAAGTGTCTTGAGAGTCTATGTCCTGTATTACCCAGTCCTGACCGATTGTGCTGACAGGCACCCAACATGAGGAGAGTAAACAGAAGGGAGAAGCAGAGAGATGTTTTGGTTAAGTAGCATTATGACATCCCATCAATAGGTCAAGCTTCATTCCATTTGACCTATCATGTCTGGCTGTTCTTGAGTTGCATCCAGAAGCTGATGACCAAGAGGTAAAAATGATCACTTCATTTGAGGCTCTAGTTTATAGAAATATGAGAAACAAAACTAACTTGTTTTGCAGCACTGAAATTCTCTGGTTTTGGTTGGGTTTTTTGAGCCTTTGCTTCTTTGTTTATCTGTTTTGTTGTTGTTTGGGGGGGGGTTTGGGTTTTTTTTTGGGGGGCAGTGGTTTTTTTGCTGGTTTGGGCAGGTCTTTCTTATCCCCAAACCTAAACAGTCTGAGAACATGCAATTCCCAATTTCTCTCAATCCTTCAGATTTCAGTGGTTTTGGGATGTTTCTGTAAGAATCAGCATTTTTTTTTAGTTTAGTTTATCATTGAGACCTTTCTTGTGCCACTGCACTGACAGCAGGAATTGAGCAGATGTCAAACTATAACTGGATTTTTTTGCTGACTGCTTCCAAAATTACTTATTTGAATGACCAAATTGATTCTTTTTGGTTACAAGTCTTTGGCAGTCACTGAAAAAATGATGCCATAACAATCAAATGAACATGGGCAGAATAAAGTGACAAGGATAAAGCATCTTCTTCCTCTTCCTATCTCACAGTTGGCTTCAGATAGCGTTAGTGACAACAAGAAGAGTGAGAAATGGAACTGCACTCGTTTGTACTTTTTTGCCATGTATTTTAAACTGAAGCAGCTTTGACATTTCAGATGAATATTTCAGGCCAGATGCTCCAGAATGTGATAATGGTAGTTCTGTACTTGGCAATTCTTTTTCATGCAGGTCAGAGAAGCCTGGGGCAGTATTCAGTTTTGAGTATCTTATGAAAGCAATGATCTGCATTCTTTTGTAAAAAACAAAATTGAATAGTGGTTTCACAAGAATGAAGTGTTACTGTTCTGTCTTCTATTCAAACTTGAGGATTGTATTGCCTGAGTTTTCCAGTAATTTGCATAAAGACAAATACAACAAGACTGATTTTCTGAGATGAAACTTGGGGGGTTGCTTTCTAACAACCCATTTTCCTAAATACTTCCTTGGGGGGAAAAAAAGGAAAACCAGAGTAAATTTCTGTGTGGGTGTTCAGAATTCTTTGTTTAGCACTTACTACAAGTCTGTGCCAGGATGACTTTCAAAGCAAAAGATCTAAGACTGTGCTGATTTTGGGAAGAGATTCAGCTGGGAGCTGACCCTAACTGACCAAAGGGATTTTCCATACCATATGACATCATGCTTAGTATATAAATGGGGGGAAGAAGGAGCAAGGTGGGGACAGTCAGACTTATATCTTCCCACATAACCATGACACATCAGGGAGCTCTTATTTTTTGAGGATGGCTGAGGACCTGCCTGCCCATGGGCAGTGATGAATTAATTCCCTGTTTTGCTCTGCTTGTGTGCTTGACTTTTGCTTTACCTATGAAACTGTCTTTATCTCAACCCATGATTTTCCAATTTTTGCCTTCAGATTCTCTCCCTTATCCTGCTGGTGGGGGAGTGAGAGGGCAGCAGCATGAGATTGAGTTGCTGGCTGGTTAAACCACAATAAAGACAATGTCAGCAATGCGAGTTGGATCTCCTTCTTTTCTTGCAATTGAGTTTGTCATTTACAGCCCATGAACCTATATGAGGAAGTTCATAGGCTGGAGAATTACTCTTTGCTTTCAATCACTTTGTGCTTTGTATGAGTTGACTGTGCTTGGTTATATCTTCAGAATTTTCTTTGAAAATAAAGAGATGGAATTACTAATTTACTTTTCAAAAGGAAAGGTAAGACTTAAAAAAACCAATTTGCAGTGGATCCTAAGCACCTTAATTAGCTACATTCTGCTTTGACTGTGGTAATGCTGTAGTAATTATTTGACTCAACGAAACCCTAAGTTTGAATTGTAAAACATGCATATGAAAAGAAATTTTGCTAGTTTGAGCACTTAAAATATAATTAATTTCACAGAACCTTGCCTCAGAACAGCCTTAAATATGTCAACCTACATTTCATTTTAAAGTGTAACCCTGCATCACTGAAGTACTTTATGCATCCTTATTTTTCTCTTCCTTTTCAGTATTTTCAGATTTATTTCCTTTCTATGTATAGATTGTCTCACACATACTGTTTTCAGTTAGTTGTCAACATTTTAGAATAAGTGCAAATAATTAATTCTGATTTGGGGAAGATTGGAGCTGCAAAAGTCTATTTCAGGGAAATTATCCTTGAGAGATGTCAAATGTAACAATAAGATTCAAACCACGGAATATAATTGTTGTTAATATTTTCATAATCTGAAGTCACTACAAAGGCTTTCAGTATATTTTTATTAAAGCACAATAGCAGATGGACTGTCTGCAACTGCATAACTGCAGAACTGTAATCCTTCTTAATATGACAAAGCTTTGCTGACCTTCTTTGGTGAGTGCAAGTACTTGTGGCTCAGATATACAAATCTGTTTAGGACTGTAGCCTTTATTTTGGTCCCTATTTCCCACCAATTGATAGAGGAACTGGACACCTAAATCTATCTGAGGACCTGTGCCTGAAGTTCTTGAGGGGTGATTTCAAAAGGCTTCTTGCAATTTGTCATAGTTCAGAGGTTTACTAAATTACTTTTAGAAAGCTTCTGAATAAAAGAAGGAGAAAAAGAAAGATGTATTTGATGTATTTCTTTAACATGAATCTCCTTTTTGCAATCTGCAGCTGGCTTGGATCAGCATAGTTGGGTTTTATTCTTCCTGAAGCCTTGTGCAAGATTCCAGCCATGTGATCATGCTACATAATAAAGGTTCCAGCTTGCCTCCCTTAACTGCAGACTACAGGGAAGGATGCACAGCCTTTTGTATACTCTGTCCTTCAAGATTTCTGTATCACCATCAAAAATTTGTGTCCCTGAGGTCTTGCTCTCATACAAACTGAGAATACAATTGCTTTGAATTTACTCTAAATGTTGTGAACTGAATGTACTTGAGACAGTGCAGAATGTCATTATTTTGTTCTTCTGTCCAGTTAATGCTTTTGCCACAAAAATGACTAGTATCCAGTCTTTAACTAAACCTGCAAAGGGGAAGCTTCCCACTTAAATTGTAAGCTCTATTTCCTCAGCACTTAACCATCCTAATTTATTACTATCCTAAGTTTCTCTAGTACAGAAGAAGAAACAGCTATAACTATCATTATGACTAAACAAGACTGTTTAGTTCTTTTAGCTGAGAATCTGTTGTACTGAAACGACAGCAACTTTTTTACAATGTGATGATACAATTACAGCTGAAAAAAAACCCCCAAACAAACAAGTCTGCTGCCATAGATCATAATTAGTACCAGCAAGATATAATTTTATTCTTTGTATTAATTATGTTTGATTCTGCAAGTGGAGTTCCTCAGTATGCAACATGAAATTTTTATCAAGAAATAATTTTGTGAACGACAAAAGATTTCATCCTGGCAAAATTTACCACTGCTAGCAGAAAAAGATAAATATCAGTAATAACAGCTTATTTTACTTTGAAAAAAAATCGTTCACTATTATGCTCAAGTACAATCTTTTACAGAGGAAGCACATACACTCTGCCCCACTTTCCATCAAAAATTGTAGTTTTCTTTGTCCTGTCCTGTTTGTTGTTGTTCATGTTTTTCTGACATCAATAAAATTTGTCTCTGGTTTTGGTATTTGTTGGTCAGCATGTGACTATTCCATATAGATTTTGCTGTCTAGCAAGATGGATATCTCAAGGTACTACAGGGATCTACTCCTTATCTGTCTGTTATGTTTGAACTGGACAGAAAATGTGTCTGCTTATCCTGAAACTCCAAGACAATAAAGGTTCTCCAAGCTTCTCAGAGCTTGCAGCCCTCTTACCCACTGCAGATAATTGGATTTGACCCAGATTCTGGTCTTCAGCATGATGATTGATGCTCCATTGTCTGCATCTCATCATGCTCTCATGACCTGTGCATCCAAAATTTATTTGACCTTCAGCATGCTTTCTGTGCCAAGTCTTACAGCCTGGGAGCATCTTGGTTTCTGCTGACAAAGATATTTACCAAGAAACTGCAGATTTCTGTTCTTGTATATAAGTGGTGCCATCTACAGTACCTGGTCAGACAGCCATCCTTCCTCCTGGCCACTCCACTGCCTTCCAAGAAATCCTGTGGCAGCCTTGAAAAGTTAATGTGACATGAATTCTCTCTCATACAGGCCACTTAAAAACATGGTCATCCCAGATAAACTGGTATTTTTGTTTTCCCTGCTGCCATTGTGGAAAACTGGCTGAATGAAAAACCTCCTGAAAGAGATTAGTGAGGCATGTTAATCATACTCAGGAAATGTCTGTATCAGCCCATTGACTGTAGAGGGAACGCAAATAAATTTTTAATCTAGCCACAGCTATTATAGTACTGTAATTACAGAAGATAACTTTCATCCTTACTTAGATATCCCACTTTTCTCACTCTTTTCTGTTGCCTTAATTTGTGTAATTGAACCTAAAAATTTGTGGGAGCAGAATCTCACTGTATTTGGTCCGTCTCAGAAGGAGTTTGTTTTTGCCCCAGCAGCCCTCACAGTGCAGTGCTCTGCATTGGTGGCTAGAAAGGTGCTGGTAACACACCTTTGGTTGGTGTTCTGGGCACTGCATCAGTGCTGTCTCTCCATCATTCCATCACCATCAGTGGGCTGTCAGTGGGCAAGATCTTGGGATGTGACACAATTAATACAGCTGACCCAAACTGACCATAGGGGTATTCCACACCACATGACAGCTGCTCAGATAAAAAAGATAAAGAAAGGAGGAGAAAGGGGGGGCATTCTTTATTTACAATGTTTGCCTTCCAGAGCAACTGTAACACATGCTGAAGCCCTGCTTCTTGAGATGTAGCTGGCCATCATTTGCTGATGAGAAGTAGAGGCTAAAATTTCTGGATTTTTCTTTGCTTGTGCATGTGCAACCTTTTGCTTTAGTTAACAGCCTTACCTCAACCTTCAAGCTATTTCCTGTTTTATTTTCTCTTCTCTATCCAGCTGAGAAGGTGGAGTCATAGAGCTTCCTGGTGGGTTCCTGATGTCCAGACAAGGTCAACCCGCAGTAGCAACCACAGGGGGTCTGCTGTGCAACTAGTTTAGCTTAAGAAATTACCTGGATAGGGAAATTCATTTATTTAAATAATTCAGAGGGATCTAGAGGGGTTGAAACAATGGGTCTAGGTTTAGCTTATGTCAGTCAGTGAAGGTAAATGCCAAATTCTGCACGTGGGAAGGAGAAGATCCTAGTAAGAATCCATGAATAGCTGAACAGCTGGGGACCAGCTCTGTGGGAAAGGCCCTGGGGGTCCTGGTAGAGAGTGAGCTGAGCTGCCAACAATGTTTGAATGTTTGAAGGTGTGCTAACAAGATCATGGTCAGCTGGATGAAGGGATTATTCACAGTTTTGTGTCCTCCAGCATGGGAAAGACACTGATAAACCAGAGCTGGTTTAGCAGAAGGCACCAAGAGCTCAGTGCCCGGAACAGCTGTCCTGTGAAGAATGACTGACAGAGCTTGGCTTATTCAGCCTGGTGAAAGTTTGACTTCAGAAGGATTTAACAGCAGCCCAGCCAGCTCTACAGGATTATAAAGAAGACATTTCTAGACTGTTCTTAGTGTGTGTGGAAAGCTGAGAGACAGCAGACATAACTTTAAATCAGAGATTTTGGCTGGTCACAGAAAAAGAACTTCTCCCCATGAGGAAAGCACAATAGAGGAGGAGCAGGCTACACACTGTTGTTATTGAGTTTCCACTCTCAGAGGCTTTCAAGACCCAACTGCAAAACACTCTAAGCAAATTAGCCTGACTCCTTGGTTGATCCTGCTTTGAGAGGAGGATGTACAGGAGGCCCCCTGAGGTCTCTTCATATATGAATTATCAGTGATCTCACAAACAGGCCATAATGAGCCTTTTATGAAAGCATGCCTACCAGGGCATGTTATCTTCTACCATATGGGAAAAGAAGAAACAAACATGACATTGATGCATGCATCTCCTCTGCTGAAATAACATTTATGCGATGCCTTTATCGGTTGTTACAATAATGATCCATTTTAGCTGTGGATAAGGGAGATGTTTGTTTGTTGAACAATAGCTTTCACAGGACACACACAAATATTCTGCATGTTCAGAGCTCCCCATTTCCTCTTCAAACGTGTTTCTAAAGCCTTCTAAAGATGAGAAGAATGCAAAAAGCAGTGTCTAAGCAAAAAAGATTGCACTGTGCTTGCCTTAGGAAGCAGCCAGTATATGAACAATGAGTTTGGAAAAATAGTTCAGCTCATACCAAACACTGTGATAAAGCTGAGGCAATAGCAGACAAAATGGAGGAACTTTAAATTGAAGAGTCCTGAAGATTTGTTTCAGACAGGACTACAGTGTTCTTTGTGATTTCTAAAGCTAATGTGCAACACTAGTCACCTTAAATATGTATTTAGGTGAACTTGAAATCAATAGACCCCAATGATATTGAATGAGAGCATTATGGTTCATAGCCATTTGAACAGAAGCTGAAATTTTATTATGTTTAAAGTAATTGGCATATTTTTATGGATTCATTTTTTAATTTGGCATCCATTCAGATTTCATTGCTCGTGCTACAGTAGTTGTATGATGGATTGCTGTGTTTTTTCAATTATTATTAAACTTAATTATTTTTGCTCATGTACCCAGATGTGAACAACGTTGAGAGTTCTAATCTAATAATACAGAGTGTTTGGAAAATATGTGCTGTCAATTAAAGGCATTTTGTAATAGAAACGATAAAAGAGTCATTAGTGAAAAGTAGTTTGCCTCCCTATGTACTGACTTCAGTTAATCAAAGGTACTTTGAAATTGAAATCATCAATTAAATTTGCTTGGTTTTGTACTGATCAAGCACTTTCAGAGTTGCTGGAAATCTGTGAAATTAAGTTATTCTGCAAAGGAAATCAAAATTAATGTGGATTTTTTCCAAATGCGTTTTATTTTTTCCTTCCAATAATGTACTATATATTTATTTCTTCCAACGTTAAAGTGAAAGAAATAGGCAAGATTAAGCTTGTTGCACTCCACTTTTAAAAGCACCTCAATTATATTTTACAGGATCATGCAACAGATAATGAAATACATCTCCCCAATGTATATAGTTTTTTTTCTTATTTCCTGTAATATTTTAAGTGGCACTCTGATGCTCAAAACAAATTTAAAATTAAGAATATAAAAAATTCATTGAGAAACAGAAAAGCTATATGATCAAATCCCTGGCATGATTGTTCTGCAAATGAATCTTTCTGACAAAGCCATGTGTCTCTGGTTCTCCAGCATTAATTTGACACAGGGAAAGAGTCATGCAGGCCAGTTGAAAGTGTTGTCTTAGCTTCCCTCTTTCTGCAATAGTTCCAGAATTTCTAATGGCTGAAAATAGCAATTTTACTTGCTGCATGGTTTTACTAAATTTTGAAATATTTTTTTTTTTTTTAAAAAGGGCTTTCTTCTGAAAATGTGTTGGTTTTTTGTGGGTTTTTTTTTTTTGTTGGTTTTTTTTTTTACCTGAGGACTGTGAGCTTATATTTTAAATTTCATGGGTGTAGAGGCCCAGAGAAGTTGGCTTTAGTCACAGGGTGAATTTTTTTGGTGCATGCCCCTGCTCCCAGGGCCACATTATCATCTAAGAAACCCTCATTAGGTCTCAACAGTGAGGAAAAAGCACCTGGAGCAAGCCCCTCCGGCAATTACCAGAAACATTGTATCCAGGATCCAACAAGTGTCTAATGAGCACTTGTTTTTTAATGAACAGCCCTGGAAACTTATTTTTCTTTTCTAAATAGCAAGCTAAGTGGAATAGAATATTTACTATTGAACCTTCAAAAAAGTCTTGAATGGTGACCAGGATAGAAAATTTCTCTAACTAAAGCCCACTCTCTTGCAATCCTACAATCAGCAGTTCAAAGTGAGACCCTTTGAGCTCTTGAATCCCAGAAGACATGGGGGGATAGTGTGTATGTCTCAAACCAATAAGCAGATGGCTGTGGAGTCAAACAAGGACTGTTAGAAATAACAGACAAGAATTGTTGGTATTAACATGTCATGAGAAGCAAGATTTGGCTGCAGAAGGGAGGCCAGGTGGAGGCAGGGCAGCAGTTTTCTATGATAGAGAACCTCAGCACAGTACAGTGCAAAAGCAGGAATGAGGCTAAGAAATGGGAATGGGTTATAAGGTGTGGGATTACACACACTATAACCAAAGGTCCCCACCAAAGCCATTTCCTGAAAGGCCTGAAAGAACAAACTATGTATGATAACTAATTTACATAGAAAATGACAAACTTTGGGGTGGAGAAACTAATTTACATAGAAAATGACAAACTTTAGGGTGGAGAAACTTGTATATAGAAAGATACCTCCCCAAGCCTGGGTGGTTCTCCTCAAGGCATCTCCTTGGCAATGCAGCTGGATTGATGCCTAGTGCTGGAACTAGGACTGGTGGTGTATTTTTCTTTCTCTTTTTCTCTTTCTTTACCTTTTTCTTTCTCCCATTCTTTCTTTGATTCACGTCTCTAATTTCTCTCTTCATTTCACCCCACACTTTTATCCAGAACTCACTGCTGTGGGCTTAGACAGTAGGTCAGGAACTCCTATCCCAATTTCTATGCCAAGTGTGTAATTTACTAATAAAACCTTCTGAGTGTTTGTGGACCCTCCAGTGTCATCCCTCTTATGAATCTTAGGTGCTTCTTTCCCCAGAGGGATGGGTGGCCACAATGGATTCAAATGTTTAAAGCTTTATAATAACCTTGCATTCTTTATGGTGTCAGTCTGAAAGGGAATTTTTTTTTTTCTGCAAATTGTTTAGCAAATAAATTCCTCAATAGTCCCCAGTTATTGAAGGATAAGCAGCTAAATTACAATGCCTAGTCCAGCTTTCAGTTTAAAAAAAAAACTTGAAACATGCACAGAACAGTTACAATTATTGCTAGCTGGAGTAAAGTAAAGTTTAGTTATGCATAAATTCATAGTAAATTGAAAACGGCAAAAAGAAAAACAGTCAGAAAATTGATCCCAGGGATACAATCATACATCTCTTACCCAGTAAGGAGTTTTCCTAGGTTTACAATGCACAACTTAAATTACAGAGGCCTTCTTGTAGGACTTATTACATAGAAAATACCAAAAGGCTTTGCCTTTTCCTGACAGTAATAGGAGTTGAAAGGTCTCAGCAGTATGACAGGGAAAATGTGCACCTTTTATTTCTCAGGGAGTCAGTCATGGTCTGCAAGGTCACAAGCTGACAGCAAAGATTTTTAAAAGCTTTCAGCAAAAGGGATGAATAAAATGCTTTTCAAAATTTGTGTTCATTTCAAATGTCATAGCTGCAACATAATTGCAATATTAATTGTAATAATTTGCTGTATTTCTACCATATTGATAACAGCACAGCACAATGGAACAATGACAAATGCATTCTATAAATAGATGTGCACTCACTGTAAGCATGTCTGTGCTCTCCACAATGAATGACAATAATGTTCTGTGTAGGCAAATAAACCAAAGATTGTACATTACCTTGGAGTCTTTGGGAATGAATGGTTGATCTTGATAGATTTAAAATGACTTGTCAGTCATTTTAATAAATTTTTTAAATTTAATATAATATTGTATTTTTGCTACAGAAACCCCTAAAATGGTTTTAAAAAGCTATTGCAAATCTATTGTAATCTATTATTATAACTACAATTAAGTACTTATAAAAATTTCTGTATGCCTTTCTGCATTCCTTACTACTTGTCTGCTTTACTTCTAAACTCTGCAAAATATTTTCATAAAATTATGTGATGTAGTTTTAATTATAAAAGCATGCGATATGACTGACCATATTCACACACATGTATGTTTAGCACAGCTTGACTACAGTCTTAATGGGAAAGGGCATGTCACTGAAAGCCACAGTAATCTTAGCTCTGATATTATGATCCACTTTACATTTTTCAGACTAAGTCTATGATTAAGGTGACATATCAGTTCTCATTATGTCAGTATGTCAGATTATACAACATAAGTGATTGTGATATGTCAAACCTAGTAGGACTAAAAAAGGGTCTCTAAAGTCCATCTCTAGTCCATCTCTAAAGAAGGACTTGCTAATACAATATAAAAGTTTCCAGTATTTCTCTTCCACCACAACTACGTCCTGTTGTATCAAAACTAAATATAAACTGATGCAATTATTATTTGCCATCATGTGAAGGATGGAAACTATTTCTCTGCACAGTGAAAGACTTCCTTGGTGGACCTTTTCTACACTGTGCCCAAGGAGAACTAGAAACTCTGGGTCATAAGTCCCCACCTCTCCCACCTCTCCCATTTTGTACTTATGTGTGCCCCCCTATTTTGCACCTTGAAGACATATCCTCCAACATTTTTTTCTGAAGTTGAATCAAAATGTTTTAAAGCTCCTGGGGTTTTCGTCTTGCTTTTAGTTTTGTTTGGGCTCTTTTTTTTTTCCCTTGGGCACAATCCATTTCACAGAGGGCTAAGATGCTACAGCAGCAGGTACAGCTTGAAATCCAAAGGAAGGGGAAGTCTAATACCCCTCTTCTTTTGAGGCACACTTCCCTGCAGGCCTTCTTCTTCCTACCACTACTGTGTCTCCAGGTAACAAATGATAGCCCTTCATACCTCATTAAGACAAGTTTGATGAAAGTATTTTTATGGTTCAGATTATTGGAATCAACAGCTAAATACAAGTGGGAGGCTGTGGATGAGACACACTAAAAAGCAAAGCAAGATAACCAAAATAACCAAGAAGGATCGTGTCACATTTTACAGACGTGTTTTGGTTTGTATTTTAATTGTTTCACCCATTATTGCAAAATGTGCCAAAGTCCAAATGCTAAAGATAAATAATGATTTGACAGTATAGAACCAAACACCAACTGCCAGAGCTTAAGGGGACTTCAAATTGCCAGGATATGAAAAGTTCTTAAACAACAGAAGGAAATTGTGAATGCATTGATACTATAAGAGAGTTAAAAACTTGATCTATTCAAAGCACCTAGACAGAAAGAAAACAAAAAGAAACCAGGATAAATTTAAAAGCAAAGATTTTATGATAGCACAACCTGAATTAACTGCGGTTAACAACCTTGGAGAGATTCATGGACTTCATTCTAGTCATGCTTTGTTTGTCAGTTTCGCAAGTAGTATAGGGGAAAGTATAAAATGTCTGACAGTAAAATCAGAAATAAAAATAAAAAATTGCATTTAAAAGTATTTTGACAAAAACTAATTCAGCAGTATGCAAGGTGTAGAAAAATCTTTCTTGTGTAGAGTTACAGCTTTTCTATCTATTGAACATATTCAAGAGAATTTCAAGTATAAATTTTATCATGGCTAATGAATACCTAAGTGAGAAGATTTTCTCCTAAAAAGGCTTCCCAGCCTAGAAAAAAAGAGACATTTTAAGAACCAAAATCTGGAGTCCAAATTTAGATATATTTAGACAAGACAAATGCTTTATAGAAGAAGAGATAGGTAAGTATATAAGAAAAAACCTTTGTAGTGTTCTACCATTTTCCAAGCCGTCATTTGAAAAATTTAAGTTAATATCCATTGTAATCCTTTAAAATGTGCCATAATACAAGTGTCACCAGTACCACAGGAATCACTGAATTCTGCAGCCTGGATTATGCAGCATCTTACACTGGGCGATTTACATTGTCCTTAAAAATCTGTGGCCCTTATACTGTATGAAAAGATCCTGACCTGTGCTGCAACCAGCTAGTTAGAACCACTTGTTAAAAACATTGAAATTTTGCAGACTGCCTGTTAAGCAGAATAATTCTCTGCCCCTGCTGCAAGCTGATTTCCTCTTGCTCCGTGTGCCAGAAAATCCTTTCCCCAGACATATCTTGTAACAGCTGGCATTTCTTTTTCTGCCTTCTCCTCTACTTGTTGGGTTGGCAATCTCTTCTCTTGGCCTGTGTTTTATCCCAGTTCAAATTGTCTGTCTCTAGACCAGCTTGTTGTCATCTAATGTCAGAGCAGTAGAAAGGGGTTTGGACCTAGAATTGCATTCCTGCTTCTCAGGAGCTTATGTGATTGCATTTTCCATAAGGTTTGTAATGCCAATATTCTACTAAGCTCTGCCCGAAGGACTGTGTCTCATTTCTCTGACATTATAAATGTTTTTGAGTAAATTGGTGAAGATTAATTGTTTTTTGTGGAAATTTTAAATTTAAAAATATCTGCAAAGATAATGACAGGTTCAGCTCAGGGAAATACCATTAGCATCCCTTTAAAAGAAGTTGAAATTCTTGGCTAGCCTTTAGTAAATGGCACTAAATCAATCAAAGCAAGATTTTGGACAACAGTAACCCCATAAGCATCTTGCATTTGCATGTTGGCATCTGCTTTGGTGGTAGGAAGACTCTTCAGGTCATGATTTTGGGAAAATTTTTGCTATTACAGCTTCAAAACTTTGCAAAAGATGATCTCAAAAAGTTTCTGAAATTTGGTTTTAAAAACAAATAGGGGAACTTCCTTTAAAAATTTGGAACAATATTGAATTGTCCTTTAAAAACTACAGATTGTTTAAAAAATGACATCTCTGTTAACTTCTGCAGAACACTTGTCCTAGGAGGATGTAAAAAATCTCACATCCAAAAAGTGAATCTTTCCATTGAATAAAAAAATATAATGAAATAAACAACTAAAAATCCTGGAATTCACTTAGTAATCCTTAGATCTAATCTTGAAACGAGATAAAATATAGATAGGTATTATTCCAATTAATAAACAGCCTGCAATCTCTGTATTATAAAATCAATTCAACAATTTTTAAGGAATTAAATTATACCTTCACATTAGTAGTGTCTTTAAATTGTCAGATTACTTATTTCTGAAATGTCCATAAATACAACATTTATCAGGTCTTCTCTGACAACCAAGTGAAAATAACTTTTTGTCTACTGACATATGAGGTAATTAAAAGCTTTTGGAAAAGGGTTTTCATTAGCATAGAATACTTCAAATACAATATGAAAACAAAGCAGATGAGAAACAGTCTTTTTTGGATCAAATATAAAAAAAAGATATTAAAAGAGTTTTATGATCTGCAGTGAAGAAAATGTTACCGTTTATTGTCCATTTTCCTGTTCTTAATACATTGACTTTTTCCACCCTTATGCATGATTTAAGTTCCCTAGGAAAAAGAAAATATAAATTAATGCTATAGTAGTTTAACAAGAATATATGCTTTGTAAAAAGAGAAACTATGTGGGTATGAAAAAAAATCAGGAAAACAGTCATCAGCACAGATATCTGAAATATTTTCATTGATTTAACTTCACTTGGTCATCAGTTGGTAGAATTATTTCATGCTCACATACATTGTCATTGTTTGCACACTCAGGGCATGTTCACCCTACTCACCAACCTTAAATTGTGTCATTGAACAGAAGTGGATATTTTTTAAGGTGATATTTTTTTCATCTCTGAGGGAGATCCTCCTTTTAGCTGTGCAGCACCTGTCAAAATCTTCAGTACCCTGCTCAGCTGAGGATGAGTCTTACATTCATGATTTAACTTAAATCACATTTTTAAAGAAAAATTAAATTTAATGGATAAGGATATGATGGAAGATGGTGTTTTCCAAAGGGAGGCTTTTCCTATTTCACACATCACTGCTACATAGTGAGATTTTTCAGAAACTGTATCCAAACCCACAAGTTTTAATGCCTCTGTACTGACGTTCTCTTAGTCATGGCCGCAGAGATGAGAGTTGAGATTGTCCTTGCTTTTCCTTGGTGGGTACCTCACCTCTTGGAGGTCAGCATCCCTGCGGATTCCTGTGGAGACTAAGACTAGATTCACACTGAAGAAAACTGGAGTTCTCACTTTGCTTCTGCCATGGGGTGTCTTCCACATCAAAAGCAGATTTTGAAGACTGAGCCTTTCAGCAGAGTGGGCTCAAGTTGCTGCCATGGGATAAACTGTAAAGTGAACTACCAGCCATTTCCACTCCTTTTTATTTGCAGTTTGAATAGTGTAAGGCTAAAAGCATACTCCAGAATTTAATAGGCATTCATATATAATATATGAGCACAACCATTCAGAGGCAAGTTAATAATTTTCCAATGCATAGCATACTCCTTAAAAAGACATTTTAAAAGGAATAAAATGAAGTGTACTGACTGCAAACATCTTTAACCAGAAAATTTAAAAAAATCCAAACAAATAAAAGAGAACATTGAAGAAGCAAAGGATTTTGTTTAATAATTATTTTTATTTTTAATGAAATATTTAATAATTTATTTTTAAATTTAGACAATTTCTTATGAATCTGAGAAATCCTGTACCTAGAAGTCATTTTCAAGCTCAAATTCAGGAAGAAAAATAACCATAGGTAAACTGAAAATGGAAACTGGACTACAACACTCCAAGAACTTTCTTCCAGGTTGTAATGGTTTTGATTTTGATATTAATTGTAATTAAAACCAAAAGCCAACATTATTCTCTTTTCAGTGTTGGACTTCGCATTGAACCAAATGAAGTTTGTTGCATTATGAGGTGTGTAATAGGTGTCATCAGAAGTAAATAGCATGTGCAAGGAGATAACTTGTAAATTAAATAATCTTGCAATTCTTTTTCTTGAAGTGTCACAGATTAACAAAAAACCATACTGTATCAACATATCATTGCAACCTACTGTATCACAAAGAGATACCTATGAAAGCTAGACACAATTAAATACAGAATTGAGGAGTAAGAAATATAAATAAAACATCAAAACCAATAAGGGAACTGTGAGGAATGCATAGGAAGTGAATTATCTGTAAAATTTGATAATTCAGGCAATTAAAGGGAACAAAGATGAAGTTTGACAGATATTTATATTAATATTAGCAAGTGCTCCTTGCTTAAATAAGGTCTTTGCTTTCAGAATGGGAACTTATTATGTGAACAACACGCTTGAAGTTTGAATATAATTTGCCAGAGGAAAGAATTATGGTCATAGCCCAGAGACAAGTAGCTCAACTCAGTTGACTGAGCTAAAAGCAGAAGTGCTTTTAAATTTTTTAAATGAAGAACGACTGAGGGAGCTGGGGTTGTTCAGCCTGGAGAAAAGGACACTCAGAGGTGACCTTATCACTCTCTTCAGCTTCCTGAAGGGTGACTGTGGTGAGCTGGGGCTCGGTCTCTTTCTCCGGGCAACAACAACAGAACAAGAGGACACAGTCTCAAGCTGCGCCAAGGGAGATACAGGCTAGAATTAAGGAGGAAGTTTTTCACAGAAAGAGTGGTCAAATACTGGAATCATCTACCCAGGGAGGTGGTGGAGTCACCATCCCTCGATGTGTTTAAAAAACAGACTGGATGTGGCACTTGGTGCCATGATCTAGTTGAGGTGTTAGAACATGGGTTGGACTTGATGGTCTTGAAGGTCTCTTCCTCTCTTCCAACCTAGAAATTCTGTGATTCTGTGATTCCGTAAATTCTGAAGTCAAATTGGGTTTTTTTTTAGTTTTTTTGTTTGTTTGTTTGGTTGGTTGGTTTTTGTTTTGTTTTTTTTGGGTTTTTTTTTTTAGTAGTATACTTGTATACTTGAGTCTGAAGCCCATGATGTGGACAAGGAGCAAGGAACTGGCATTTTAGGTACTTTGCTTTACTGATACTCAGTGAAACAACACCTTGCTATATATATTACATTCCATGGGATTATATGGAGCAACAGTTTAGCCTTGTCCTGCACTGTGCTGTTTCTGCAACCGTTTCCCTAAAAAGAAAAACTATTCATATTAGTTCACATTAGCTTATTTTAAAAGTAATGTTGATAGTTGTTTCTGCAAACTGGAGAAATCACCAGTAATTTTGCCTATAATGCAACCTGTAAAGCATCAAAATTGGAAAAAAAAAAAAGGAAATATTCCTTTTCACTGCAGTTGATTTTTGGAGATGATTTGGTGTTACCTTTAAGCAGTAAAATGTCATACTACACAGCTAATAGAAAATGAGTTACAAAAATCAGAACAGTACATACCTTTCTAGAGTTCTACAGAAACAGAAAAAGCTTGATGTTTCAAGAGAACTAAGCTCTCACTTAGCTCACATGGTTCTCCCATTAAAACCTAGAAGTTTTAATACTTTGTATCTTTTTACTTTTTCTTACTGGGATCTGTTAAAAGCAAAACTCCTTTAACAATCCTATCTGCAACCCTGTTTTACCAGCATCCAAGAATGGAAAGAAGGGTTTTATCAGGATTAGCAATATGCATTGTAAATAAATGTTAACAGTAGAAGAAAAGGAATTGCAATTGGTGCAAAACTTATTAGGTTTACAATTTGGATAAATTTCCTGAGCACTTACACTGTTTCACACCTTTAATGAAAAAGAAACAATAAAAAAGAGGCATTGGATATCCATTGGCCTAGAAGTCATATATTTAAACTCTCTAAATCCTGAGCCTGAAGTTTATCCCACAAGGAGATTAATAATCTATCAATGTTCAAGTACTACAAGTAGGATTGCAAAAAAAAAAAAAACCAACCAAACAGATAAGGGCTTTAACAGTCAAAAGAGACTTAAAATATTTTAAACCTACCTCTATCTCTTTATTTTTGCTTTTCTAAACATGGAACTCATCTTGCTGGCAAATCTACTAACTACAATTTGACTTATATGTCATAATTTTAAAATTCTCAGTTTTATCATTACACGTGAAAAAGAGAAAATAGAATTTGAAGCAATGATTGCAAAAGAAAGAATTATAACACAACACTACTCTCTCCTCAAAATATTAAATTTTATTATCAGAAGGAAGCATCTTCCTTTCTCCCTTTGAAAAATGTGGCTTGGAATAATAAAGTTTTCTTCAAGAACTGCCTGGTTAATGCTCAGAGCACACCCTCCAAAACTTTTCTTGGTTTAGCCAGATCTTAGCAAATCTGCTTACAGTTGAGCAGCACTCTTGTATTTTGCTGTAATTGTGGGCATTGTGGACTCTAGAATCGGAGTGTTTATTTAACAGCATGGCAGGTGCACCAAACACAGCAAGTGCCTGTGGAAGGAACACAGTGTGTAACCCTCTCTTGGCAGTAACTCAAAGACTCCCACTAAAGTTTTCTTTCACACCTACACACAACATCTTATTATCTCATACTAAGAAAACATTTGCATTCTCAAGCAAAAGCCTTGATCTTTCATCGTCCCTTAGATGTCTGCAGCTTGACAATAGTATTCCTTGCTCTGAAGTTTTTCTGGTCCATTCAGTCAGAAAACACTTCTACCCTTTTTCCCATTGTATTGGGTTTGCCTGGCCATGTTTTGGTGGCTGTGGGGCTACAAGAATGGCCTCTCTGAGAAGGTGACATTTTCTAATGTATGACAGAGCCAATGTCACCTGGCTCTGAGGTGGACCTGCCACTCATCAAGGCCAAGACAATCAGAAATTGTGGTAACATTGACACCCCTCGGGACAACATATTTCACAAGGGGGAACATGTGGGAAAAAAGCAGCCAGAGAGAGGAGTGAGAATATGTGAGAGGAACAGCTCTGCAGACACCAAGGTCAGTGCAGAGAGAGGGGCAGGAGGTGCTCCAGGTGCCAGAGCTGAGATTCCCCTGCAGCCCCTGGTGCAGCCCCTGGTGAGGCAGCTGTGCCCCTGCAGCCCATGGAGGGCCGTGGGGGTTCAGACACCCACCTGCAGCCTGGGGATGACCCTATGCTGGAGCAGGAGGATGCCTAAAGGAGGCTGTGACCTGATGGGAGGCCTGTGCTGGAGCAGGCTCCTGGCAGGACCTGAAGATCCATGGAGAGAGAGGAACCCATGCAGGAGCAGGTTTGCTGGCAGGATTTGTGACCCCATGCTGGAGTCGCCTGTTCATAGAAGACTAGACCCCATGCAAGGGAGCACTTGGGAGCAGTTCATGAAAAACTTCATCCTGTGGAAAAGACATACCTTGAAGAAGTTCATGATGACTTTGTTCCATTGGAGGAACCCCATTCTGGAACAGGGAGTGTGAGTAGTCTTTCCCTGAGAAGAAAGGATTAGCAGAGACAATGTGTGATGAACTGACTACAACCCCCATTCCCCATCTCTCTGTGTTGCCAGGGGAATGAGGTAGAAAATGCAGAAATGAAGTTGAACCCAGGAAGAAGGAGTGGTAGAGATGATGGTGGTTTCAAATTTAGGTTTTATTTTCTCTTCACCCTACTCTGATTTGATTGGTAATAAACTATAGTAATTTCCCCAAATGGAGCCTGTTTTCCCATGATGGTAACTGGTGAGTGATCTCTCTCTGCCCTCATCTTGACCCACAAAATTTTAGTTGTAATTTCTCTCTCCTGTCCTTGTGGGGAGGAAAGTGATGTGGATGGCTTTGGTGGGCACCTGCCATCTGCTCAGGGTTAACCCAGAGCATGATCCAGAAAAATCATTATGTTGTTCTGTCCTCCCTTACCTAATGAAATTGTCAAGGGAATTCTTTGACTGTTTTTCATTTTTCTTTGTCTTATCTAGATCTTTTTTGATGACTAACATTTCTTGGATACCTGTAGGAAACTGCAGCAACTCTCTGCAACAGAGGCTATATCCAGTCCCTGCTAGTTACCTACCTTCTCCACAGTTCTGGAAAGTCCAGCCCCCTTGTTTTGCCCATTTTTTAATGTTCCAGCTCCAGCATGTTACTTCAATTTAGGCGTCCTACTCCACCACTGTCATCCTGCTTCCAATGGCATTTTTTAATTATTTATGGCTATAGTAGTGACAAAATGGATGCAAGGAACAAAGTCATGGGGAGTTACCAGGTCTCTCCAGGCTCAGTGTATGAGAGACAGCAATGTTATGGTTAATGGTTTAAACATTGTTATGAAGCACTTTTTGCCCATTATGGCAAAACTGTAGAGAGCTGCAGCCACTGAAGCCCACCTCTCCCTGAATATGCCTCCTGACAGGAACTTAGAACTGTGAGTCAGGCCAATTTAAGGTCTAGGGAGAAGCAAACAAGGTTGAGGAAGAAGAATGTATCTACCAGGAAAGCCAAACCCAGCAGCTGTCCTGAAAATCAGCTCTGTCTGGGTTTGTGGTGGGGAAGCCAAAGGCCACAGGCTCATCTGCTGAGGCCAGGTTTGCACACACCCCCCCAGTCAAAAGGGGGGAGGAGAGTTTTGGGTGTGTGGTGTAACCTCTGGTCAGAGGCAGTGAACAGCCATCCTCCCTTACACAAACTGGCTCAGTTGTAAAACCCCACACCCTGGAAGGCCACACACATGTGGGACATTCACCTGAGAGGCCACTGAGAAGTCTCATAAACCATCAAAGACCCCCAAAGTGCCCCCAACGCCCAACTGATTCCTGAGGCCTTGCACCAGCCCTGCACGTGACACAAAGTGATGCAATGGATCCAGAGTCTGCTGCAAGGGACTGTGGAACTTGTCCCCTCCAGGGGAGGTACCTGGGCACTCCCATCCAGACCAAATGTGTATTAATTCATTAAACTCTGTTTTGGGGGACCTCACCACCAAGAAGACCAGAAGAGGACCAACAGGAGGCTGCCGGACCCATGGAGTGGTAATATTTTCTACTTAATCTGTCTCTCTGTTACTCTCTTTCTCTCCCTCCACAGTTTCCTATTTCTCTCTCTCTCTCCTTCACATTTAATCTTAAATAAAATCCATATTATTGACTTTGGCATATGGTCTCCTTTGCACCTTAATTTTGGCAGAGGCAGCTCTCTAACAATTTCAATAACCAGATCATAACACAGGAATATGATTTAAGCCCACAGTCAGTCTATATTTTTTTAAGACAGTCTCAAAGCCTCCAAGGTAAGCCACCTACAGCAACAGCCCTACTAGTAACCTGATATTTTCCTTGGGTCTGCCTCTCCCATTAATGTCTTTCAACTGTTTTAGGAATAAAGAGAGATTTTTTAAAAACTTTCATTGTACTTTTCAGACAAAATAATTAATCTTTGGGACAGGTTTGGGGGGTTTGACAGCTTTTCTTCCACTCTATATTTTACATTATATTATAGTGATAGAAAGCAATTTAAAACTTCATCTTTCAGTTACATGCTAAGAGATAACTCAGGATACAAGTCCTTCTTACTCTGTTCCAACCTGGCAGTGAATTCTAAGAAACCAGATTTCTGATCTCTCTCAAGCATGTTGCAGGTTAAAAACTATGTATCTGTCTTCCAAAACCTTCTAACTTGTACCATTTTTGTTGTTATTTCCCTCTCAAATGATGAAGGATATTATCATTCAATGCTGGCAACAGCACTTTGCCAAAGCACTGTCCTGAACCATCAGAGAAAATTAAGTGAGGAAGATGATAGTCTATCTTAGCTACTGCTGTGAGATGCTAGGAGCATCATTTGTTACATGGCCTTATGATCCTCAACTCAAAAAGAAGTTATTTTCTTATTTTCCTAGCGTCCTTTTGAGTAGGAAACAAAAGCAAATACTTGTGCAGCAAAGTGATACACCTGAATTGCTTCTAAAATTATTCCAATTCCAAGACTACTTTTACTTGATAATCCCAAAGAAATACCTACAAAAATAAATGTGGGTAGGGTTTTTCTTTCAATTGTTTTGTTAAAGTACAAGTTTAAGAATGTGAGTTTTGCAATTTCCAGACAATTGTAATCTTGGGGCTTTTTTAATATATCCTTGCTAAGGATCTTTTTTTCTTTTTTTTTCATCAGAGACTGTTGTGAATTTAAATGTAGAGTTAATTTAATCTGACAATAGCACAATCTCTTCAGCCTTGTAAAACTGATAGCTTTCAGTGAAGGTGTAACTTAAAGGACTAAAAAGTGATTATATTAATTCCCTGTGCCTGAAGCAATCTCTCTAAATTAAAGCTCTTATTTGAGTAAATCTCAAACTGTTTTGAAAAATTATTCACACTGTTTGCTGTGGGGAAATGCAATGCTTTTAAAAACTAAGGCAATAACATTTGCTTAGTTTCTTTAGAATTTATGTGAAAAAACTTCAACATGACTTATAACAAGAATCTGAAAGAGGCCATCTGAGGAAACCATCACCACCACCTGGTCCAGGAGACAAAAGCAGCAGCCTCTCCCTGTGAATGAGGCAAGGACTGTTTTAGGAAAATCAGTCTAAAATGTAACTCACCTTCTATTCAAGGTGCATATTTTGCTGATCCTTTCCCAGGTTTGAGATAAGTTTCAGTGTCACACCAGTGCCACTGAAGTCAATGCCCACTGGAGAAGGCTCCGACAAGGAACAGGAATAGCTGAGGAGGCAGCCTGGCTGCTGACAGAGCTCAGCCAAAGGCAGGTTGTGTCTGCCTGCAGAAGGAGATCAGCTGAAGCCTGGGGCTGTTGTCTTGTGCAAAGATTTCATTGCTTACCCCCCTGGTAGAAGTTAGGATCTAAACCACCTTTCCTCTGAGATTTCCCCAGCTGAGAGTGAAGGAGCCAGGATGAATATAAGGGAGGCAGAGAACGAGGTGTTGGGCATGAGGGGAAGTAACCACTCACACTACCAAAGCTGCCCTAGGCCAGCTGTCTGGGACCCCAAAACTCTCAGCAAAACTTTGAAATCAAGAATTATTAAGTGAGAATCTTCAGGCTTAGACTGGTGAAGAGAAGAGGGTATTAACAGAGGAGAATCTGACAGAGGGAATGCTCTTCCATTGGTAAAATTAATAAGGCAGGAAATTTCTTAAAACTAGTTTAATTCCCTCTCCCCTCTGTCAGAACAGTGATTAGTACAAGAGATACAGAGTGATTAAGATCCCTGCAGAAGAAAAGAATTATATTAAGTCAAAAGATATTTATGACACAAATTAAAAGCAAAAATGAGCCATGAACATGCTTTTTATTAACATGTGCTATAGCACATTAATATATGGGTTTATATTTTTTTCTTTATGATTTCTAACTCCAGAAGATATATTTCAGTAGCACCTACATGCAAGATACAGTCTGAGAGTAGTGTACTGGCACCTCTGGAGAAGAATCTACTTTCTGCTACACTGTCTGTCATTTTTTATGTACACTAATGAGAATTATGTTTTTGTTGATTGACATATGATAATCAAAAACAATGATATCAGAAAACTTTTACTTTTCTTATTTTTCCCTTTTTTTCCATTGATTTGATTGATTTGTTCCCCAGTTATGAATGCAAAAACACTTTTGATGGGTTGGAATTGTCCAAAACTAATGGCGGCAGCTGGGCTTTAAATCCTGTTTAGTGGATCAGAATGAGTAAGAAAATGTTCTCAACACTTAAGCTTGATAGGGACATAAAAATTAATATTAGTCATTCCTCTAATTATTATCTCTATTAATTCATCGTGTTTGGTACACAATGTACTCATGCTTATACATCTTGATTTTGTTAAAATCATAACTCCATGAGCCCATCAGAAAAATAGGGTCTCACCAGTATCACTGGTCCCTCAAAAAGGGCAAATCCCTCCATATGTAAGAAACCAACACTCCATCTGCCTTCCAAAACTATTACTCACACACAACTTTTCAGGGTCAAAAATGACAGTTCACTCTTTCATTTTAATTTTTCCTTTGTGTACATTGCCCTTAGGGGGAATTAATGGGAATATTTCTCTGCTGTCTTGAAATAGAATACCACAGGCACAAAGCCATAAATAGTACACTGTAGTAGTTTTGCATCATCTAAAGCACAAGTTGACTCTATAACCCAGATTATTTTCCTGTAATAGACTTGTGAATTCAAGACTGCATCAGTTCTGCACATGGTAAAAATCTGTTTCCTGCATTACCAACATTGGTATGTGCAGGATGATGCCTAGTAAGAGAGGAGGATGCCAAGGCACATCTGAGCTCTTATGATTCTGCAGAATGGCATAACTCATTCAGAGGATTGAGAAGGAACTATAGAATATCTCACATGACAAATTGAAAAATTGCATTTGTAGGATAATGCAGATGTTTATGCTAATGATTGGCTGATTTAAACCATACAACTCCAGCAATTGTATTTTTTGCAATAGCATAGTCACATTTTACCAGGAAACATGGACAAAGCTGCTCTGCAGCAGTTAATTATAGAGCACTGGTTATTTCATCCTTTTAATATTTTCTGCAAGTTCAATAAGCTTTAAAAGTACAACACTGTTTTAAGGAATCCCAGAATGAGCTGATGTACCACACTTCTAAGAAATTAAAGGTTGGCAGCAGCAATTCAAAATTGAATTAACCCTCTCTGCCTCAAGGTATGAGATCAAAATAGCTGAATCTGGAGTATAGTATCTCTGGAGCAGATAAGAAATTTTGCTGTAGGAGAAAAACTCATGAAGGAAGATGAGAACAGAGAGGTTAGAAGGAATCTAAGATCCTTCTGAGGAGGATAGTGGAGTTCAGGGGAGCAATAAGGCTGGGGGAACCACACAAGTTTCCAAGATGCAGCTAATGGGGAAACTGGGAACACAGATGGTCAGAAAAAAGGGCCCCGCCTTAAGTGTTGGTTTAACACTTAATTGGAAAGTGGTCCCAACAGCAACACCACTTTCAATTTTTTTCTTCCAGTCAGCCTCAAACATAAATGCAGATGTCTCCCATTACATTTGCATTGGCTATATCATTAGGACCATTGGCATTTTGCCCTGATGTGCTCTTTGGCTGTCTGGGAACCTTTTCCCTGTTAGCAGATCCACTTGCACCCATTCTTTTGCACCTCTGCACCTTCTTTACCTGAGAATTCACCTTTGTTTTAGTGCTAGGTTAAGCTTGGTTAGCTGTCAGATGCCCACCCAGCTGCTCCCTCACTTCTTCTCCTCAACAGAACAAGGGGAAAATACAAGATGAAAAAGCCTGTGGGTCAAGATAAAGACAGGGAGATCACCTACCCATTACTGTCAAGGGAAAAGCAGACTCAGCTGGGGGAAATTTGCATAGCTTATTGCCAAACCAAACCAAAGCAGGATGGTAAGAAACAGAAAAACACCTTCACTGCACCCCTTACTACCTCCCAGGCTCAACTCCACTCCTTCATTCCTGACTTTTCTGCTTTCTACCTGCCCTGTGACTGGCAGGGTGGGTGGGGAATGGGACTTCATCAGTCCATATCAGCCTCTGTTATTCATTCTGTGTACTGAATGTCAGTAGGGCTCTGGTGTGTGAAGTGACCACAGGGGAGAGGACTGGGAAATTGGGTGTAAGTTGAAAACAGAAAACAAAGAGAGAGAAAAAAGGTATCATTCCCTGGGTAAATCTGACAGTTGTTCTCATTATTTTTTTTCAGAGAGATTGAAAAGTGAGTATTCTATATATACATTTCTGGAAAATGAAATTTTCACCTGTTCTTTTATGTACTTTCACAAATGTTCTTGAGAGTGTTACTTTTGTCGTGGCAGGTAAAATGAAAATTAATAAATGACAGTTTTCCTATATTTTCTTATCATTTATATTTCAGATTAATGATATTTATTTAATATAATCTTTACACTTCAGTTTATGTGCATTCACAGTTAAACAGATGTTCTCCTAGATGTCTGTAACTCTCCAGAAGGAACTGCCTCTTTGCACTACAGAGTGAAGTATAATTGCCAAAACCTAGAGAATGAACTTTATGATTAACCAGCAGTCAGCATGAGTACATGTCTGGTTAATTTATGATCTCGAATCCAGGAGAAATATTTCAAGAAATTGTTTCACTTTCCAAGGAAAAAGTTTTTGCAGCATGGTGTTTTATATTTTAAATGCTATTATTTTGTGTTGCACAATGATTGATGAAACTGATATAGAGACATTTATATATTAGGTAGATTAGACTTGCAGAAAGCCACAAAAGTAGTTTTCTTCCTGTAACTGGAATGTAAGAAAAACCTGAAGCCTCCAAACTGTAGAAATCTACTAATGGAATTTCTAGACTGATTAACCTCTGTTTGTTTTTCTGCTTATTCCAGAAGATTCATAAAACATAATTTCATTACTTTTGTTAGAGTTTTCTATTTGTTTATGTGAGAACCTGGCCAAATGTTCTATTGAGCTACTTTTTTATGAGTTCTATTTCACAAGAAACTCAATATCTTCTTTCCAATAGCAAACTAAAATTGGGTTTGGTATTATATTTACCACTGAAATAGCTGCAGCTAATTTAGTTATAGTTAATGGAGCTCATTAATCCTGTATAAATTCTTTAGCTTCCTAAGTGTACTACACTAAATAGAATGCACTTTAAAATATTTAGTTGACAAGTTTCAGTAAAATTGAGCATTTAAACTTCAGCCTAGTTTATATAAACTGTAGTTTATGGTTCAAGCCTAAGTTCTGAGTATATAGAGTATATATATATATATATATATATATCAAGAATAAATAATTTAAAAAATAGAAAAAAGTGACTGTGTTTGTATATTTCATAATACGAGCCATGCACTTATTGTTCTCTATTTCTGTTAGTCTGAAATTTCCTCTTACATCACTTTTCTCATTCTTTCATAAATTCCTCTCAAATATGGAGATTACATAGTGTACTTTTAAATAAACATAATTTAAATAAACATAACTTAAATTATTTGCTGAGACAGAGAGGTAGATGTTTTCTTCAAGCAATCAGGATGAGGAGGGATTTAAATGTTGCATGTAATGTACAAAGTTCAGCATTTAAAACCACACCCATGCAAACCCCTTAAATTATAACCTCTTTGTTACAGAACTTTTCATGGAAGAAAGAGAAAAGCACAGACTTTATTTGTTGGAAGGATTCATCTCATATTAAATTTGGTCTATACAATCCATATATCTTTACAGTCTATACAGCAGCACCTTTTTACTGAAGAATTATCTGTCACACTCCATAATGAGCTGTACTTTCACAGGTATATTGTATGGATTTTTGCAACAGCACCTCATTGCTTTTGTAATCCTTTTTCCTTAAGAGAAGTCATCCTTTTATGAAATGTTCAATACTTTGGAAAACAGGTTATATTGCATTCAAGTTTCTTTGTGGTCTTTCAAACTGAACAGCCTGAAAAGTTTCTACAGCTTACTGCTTATGGTTTACTCTCTACAGATGTTGTCCTATTGTACACTGACAGGTAAAATAAAAACACTTCTGCTGTGGGTCTTAGACCTAAAAATAAAGCAGTGATCTAATACCATTTTTATAGAGTGGGTTTTAGAGTTTTTTTTTTGTTTCCCAGATTGAATATCCTTAGTTTCATCTTCCATATTGGAAGAGGTAAGCCACTCAGATTGTCTTGATCAAAGGTGAAAAAAACTTGGCTTTGGTTTGGGGGAGTTGTGCTATACCAACTCTACAGACAGGAGAAATTTTTTTTTTTATGTTAAAAATAAGCCCTGACATCAGACTAATTCCCATTTTTGATGCTATGTCCACAAAATATCCTTTAAGTGACTTTTTCAGCTGCTGCCTGATTTGGCAGGCTCTTCATCCACATAAGCACTGATGGTTTGACATTGCTGAAGTTCTGCTTCCATTTACATTAGAAATTCCTTCTATTTTGAGGTCTGATTTTGACATCACTCACAGAGCTAGATATATTGCAGCTTAAGTGCTTTTTGTCCATGCTCACCATTGAACAAGATCCACAGGATCTTACAGCATTATCCTGATCCTGTCCTGTCCATGAATTGTGACTCCGGGGCTCACAGCTTCCTCTCAAACTCGACCAAATTCCAGCAGTTTAAGCTTCACTTCCATGTAAATTTAATCTTAAATTGACTCAAATTCACATGCAAACTGACTTCTGCAGTACTTTGACAAGTTAAACATACAAATGCAATCAGGAAAGTAAAACCTAGCAAAATATATGGAATACATGTTATTACAGTTATTTGTTATATGGATGGAAGTGATATGTGAATTTAAATGACTGTTTGCATGTTTAAACCTACTGTTTCCTGTTAATCTCGGGACCTCCCTCTGCTGCAGAGCTACAGCAACCACTTAGGGATAAGCAGAAAGAAGTCATACATTCATTGTGTCATTTTGGAAGACAGGAAAAGTTACAAAACTTAATAAAAAAATTACAATTCTACCAATCCAGAAAGCATAGTGGATATTTTCTTAATTGTGACTCTCTTGTCCTGGGCAATGTGATGCTCTGAAGAGATGTCCTGCTCATTGTCTGACTCTGCTATTTCTTCCAGCCTCTGAATTCCCTCTATTTCAGTGCTCCCCAGAGAGGACACATAAGGTATTGTGAATTACCATATGTTAAAAACCTGGTGATTTCACACATGCACTTGCTTTCAGGGTCTTTAATCACAAATTGAGGCAATCTTGCAGAACACACTGAGATCAAAGCCAATTGAGAATATATGTCTCTATATAATTTTCTTATTAAAATTTTGCAGAAGATATTAAGACCATGGAAGTGAGTAAAACCATAACAGAAAATTAACAACATCTGAACAAAACCTGATATTTTGGGTAATTTTTCTTCTTCCTAGGTTTAGATTGCTGTAGTACATCTGTGGTGGTGTTCACAGGGGTCCCAGGAAGAGGGAAGAGATGAGGATCTGACTCATGTTTCAGAAGGCTTGATTTATTATTTTATGATATATATTATATTAAAACTATACTAGAAGAATAGAAGAAAGGATTTCATCAGAAGTCTTGAAAGGAAGAAGTGGAATGGAATGATAATAAAATCTTGTGACTGACCGAGACAGTCTGAGACAGCTGGACTGTGATTGGCCATTAATTAGAAACAACCAACATGGGGCAATCACAGATCCACCTGTTGCATTCCACAGCAGCAGATAACTATTGTTTACATTTTGTTCCTGAGGCCTCTCAGCTTCTCAGGAGGAAAAATCCTAGCAAAGGGATTTTTCATAAAACATGTCAGTGACATACATCCACTCAAACTAAATGTTCTTCAAAGTTGTCCTAGTTTAGCAACTGTGTAATCTGGCATAAAGGTTGTGTGATGATGATTCTGTCTTCTTAAAGTCAGCTGAGGAATAGCAGCATTTTTTTCTCAAAAGGCTTTGAGATCCTTCAGAAAGGATCCTTCTGAGGTGGAAGCTCTGGGAAGGGAATTTAACATCTTCATCTGAGATGAAAAGCTGGAATTAAAAACTTTTTATTAGCCTTGTTCTCACAGTTCCTCCTCAGGTCTAGCAATAAGTACCATCATAAATTGGATTTCTTTTTTTAATTTAAAAGCTCAGTTGTAGAGCCTTTTCTGTAATCTGTCACAAATAGTTTGCATTTTGTTAAAAATGGTCCAAGGCTATGTGTTTCAAGCTCTGGGATATTCTGTTTGTCATGAAGGAAGAAAAAGAAGCTTCCTCATTCTGTTCAATGGAATATGTTTCACTTTGTCTTAATGAATTTAAGAATGGCAGTGCCAGAAAAGCAACACAGGTAACGTGATCTAAATTAACATATTTATACAGGAAGAAACATTAAATAAATGTGGACTAAATATTACAATAATCTTTACAACAGCAACCAAAGCCTACGTGTCCTCCACTCTATCAAAAGAGCTTAAATGTCTAATTACAGCAATAGTACAATTATTTGGTCTAGTTTTGAGACTTCTGCAAAATGCTCTAGTTGTTATTTTCTTACAAAAGTGAGGCAGGTGTTCCCCAACTGAAATTTTGAGTATTAACTTCTTTTGTGTATTAAGTCATGTGTTTGTCCCACAGGAACAGATGAGCTAAATCTGATTCATCTGGCCAGGAGAATTATTCATGCAAGTTCAAGATTGATGGGAAATAATTTACACTTCTGATCCTTATGGTACTAGAAAAAAAAATAATCTGTAATATATAAAATAAGCATAGAATGATTCAGCTTTTTCACTATAGCCTAGCTAAGGCCTTGAAAGAAATGGTTCCTTGGTTCATCTTAATGGGAAACAAATTTGAAATCATAATTAAAATGTGTGCATCCTCATTACCAGCTATTCAAAAAATGATTAAAGAGCATAAAAATAAAAGCAGAGATCACATTATGATAATGTGATTTTATCATGAGTGCATTTTGGCATCGTATGTAGCTGGCCTTGGGTTATGAGTGGTTAGAGAGAGCACAATCACTTATTTTTCAATCTTCCTAAGCTTTTACTTCCAGAACTGTCTGATTTCTACTCTTAGTTGTCTGAATTTAAATGAAAAGGAAGAAAAAGCATCATTGGAAGTAGCACTATTATAGAGTGCTTTAATTTAGAGGCAATTTTTGTAATAATTTTCATTGTCTATAAGAACCCATGCTATATTTAGACTATGAGCAGCTTGCATTTCACATACAGCTAATGTACTGTACTTCCAAGGTATAACTTTTTTGTTAAGTATATAAACATTTAGATATGTAGAAAAACTTCTGAAAGATTTATCTGTGCTATGATATTTTTATAATGGCTTCATCTGTAGATAATGTATATCCCCATATGTTTCAACTATGTATTTTCACTATACATATTCTATTTCTGACGCAGTAAAGTGATTATTTTATAGAAATGTGTATTACAAGCAACAGAATTCAGTCATCTACCCATTGTCTATCTATAGTGATGCAAGATCAAATACATTTAGCACAGCCCTTACACATCTGTTCATGTCTTCCTATTTTCCAACAAGTTTAAGCAAATTGAAAGTGGATTCTATTTTTGAAAAACTACTAAGTAGACTTAAACACACACATAAGAAGCAGAGTCAATTTTTGCAATCATCTGGTATTTTATGATTGACTTTTTTTAGTTTTTATAGAGAGAATTTGAAAAAAAAAAACAAATGTATTTACAAAATAATTTGATAATTTCCTGTGAAATTACAATGATTTTTCTAAGTGACTGTCCATGTTTAGGGCAAATTTGGGAGGAAAAACCTCTAAAAGTGTTCTTCTAGAAAGCACATTCAAGCACCCCCTCCTCCAACTGCTTCAGGAAAATATTTCCTTGGAGAAAGGTGGAAAAAACCTGTTTATTTAACAGGCAAAGCATTCACCAGCACAAAAAAATTGAACAATATTAAGCAATAAAATATTAAGCAATAAAACCTCTTGCTGCTCTGAAGAGATGACAAACTCAGGAAGTCCCCTTGGTGGGCTGTAGCTCAGCTCACCCAGTCTGTTATCAGTCTCTCCGGTGCTGGAAATGCCCCAGCCCAGGCCTGGCCCCATGGGCCACAGGTGTGAGCTGCCAGTGCTCCTCTGGGTGTTCAGTCCAGAGCAGGTTCAAACAGTCCAAGAAAAAAAAAACAAAACACCACAATCCAGGGAACTGCTCTGCCTCAGCTAGCTAAAAACTAACTAAAAGCAATGGAGAGCTATGTCCCACTGTCTGTCCAGGCTGCAGACAGCACAGTCCAGGAGAAGGATGTGAGGGAGCAAGTGCAGTTTCTGATAACAAACTCCGTGCTTTTTCTCCCCCTTCCCTCTCAGAACAAGTCTTAAACAAGCAAAACTTATTTCTGAGCTAACCAGATGAATGGGGATACCAGCATCATAAAGTCACCCCAGGACAGTGACAAAGCATTGTAGAGCAAGTTGAATTATCACTAATACTTCTGGCAATGTTTAATAATTTCAAAGATGTTTTCATCACAAATGTTTTGAACACTCTGATGCAATGGCCTGGAAATATAAAGACCAGTTCTATGTGACAGTTTTCAGGAAATTGCTTGAGAAAAAATATTACTTATATTAATCTTTAATAGCTTATGAGATATGAACATCTAGGAAAGCTCTTTACACTCTTCAGCATAAATTGAAGCTATGCATAATGTCTGGATGGCAAGAAAACAGATGATCTGTGATAACATTTCAATCAAAATTGCATAAAGTCTAATGGTGCTCTTAAAATACAATGTGGTTCTCCTAATGGCAGTTCCACCCCTGGTGTGAATTTTGGATAGATTAGCTTTCTGACTGGAACCAACTGAATTCTTGAAACTAAATCTCAGAATTTAAATTTTTACTTAGTAAACAATCCACAGTCAGCTGCAGGGCTATGGAACACTTGTGTTCACAGCCCATCAGTTCACTCTAGCTATCACTTACTGTGTCAGAAATTTAG
The DNA here is from genome assembly GCF_037042795.1 of Molothrus aeneus. Lineage (NCBI taxonomy): Eukaryota > Metazoa > Chordata > Aves > Passeriformes > Icteridae > Molothrus > Molothrus aeneus. The sequence goes on along the minus strand of NC_089648.1, from coordinate 98,489,009 downwards.
GTGACAAAGTACTTACTCTCATTTCAATTGAGCTCTCAGAGGCTTTGAGGTTTCTTAATCCTTAGAGAGCTCCTTCTGTTTATATGAGATAAAGTAATGATCCCTCAGAACCATCAACTTGTCCATCTCTGTAAGAACGGGGGTTGTCATTTCATATGTTTTCCCCTTATGAAAAATTCTTGGCACTATTTCAATAAGGTCCATTTAAACTGTCTTAGCCATAGAACAAAGATTGTTGTTCTGGCAACAAATTTTATTTCAGAGAATGAAATTAAAAGCAAGCTTGATCTTTTTCAGCTAACACATGGAACAGGAATATAAAGTTGTCCCTCCACCTTTGGTGACCTGACAGTAAGGTTTGGCAGTGACAGCAGGATTTTTACTCTAGGATCAGCTGATTATACAATTTAATTCTGAAGTTTAGACAATTTCATGGCAGAATAAATGCAGGACTGGAGCAAGTTTGAATGTTTTCAATTCACTTCCCCCATCAACACAAGAGGTGTCATCTCACCATCACTCCTTAGTATACTTTTTGTCACACTGCTCTAAGTGGATTCCTACATCCATCAGGTGTCCAGATGAGATTCAGAGCTTGTTGGAGAGCTATTAAATGCCACTGTCATGAGCATCAAGACTGTCTGATCTGACTGCTGATGACTATACCCTGAGTGCTGATTCTCACAACCTGTGCAAATAACAGTGAATTGAATTTCCTCTGCAGGCTCACCTTTTGGAATGATTAATGATCTTAGAAACAACACTTTTCCTGGTAAGCATCAGCCATTAGTTATGACTAAAGAAAACACATGTTTCCAGCAGTAGAGAAATTTTGTCCTCAGAATACCTCAGTAGTGGGAACAGAAAAAAATTTCAGGAAACCAAAGATGCCCAGGGAAGCCTTCAGAAAATAAAAGAGAGGTATTTTCACAAGGAGAGCGGAATTTTGCAGACAAATTAAAATGTGAAAGGTGTCTTCCATGGAGCAACAAGAGCAGAAGTTATGAGTATGTAGTTCTGTTATGATCACAGGTTAATGATTTAAGTTCTTCAGAGTATAACATTACCTAAAATATTGTGTGGGCAAGAACTCCATGTAAGTTATGATAATAAGTATAGTGAGGATGACAAAGTAGTTAAGCAAACAGATAGCAAACTCAGAAATGCAAATGTTTTACGATGTACACATATTGCACATCATGGCAATCATTGACCACCAAGGTTAGCAGTCCCACTCACATAGTTCAGCCATAAATGAAACAGCCATGTATTTTCTTAAGTGAAAGGTAAAGAAAAAAGCCTAAAAACACACAGGGATGTTATTCTTATAACACAGTCATTAAGAGGCACACAATTATGTTTCTAAAATCAATAGAATGAAATTTGGTTAACAGAAATACAGGTTATATCTTAGATGAAAATATTTTCACTCTCAGATCTACCAGACTGTGGAACCATGTATTAACACTGGTCCTGCTTCAAGGATAAAGAGAGAATTCCCATCTCTTTAGCTGCTTCTTGTGGCTAGTAAAATCAGATGGAAAAAGCCTTTAGAGAAAATGCACTGGAGTTTTTCAGCTCATTGTCCTTCTTATAATCTCTTTCTACACCCTTTTTCTGCTGTTAAGAGTGACTATTGAAGGAAAAAAATAGTTTTTACTGTTGTAAAAATGCTTCCTAGGAAAAGAGGGAAAGGCAGATAAATGCAACTTGAAAGACATTTGGCAAATGCATTTCTGTTTCTAATATTAGCCTGACATTAAAAAGGATAATGGAATATGTCCAAAGTGTCTCTTCTCTCTTTTTGATAACAAAACTCTGGACAAACTGGCAGATAATGAAGACTTAAGACCTTCCAAAGTAACTTCTTACGTGAATGCCTCTTAACACCTTTTACATATTCCTAAAACTGCAAGGGAGAACCACTTGGTTCAAAGATAGATATCTATGCCTATCAAATATTGCAGACATTCAGCCAGACATATTTGGGAATTAAATTTTTCTAACTGCTAAGTAAAAAAAAATTAGAAAAGAAAAAATATAATAAAATATTTAATTAAAGATTATTTTCTTGCATAAAAACAAGAAAGCCTTGAAAATAGTCTTAAGGAGTCATAGAGATGATTGGAAACATAATTACAAACCTTCCTTTTCTAAAATAGCCACTAGTAGAGGATTTTGTCTATTTGATGTTTCTCTAAGACTATTTGCATTTCATTTTTTCTCCCAAGTGTTAGTGGCAATAGGGGTTTCAATTTGATGTTGAAATTAAAATATTTCTTACTAAACATTACATATGGTATTGTAATTAAGCGAACTAAATGGAATATTGCATATAAGGCAAACTAAGTCCTATGCTATGAAAATCAGTAACAATTTAACCATTATTTTAATATTGCTAGCATTTTTTCTATTAAACATACATCCATATGCAATCAGAAAGCCAAAAATTTGCAATCATGTCTTAATAAGAGCATACTAAAAGTAATGTGGAATATAATTGAGCAATAAATAGCACATTGTATGTATGGCCAAGACTTTTTATATTAAGTTAAATCATTAGTATAAATGTGAAACACAACTTGGATTAATCTGCTGAGAAGAATCAACATGTATAATTGCAAAAAACATTTAATAGTATCCATTAAATAGAATAAAAAAATGTTCTTAGTAAGTTACAATGTAGTTAATAGACATTGATAAAAATATTCATATTGTCTATAATTTTTTTATTATGAAAATACACTGATTATAAAATACTTTGGCAATTCTTTTTTTTAAACAGCCCATCTCCCAATCATTCTCATTGATACCAGTGATAATAGTTTAAAATAGTAGCCTCAAACGTTTTAGAAGTTCACTGAAGCTTTTATTCTGACTGAGTTCACAGCTCTAAAAAGTAAATGAGAAATCTCTTCAGACCCTTTCTCTGTAAAGTTCTGAGAAACGAATTTTCCATTCCGTTATCCAGAGTGTGATGTTTTCTCTACTGATGTTCAAAGTCATCTCTGGATTAGATATAAATAAAAGGCACAAAACATTTAGCTGTGCAAAGAGATCAAAAGATTAGATCAGACAAGATGACTATGAAGAAACTGAGGTGAAAAGAACTGAAAGTAAGTGGTCGGTCATTGATCTCTGAGTTCTGTAAAGCAATCAGCTGCTATCAATAAAGTCAGACCTCTACATGGACCTGTCATCACAGTGCTTGTACCTAATGCTCCACTTTTTTGAGGGAATGATGTGCATCATAATGTGTGACAGAAAAATTATGGGGCTGTGATTCCCTCACCTCTTTGCCCTTCAAAGTCATTGAAACTCTGTCTCCCTGCATCAAGGATACCTAAGTATCCTCTCACTTGAAATTCAGGCTGAGAAACATTCAAAACAGCCAAAGAAAAGACAAGTCATTTTTTCAGTGTAAGTTCAGGGTTCATTGAAGCCTTCATTGGCTGAATGCCACACTGGAGTTCCTCAGAAAAAGAAATCTCCTTTAAACCTCGAAAGGCCCAGTTTACATGAGGAGCATGCTAGAATATTTTATCCAGTCCAGCATCAAGGCACTATTGCAGACAGTTTGTGAACACAGAAGAGAAACCAAATTAAACCATAACTATACCTACAAACCAGGGAGTACCTGCTCTAACACACAATGATAGGCCCACTGATGGGCATACTATAGGTAAACCAGCAGAGAGTAGTGCTTCTATCATGTCAGTAGCTGAGCACTCCATTTCTCAGTGCACAGCTAATCTCCTAATCTTAGCAAAATGCAGATTGAAAGAAAGAAAATGTACTTACCCATTGTTTTCTGATTTGTAGAGAAGTCAGTTTTGCCTAGATCTTCAGATGCCTGTGGGAATAAAAGCTGAGTACTCAATTTGCTTTGAGGACTTAAACACATTCCTGTTGCATCCAGCTGTTTTCTATATCTCAAGACTCACTCCTATTAGTCTTATCTTGCTCAAGTACCTCTTATGGTCTAAAGTCACTTCAGCCCTTATTTTCACATGCCCTTTACAATAGTCTATAATTTCCACAATGCAAATTTGTTCCACCTTTACCAGGCAGATAGGGGCCCTGTAGAGATCTCTGCAGCAGTATCTCCTTCTTTGAATTTACAAACAAGGCAATTACCACCAGAAGATACTGCCTTGTTTCTCAGGAAAGCTAGAAATGAAAGGGAGAATGCTTAATCCTGCAAGTCACTATCCTCTCACTTAAACAACTAGAGCAAAAAAATTAATATTCTTATGTTGTGTAACCTTGCCACCACAGGTTGATTATGTAAATGAAGCTACAAAGACTCAGCCTGTTCAAAACTAAACCAATAAAAATGGTTCTGTAAAATTGTCACTGAAACTCAGACACACCATTTGCTATGAAACTCTATTTATTGTGGAATACCTGTGTACTATTGATAGTCTTGTCTCTAAACATCATGATTATCCAGTACTTAACATTTATTTGCCAGGATTGTAAATTCTGGAAAACTGGCTTTTCTCCTTCTCTTAGAAGACTCATATTATTTTTAGCTGGCACACAGAGGGTTGATATTTTGTAATTTATAGTAGATAAATTCTCTGGTATGTCATAAAGAAAATGTAATTGAAGATATCCTCTAGCTATATTGCTTTACCTTGCGTTATTGACATGCTTGCAGCCTCTTCAATGTTCTTTCATCTAACAGTGTTAATTTTAAAAGCAAATTGAATCTTTTTAAAATTCTATTTGAGTAGCCAATTAGATGCAGATATTTTGCTTACGGCTTCTGCAAGAATCTCTAGAAGGTGTCCCTATGTTAATACCTTCCCACATTGATTGCATAATGCAATATGACATTTTGTGTTAATAGGCTTTTATTAAGCTGGATTCAGAGGTTGCATTTCTTGCAGATTAAAGAAGTTGTATAATGAAGTTTCCTCAGTTTGTTGGTGTTAGAAAAAATATGGTGATCTAGTTGTGAAAAAGGATGGCTTTCACCCATTTCTCAGCAGGCAGCTGTTTTTCATAATTTTTAACTGTTGTCAGACCCAAAGCAAACAGATGTGTTTCAATAAAATCAGAAGCTCATTTTTAGTTGCTACTTCAGTAGTCAATGAAAGTTTTCATCCCACTGATGACAAATCTATTCTTTCTTCTATTTATTAAAGGTCAGCTATAAAATTAACTCACACATTCACTGCAGTATTTAACATAACATACATTTAGAAATTCATTAAACATCATTCAAATCAACTTTATAATTCACATTTTCAATGTATAACTGTTCTAAACTATATCCAGTGGATTACTTTTGGCTTCAGCATAAGAGTCTTAGCTATGGTACAGAGATAAAAAACTTAATTTCCTGCGGCAGCAAGTGGAACTTTGCACTGGACATCAAGAACAAAGTGTTCCATGCAGAGTAGAAGGAAAAGACTAACAAACCAGTCAGACAAGTACAACTGAAGGGCAGTTCATTGGCCCAGTTCAATGCCCAGTTTATTTTTTGGAGGTATCCAACTCAGGAAAGAGTTGGGTACCTCCAAAAAATAAGCTCCCTGATACTCTGAATTAGCATCACATAAGAAGCTTTGCATAGCTGGCCAAGAAAGTAATAGATTCTTCAAACTTATTCTACAAGGTTTGGAACTACCCAGAGATGGTTTTAGTTATAATGGATACACAGCCTAGAAGCTCCTCCCAAGGAGCTGTTACTTGATGGATATCAAACAGTAATTTATCAGCTAGCACATGTTAACTGGCATGCTAGCTGATAAATTACTGTTTGATCAGTAACTGATCAATAATTACTGTCTGATCAATAATTTGATCACACCTCGTCAAATCACACATTCAGTGCCCAAGTGTACCTGGCACAAAGAAACTTTACCTCCAAAATCCTAATTATAAGAAATTTTAAGACAATGGAAGAAAAGAGGAAAATATTACATGTGTCTACTCCTGATTTTTGTCTGGGGTGATAAGGTACAATTGATGATTTATTAGAAATTTTTTTTTTCTCTCACTGAAATTTACATCTAAAATTTTTTATACAGGATGTAGTTAGTGGAACAACCTAAAGATTTGGGTAAATGTATTCTGTTAGATGCTAAAGGGGGTTTTTCAAAACAGGACTACTTAAGTTTCTTGATAATCATGGACATGTGTCAGTAGTAAAAAATATATTTTGAAACATCTATTTCTAAAAGTCAAGTCCTGATTCCCCTGCCTTCCTGCCCCATTGGGTATATTTAAAACTTTTTAAGCCAATGAGAATTAAACTGTTGTTTATAGCTCAGTTGTGTCTGTTTTCATAACTAGCACCAGAGAATTACATGATCATTTATAATTAATGAAGATATGTAGTAATTACAAGATAATAATGAAGTTTGTGAAATTTAACAATTCATCAAAGTTAACCATCAATGTCAACTATTACTACCCCTAGTGTCAACAAAAGGCACTTCTGCTGTTTTCTTTGAAGTAAGGCAAGATCTCTGTGGAGGAATAATACATATTCAGGCAATATACTGTCTGAATGTTGCTGATGAAAAAGCAAAAAAGTTGGCTGAAGCACAAACCCTCATTCAGGCATGAGAAAAATGAACATCTTTCCAAACAAAATACAGGCTGAAAACATAGAGTCCAACACTTTCTGGAAGAAAAGTTGGCTGTTATTTGAGAGAATATTAGCTGAAGGATAGTTGATAAGGTGGTCATTTGTGAGCAAGAAATGATGGTAGCTTATTGCTTGTGGAACTAGAAGGGGCTAACCCAGAAGACAGAGAAAACTATAGCATGTCACAAAGCCATTGTTTTTTTGCATCCAGAACTGTGTAGCTAATCTTAGGTATTCAGCACTGTTTTCTCTCCCTGAATCACTTTACTTCTTTGCCTAAGGAACTTCAGTCTTTCATTTCCCTACAAACTTATTTCCTTAGACTTTCATGTCCCCCATTGTCTTGCTTATGTAGGATGCACTCATTTTTTATTGTTTTGCAAGTTAAAGCTATGTTCCTGCACAGACAGATACCTTGGTGTGGCTGTCCTAAACCAGTGGTTTTAAAAAGCATCTTTTTTTCATATTCTATATATATTGAATGTGCTACCTAATTTTACTTAATGTAAAATATAAATGCAATTCTTGTATCTGTATGTAGTTTACAGTGATGATTTCTGTCTTTCAAGTAGCGATTGCCATGCTGTGTTCTGTATCAGCAAAGACATTCTCAGGGACTTTCCAATTTACATGTTTAGGTAAGCTGTTTAGGTATTAGCCTGGGAAGGAAGAAGATAGCCTTTCCTGTCAAGAACAGCTAAGAAGAGCTTGGGAATGAAAATGTTCTGCCCACATGCTGAGATAAGTAGGGGCAGATTTTGACTGAATAAACATAGTCACATTCATACTTAGCCCAGCTGCTTGAATCCTCTTAAGCATAGGTCCAAATTTCTCCTTCAACATATTCCTCAGCATGCTCACACCCATGCCCCAGGCCACAGCTTTTTATTTAGCTTGAACTCACCTACAGCCACACTAACACTCAATGCACTACAGCAGAAATGGTCTTGCAAAGCAAAATGGTGTGACCAGACATCCTTAATGTGTGTATTTTAGGGAGACTCTTTCTAAAAATATTTTGGCCCTATTGATTGAAGGCCTGTTGGCTGGAATTCATTAAGTGTGCTGTCGATGTGGCTCAGTTTCATTTCAGAGAAGTCAAATTTGCTTGCTCTGATATTGTGTAAAGCAAAGCCTGATCTATAAGAATGATTGGAGATTTATATCTGAAGTGTAATTATGACCTTATCTGGAACAGTAAGAGAGGTAGAAATGTTATGTAAATATTCCACTCTAGCTAACTGGACTTAGAACAGTAAACAGGCGATAATGAAGAGAAAATTTAATTTATGGTGATACTAAAGGTGACATTCTGTCATTTGACAGTAATTTTAGTGATTTGGGAGTCATTAGTTTCCTGGCTAATGAAGAACTAGAAGAATCATTATCTACTTATCCTGTTTGCTTCTAAGAAGTGGCCTAATAATGAAATTTCATTTTCTTAGTATAGCAAACTTATTTTATCCTTTATTTTGAAATTAAATTAACCAATTTCATCCATTTCCAAATAATTTTGAAAGTGTTGTATCTCAAACCCAGTGGAAATAAACAGTATAAAAATTAGAAATTATTTCTTTTTGAAAGGACTTTAAAGCTGTGATGGCTAGATCTAACAAAATTCTCTTGTGCTGTTTGTCACGCTGCCATAACTAAAGTAAGTAGAGACCCAAATGCTGGATGTCCCTAGATGAGAGAATGTGCTTTGAGAAGATCCCTGTAAAGAGGGGAAGAGGTAGTAAGGGGAAGAAGTTCCTAAAGAAAAGGGAAGTGTTACTTAACCCACTGCAACACAGGGTTGACATGTATATGGACATTGAGGTGTGTAGAAGGAAAAGGTATGGACAATATGGAAAGACAGGGACACTAAGGGTAGAAACAGCTGAGTGACAGCTAAGGACTGCAACCAAATTTCTTGCTGTACTCATGGCACTGAAAGAGGAGTGGGCATTCATCTCAGCTTGTCTCTGCCAGTGGATTAAGGAATGGTTATGGTCAGGAAATACAGATGGTCTGAACACCAGCTTTTCATACAGCTGGGATAATGTGGTTAAAGACCACTTCTGTACTTGTTTCTGCTTAGTACCAACTATGGATGCTGAGGCAATCTGCATTTCCTTTAATTTGTTTAGCAGTGATACCCATGATGGGTATATTAGTTCTTTCAGCCTTCAAGCAAAAACTCAGGCTACTGAGACAACATGAAATTTCTCTGCCAAAAGGAAGTGGCCACCAGCTCACAACAATTTCTGTCCAGTGCCAACTTGTCTACCTCTAACCCCTGTTGCAACCATATATGTGACATACTGCCAAGATATAGTCTGGATCTGTTTCTCTCTGATGGTGCCAGACTCACTCATTTTGTCTGTAATATAAAACCTTGGAAACTGAGTTCACTATAGAAGAGCTTTCAACATAGAGAATAAAAATTCTTTTAGATGTAGTACCCAATCTACATCCCTCAGTTTGATTTACTTAGAGATTTTCTTATTCATGTCATCACATTTTCATTAAATAAAAAAAAAAGAACAAAGGAACAAACAAAAAAATATAATATTTTCCCAGTATGATCTCCATGTATTTCAACGGCTATTTTTACCTTTTGTGTCCTTTTTGTGTGCATCTCTGGGAATCAAAGGCAACATTAGAATGGAAAATGGCTAACAACTGCTACATGGTGACGGAATTGAAAAAAAATATTGTTATTCAGAAAAATCAATACTGAATAATTATATTTTGAAAGCTAAGATAACTTTTAAAATATATGTAAAACCTAGGAACCCAAGCCAAAGCAAAACAGCTCTCCAAATCAGAAAAGTTTTTGTGAGAAAAGTTTTTACAAAATGTACAAGTTGCTTGTTTTAATGATTCAAGGGAAAGATTTCACTAACAAAATGCACATTTAACTATCAATATTTCAAATAGTATGATGCTCAAGATACAAAATTATTAAAACTCATTAGCAGGCTAAAGCTGTTTTATGTACTTTTAAACTGTAGGCAAAATTGATTGTGCCTTTTTGTATATAAACCAGCTGTCCATTCCTTATTAAGGCATCTGTCAGTTCTTAATAGAGAAAGATAATAAAAATGAGTGCAGAAGAGCTTTTAACTCAGAGCCTTGCAAAAACGTTACCTTAGAGGAATATAAAAGAAGAAAAGAAAATGTAAGTCAGATAACTATAAAAATGGGAAACACACAATCTACATTAAATTTAATCTGGTTTATAGCAACTAATTTTATGAGCTTTCAAATGACTCATTAATCTCAGTATATATTGTTTTACTAATAAAATATTTTCTTCTACCTTTGTTTCATAACAATAAGGATGACACTGTGAAAATAATAACTCCTCATTCTCCAGTAGGAATTTAAAATTTAATTATAATGTGTTACTTCAATCTTGGTATTAGCCCTGAAAACAAGGCCTTGAACCTCTCAACCTTCATTAAAAAGGATTAGTGGTATATTATTAGGACACTGTTTCCCCCAGATTCTAAGTTTAGAACATGAATCTGGTTTTGGTTCTCCCAGTAATAAAAATTAATTGCAGATGTGCAAGTATAGTTCAATTAATTCATGGCTCTGGTTCATGAAACTGCAAACAGGAGACAAGGCTTTAGTTTTTATGCAAGATCATAATTGTAATCTCATCAAAATCTCTCTCTGCTCTTCCTTTACTGAGAAGGAGAATTGATTGTGGTGTGATCCAATTTAGATTTGAAAACTAAGTGAAAGATTCCAAACACTTGTTTGCCAAACTATCATTTTGTGCTAGTTAAGTGATGGATGCCTGCCGAATAATTTAACCCTTCAATAAGAAATATTTTTGTGTCCATTCTGCTCCGGAACAATGCCTTGACACGAGAAAAGGTTCTATCCATGGGGTCAGGGACCATACAACCCAGTCATGCTTTGACTCTAAAAGGTTCACTGCTGCTTTCTCCAGTAACACAAAACCTCTTTATTGGTTGAGGAATACCCAAGATGAAATTGGGTGAAGTTGGCCACATGAGCAGTTGCTAGAAGACTTGAGCTCCTCTGTGGTGGAAGGCACATGCTGGGGCCATGGGCCCTGTGCCAGGCCTGATCCTGACCCACATTCATCAGTATGCTGACACATGCCAGATGGGTCTGGGTGCTGCTCTGATCCAAACCAAAATGCTAATACACACACCCACCCCTCCCTCTGGATTAGGGAAAATGAAGATCTGCAATGAGAATTGGGGCTGTAGTCACAACAATTCCAGTGGTACTTCAAAGACCTGTTTTGCGTTGAGTGCACACACCTCAGTTCCTCCTCATTTAGTCTCGGAGAAAAAAAGGTGTAAATTCTGTTTCTCAATCCATTTCAGAATTGTACTGAAAAAATCCAACTTAATGCATTGTACACAAGAGAATGAGTCCAATGAAAACATACTGCACTTTTTGAGTAACATTGGAAGAATAAGGAGCTATAAAAAGCATAATAGGTCTTACTCATGTATCATTTCTGCAATTATATTTACCAAAATGTCTTTTAATAAAAAAAAAAAAGCAAGCATTCTAAAGGTGAAATGAAAAATGTTCATGCTGTACTGATAATACACATTGAGAAAATTACCAGCAAAGGCTGCTAACTACTGTCTGTGGATTGCTGAAAGGTAAAGAGAAATGCATTGTTATACCCCTAGGATCTAAGAAAGAAGAAAGAAAAAGACTATTTCTGTTTTGTTTATGTTGACAGTTTCATTAATTTTTTTAACGGAATGCTCACATTTTGATTGAAGTTTGTATTGAGCAGGAATTTTAATTTGCCTATATTGGCTTTTCTGATTAATAAAAAGTCTTTAAGAAAGAACCCATTGTGTTCTTTCATTTCACATCTTTGGTTAGGTTTGCTGAGTTCTGGTGTCTACATTATAAGCAAATGAATAGAAAAGTTTAAAGCAAATAAACACCACCACATTTATCTTTCCTCTTTCCATTTCCTTAGAATTGAAATTGTGCTATTTTTACTTGAAACCATGTTGCACTTCCATTCCCAGTTAATCCTCTGAAAAAATTGTACCTTAAATTAAAATCATACTCTCACAATTAATTGAATATATATTTTCATTGCCACTTGTTCATGTAAAATTAACCAAAAAATAATGCAATTTTCATATGATGGATTTACAAAGCTGAATAAAACAGGAAGCATAAAACCAGCCAGGTTCAAGTTTTATATTCTTCCCTGACTTTGGTTCATGTTTTCAGATATGTCATATTGCAAACTTAAAGTTATATCTCTTAAGAAGAGAAGTTGGGAGAAGAGCAGCGATCTGAATTATTTATCATACAGCATTATCTTGCAAGATTCATCACTGAGCGACCCCAGGGATTTCTTTAGCAGGGAGAGGGGGCTAATTTAAAATATTAATGAGTAAATGTCATTTCTTTATTTCAAGATTCAAGGAAAGCATTTAATGCTTTTTTACCTATAGGTTTTAGGTTAAATTGGCTTTGGGGTTTTCTGAGTCTTACTATTTTCTAATGGGACTTGAAAATTCAATGAGACTTGAATTTTGTCAGTCCTACTCTGTCTGCGGCTGGGAAACAGAACTCAATATCAATGAGATGACAGCTCCACTGGGAAAGAGACAATAGCTCCATTTCTTGTACTAAAGTACTGTTCCAGGGTCAACAATGCTTTAAAAATGCATTTTAAAAATGCATTTTTATTTAGTATCTAAGATTGTAATCCAACCACTTTTATTTTCTGTATAATTGATTGAATACCTGCTCAAGTCAATGATTAGTTTGAGCTTGAAGCAAGCCAGGACCTGGCTCTTCAACCTTTGGATCTGATATTCTTCTTCCTTACCCTTTGGTAAATCGAGACTTATTCCTGCCTTCTGCTTACTGTGAGCAGACAGTGGATCAAATGTGGAAATAAGTAAACCAATTGCATTGTAAGATATATATACTTCACCTTGGAGCTTGAAAAAAAATTAAATCTGAATGCCAATCTATTATATATTAACATTTGAAAAGACTGTTTCCCTGTTGGGGTGGCTCAAATAAATTGTCCAAATACAGTACAATGCAAAGCTTTTGTAAACTTCATATCGAAAAGAAGTATGATTTTATATGGTATTCTACCAAGCAAGATTAAGAGATCAAGAGAGATTAAAGGGCACTGAAGTTCACTTAAGATGCTCCTGGACAGTTAATGCCATTGCCCCAAGAAATTTTTATTACCAGAGCTGTTGTATATAATGTGTGATGGACCTAAAATTCCTCTTTCCAAATCGGAGCCTGAACTCAAAGGCTGAACATAATTTTTCTGTACACATCTTCGTTTCTTTTTCACTGTACTGAGTCCTGACTAGAGAAAGGCTGCAGAGGTGAAGTATCCCTTAAATTCATTTGCATTTATTATGTAGTGTTTGTATTGTGACAGTGGCAGCTCAATATTCGGCTTTTCATTGGTGACCTCCCTATTCTCTGAGCCATGCCATGCAGGAGTGAGGTGCCTTCTCTCCCAGCAAGTGCCTTGTGCTTAGTGTGGGACAGTTCTGGGCCACACACTGTCTGTCCATGGCATGGGGCACAGGCAAAACCAAAGAAAGGTTGGAAATCTGTAAAACACTAATGGCAACAAACCCCACTATCTGTGGTGCAGGACACTGTCCCTGCATTGCACCAGTCCTTGGGCATGTCACAGAGCTGTGTCCTCATTGTGCTTGGATCATCAGCCCAGGCTAATTCAGGTGCAGTCTACTCTTGGGCAAAACAAAAACAAGGCTGAGAGACTTTCAATTGTGTGACATCCCACAGAGCAGAAACTGCAACCCTATTGGTAAGATAGGGTGCTTTTACCACCTCCAGTCTGAGGGGAGGAAAACAAATTTTCTACTGTGTAGCATGTCTGGAATTGAAGTAGGTAAACAGATAACTCAGGTCCCAGGTCTCTCTGTTATTCCAATTCCTAACACAGGGCATAAAGGTTAACAATTCTTTGAGACAAACTGTCACTAATGTCCTGAGATCCTAGGGAAAGAAGCAGAGATAAAGTCCAGAGAAGGGCAGATTGTCTGGAATGCCAAGGGTGAGTGTATTTTTAATATTACAATCTTACTGTCTTTTATAATGAGAATCTTGTATTTTTATGACTTCTTCTCTGTCAGGGGAAAAATGGCAAGACAATTATCTAATTGTTTAATAACACAAATTTGCCATGTTTTATGGTTATATCCATCTGCTAGAACTGCTTTGACTGATGAAATATATTTTAGACTGTAACACAAAAAATTAATTTACACTGTGTTTTACTTTTTTGTCTCTTCAGATCATCTTTCATTACTTTCTGGAACAATAGAACTTTGCCATATTTTCTAAGTGAAATCCTTCTTAAGAAAGACACTTCAAAGTTCATTTAAGTAACTTGTCTATGGGCTGATGATGTAAATTTTAGAACTGAACAGATACTGCACATTTTCATTGTTTTTCTTAATATCTAGTTTATTTCCTATAATAGAGGCACTATGCATTTTACCTTGAAGAAAAACCTAATGAGGAATTAGACACCCATCTTTGTTTGGTGTTGAATACTCTGTGTCTCTTTTGACTGAATTAAACAACTCTTGTGTTTTAGCACTCAAACTCACAATATTTTGTTGCTGGTATTATAAAACCATGTTTCAGTTACTTTTTTTTGATCTGCTAACAAATAAATCTGGACTTTTACTGAAACAGAATATTCCAATTTTTATTTGAAATCATAGCACACTATGCAGTGGTAACAAAACAATTTTAAACAATGTCAAAAGATTTAAGAATTGAAAAATAATCATATGGATACCCAAGAAAGACCCAAAGCTCTAAATTCCTCATAGGAAGAAATTCAAAATGTTTCTAATTTAGCCAGATTAATTTTGATTCCATTTGACCTCATAAATTATTTCTCAGTTACATTCCTGTAAGTAGTTTTGCTGATGTGGGAGACCATGTCAGTTAAGTAGAGGACTGTGCAAAAAAAAAAAAAAGGGTTAGTGACATGCAAAGGTCTGGAAACTCCACAAAATCATGCAAATCATCACGTTCTACGTGGTTTGGTTATTCTAAAACATGTGGTGAATGCAAATAAGAAGCAAATTATCTGTTGCCTAAAAAAATATTTTCCAAGCTATTTTTAATTTGTTCCTCTCAAATGAAATATAATAGAGAAGAGTTTGTTAATTTAATGTTCTTTAAAATTTTTTTTAGTGTGTCTATTTCTTCAATTTAAAGTGATTGAGACTTTTTTTGCCTGAATGTGAATTATGAAGTTAAATATTTTTCATTTACTACATTTTAGTTACAAAGGAGTCACTCAAAGCAGGCAAGTACCTTGAAAAAAAAGAAAAAAAGTTCTTAAAAGGATGATGTTCTTTCAGTGAAAATTCATCATAATAAAATATCAGCCACAATTCTTCTATTGTGCTCTGGGTTTTTGATACCAAAATCAACTACTGCAAACAGAGAATTAGAATGGAAATAGGGTAGTGAAGTATTGGGTCATGTGTAGTTCTTGTCCCTATTATAATTTTTTTCTCCTTTAACAGGAGATCAGCAATGTTTGTAAGAATCTCCCTACATTTCCCAGAGATCATTTTATAATCTAATATTAGTTTGTCCCTTTTCAAATGTTATTGGTAGCACAGTGCACAGCCAATCATTCTAACAAATCTTTTGCCTGTTTTTTCCCAGCTATTTGTTGTGCTCTTGATATTTGGGAAAAGCATATTTCACTTGTTTTCTCGTACAAAGTATTACTCTCATTTGTTTCTTTTATCCTTCCAAGTGTTTTTATGAGGAACATTGTTGATCACACCTGTTTAAAGCCATGTTTATGCCACTCAGAATATTGACTGGGAATTTGCATTGCCAGAAAATCTTCTGGTATAGTGGCTTTTTCACAGAATATGTCAGTCCATCAACACCAAAGTGTTCTGTGAGAAAGAGACAGTGCCAGCAGTGGTCTGAGGAGCTTTTTTCTCTGCCAGGAAGGGTTTTGGCTGGTTCACTGTCCAGCTGCTGCTTAATGTGATGCTGAGAAGCCCTGCTCTGCTGGAAATTAGTTCCTCAGTGTCCTGACTGATCTGCCTGCCAAGATCCTGGGATCCCAAGGACCTCACTGTCAGATTCTGTCTATATTTGAAGGTGGATCATTATGGAGCTGGGACTTGAAAACCAGGAAATTAAAAACTTTCTTCCTTAGGTAAGAGGGACAAAAGGAACTAGGAAAGCAATTATCTTCATTCTCAGTGATTCATTCTCAGTAATGAGAAACTTGGCAGGTATTCTGCTTTGTGATACTGTTCATGGAGAAAGCTCCAAGTCTCCAGAGTTTCCCATTGCAATCTAATTCTGATAATGTTTCCTTTTTTTTTTTTAAATACATTATGCAAGTGTTAGATAGTTAAAAATTTCTATAGGACATTAAATAAGTTAAAAAAAACAGTCACACTTTTTTTGATAGTTTTTGGGAAGTGTGATATTTGGCTCATTTTTTCATCCTTCCAAGTTACTTATGAATATCTTCTCTTGCTATCTCATTACAAGCAGTCAGATTCTTGTTCTCAACATATATTAAGTAGCTCTGTAACATTTCCCTTCTTTCATACTCTCTTTTTTAAAAAAATGCTATGTCTTCTCTCTATTTATATACTTATTTTGCAGTCCTGAGAAGTCACTTTGTCCTTTCTGGGCTCTTTGCATGTTTCATAACCGTCTCCAAATTCTGGGGGTGGTTGATGAATTAACTATGCTGTTTTCATATGAGGAGAATTTCTCTTTGTTGGTGATTGAAGGGTGATCTTCAGCTTACTCATCACTTTTTTCTCTTTTGCAGAACTGTTTGCCCTTTTTTTTCCTCCTGGGCAGCTCTGTTCTTGTGTTCCATAATTTTTTTTATCTCAAGCATTGCACTGCGCTGTGATCAAGAGATTAGTGCATAAAACACAAATATCCAATTTTCAGGCTTATCAGTAATGCATTATGTAAAATGGAGATTAGATTATTGCCTCTGAGTATCTGTGCTTTGTAGTAGAAGGTGGAAGCCTAAAAGATGAAACTGACCTTAGGGACAGCTGTGTGTATATAAAACAATCTGGCCCTCTGACTCTTTGAAGCTTGAATCTTTTGATGCCAAAAATCAGACCAGCTCTAGAGAAAGAAGGGAAGTTAACAAGGAATTGGAGAAAGCAAATTTAAGATTTATAGATGAATTAAAGACATGCCTTTGAACTGAAAACAAAGTATTTGTGTCTGTTTCATAACATTTAAAATAGATTCTGTTAGAGAATACTTATCAAGATTTATAGAATTGATAGGTTGTTTTTACTATTCTTTTATAGCCAAGCCAAAAAGCACCAATATCCACGTTTACAAATCCAGGAGAGCAGAGTTAGTGCAGACTTATTTTCAGTATTTTAGAGAGTGAGGAAAGCTCATATAGCATGAACAAATGAAACTCTGAAAGGTTTTTTGTTCATTTTCTTTTATGGAAATATTCTTCTTTTTTACCTTTTTATAAGGAACAGGCTATGAAACTTTTTATAAGAACCTTCTCTACTTATTAAAAAAGGTGTTCTCTGCTGCTGCTTCTTGTAATTTTCCAGCAGGGAAGGGAATGTGTTAGGAAGAATGGGTCAAGAGCAGAACAATGGCAATGTGGAATATAAAACACTGAAGTGACCTTGCAGCTGGGAATAATTCTTGCTAAGCCTGTGTGAGCAGTAGGCCAGTCATCTTCTAGCTTGGACTGAGCTACCCTGGTTAGAAAGCTAATAGCAACAAGTTTACTCTTTGAGCTCTAGCCATGAGTTTGTGGTTGTTCCCACTGCCTCACACATCTGGAGGAGCTGACAGGATATGGGAGCAACCACGTCGTGGCTGGTGAAGAAGCTGGGGACTGAGGAAGCTCTGTCAGAGAACACTTGCTTCTCTGGGGGTTTGCCCTCACCCACATTCTTTACCTGTGAGACAGCATGAGAGTCAACAAATACTTGTCAGATATATAGCTTTGCTCTGGAATGGAAAAATCAGTTCCTTTGGTTTCTTCCTGCTGCTGGCACTGCTTTCCTTTATCAAAAGGACAGCCACAGTAAATGAGTATTACTCTGTTAAAATTCTGAACTTATATTTACAGCAACTAAACATCTGGCCTTCATGTTCTACTCAAGTCTGGGGTAAGTACAGTCTCACATTTTGCAAGAACATGTCCTGCCTCTAAAATATGTTCTTTCTCTATGTCAGGGCAAGAACTCTTCTTTCTCTTCTTCATCATCAAAGTCTGACCACCTACAAGTCCTGGACAGCATATATACCATCAAATGCACATCCTTGCAGCACAAACTACACAGCCTCTAAGTGCTCTGTTACCTTCAGCCCCTGCTGAAGTACCATTACCTTTTGGTTACCCATTTGGAATTACATATTTGCATGAATTGCAAGCTTGTCTTCTAGAAGCTATATTGTTATATATAGGAATACTCTCTCTATATATGTTTTCAGAATAATTCTGTCTGGTTTCCTTATCCCTTACCTCACTTTCCCCCCTGTATCTCACTAGATTGTAGGGGTTTTGTCACCTCCCAAATTTGCTGGCAACTGCAGTTAGTTGAATAGGTTAATAATTATTTTTTTACTGTAAAAACAAAAGGATGCTAATGCATAAATTTACTTCCAGATAGATTCTTTCAATCACTATTACCACCAAGAATTACAAGACTTTTTTCGTATTTGACACAATCAAATACAGATACTGGTGTCTTCTGCTTTGTCTTTGCTCCTAAATGCTGGGTTCAAGAGCTGCAGGGCTGAAAGGAGCTGTGTCAGCCAGAGCAGTGGCTGGGGGTAGTATTTTGGTGTGGTGAGTGAGACCCCTTACATAAGCAAATGACAGAGATGAGATAACAAAACTGGATCAAGTCACACCCTCTAAGATGGCAGCTTCACATAAGGTCCAAGGCATCCTAGAAGCTGCTATAGGTTCAACAGACACCCTGGCTTTTTCACTATAGAACATCATGAAACACACCTGGACTAAAGGGGTGCAAAGATATTTCCCAGACAGGTTTGCGTTGCACTTCTCAAACATGTAGCACAGAGTACCAGATCAGCAGCTAAATTCTGTTTCCAGTAATGTGATTGTAACTGATTGAAGAATTTACACAGGATTTATGACCCTTAAGACCTTACAGGGGAGTCTCTATCAGTTTATAAATCTACCTGTGGCAGAAAGACTGTAAGTCCCAAATAGCATGTCTACAGTGTGCTTGTGTTGCCTCCCAAAGTAATTACTCTGCAGGGATGAGAAAGAAAAGATTCCCTGACTGCAGCTTCCCTGCAATGGCAGAGGCCTTGGATGGCACAGATGAAGCAGCACTGCAAAAGAGGTGATTTATATTTATTACAAGGTTTGCACAGACTCTTGTCTCCCTGGAACAAGAAAGAGACTGAGAAAGTCTTTCTTTTCTAGATTGTCTTTAATGGAGAAGATCTATCATTCTTTACTCATGCTGAAATTCAGCTTTTGCTGCACTGGTAGGTACTGAAGATAATGATAACTAATGATCATCAGTGAATTCACTTTATTCTTGAAAATGGAGGAGCAACTTTTATGCCTGTGATTGTCCATCGTAGCCTTTAAAGTTCCAGGAAAAACAAAATAAAATTATTATCACCAATAACAATGATGGTAAATCAAACAGAAAATTTTAATATTTTTTCAAGTTCACATTAACTATGGGATGATTAAAATTTTACGGTATCTAGAATTTAGAACAATTAAGTTACCTGTAATAACAAGCCTTTTTAAGTCTTTGAATTTTAAACATAAGTATGTAAAAATATAACACTTCCTGCTTTACCAAGATAGGCAGTCCACAACAATCCTTATATGCTTTAGGAGAAAAATGTTTTTTAATGTTTTACCGCTTCCAGATCAGAGTTATATTCAGTTATTCCAGGGTTTGACCCTTAGCTGCATTTCCCTTGTGCAGTGTCCCAAAAAGTATCTCATCTTGAGGTGGAGAGACCATTACAGAAATCATTTGTCCATGACAAGCAGGAAGTGAAACAACCAATGTTGTAACATATATCAAGTCATTGAGCCTTGGTCCTGACACAACTATATCCAAGGTGGTTCTACAGTGTGTCAAGTGAAAAGGAATAAAGGGAAATATTCTGTCCCCAGGGTTCAAGAGAAATGTTAGCCTGTATTAGATTTTATGTTGTGATCCTCTTTGTTAATTATTAGTCTTCTTTGCAAAGATTCTTGCTTTATAAAACCGAGAATTAACTAGAATTTTGTAAAATATAGTGCTGTAAGAAATGTAAACAAACAATTCTTTCACCTATAAATCCTTTCAATGGAGGTATAAAACTAGAGCAAGAACTCAGCATGGAAAAACCAGCACTGCATGGAATTCCTCCTTGCTTACTACCAAATAGCCTCCAGTGTTGAGAATTATAGGGAATAACACTTAAAAGTCAGTAGCCATTCTGATAACTGTGACATCAAGGACTAAAGCAGTATGCTGAAAAGCATGTGAACAGCTTCAGTGATTCTGGTGGAACTGCAGACTTTTCAACAAACTTACATTTAGCACCTTAGCACCAACATTTACATTACTCTGCTGTGTCATTACATGGAGCGCTCCAAACAGGAATTTAGCAATAGCTTTATGGACAGTCTGAAGCCCCCTTGCTCTCAGACCTCCTCATTCCATTTTCTATTTCATGCTCTGAGAGCCAGGAGGTAATATCAGCATTTACTGGCCCTATTTCACCTCTGGTTATGGTTTTCCTTTCTAAGCCTAAGCATTTGCTTCTGCACTACAAAATGCCAGGAGGTGAGATTCTGCCTGGCAAAGTCCAGAGCGGAGTGCTGAGACTGACAGGGTGTTAAATCCAGACCTGCATGTTTTGCTCTGTCACTAAGCAGAGCTAGCAGTACCTCAGCTTGAGGGAGTGTTTTGTTGTTGGATTTAATTAAGACAGGGTTTCAATCCCAACCCACTGTGTTCCTTCAGTTTATAATGGTCCCAAAAAGGAAGGGCTCAAACTTATCCCCGTCCTTTCAATCACTATTCAGCAGAATAATGTAGTGCCAAATGTAACACTGGATTGGGATGGTAAGGACTGACTTCCAGTTATTTCTCCTAGATCTGTCTGACCATCTATACCAAAATTTTTTCAAAAGGTCAGGACACTCCTAAGTAGAGATAAGTGGCTAAAGTCAAGAACAAACATGCATCTTAAATAAGTAATTCTACTAGACGCCATCAACTGCTTTACCACCTTGGTATAATGAAAACTAATAGATCCTGCTCATAAATCTTCCTCCTCTCTTATGGGAAGGGTGAGAGAGATGAGATGTAAGGCAGAAAGAAGGATGAGACCTTCATCCTTCAGCAAAGCAAACAATCTGATCAGGTCAGCTGCTCAGGCAACAGCAGACGTAGAAATCATTGAAGGTCCTATTCTAGGGAAAGTTCTAAGGAAATTGTCTTTAAATATATGTCCTTCTGTAATGCAAGATATTTTACCCACCTCTTTATTTAAGACTATCTATATATATATATATATGTGTGAATATATACATGTATGTAAACATATTTGTATATATACACCTCTCAATAAATAATTTCATGTACCTCACTGCCCATGAAAACTTTATTGGTGTTGGCATGACCTTAGAAATAGGTCATGGCAACACCAATAAAGTTTTGGCATGACCTTAGAAATATAGAAATCTTTGACAACAAAACAGATAAGTCTCATAGATTTGGGAAGTATTGAAATATGCTGACTGTGTCTGAACAACTAAGACTTCTTCAGCTATTCTAAACACCTTCTAGTCCAGTAAATTACTTAGTTGCCTTGCTCCATTATTGTCTTAAAAACAAATGCATTGTTGTCTAGGGAAGACAATAGATTTCTAGTTTTATCTCTGTTAAGCCAAAGATTCAAATAATGAGGGTGTGCAGTTTTGGTTTTTGGCTGATTTTTTTTAGAAAAGCTGAAATGCAAAAATAACATTATTAAGGGCATTGGTCATTGGAAAAGTTGTTAAAAGTGCATTCTATTTTTAGCTGTGTTCTGTAAATACTCTGCTTCATCATAGACCAATTTGTCAATTACTGTAAATTTATACAGATCCATTCAAACTATTTTATGTTCTCCAAGGATCTGCCTCAAAAAATGTATCTGAAAATTAGTGCAATTCTAATGAATGGCCTGTCATCAGCAGAAAGATTTATGGAAAGTATTTTGTCAAGACACTTTTTAAAGCTCTTCTTTTATCCTAAGAAAGACAACCTACACTTAAAATCTTCAAATTAAACAGCTGCTCTTATTTAAATTAATCTAACAAACAAAAATAAAGTGCTATTTGCAAGTACAAGTGAATGAACAACATTGAAGAAATATCTGTTAATTGGGTTTGTGAATTAAAAGACTGTGTTCTTTGTATTTGAAGGAGAAGCAGAAAATTGCAAACATTGATTTCAAAATAGAAGCTATTCCCTTTACTGTCTTGAGAGTGCCCATCAGAGAACAATAAATTTCACTAACAACAGTCCCTTGGTATTCACGCCAAAAGCAGCACAATCCCCTTGCAAAAAACCTAAACAGAAAATGGGATTATTTTCTGTGCTTGTATTTTTTCCAGTTTTGAGGCTTCCTATATGTTTTCTGAATTCTGAAAATTATTATTATTATTATTATTATTATTATTATTATTATCAGTAGTAGTAGTAGTAGTAGTAGTAGTAGTAAATAAGTTCAAAATACCCAAAATTAAATATATACACTGTTGAAAGTCTAGAAACTATAAAAGTTGGTCTGTAAAACTGTCAAAATATTCTGGGGAATGTAATCAATCAGGATGTTGATTAATTTTCCCTTTGCAATCATTATCTTCAGGTAAAGAAATTTGGAACTTAATGAGCTCTTTAAACAAGAACTTTGTATCCAGTTAATTTCTATTAACTTCAATAGTGATGCCTGATCATGGGCATCAGCCTGCATTTGCTTGATTATCTGTTTACACCTGCATGATGTTGGAAAAAGTCAAAATTATCTGTCATAACAGAATAATCTAGAACAGAAATAGTGTTTCTGCATCCAAGTTGCTCTCATTTAGAATGGCACTCTTCTCCATGCAGGGCTGTGACCACTTAGCAAGTTTTCCCAGACCAGAAAATATTGAAAGTACACATTAAACACTTATTACCTGATCATTCACACCCAGAAACTCATGGAACTCTAGAATACTTTAGGTTGGAAAGAGCTTCTGACACTGAAACCAATGCTCAAAACAAACTTCAAAGGTACATCAGGTTGCCAAGGGCTCTCAGTCCAGTGCTGAATATATTCCAGGGTGAAAATTTCACAGACTCTCTGAGCAACCTCACTCAGTGTGAAAAGTGCTCTTCTGAAATTAAATCAGAATTTCCCTTGTCACAGCAATCTATTCTCTGCCCCTTTCCAGGAAGAATCTGCCATCTCTAAAATTGCTATGTACTTGCAGACAGCAATTAGATTCCCCCTCTTTCTATTCTTAAGTAGCACAAACTCAACTCTTTCAGTCTCTTCTCTCATTCTGCACATCAGTCCTACAGCCACTGTGGTTTTCTCTCTTCCAGTTTTCTAAGCTTTTCTTGCACCAGGAAGACATGTTTGCATGCAGCAAACATTGTTAGATAAAATGCTTCACCTATAAAACTATGACAAGTGAAACATTCCACCCATTGCACTCACTCAAATAATTGCCTGTGGGAGCAAGTACCCTTAAAACAGCATTCAATCAGGTCATTTCCAGAGTTCATAATAGAATCACCATATAGCTCAGTTTGGAAAGGACCTCAAAGATCATCTGGCCCACCCTTTCATGGGAAAGGGACTCTAGATGATATTATCCAGCATCCTGTCCACTCACTTCTTGAGTTCAGAGTCTCACCTCTGCTAACCCTTGAAAATTAAACTAGACCAGGAGCAGGTGCCAGTTTTAGTGAGATTTCACTAACAAGGATGTGAGCTGTCACAGGCTGTGACCTGGAGTCACTGATGAATTTAGCAGCTATGCAGCACAGATGTGCTAAAACTTCTTACATTCACAGTGTTCTTACATTTCCATATGTAGCATTGAAACTACATATGCAGTAAAGTAAGAGATCATAATCTTCTAAATAAATCCTTGAGGATTCACAGAAAAAAAGTGGAACACTTCATCTGTCAGCTTTACCAGACAAAGGGTAATATGATCCCTTAGCAGCCTCCCAGTAGTGTCTCACTTGAGCTTTCTGTTGGGGGTGTTCTGAAGTATATGTGAAATGCAGAAAAGTGAAGTGAAAATTAATTTAGGTACCTGGTTAGCAGGGAGCTGTAAATTATCACAATTTTAAAGGAACAATATTAATTGAAAACTCATCAGCTTTCTGCTTTCAACTTCCATAAGGAGTTCCATAATCATTCTGTTTCCATTCCACGTTCACAGATGATAAGTAAAATGTTTTAATTTTAACCTGGGAAGACAACTTGCAGAAATGTGATTTGATTGAACTCTGCTCTGACTGAAGACTTCTTTTGAAGATCCAGCACCTTACTGAGAATATTGAACTCAAGTGAATAAATAAAACACGAACATCAATAAGAATGAGGAAATTCAAAGTTAAATAAGATGTTATAAAACGACCACAGGGTATTTAAATGTGTAGCACAGACTTTATAGTGAAAGAAAAAAGGGAATATAATTAATTTGTAACCACAGAAGCTGTAGATTATTGCAGGAGGCAAAAGAAAAATTAGTTGCCTGTTTTAAAAAGTTTTGTGGCCATGACAACAGATAGGATAAAATGGTGCTGTGCCACAACTGTCAACCTGATTTGCATGACATGAGGATCTGCTGCAATCATTTGTAATGCTCACAATGTGTATCCTAAAGAATTACATTTGACTGTACATCAAGAGCAAACTGAAAGGCAGCATTATTTGTTAGATCACTCAATGCAGCTGGAAAAAAATGGCCTTGCTTTCAGGTCCATGAAATCATCTTCAGATTTTTTAACAAAGTCATGTCCCACCATGCTTGCATGAAGAATTACAAGGATTCAGCTAAGGGATGCTTCTGGGTTAGAATAAGGACATATTTTGGGTAGGACTGCTGCCCCTGTCCATGTGAAGCACAGGGCTTGCTTTCTTCCTTATCTCATTTGTTTTGTCATATGCAACATGAGTTTCTGTTATTCTTTACAGGATAAATCTGTGCAAATGACAAATTTTTGCAGCTGGATCTATGCTTCTGTTGCCTTACAAGCACTTCAGAAATCAGATATGTTTCATTTTCCAGTGTCCAAATTTTTATTTGCAGTATATTAATAACAACCATAAAATATGAACCTGTAAATATATCTTAATATGAGAAATATTAAGATACTTCCACTCATCAATAAATTATAGCCCAAATCCCTCTGGATCAATGACATAAGCTGTTTTCTGTGCCTCACAGGAAATACATGGAGAAAGAAGTAGATTATTAACCACAGCTGATTAACATTTTTTTCTTTTAGTAATTCAATTTATTCTAAAATACGGAGCAATGACCATCACTGATATTTTGTCATTGTCATCAAGGCTGAGGATTTTTTTTTTTTTTAAATACATCTAGACAGTCCAATAAATGCAAAAATATTTATGGCTGTCTTCCCCATTCTTGTAATGAACAATCCCTGATGACACTGACATTTTGAGGTAAGATTTTTGGTATCTTCCTTTGCAGGTAATTATGATGACACCTCCAGTAAAAGTCCCCAAAACAGCTGGTAGATAGAAAGGCTGCAATCAAGACAATGAAACAATGACTTGCAAAGGATACCTAACACCCTACTTACATTATAAGCATCTTTAGTAGAAGAGAGTACATTTACGCCCATAACACAGATGCCAGACAGGAGTTGTGATCCTAGAACAATCAGATGTTCTAAGAGATGCACCTCTAATTATCCATATAAAATATTTTAACACTTTATCATAATACAGCCACACATGTAGTCTGAAATGTCAGGTTTCATCTGCCTATAAGACATACTCATCCATGAGCTCCAGAGACCTTTTGCCTGCATTTCACACAGCGCTTGTTTTGATGTAGATGAAGTTTCTGAAAATTGCCTTGAGATAGTTGACCTAAGTTAGGGAATTGTTTTGACACACAAGTGTGGTTAAAACACAGTGACAAGCCAGAGATATGGCAGAAACTGGAAGCATGTCTGAACTGCATAGCACAGCACTTGGCTAGGGATCAGCTTGGGGGCAAACCTTTGTAGTCTGTCTGAGGTGCTGTCAATCGTCAAAGTGCCCTGAACTTAAACCAAGGGCAGGCAAGCCTGAAGTGCAGCGAGAAGATGAAGGACTTTTACATCGATAACTTTAACACCAAGGTAAATTTTTCAAGATGGGATTCTCCCCTCCTCTAATGCTTAAATGTGAGCAGTCTCCAGAGGGAATGTAGAAATCCAAAGCAACAAACTCACCCGAAGTAGCCAAATTACATCTCAATTCAGATAGGGGGAATGCTCATGAAAGTTGCTTTCCTTTTCATTTCTGCTCAGAGTAAGAAAGTACAAGTAATGCTCTAATATTGCTTCTTGGGGTTGGGGAGGAGGTTTATAAAGCAAACTGAATTACTTTCCAGTTTTCTCACCACTTATATTCCACCTCCCTCCTCTTAATTCCCAAGATTTTTAACCATACTCATGCCTTATGGAACAAAAAAATAAAAAGCACTGACTGTCCTTTTGCCTTTGTAGGTAAAACTGGGTCTGTATTTTTACACTAGGGTAAAACCCCATGGCATACAAAAGTGAACCTGGTAAGGTTAGCCTCAGGTACTACTAACAGAGACTTTACAAAAGACATTGCAGAAGCTTTTTACTTTCATAGTTTTTTGCAAACAAATCCTAACAAATCTCTCGAGAGAAAAACCAGGCTAATACTGATCTTTTTTATCAGTTCATCCTCTAACAACAAATGAATCTTTTCTATGCATCATTGTAGTTATTCTCAGTTGCTATTACCACCTGTTTTACAGCATCATGCTGAACACAGATTCAATTTCTAAAGCACCTGAAGGTACTGTCAGTATTGAAGAAGCATGCTAAACTTTTTATCAAGTAGACTACAGAAGATGACACAGACATCAAATCTGTAAATCAAAAATTAAGTATCTTGAAAAATGTTTGATAGGTTGTAATGCAGCTGTAGGATCTTACCCAGAGTAAAACCTACTGTAGCAATCACAGTGAACATAGAGAACAAGAAAATGCATTCTGATTCTGTTCACAGACTAGATTTTTTTATACAAAACATTGATTCATTTCTGGAAAATATTTACTTTTTCATTTCATTAACACTGCCACAAGAAACAGTCAAGTGGTCAGTCTGGGGCCCACTTGAAGGACCTTTATGCCTTAAGAAAGTTAATTTAAATCATACATGTCAGTGTTTCCCTCCATAATGTTTTTTATTTAATGAAAAAGTGTGATATTTAATCAAATTTGTACTGAAAATATTAAACTCTTACTAATCAGATTTTCATGAATTAACAAAATCCTAAGCAAACATCACTGAAGCATTTACATTCAATTTAATCCTAGTGTGGATATCCAATATAACTTTGCCTTCTTGGGCTTTCATGGATTAAGTATGAAAAAAAACCCCAAAATTAAGGTGCATACATATGCTTTTGTTATTTTGTAAAGGCTTATATGATGAGGACTTGACAAGAAAGAATTACAGAGATCTGTTACCCTCATGTTCATCATTGTTTCTATTAAGGAGTCTGAGAGGCAGCAGGCAGACAAAGGGGTCTTCATGAATACTTAAATGATATACATTTACTTGTAGTTCTTTAGGTAAGAAGGTTCTCTGGCATTAGAAAAGGGCTGTTTTATGGTGTCGATTGCTGAGTACATCTGCAATCTCTAGAAAAAAATAATTGTATTAGCCAAGGTAATTGTAATTCTTTTTTCTTAATGCAACTCCAATAACCTTATAATTGCTATCTGACTCATGAGAAACTATTACCTATTAGTTGAGCTACTCAGTTTATAACAGTAAACAATCATTAATAAAGAAAAAAAAAGAAAGAAAAAAAACCCCCTAGTGTATTAACAAGTAATAAAAATTGCTGCTTCATAGATAGCATTTGCATGTTTGTCACTGAAGTCCTTTTTACAGACACCACCATTTTCCGATTAAGTTTAAATTCTGGGCACAATCTTTTAAATAACTCCAAAATCAATGAACCTTTTTTACTTTTTCTTTTCCAGTTTTTTTCTGATGTTGTTCTGGATCTGTGCTATGAAGTGAGGAAGGGAAATGTAAGGCATACTGAAGCAAGGAAGCAGTGAGGTGGAATAATTATAACCAAATTATACTTGGGAATATTCTTTCCATATGTCCAGATAAAGCTTTTCTGTAGAGTGTCAACAAACAGCTCACTCATAGTTCTCTTAGAAACAGGGGAATGTTGCTACTGAGAATATCTGATAGACCAAAGCCCAGGCTGCCTCCCAACTTGCATCTGTTGACAGCGAACTGAAATATTCTGGAAAGTCAAAATCAGAGCAGATGGACTCGGGAATTGCGTTTTTTGCAGAATAAAATTTACCTGAGCAGGAAAATAGGTCTAACTCTTGATATTGCTTTTATTTACTAAATTCAGCAGAGGTTTTGGATCTTGGAAGGAAGTACTGCACTTTGTAAGATAACACATGGGAAACAATTTCAAAAGAAAACATATTTCCAGCTCTTCAAGAGCAAAAGTCAATCAATTTAAAAGTGGCTTTGTTTTGGTTTGGTTTTATTTGTCTCTTTCTTCTTCACAAATAAAAAATATACATGTATCAAAAATATGTGTGCAATAAGGAAAGGTGTAAGAATTATGTCTTTGTTTTCCTACCTTGACTCCAACAAAGACCAACATGCTATCTTTGTTAAAGACTATTTTTAAACTTATCCAATTGCAAACATAAATTGTTGTTATTATTTTATTAGGTTTATAAAATTTTATAGGTTAAGTGAAAGATAAAAGTGTCTCAACAACTCCAACACATTTTCTTGGGAAGAGTACCAGTTATGCACTAGAAAAAGCCAACATACTTCAGTTGTACATGAAGCTCCAGGACTGGATATACTGCTTGTGTTTCATAAGTCTTTCTAACTGTCTTGGCATACATGGAAAGATCATGGTATGAAAAATGAAGCTGTATTTTAATATATTTGACTAAATTCTATGTCAAATACTTTCATCAGAGAGCTATATCTTGCTGTTAGGTTTGATGAAGACAGATTTTGGATCATTATACTGAGAACTGATGCTTTTGGTATCTCACTTGCAGCCCTGATAGGTAAGTAAAAAACATTAAGGCCCAAAATTTCAAATTTATTTGGGATCTTTAGCCTACTGAAATGGGTATAAAATTTGTTAACTAAAGTCTGGAGGAATAAATAAATGAGAAAAATTTTATATGATATGTATTACTATACTGTACAACCACAGTATGCTAAAAATTATGAGTAGGTAATTCCATTTTTCTACTATATAATTTTCAGTTCACTTCCCCCCTACACTTTTTTTAAGGAAAAAGTGTCAGTTACCACCATGTTCCAGTGCATCCAGGTACACATGAAATTAAGTGGAGTTGTCAACATGCATTACCAGGAAGTTGCACCAAGTTTTTGTTCATTTTCAAGTCATGTACCAAACGTGGAAAGACAAATGTTAGCACAATGGTAACAGAGGAAAGCAGCAGAACTGTTTTATAATTTTATCACCAGAAGGAAGAGCAGCTGTTTCTATGTAATAGTTCTGCCTTTAAATGCTTTATCACGCTTTTGTTTATGTGGTAGGATATTTACTGTACCCAGACTGGATAGCACCATGAAATGAATGTTTTGAGCACATCAAATGCCACTGCAATATATAAATGTGTAACAAAATACAAAAAAGATTTTCACAGATGCTGTGAAGATAAACACTTACATTGTAATCCTTCTATTTTCCTATTTTGCAGTTTTATCTTCTGTTTTCTAATTCCATATTTCTTTGTTTCTCTAACTAATGTATTAAAGAGATCAGACTCAATGTACAAAATAATGCGTAATCTTTTTCTTCACACTGGTGTGTTCTACTTTTTCCTTTTTCCCCTTGTATAACCTCAAGATATTTTTAATACATGTCCTATTCATATACCTATATATATCTAATTTGAAACACTTCTGGGAAAATTTTGGTTTTTAATTTAATTAACTGGATTGAATTCTGTTTCCCTAAACCAGTTGTACAGGTAGACTGTGAAAGTGTAACTGTATCACATTTAAAAAAAAATAATAATCCATTCATGATTATTCATGAACTAGGAGCTACAAAATATGAAGTTCACCAGTATCTTCAATGAAAAAGCAGATTGTCTATTAATTCCTCATTCCAGTTTTGTTGTAAGCCATGCTCTGTTCCACTCCAGTTGTTAAAATTTCAAATTGTTATTTCAAACAGAAGAAAAAACTACGGAAAAGTGCCACAGAGTTAAGGATTTGGAACTGAAAATATTCAATTATTTGACATACTTCCAAGAAGTGCTACAGAAAAATGAGGAAAGTTAATTGGAAATTTTAATTGTGACAACCATTTTATGGAAATGCATCTAGTCTAATTCAATTTGCTTTAATATTGTTATTCAGTCTGATTGGGGAATAAAACCTAACACTGTAAATGTTTACAGTCTGATTTGTGTTAAGCAATGTGACTTGCTAAGAGATTACATTTCATTTTTAAAAATGAATACTACAACATATCATTAGAGCATGGTTTCAGTACTTTATGCAAACCAGAGTGACTAACTGTATCTCAAAAATCATTACTTCATGTAAAATTATCAAAGAATTTCCCAGTAGGAAAAAATCAAAGTCTTCCAAAAGAATCCTCCTTGCTCCAGCATTTTTCAACATTTTCCATTTGAGAGAGCAGTATCTCTTCCTCAAAGGCTGCCTGCCTTTCAGATCTGAGCCAGCTGACATAAGGGAGAACCTTGAGACAATTGTCCTTTTTCCAGGAGCATGCAGCCCCATGGAAGAGTAACTAGCACCAGTCCTCAGCTCCTCCTGCTACTCCTTGCACCCACAGTATGAAATGTAAGCTGCATAAATGTCTCATATTTTCTCTTTTCCCTCCACTACCCCTTCTTCCTTCTTTCTTTGGATCTCCATACTAGGAAGGAGCGATATATAGCAAAAGTAATTCCAAATTTTGGACAAAACTGTTTGAGAAGTCTCCTGTCATTATTACTTAATATTTTAAAGAATATTTCTCTGAGTTAATTCTAAAGTCTCTGACCACAGAAAGAAAGAGGCTCCTCAGTCTCTCAGCCAATTTTTCTGTAAAAATAATCTTACTCAAGAGAGGTATTTTAGCTTGGTAAATAGCATTATATTGTCTTAGTTTTTCTCTCTCTGGTCAATAATCTTTCCAGGAGTCCTTTGGTGTATGTTAGGCTTCTGAAACTTAGGATGACACTGAGGAGAGACTTAGCTACTTAACAGTCTTCTGAGGTGCTGGGACTACAGCCTGGTAGTGCAATACAACCCCTTTTCTGCATTTTAATGCACTGTACAGTGATTGCTCTCTCTTCGTAGTATTGCTGCCAATAAAGTGCCTCTCCCAATTTCCAAGGAAGAACGGCAAAGGTGTAAAATGGACTTCAGCACTTTTGTACCCTGTCCAGGATGCATTGCCAGCTTATCCATAAAGTGAGGATTTACTTGAGCACAATCCAGCACACATGAGTATCATCTTTCTCTTAATAAACAGATGTAGAAGAGAAGTTATGAAGATTTTTACTTAAGTACTTTCAAACTAAAAAGTAGGTATAATATATGCATTAATGACTGAAACACATAATATTTCCTATAGAGACAAAATGTGATGTTAAATCCACCCACCCAAATATCAAAATTTACATCAACAAAAGACAAAAAAAAATTATTTTAAATAATGCATATTAATAAAATTAATCATTTTTATACTGTAGCATCTATCATAGAAACCTAAAAATAGTGTGTCTTTATAAATATCCTGTGATTTGAAAATAAATTAATATCTTTGTGTTCAAAAGTATTGATTTGTTATAAGAATTTGATCCAGAATCAAGGTTCATTTCTTACATTTACTTCCTGCACACAATACTGAAGACATCCACTCCTTCAAATGAACCCTTAGATATTATTTATTACTGATGAAGGAAAGCACAAAACCATACATCCAATAGCTACAATAAAGAGAAAAAAAGACAGTACAGAAACCATAATCTGCATGCTCACACTACCAATGAGATTTGAGTTTAAACCATACATATCTGCAATTAAGGTACATAAAATGTATCTATGATCAAATCTGCATGGATTGACTCTTTGCACATAGGCAAAGAGTCTTTCATTCACATGAAAGCTTCATTCACATCAGTTAATTGCTCCATGAATACAAGTATCTGAAAAAATAGAATACTGTCCAAGTCCTTGAGTGAAGTCCTACCTAGACAGAGAAGAAGGCTGAAACACAGACTACAGCCAGAATAGCAGTGCATACCCTTCACAGCCATGTATACAGTGGGCACAAACCAATGCCTTTCAATGATAAAGGAAGAGGTTCTGGAAAGCAAAATGGGGAAAAACAGCTGACAGCTAGAAGTGTCAGTCACTCCACATGGCACAATGATGATGGTAAACCCTTCTGATGTTATTAAAAGATGTGATACTACAACATTTAAAATATTTTTTAAAATAAAATTCTTTAATCTTACTTTCTTTGTAAAAATTTAAAAAATTATATTCATCCCTGCAGATGCCTTCTTGATCTATCTCTTCTGCTTTAGCATTTTTCTCTATATCTTCTGTAAATAACATTTATTTTCAATTCAAACCTTTCTATCATTTATGATTTTATGATTCTAGACACCTTTGTAAGAGACACTTTCTGAAATACAATTAATTTGTATTTTAATTTGCTAAAATGATAACGACACCTGTTAAAAGAAAAAAAAATGCTGCGTAGCTCATAATCAACCACAACCCTGTGATTTCCTTATATAGACTAAAACTTTGCTGTGATTCTGATCTGTGCTTTTCTTACTACTGTTACTGCTGCCAGTAAAATATTACTAATCATTCACCAATACGTTGTCATCTGTTGCAGATGACAAGAACAAAATAAGTGTCAAATTTACTTTTTTTTATTAGCAATACTCTTACACAATTATTTCCCACAATAAGAAGAAAAAAATCAAAGAAACAGTATTTTGGTGGTTATTTGAGAAATGACTTAGCACCTTAATAGAATTTCACTGATTTTATGACTTTATCTAGTCAATGGAAAAATACAAAAATTATTGGATTCTGTTACAGGCTGCTATCATCTAATCTGTTCTCCAACAAAACACATTCTAGAGAAACCCTTGAATTAATTCCTGTTTTAGCTTAAGCATATTGTTTAATAAAATATCCAGTATAGATTTATGAATATTCTCCAGAGGTGGAGAATCCATTAGCTGGATGCTTACTACAGACAATTACTTTCCCTCTTTGCTAGTTCTCTGCTAATAGATTTCTATTCACAGGAAATTATTTATCGATTATGCTTGGGTCACCCCCACCGACTTGTCCTTTATTAGACAAACTGTTTGAGCTATATATCACAGTGGTAGCCATGTGTTTCCATCCCTTCATCGTTCTCAAGGCTCCTCCCTCAACCTGCTCCAATTTCAACATCCTTCCTGCACTGTAGATACCACAGTATTACAGCAGAAATCACTCTAATCTCAATATGAAATACACTCACTTGACATTTCCTCAAAATGTTTCTTCCTTTGTATCCAAAAGCAGTTTTGCCTCAAGCTTGTTAAGTATCTCAAATCCATTCTTCCAGTCTACTGTCAGGAAAAAAAAAAAAGGGTAAATTAGCCAAGAACCCATTCTTCTAGGCCCATTCTCCATATGAAGTACACATCAAGGTAGATATTTCTACCTGCCTTGCAGAAGAGTAAGATACATTCAGCAACCCTATTATTTGTTCTCAGCCAGCTTATAAATAATTGGAAGGGTTTCTTCAGTATAATACTTATATTTCCTTATTATCCTGTTAATCAGTGTTTATTTCATTATCTTACTTTGAATGTTAATTAATCAAACCCCCAGCTCAGCTCAGACTTAATGTCATGTCAACACAGTTTACAACTAGCATGGAAATACTTTCCTTCCGTTTTGAGTACTGTGAAAATTTTGCTTTTCTTTTATTTTTGTGGAACTTTCCCAAAACTTTTGGAAGTCAGTTACAAAGTTCTAAGAGGTTCCTTTTGGGGGGTATAAAGGAACCTTCCAGTGGTGGTATCTTTCAATTTTTTATTTTTCCCATTAATTCAAATTTGGAGATTATTCTCCAAATCACAACAAGTCACTTTTGAGAGGGCTAAACTAACAGCACCTGCTGGCTGGATGGGTATAGACCATTTAAACAGATGAATCAGAGGTGTTAGGTTTCAGATCAAAGATTGGAAGACTTACAATGTGGGTAGTGGCTTAAACCAGAGTGAGTTCCTTCTGCAAGTTTCCTGCTCTTACTCAGGCTGCTGAAAAAGATACAAAAAGTGAGTAGAAAATGAGTGATTTTACAGCCTTTTTATGTATGTTCTACTTTTTGCTGATAGCAATGGATTCCCATAATTTGAAGCATCCGTTAAACAAGACAGTCATCTGTGATACTGAGACTTAATTTCCAGTATTTCCAATGTCAGTCATTTAAAAACACTTTTTATTATCAAGATACATTACATATGCTTCATTTTAACCATCTTAAAATTATATCCACTTTCAATTCTTGTGAGTCCATTGCAGGAGGTTGGAACTCGACCTGGGTACAAATTCTGCTATCAGAGCCTGAGGGAGCTCACCTTAATTCCCAGCAACCACATGTACAGACAAAGCTCTGAAATGTTAAGGTTCACATCAAAATTCCAGCCTCTGTCACTGTCTTAGGCTTGTCCATCCCATTCAGTACTTTACATCAAAACCTGAAGAATGTTTTGGCCAGAAAGAGACCAAGTGAAGTAAATGAGGCAGTCTGTTTGCTTTCTTGAAAAGGCCAAACCTCTGTCTCAAATATATGCCTAATAGCATTATATCTAATCACACAGGCCAAAATATTAGACAGAAATATTGACTGAGTCAGGCATGGAGTTCCTCCTGCCTTCCATGTGCATTTCTTGGCCAGTGGTGAATCGCTGCATCAGGAATAAGTGCAGCTCTTTTACTCCTAGCATGTATTTATAATACGTGCCTCAAGTCAAGAGGCTGGAGCTTTATTTCTCCTCAGAAATAAAAGCAGTTCTTTACCTCCCAGTGACTGCTTTATCCATTGAACTACTGTGTAGAAGAGAGGGAATGGGACCGCTTGACCTGCTATAAAAATGAATCTCTGGGACTGAATTATATCACTTGCACATAACAAAACCTTACTAGATCTCTTTTTAGACCACTGTAAATTTGAGACTGCCGCGCCACTGTTGGTTGAAGTGCCCTGCAAAAGGTGGTACTTGTTAAACAGCTCCTGATTTATTTGTTGAAGTTTCTTTTGTGAAAACTGTTTTGTGACTTCCCTTGGAAAAATTTTAAGAAAAAGAATTTCATATTAGCAGTAAAAAAGAATTTTTAATTAAACATTCTACTTGCTCAGATAGCAATATATTCTTTCTATGTTTAGACATTTCTGGACATAGCAAAACCATAACCTCTTCTGAATCTAATTACATCTTCAAAGCTGATAACTGAACCTAAGTCTTGGGTGCATTTTATGGATATTAAAAATCATCCTATACTTTGAAAGATTTTTTTAATACCGCTAAAAGCAGTCCAGACTTTTTAATATCTGCTCTTAACAATCTTAAGGATTTTTATAGCTATTCTCTTTCCTGTATAATCTCTCCAGACTCACTTAACTCAATTTGGAAGTTGTGTATGAATATATTTCTGCTAGGGACAATATCTGGCTGTACATGTATCCATCAAATTATCTTATAGGTATTTATGTTTATATATAAAAAAAAGTTGAACTGAATAGCTGGCATGGATACCATCCACCATCTTTCAGAAGACCCAGATGCAGGATAGCTGCCAGTGCTTTGTATTAAACAGCTGAGGTTTTTAATGTTTCACTTTACTTCCAATATTAGGAGGGTATAGGATGCCTAATGAAGGAAGTGACAAAAAAGAAAAAGCCTAGCCAGATAACTCAAAAGCCTGACTGGACTAGAAAACACGTTTAGAGATGTTGCTGTTCTCTCTCTTCTACCAACAAGTTTTGTGAATCCAGTGGAGAAAACGTGTTTCCTCACTCTTCAGTGAGATCTCCTTCTAACACAGAGATCCAGCATGGTCTGCACTCATGCCATGGTCTCATCTGTCAGAAATTCTTCCCATTGGGCCAAATCTGTAACTTGCAGTGGAAATGTGCAGAGGTTTGTGTTGTTCACATGAAGATATATCCAACCCATTTCAATGGGCTCTGCCACAGGACAGAGCTGAGCTCCCTGGGTAAGGTAAGGACCTCAAACCTATAGAAACGCATTTATAAGTGATGGAAAAACACTTCCTGGCAGAGGGGAGTGAGGTTAAAAAGTGTGAGAGTAGAGGGAGGGGAGGAGGTGCTTCAGGTGCATGTGCAGAGGTTGCCCTGCAGCCTGTGAAGAGGACTCAGGCCACAGCAGCCCATGGCCCACAGCCCACAGTGTGAAGGACCTAGAGCAGAGCAGGGGCAACGTGAGGAGGAAGGAGCAGCACAGAGGAGCTGTTGTGGTTTATCCACAAGCCCTGTTCCCCATTCCCTGTGCTGCTTGCCATGGGACGTAAAGGAGTCAGAAGTGAGGGAGTAAACTTCCTCCTGGGCAAGAGGGTGGGGGGGATCAGAAAGGGTGTATTTTAATTTTTGTCTTTGTTTGTCTCTGTTTATATATTTTGTCCTTGCGAGTAGATTGAGCTAGCTTTCCCCAAGTCAAGCTTGTTTTGCCCATAATGCTCACTGGTAAGTGATCTCCCTGTCTTTCTCAGCCCATGAGTTTTTCATCTTATTATCTGCCCCCTGTCCTTCTGAGGAGGGAATTGGCCAAGTAGTTGGGTAATCATCTGACTCTATTACTAAATGAAACTGGGGGATGTGCATCAGTTGGAAAGATGGAGAAAATGATTAATTGTTAGCTACTAACTCAGTGAGCTAAGATGCGGTGGTGAAAAATCACTATGCAAACAAATAGATTAAGATTGTGATTTTGGGCAAATACAGAAGGACAGTATTAAACTGTGAAAACAATCATCATTATTGCTTGTAACATTTTTTAAATAAAGTTGGTTTTAGCATACTTTTTTGGATATCCTATAATCATCTTGCTCTCTGACTATATGTATACTATGTACATATGTGTATATATATATATATATATATCTGTTTACTAAGATATCTGTTCATAATTCTATTATTCTTAAATATTTATATGTTGTTCACATCCTTGATTTACTACTATGCCAGAATAAATGTATTAGAGGATTTTTGCTGTAAATTCTCCACTTCTGTAATGGAACAAATGCTTCTTTGACAGCATAATTATTAAGAGAGCTTTATCTGTTTACAACGTTTCAGATATTTGGAATGTAAATGCATGTCCTGCAGACAGCTAATGAGATTGTCAAATGTAATTTAACATGTCTTTGATTCTCAGAGATAGCTTCACCATGTTACTGCTATGTCTGTATATGGGAGCAGAATTTATCTGTTTGAAAGTGATCACTAAGTATGACTCTGAGCCATCAAGATATTCTTGCAGTAAGAATGCTTTAGAAATTTAGGCCTAACACTTCAGAGGTTACTCTTCTAATCTTATGCTTTGGCAAAAGGAGTCTTTTTGCAGTAATTAATTTTAACACTTTGACCAATCAGTTCTGAAGTGACTGTCACTCCAGGCACTTCTGCTCCCAGCTACACTGGGTACCTTGCAGCTCATCATCATTACCTCTTTCACCAGTCTGTCATTTAGCTCCAAGATCCTATTTTTTTTCTCACACTCTGGATCTGGGTGTTTTTGGTTTGTCTTTTTTTAACTAGACTAGAATAAATCTTCTTCTTAAGAGTACAGGGGCTGATTTACCTCATTTTCACTAGTAGATCTGCAGTACAACAGGATAGGCAATGCTCTCCTTTAGCTGTAAAAGAGCAGAAGAATCAAAGTCACAGTCAGTAGAAGCCACCATTTCTTGAAATCAAGATGTAATTAACAGTATATTTTTATAGCAGATTCAGAGTCAGCTATTTGCAGCAGCATGCTGTGTAGTGTAAGAGTTTAAATAAATGCCCTGCATGAGTATGAATGCAGTCACATAGTTATCAGGTGTAAAACCATTTTTGAAATTACAAAAATGCCTTTTCCAGGCATGTCAAGAGAGGCCTTTAGGCAGTCTTGGGGCTCACACACAAAGATCACAATTCTTTACTAATCTATGCAAAAGCATTTGAGTACTAAATTCAGTGATTCTATTTTAAAACCTATGTCTGTCTGATATTGCACATTCTCATTCCCTGCATCTCAGTCTGTGAAAGGTAAGCCACCTCTGCCATAAGAAGCATTTTCTCATAAGTATGACAGAAGAAAAACAGTAGAACCTAATTAGAAAAATGGTAATTTATAAGACTTTGTTTCTACTAAATGAAAGTTTGAGAATTATAATTTAGTCTCCACTTACCTGAATAATAGTAATATCTTAAGTAATTGTTTTATGGTATGTCCTAAATCTGTAGAATGGTGCAACAGATTTTTATGAGGAAATATATATATAAAAATTAAAGAAGTGATAGGAACTGACTACTATAATTGTGAAGGGAGAAGGCACTTGAATGCAGTTCACGAACAATAACTTCTTCCAACCTATCATTCAGTATTTGTCAGATATGATTCATTCCCCTAATAGAAAGCTTAATTTTCCCAATGAGACCTGACAGTTTTCTTGAACTAGTTTCACAGATGATATATCTGCCATGAGTATAGATTGATGTCTCTCAGGTGGCATTACAAATACCATTTTCTGTTGATCTGAGAAGGGAAGATAGAAACAAGATCACAACTTTATGAAATGTTCATAGATTTTTTTGGCAGAAAATGAAAGAAATTTCAAACTGACCTTTGACGTGAAAGGAGACAACACTTCAGAGCACCTAGCCCAGGAAACAAACTGACACTTTTGCAATAATACATGCACTGTGTAGATTGAAAGACTGCTTGATGTTTAAATTGATCATCTGACAATAATATGTCAAGATGTTGTTCATAAGAATGCAGCTCAGTCTGTCCAAGAATTTTGTGAAAAATATCTCAGAATTTTAAGAATAAAATTCTTAATGGGTAGATGCCTGATATCAGTACACCATTGGGCTGTTGCACATGCAAGTAACCGATCTCCATTTAGAGTTCAGATGTGAGTTGCTAAAGATAAAAAATTTTTAAAAAAGAAAAAGCATAATCATGTTAGTATTAAAGTGAATATTAAGAGAAAACTATTCCATTTCTCTTGTGTTGAATATGCTTGCTACATATGTTTATAGGTTTTTTCCCCCACAAAAAAAGTAAAGCAAGCACATATTACAAAGTAAGAAATGTCGGATTATAGCTGAAGGAAGAAAAAGAAAATACTGACATGCAATCACTAATGTTTTAATAGGTCTAGCTCTTTGCTAAGTTTTGTTTGCACTCAGAATCTACAAATTGCAAAGCTGGGCATCTAACTAAGTCTTGTGCTAAAACACTTATCTGAAAGATTTCTTTGAATGAGATCTTTTTAAATTTATTTCCTTACAAACAGGGAAAAATATTACAAATCTATAAGATGAAAGATAATATAGATATTATGCAGACATAAATCATCAGACTTTCATATGCAAAATTTAATTCAGAAACTCCAGTTTTATACAATTATAGTCCTTCAGCTGAATAATTTCCATTGTAGTGTTGAGGTTGAAAGTAATCAAAATATTTTGATTACAGATGACGCATGGCTTACATTTAAAAAAAACCATGCTCATTCTTAAAAAAAAAAAAATGCAATGCTTGGCTTCCCCTGTAAAGCAAGCTGTTCTGGACATTAGCACTCTTCAGAAACAGAATAAATTCACAACACCAAAATATTATAAAATGATCACCTTGTCTGTGCATGGCCTGTAACCTGAAATGGTAGTTTACCTCAATGAATACTTTAGCTTCAGAGAGTCTTGTGTAAAAATGTGCTTTGCCATTCTGTCATATTTCTTTTCTGCATTAATCATGAAAGCCAGATTTCAAATCAGACATTGTCAAACAACAGGAGAGTTAGATGAGAGCAGTAACAATTACTAAAACCTCACAAACTACAACCTATGGAGCAGGACTGTTTGATCTCTTAAAAAAATGGATGGAGATAGAACTCTCTACAGTTGCATAAGGTAATACAATGAAGCAAGCTGTGATCAATTATCTCTCTAGTCAATGTGGAAGGATAAAAATAAGAATGGACTTAATTTATAGAAGGGGCAACTAGGGTAAATAAAAGTTTTGATCAAGCATGGCAACTGAAAATCATTTCCAGGAAAAAGTGAAGTTTCACCATTCCTACAGATTTAAGGTCTTGGTAAGTTGTTATTCTTTTCAGGTTTAGTAACACCTAAACTAATCCTACCATGTTTCACTCCCTACCAATGAGTTAAAGAGTGGTTCTGCAACCCAAACCAATTTGTGATGGCTGAATTGTAAAGTACATTATTACTGAAACAATTCCTGTATGTTAATATCATCTTTGTTTTATGACATCTGATAACTTTGTGACTGAATGCATGAAGATATTAATTAATTTTACTGATATATGTACAAATTGCAACCTTTTCTGGAACAGATGCACCTTATTTAACTTGTATAGCTTAAAAAATACTTATATGTATCTCTAATATGCCAGGTTTTTATAGCTGCCAGCAGGACACTAAAATGTATAAATTTGGCTAGTTTTTCAAACAGATTTGACCTCTTTATCTTAGTATTCATGCATTTCTAAAGTGTGCTCAGGATACATTAATTATCTTATCCACCTGAGATTTATGTACTTTAGATAAAGCCTTTAATTTCCTGTAAGAAAACACAAGCAAAATCAATAACTATTTCTAGTTCCTGTGCTTACCTGGAAAGAACCATTACTTAATAAGCAGAAAAGATAGCCCAGCATTTTGTCCTGTGATAAAATGATAAGTCTGTGTCGTATATCTTTCTGAGACTTTCCCATCTTTGAAGGAAACTAATGTAAATTCAAGGCTAGGACAGCAAAGATAAAATTTGAGACCAAACAGACTGAGCATTGTGAGAGTTATACATGCATACAAGATTTTGCTGTTCTCTTTTCATTTAGCTATACAACATTTTAAGCTAATTGCCAAAAATATCTATGAATTTAAGTTTGTATCATTAGGTATGATCTCATTGTTTTCTGGATGTCATTAAGAGCATTCTGATTTGCGATGCTTTGTCTAAGCACAAGCTTAATAGCAAATGAGATTTAAAAAAATAATAAATATTATGCTGTTATAACCTTTCTGAGTTTATTTTCACAAAAACCTATAGGTTGTATTTCTTTTTTGTTGGATATTTTTTCTGTTTATGAGTTTTCTATTAATGTCAAACAAGATGATTAATTTTAAATGTGATTGTCTATAGTTATCCTTTAAAATATTTTCTAATAGACAATAAAGCATTAAGCATTCTGAATATAATCCTTATTTTCATATCCAAAAAAGTTACTAGAATTTGGTGGAGACTCAAGATCACTAAAATTCTTCTTTT
This sequence comes from Molothrus aeneus, assembly GCF_037042795.1. Taxonomy (NCBI): domain Eukaryota; kingdom Metazoa; phylum Chordata; class Aves; order Passeriformes; family Icteridae; genus Molothrus; species Molothrus aeneus. The sequence continues at coordinate 98,447,456 of NC_089648.1, read as the reverse complement.
TTTTTTTTCTTTTGTTATTGCCAAATATCACTAGAACATAATGCTGGATTCTTTAAAGCTGTTGGAATCAGAGATGCACAAGTTTTCATGGTGCAGACAATAGAAAAGTCTTGAACTTATGATGGGAAATACAACCATAAAGTTCTGAAAGCTTTAGCCACTATGTCAGGATTTCCCTTGAAAAGTAATTTTTATGTCTGGAATTCTCTTTAATTTTGTGTGGAGCAATTTGAATTATAAGTGTTACACCACCACTGATACTTACTGGTACTGTATATTCTGAGTAGTCCAATCCATGTTCCAAATGCACGTTTGTTGAATTTCTTTCTGTCACTTTATTGTAGAGTGAACTCCAGGGCTATGGCTTAATCAGTATGAAAAATCAACTAATGTTTTGTGTGTCAGTAACATGTGTATTAAAATTTTTGTGGCTTAGTAAAATGAGTGAAAAGGGTGTGTGAGGGTACACCAGCCATAAAAGGGAAAGAAAAAATACAAACAGAGATTAAAGGAAATCCTTAGAAGCCTTTGGAGAGATTATTTGTACTAGTGACACTTGAAAGAGATGATTTAATGTATGAAACTGAAAGAATGATCAGTGACTGGAACCCATTCCTTACAAGAATGCATGCTACCTGACATGGCACTAGCTTGGTTTTGATTAAACAGAAATACTCTTTGAAGTCAAGACATGCCTTAATGAGAACTACAAAAACCAAATAGTAAAATACTAAACTAATAGCTCAAAAACACTTGTGTCATAAATAAAGAAAAATAAAAGACAGTAAGTGAAAGCAATGTGCTAGCCTGTCTAGAATCTCTGATATGGTAAAAGCTTGACATTTTTTAAACTATTCTCATCAGGTATTACACTTCTAAGAACTCTGTTTTGAAAAATGTATATTAAAAGGGATTTTTAATGTTTATTGAATTCACTGTACATAGCTCTGTAAAGATTCAGCTAATGCAACACTCATTTTGTTTATACTTTAAGCTGTCATTATAATAATGACAGTTTTCATTGGAAGGTAACAGAGTACCCCACACAGTCATTTGTACTCCCAAAGTTTGTCAAGCTTGGTTTTATTTTTTATTAATAGCACTTCTGACAGCCTCAGCTCAGAAGTGCTATTAATTCAGAATGTGTTTAACTCACTGAAACCTCTAATTTTGAGTTTAATTAGACTTTGCAGCAAAAGCTGACTGGACACATGATTCTGAGAGTTCTCTTGGAAAATATTTATCTGGCATGTTACAGTAGGAAAATACAGTAGACCAGGATTTGTGAGATAAGCTGTACATTAATGAAATAATGAAGATTTTTTCTATTCATTCCAAGCAGCTGCTCAGTGGAAGCTTAAAGATAAACCCATCCTGTGTTGTCCCTGTGCAAGACACAAACATAACTATGGAGACTGGTTTACTTGAGCATGCAGATGAGTGCTTGTTACTACACCTGTGCAAGATGATGAACAAACTACAGAAGATCAGCAAGATATGCACCTGGTGTCATGGGAAATACCTGTGCTGAGTAACCAAATAAGTCACGTCCTTAATTCAAAATGCAAATTCACCTAGAAATGTAAATTCAGCCCCTTCTTCACAGGCTATTTATTTGTGAATTCAATTGATAAACTCTATTTAAGAGTAATTCTTTCCTATTTAATTTAGTCCCACCAACCTGTATGTTTCTGCATTTTTTCTAACAAGATCACATATGTGTCCAGGGATGGGTATTGAAATGTTGTAAAGTATGTGAGATCAGTGTGCTATATTTGTAAAATACTTTGTTAACACTCATTTTAAAAGATGTGGAAAACAGACATCACAGAACATGAATTTTGGCCTAATATTAATTAGCTACTATTTTGCAAATAAATTAATATTAGCTAATTTTTTTTGCTTAATATTTATTTATTAGGCAAAGTATACTGATCCATTGTCCCTGCAAAAAGGAAAAAAAATAAAAAACCAAAGAGAAAAGTGGTATAGTGACAAGGAACTCAAATGTAATCTTTCACCCACCTACTTTCTGAAATAGAAGGAATTTCTGGGCAGCTGGGTAAGAAACAAAAAGTGAATTTTTTTAGTTGAAATTGTTTAACTCTTTTTGTGAAAAGAAAAAAAAAAAACCAAAAAAAACCCTTAGGTAAGACTAGTGAACCATACAGACAAATCCTTCCTCAGACTGGAGCTTTCACTGGTGCCTGTTGGCTATTTTAAATATTTACTTTATAAACTCTTCTATGTGTTGGACAGTATGGTTTATTTATTTACTTTTTTGTATTTATTTAGTGATGCTTTTGTGTATCAGTTCGCCGAACATGAGTTAATATTTAATTTTTTGTGGCACTACACAGAATTCACTTGAAGTAAAAACAAGTCCAAGCTTAATGACAAGACTGAAAATTTGTTTAATTGTTCAAGAAAATAAAGGTTTTAATGGTAGAAAAGAGACATGTTTTAAGTCCTCTCTGTAGAAACAAACTAACAAAGAAATAGAGCTGGGAAATTACTTTGTGTGCTTAGGCTTCTGTTAAAAATGAACATCATTTGTGTTAGGAAGCAGCATGGTGTTGATGTGTCCATGCTCAGCCTCTGTGTGCTGCCATTCATGACACACACACCAGTGAGGGTAACAGAGCCCAGCTGGCACCACAGCTGACTGGGGCTTGCAAAGAGATGAGCCAGTCTGTTTGGCTGTCGTATGAAAATTCAGCCTTCATCCTTAGGGATCTGCAGCTTGTTACCCATGATCTCTTTTCTTGGCTTTAATGGGAAATGGACTTATTTCCTTTGCTTTATGAAAGAAGTTGATTCGCATTCACAGAGTGCAAACAATTTGCATGATATGTGCCTATGTTAGATTGAGGGATAAAAATATCAAGAACTCTATGGATTTTTTTTCAAACCTGCAATTCCCACTGTGTTTCACACAACAGAAACTTTCCCTGAAAACTCAAAAGTTTTATGGGTTCCAAGGACAGAATTTTACCATTAGGTTAACACTGCATCTAATTAACATCAGTTAAATCTGCTGCAGCTGTACAGAGATTGCCTCCTAATGTGTTGAGCAACTCAGTAATGTCACATAATTTTACACTTGATCTACAGCAAAGTAGTCAGGTGTAAATATCTAGCAAGAGATACTCCAAGTCTTGGGGGTATGGGGGGTGGGCAAGCACTTTTAGAAAATGCTATGGCCAAACCATGAAAAGTGCAAACTGGTAAAAGTTCTCCCTTTCAGGTGTGATGCAATGTGTAAACACAATGTTTATTTGAGGTGTCTGCAGCTCAGCAGTATGTGTGCTGCCCAGAGCAACCACCTGGCAGCACCTCATTTCAGAGGAAATTTGTTACTCACCTTCTTCTTCCTAATCTCTCTTGATTACTGCCTTGAGTATCCCACTGGTATTTATAACAAGGGAAATAGTCACACACATTCACTAAAATTAAAGGAACAGTGAAGAGAGAGCCATGTACCTCCAAAGGCCATAGCACTGGAGCCTGTGGCTCTGTGGTCACCCTGCCCTTCAGCACAGAGCAGGAGGTTACAGACTGCAAGGTGGAAATAGCAATGCTTCCTTCTCCTTTGAGTCTGTGAGACCCTATAAAGGACAGGCCACATGCTCAGGCAGGACTGTGGCTGAAAAGAGAAAGGGAGATGTTTAAAGGTCCCATCTAACCCAAACCATTCTGTGATTCTCTGACTGTTTATATTTGATTGCATCAGAAGGCCTACGAGAACACAGCTCTTTGCCTGATATTGGTGGAGTGTTGAGAAAATTCTTCATGCTTTCTCTTCTGTAAAGTTGCCCAGGAATTGTAGGACACATAAAATAACTGCCTACAGATCCTTTTAAGAAACTGCTGAAATAATTCTGTTTAATAGAAGATTGAGGGCATGTTTTTGTAGGCTTTGGAGAAAGAAACAGCATGAACCTTTCAGTCATAGACTTCATTGTGGGAAACCATCAATGTTTGAAACACAAGATCTACCCCAGGTCCCCTCTGGACACTTAGGATCCATCACTGGAAAGCTTCTTGCCAGAATGACAGATTTATAATGCAGGGAGTGGTAGCCTTCCCTTAAGGCAAAGGTGGCAAAACCTAACTAGGCTAGATGTCAATAGACTTATGCAAGTGTACATGAATCACCCAGTTTCTGTAAAGAAAAAAAAAAAAGATCTGCTTGTCTGCTTCTCACTGTGAAAAAAGGAGCACTGAATGTTTAATCTTGTTGAAAAGACTTATAGTGAAATCTTAGTTGATGCCTGTCTGGGAAACACAAATTATTGCTAGGAAATGTGCATCATGTTAATGAGTAAAATTAATATCTCAGTAGGGTTATCCAACTCAAAAGGAAAATAGTAATTATAGCAACTTTTTGAACTTCCTTTGGTAGCTATAATAATAAATTGTAGGTAGAGAAAAAGAAAACAAGAAAACTCCAAGAGACAGTACTACATGACAGAGTAATATATATAAAGGGAGGAAAAATAATATAACTACAGTGAAGTAACTAGTGTGATAGACAAGTGATCAGCCTAATTTTTTTCATTTTAAATTTTACTTTAAATAGTGATTGTTGTTACAAATGCTTAAAGATAGAAAACTTGTCAGTAGGTCATGTTTAGCACTGTCACTGATGTCAAAGAAGTCTCTCCATGTGTGTCAGAGCATACACGCATTCCAAAAATGTAACTTGTTAAAATTTATCAAATTAGAAGTCTTTAAAATCAATGAGGAGAAAAGAACTCTGAGTTTAAGAGGGAGATTAATGAAAAAAAAAACCCACAAAATCCTGCATACTTAAAAGGAAAATGAAAGATTCTAAGACTTGTCTCTTGTCTCTATTACTGCAGATTTTTCATTGTAATCAACACACAGCCTGGAACATTTTATTTTTGAGACCAAATTTCTTCCATTGTCAGATCACTGAAGGACCAGTGACTAAACCTAGTTGATCTTTGTTTGCATCATTCCTGTCTAGTCTCAACAACTCAAACAAATGCAACAAAAGCATCACTGCAAATTTATGTGCTAGAGTGGCACATTTAAAAAATTAAAAATATTTCTATTAAGAGAGTAAAACTGAAGAGAGGGAGTTTGTTAGTTGAACCATGCTTAGGTCTGTTAGGCAAACATCCCACACCTGACTGCTACAAAAACTAAGACACATTCTTGATAAACCCAGAGCCAGAGTCCAAAAGAATAAATGCATGAGTTGCAGATGCAAAGTAAGGGTAACAACAAAAACCAGAAGATTCTGTAATCATTGTGTTACACATTTTATTTTCTGCTGTGCATTAGCATGGGTTCTTCACTTATCTGGAAAACACAGTTTGGTTTATCTCATTATTTGTTGTTCTAATTCTGAAAAAATAACTATTTCCTGCAGTCTGAATACAGAAAAGTTATGCTTTTCTATGTATGTATTAGAATCTATTTGCCTTAATATACTGTATACTCTTTCTTTCTTTCTCATATGTGACAGAAAAAGCTGCAAAATTGAGTCACATCCTTGCTTTTTGTGGAATATAGTGTGGAGTATAGAATACTTAAAAATAAAAGTATGTGAGAAAATAAAGGTTAGAGAAGTATTTTAATTATCAGGGTCATTGCAGAGGCATTGTTCCTCAGGAAAGTGTTTAAAGTATAGAGAAATCTGTTTTATTTTGATATCCTAATGGCAAAGACATTTAAATATAGTTGATATGATGTTAATCACATTATACTTTAGAAACAAACAAGAAAAACAAACCTCCAAAAAGCAATGTTTAGCACAAAAAGGGTGGGGAATAAACTTTCAGGGAGTATCAATCATGTTAGAAGAATCTTTCCCATCTTGTAACCAGAAAGTTGGTCAACAGAGCTGTGAATTACTCATACAAAACAAATTACATTTGTGTTTTTTTAATAAAACGTTAAATCAAAACATAGCATGCAATTGGAATGCTCTGGGATCTCACTCTCAGTGTAACCAGTGATGCTAATGCTATTGAACTAGATGTACAAACAATAAAAAGAAAGTCCTTGCCTCAAAGAAGTTAAATCTACATTTTAAAAACTAGGAAAGAAGCTGATGGAGCATGAAAATACAGATTTAATGAGGCAAAGAAGAGACTGTTTCATCACTTAATATGTGTGAAATAAACCCGCTCACCAGGGATGAGGAATAATTTCTGGATGCTGACTGCATGTATAACTATTGCCCAACATATACATACACAGAAGAGCACACAACAAACTGTCCACAACTGCCCATTATTTTCCATAACTGGACAATAAGGCTCTCCACTGCCTTACCAACAAAGCATCTGAGCAGAACTGACAAAGGTGAAACCAAAAGAAAGAAGTTATATGGGTTAGAGTAAAAGAAGGAATATTTCTAATGAGTAGTCTCTTTGACTGCTTGCAGTAAATGCAAACACTCTTAATGATATCATTTGGAGGTTCAGGAAGGGAGGCTAAGGGTAAGCACAAATGAGCACTGGAGTTTATATGAACTGCAGTGCTAAGTCTGTCATTTTGTGAGAGGTTTGCTGGGGCCACAACAATTGGTTGTTTCCCATTGTCCCACATGGGGAGCTGCTTGCAAACATCAGTTTACTGAGCAAAAAGCTATAGGACAGCCTGATCCATGGTGTTGCCTCTAAATCTGAGATCCCAGATATTCCTCCTTAAAAGATATAGAAATTGAACTATTTCAGTGGAGTGTCTCAGGATTTTCTGTTGAGGAAATGAGCTTTGAAAGCATGGAAGTCATGGGAGTCCCAGTTAGATGGCAGGCAAACATTTTCCATGCCTCTTACCACAAGCGTGGCAGTCACAGGGACTACATAATTCTGAGTCGGTTGATAATGCCTAGGGAAGCAAGGAAGTGAAATTTTTAATCCCACTCCTAAAAGTTTTGAGACTATTTGTTTTTGTCTCAACTTCTTGTAGTCATTTCTTCAATACACACTTTTGTAAAGTTATTTTGCTGTGACTTAATTTAAAATTACTAATACATCAAGTAAATTTTCTTTTAAGAATGTTTTCTTTCAGTGAGCTGCCCTAGAAATAGGGCTCCTCTGATGTCCAATCATGTATGCACAGTGTTCATTTCCAATCATAAAATACATGAGATCTCTAATTTCAGCTTTGATGCATGACTGTAAAAGTGCTAAGATTTAACAGCCTTGAGGTGATGTTGAGTTCATTATATGAAGCTGGCAGCACTTCTTCTACCAGATAAAAGAAATTTAATTACTGTCATCTACAGGAGACAGTTGTGTTGACTTTGAATGCTCTGATTTCTTTTATAATCTAGCTATTTATAATTTCTATGCTGTGCATTTTCCCTGAATGACTCTGGTACTTCAGACAAGGTTTTCAGCAAGAAATCATCATAACAAGAATATCTTTCCTTTATTTTCTTTTCAGAAGAACTAACATTATTCTGATGGTTGAGAGGTTTCTGAAGCCTAATGGTAGAATTTCAAAGGTCTTCTTATTTATTTGAGATTTTTTCGGCCAAATTCCCGATGTGCTCCCTCTTTCCTGACTTTTGGCTGATGTAGAGGAAAGTCACCAGCTATATAAAATGTTGTTTATTCAATATATAACACACAGCATTTTTCATGACTGTGAGGTCACATCATAAAAGGGGTATAAAATTTTGGGTGTCATATTCAATAAATTTTTAAACAGATTTTTTCTTGGTTATGTCTAAGAAGAATACTGTAGTTTATCTACTTCTCTCAAGGAAAGATGAAAAAATATACACAAGGTCTGACTGGCCTTGTTGAACATATTTTTAACTACTGAGTCTCAGGAATAAACTCAGCTATTGAAAGTTCACCTGAAGAACATTTTCAAGTGCTGGTATTGAGAAAAAAGAACTGTATCATAATTTTCTCGCAAGCCAGAGGGTAGGGAAAAGAACTTAAGCACTCATTTGGGGATGTGTGTATATTTGCTTTATGTAGCATTTTTGAGGATCTTAAAGCCTCAGTTTGCCTCAGTTCAGCCTTTGTTTGGCCTCAGTTCAGCACAGGCTGCATATATTTTGGATGGAAATGGATATAAGTAGTTCCTTGGTTTTACATATGCTGCTTTTCTGAAATGGGCCTTTCTGAGCATAATGTGAATTTTGATCAGATTATAGTTATCTCTAATTCCTAGAATAAATTTCCATCTCTAACAATATAGGTGGAATTTTAACAAAATCATTCCTCTGCCAGGGGAATGGCATGCATACCACCAGTCTTCCAAGCCTGTTGGTAGCTCTATGCCTGGTCTGGGTTGAAAGTTTGAAGGAAGTGAACTTGAAGGATGGTACACAGGAATTTTTCAAAGACTGCTGCTTTGGGATACTCCTTGAAATTTTGAAAAGTCTTTAATGTGATGTCATTGCCTGAAATGTATTAACATTTGATCCATGCCAGAGCATTTGGAGATCGAACGAAACTAGACAGTAATATGAAATGGAGATGTGGATGTTGGAAGAGTAAGACGATGGAAGAGTACAAAGAGCAGATATCACAAAAGAACAAATATCCTGGAATAAGTGATGAAAGAAGTGAATGCAAAATGTGAACCAGGAGAGTTATCAGATGTAATAAACTGATGGATGGAGAAGCAAATCCACTTTTGTGTGAAGTTCAGTAAAAAAGAGACACTTAGTGTAAGGGCTTGGTAAGGTCAGGGAGAATAGAATAGAATAGAATAGAATAGAATAGAATAGAATAGAATAGAATAGAATAGAATAGAATAGAATATTAAAGTTGGAAGAGACCTGCAATCATCATTGAGTCCAACTGCCTGGCCACTCCGTGGATGACCAGAAGGTAAAATACATTATTACAAGCACTGTTTACACATCTCTTAAACATTAACAGGCTTGAGGCATTGATTACCTCTTGTAAGACATTCCTGTTGATACAGAAATAGTTCCTAAGATCTAGTCTAAACCTCTCCAGTGCAGCTTTGAACCATTCCCATGTAACCTGACACTGGACACCAGGGAGAAGAGATGAGCACCTCCCTCTCCACATCCCCTCCCTAGGAAGCCATAGAGAACAATCAGATCAGACCTCAGACTACTTTTCTCTAAACCAGACAAACACCTAGACAAAATGGTCTAGGGCCATTCAGCTTGGAAACACGACAAACAGGAGCCAATATTGTAAAGGAATATAATACCATTAAGTTCATGGATAAATTACCAGGGAAATATTTTCACTAACCATAATGCAAGATTTAAAGGAGAGAGGGAAATTTACAATATAAAAAAAAATTGGTTTTTATACCAATTGCCTTTATTATGAAATTCAATGCTACAAGATGTTACTAATGAAGGGATAAAATTATTTTGTCAATTGCTATTAAACAAAAAATGTGTAGATGGAACCTTTGACTCCAGAATCCCTAGACTTGGAGATCAGAATCAGAGACAGAAAATCAGAGAAAACAGAAATCAGAGGCTGGCCCTGTGCTTTAATTTTACTCCACCAAAATGCCAAGTGTCTGTTGTAGAAGACAAGATATTGGGATAACTCAATTGTAATCAGATGCAAATTTCCAAGATCCTGAAAAAAATCTTTGAATCCTGAAAAAAATCTATGAGAACTGAGGAAGTGTTTGATGTTAGCGTGAATTGAAGAGTCTTGAAGTAAAACTATAATCATTATTAGGAAAGCCAGACAGTAAATACAGGTAGAACATTCAAAACCTTATCTCAAAAAAGGAAAATTAATTCTGTGCACCATTCAAAAGAAAGGAATACAAAGCAGAGGATTTCCATCATTCTGTATGTCACATTACATTTCTATTCAGTTCCAAGTACATTACATTCTGTCCTTTTGTCACTTGTTACATCTTTATCTGTAATTGTTTTTCTGTTTCAGGGGATTTGTAGAGTTTTTCCTATGTCTGATGGTTCCTTTACTTCACACTCTGCTTCTTCCCCATTGTTTTATCCTTTAGTCTCTGTTTCTTTCCTCTCTTCATTTAAATAATCCATCAAACAATTGTATTACATGTGACTGCATTTTTAAGTTGGATCTGAAATATTTTTATCTCATTTTAGCTCATGTAGATGCACTCACCTTTGCACTGTTGTTTGACTAACTTGCTTCCTGATTAGATTATAAGAGATCTATTCTTTTTATTTTGCTGTGTTTGGGCTTTTTTCTCAGGTCCACCATTTACTTTTTGAATTAATTAGGGATGAAAATGTTCTAAGTATATGGATTACTATGCAAAAAAAAAAAACAAACCAACCCAAAACAAACAAAAAAACCCCCTTATATTTAAACTTAGAACAGATTTTTCAAAAACATAATTTTGTACCCACAGGTTCTTATTTTGGTGGTTTAATTTTACTGGATACCTACCCTATAATTGCATTCAAGAGAATTAAATCTAGAATGCTATTTTTACTGTAGAAATGGGTTTTGGCAGTTCCTTTTGGAGAGGAGCAGGACATAAAATGAAGTAGTGCAAGGTGTGAATAGTTTTGCTCAAACAATTCCCCAAGGTAAAAGAAACAACTGAGCTTGCATAAAAAAGCTCAGAGTAAGCCTCTGAATCTCAAAATTATTGATAAATTTTAGATGTATTTGTCTTAGGAAAGGAAGGAGAACACATTTGTGAATTACTGCAATGAAGTTCATTTTCTTGGTGTTTGTTCCAAATACTCTAGAATATGCACTGTGCACTGCTGAAGTATCATACCTAGTTAATGAGTAAGATTAGACCAATAACTTCTTTTATTTCTTAGGTAGATGGACATACAAGTTTCATCCATCAATTTCATAATAAATAGTAAATAACAAAGAAAGAGCCTAAGGGCCTCTAAGCTATGAGATAATAATCAAAGAGGCTGCAACTGCACAAAACTAAAAATCAGAGTGTAATTTAGCATGAGGATTAGCCCCAAAATCAGTAGGGTGATTCCAAATTTTCAAAGTGTACAAACTTTCCATGGAATAGGTTTAGCCTGGTCTAGTGATTGAACCTTCCTTAGCTGGGGAACAGAATGGTCACTGCTTGTGATTAAAACTTAGTATCTACTTTGATTCCAAAAGTCTTCTGGATCTGTGTAACACAATGCTTGCATTTGCAGTTGTAACAGCTGGATGACCTGAGGAGGTCATATTGTGCTTGATTTTTTTATATGCTGCAGCTGAAATAAAGAATTAACCATTTAAATACTTTTTTTTTTATTTGAAATAAAAATGATTGTGTAGTTAAGTGACAAATTCCTACCAAGAAGTACTATTTATGTGCTACCCCAATATTTAAGCAACAAAATCAATTATCAGCCACTCACATAAAAGTGATCCTGGATCTTGGTATCTCAGCAGAGAACAGAAGATGTAAGGATAAAATTACAAAGGCAGGCTTAGATTGTGTGAACCCTTAGAAAGAGGAATATTCAGGAAATCTGGATCTGTAATCTGTTAAGCTACTCAGGATTGCTACAGAACTAAGAGTTCCCAAATTCAGGAGAACTCAAAGTGAATTATTTGCATATTGAGTTGTTGAGAAGCGTGTAGGAAATCTAAGGCATCACTTCCAAATACTTTCCATATGTTGATTTTAATACAATATTATCTTACCCAGTTGCATAAGGCTGTCTCAGAATACAGTAAGCAAATACTACTACTTGAAATTTACCTACCCTCATGTTTTTGGCTTTTTTCTGTCCTGAATAAGCAAACCTCAATCCTTAGCAGACAGAAATCAATCCAGGTTTATCACAGTATTTTGGAAGTTCTTATGTCCAGAGAGTGCTATAGTAAAAAAGTCAATAGGAAATGACACAAATAATAAAGAAAGAGGATTGACACTGATATTTCAATATCTTAGTGACAGACGAGGAAGAACTCCTAACAAGGGAATTCTCCAGGATACAGCTGATAAAGATTATTCTACCAAGGAGGCTCTGAGGCTCAATAGTAAAGTTGGGAAGGATAGAAAGGCTGAAGGTTCATCATGAATCTGTGGAAATCCTTGGAAAGAAGCAGCATTGTCAAACAACTCCATCTTTTCCAGAAACAGAATTAGATTATTTAATCTGTCAAAATTTATCAATTAAGAATTAAGAGAAAATATGCATATATATATCTATATGTTCATATCCTATAAATTTTGAGCTGAATAAAAATGTTTTCTTCTGAAGATGACAGTTTTTATTGCTTTAATCAGACATTGATAATACCCAGAAGAAAAAAGATGTGGGTGCCAAATTATGTTAATCGTGTTAACTTGTCTGAAAGTATCATTACACCTTTGAGAAAGGAGCAACTTGGCCTTGGGCTGTTGAGTTTGAACTGAATCTGAGTGATACAAAGAATCCAGGAGAACCTTACAGCTCATGCTTACTCCATAATTACGGTATTGCTTCCTGCTCCTCCCCAGACCAGGGCAGTCCTTTTGATTTTTTTGTTAGATGTGATGTAATTATTGGATTCATTTTGGGAGTCTTGAACTACTTGTCTTTGTTCTGCGGCTAGAAGAGAGCATCTCTAGTTCTAGTTATCTTGGGGGGTTTGCTGTAGAAGCTTAGAGAGTAAATGTGGTGTGAAATAGAAATACTGGACAAAACCCTGGGATGTATGAACAAACTTTATTTGGAATGGTCAGAAAAGTTCAAAAAGTGATGCCTTAGAGTAACAACTATGAAATCTTTTCTATCACTATAAAACTGGTCCAGCTCTCTGAAAATCCCTTGAGTTTAGAGATAATTTTTTGTACTGAATTGGTTTGCCTATTACTAGTTATAAAACTAGAAATCATATTATCAACCGTGAAACTATATAATTAGTTTCTTTATGGACCTGCAGTTTTTGCTTGATAAAATAAAAACTGTCACCAAATGCAGATGCCATTACGAATATGACAGGTCATTTATGGAAAGAAGGTTGTGTAGAATAACATTTGATAATTTGTTGGAAACATTAGCATATAGATGGCTATGGAATGTGTGAAATATTATCAGAAGAATACTAATCTAAATTGCTGCAATGTCCAAATAGGATTTAGTGTTTTGTTACTCTAATGCTCATAGCAATTCCGACTTAAACAATTTATAGACATAGCATTCAGCTGTGAATAGAACCATGCATTCTTTCTCTGTGTTAAAATATTGAAAGCTGTTGAGTTGAGAGCATAGATTATTGTTATTATACAAAGATATGTGATCAAATGTTCAGAAGTGACTAATAACCCTGAGGAAAAATTATTATTTTTTGCTCCAATACATTTGTATAGCTGAGGAAACTTTTTTTTTCTAATCATATTTTCTAATCATGTTTGACTAAAACTAGTAGGAGTGCTTTTACAGTTCCAGCATGCAGAAGATTAAGTCAATATTTCCTGAAAAGGAAGAATTCTTTTGTAACCATGCACCATTAGGGATTATATTAGGAGAAAAACCCCAAGCCCTACTTATTCACAGAGCAACTCTCTGTGAGTGGGACAGAAGAAACAACAGATGATACAATTACATGTGTAAATTGAATGGTTTTAGGCAGAATACCCTGACCTATGGATTAAAGTGATTCATTGAAATGGAGACCAGAAATTTCCCAAGCCTGAAATCCAAGATTACTCACAACTCGATAAAGTAAAGGAGTGGTAGAAAGTTGGAATTCTCTTCCTGACTGCTCAGGGAACACATTACTGACAAACCTTTCTGTCCTCCACTGCTTACATGGGATGTGCAATTCTTCTCAACTGTGAAATGAGTGCTAGGAGTCTTGGGTCAGATCAGAGATAACGCCTAATTTTTCACAAAGACACTTGACATTCTTTCTAAGAACTTCCACGAGAGCATTTGTAACAAAATCAATTCTCTTAACCACTGTACGTGTATACAGTAATTTAATATCTTTATTTGAACACTCAACATGGGAATGTAAATTCCTTTACCCAAATGCAAATGCTTTTCACCAAATAGTAAGCTTGAAAAATCCCACAGTACATGGGATGTATAAAACTTATCAACTTCACTTCTGCCTGTTAAATAGGTTGTTCTATCTCCAAGTTTATGATTTCTAATTGAAATTTCTCTCAATGAGTTTGTTTGGGTTCTGTATCTTACTATTCAATCCTAATGTACTTGTACTCCTTGTGTTTTAAGGACTTTTTTTATTCTTTCCAATGTCTACAGAGATATAGGGAAGATAATTTTCTGCAGTTAAGCACATCTTAAAAAGAGTTGTAGACTAAATATGAAGATAGCAGATCCCTTCCAGTTTATTTAAAAGAAACCCCTCTTTAATATGTCTCTCAGTGATGGGAAGTAAGGATTAATTCCTCAGTAAATGAAGCAATTTTACATATTTTTGTATGTAAGTGGGTCAGAAAACATGTAACGTCTATGATGGGCAGGATCTAGTTCTGAGCTCTTGGGGGGGAAATGAAGCTTTTAATTATTAATGTAATTTACTGTAACAAAATGTAATATCACCTTCTGATTTTTTTCTAGATTGAAAGTTTTTTCTATTACTTCCCTTATTTATGATAGAAAAATTATTTTATGGAAGAAAGAGTAATGAAGGACACACACTTGTTAGATTTCTTTGTTTAGATTTTTGTTTTTAAGAAGGTGGGTAATTATTAAATTAAGTCTTGCAAAATAAAAAAAAAACCATAATCAAACTTTGAGGCATGCATCTCAATGGCAATTGGTATTTGTCTTCCTGGAAAAACACCTATATAGATTACAGCTGGAAGAGCTTTCAGTTCATTAAAAATCCAAAATTATTTAACTTCTATAATTAATTAGGACGCCAAAACTGCTCATTCTGAAAATACTGGGACACAGTGTCTGTTCTAAATGCATGGATCTATGTTTTTGACCGCAGTTTATTAATATCTCAAAGAAATCAACACTATGTGGTTTGAGAAAGCAAGAACCTTCTCTAGAAGTCCTGTTGTCTTTCCTGTAGCGGCTGTAATGTCTTAAACTCTGTGTCCTTCCCTATGAGGGAATCTAAAGGAACACAAGATGATAAAGCTGCTATTAATTTGGATAGTATTGCATGCTCTCCAAATTCCAGACATCTCATGGTGAATCTCTATTCTATTAGAAATAAGGGGAAAAGATAGCTAAATATAAGGAATTGTGAAGATGAACCAAGATACTGTTGCATGTTCTGTCCTCAAAGCAAGCATAAAAATATAAAATGAAACCAGTTCTTTCCTCTCTGAATAGGTCAACTAACTACACTGGTTAACTATTAAAATGAGTGCTAAGAGACTTTCTTTTTCAAATTTTCCAGTGCAAGAGTTACACAGTCATTTGACTTGATTATCTGCTGTATTAATTGATGTTTTGAGCATTTGAATGTGTTGATTTATTGATTCAATTTAAATTGTGACGATGATCACAGATACGGGCATCACCCTCTGCCACTTTTAATTAATGCTCTAAAACTGGAATGTATCAAATTGAGAATTTGTTTGTGTAGTTTTAGTAGAAGGACGAACAAGGAAATATAATAACCATAAAAAACATGAGTTTGTATTTCCTCCCTCAAACTGACACATGGGTTATGTACTCAAGGGCTAAGCAACACTAATGTACTTGCAAGCTGCTTAATTCACTCTCTAAATTCATATTAAGTCACTCATATTTTGACTTGGTCAATAGAAATGTGAGTGGAATATGTTTATTTAGAGATTAGATTATGGATATGAAATATTAGATGATCAGATATTTTATGATGTGTTCTTTTACTATTTTAAAGGAGTCTGGTTTTGGATAAAAGTATTTTTTTGTATAAAATTAGGACTTGAATAAATGTTCTTTTCTGATCAACAGAAACTAAAATGAAGTTATCTTTGGGCAAAAACTCTGAAATCTATCTAAAAGTTGCAGAAATATTGGCACCAGATTTGAAAATCACCATTTTGATAACTTAAGTTTCTCTAGAAAACAATTCACTGTACTCAGTGATACAATGAGTCTCAGGAAACAGAAGCTGGACTTTCAGGCCTGCTCAAAACATTATTTTAATGCATTAATATTGCTCTTCTGCTTTGGCCTCATTGTTATAAACAAGGATGTTATGTCCCCATTGCATCTTCACAGAGCATGACCCTGATCCTCAGGGAAGGATCAAAGTTCACTCAAATTATTGCCAGTAATAAAAGAATCTTTCTAACTAGGATATTACAACTGTGAGTAATCTCCTGGCTTTAGATGCCAGAGGTGAGCTGGGGAGGATCTGCTCTGTGTCCTTGCCCTGTTGCTTTTCTGAGACACGAGGGTTGTGTGAGGAACAAGAAACCAAGACCTCAGAGTGCCTGCAGGGTTTGCATCCTGATCTCATGCAAGAGCACGCTAAGCACAATTTGGCCGACTTCTTTATCTTTTTTCATTTACTCAAATATTCATTTAAAACTCAGCTGCAACGGATGAAATAGTACATTCCATTTCAAAACATCTCAGTGCTCTTCAACATCACATCATGCATGCAGGACCTGAAGAGATACTAGGTGAGGTCACAGGCAACACAAAACTGGGAGAAGCTGTTGACTCCCTTACAGACAGGGAGGCCCTGCAAAGGACCTAGACAAGCTGGAGGACTGGGAAAACATCAACCATATGAAATTCACCAAGGGAAAATGCCAGATTCTGCACCTGGGATGGGGCAAGCCTGGATGTACAGACAGACCGGGGAATGAGATAGGGAAGCCTCATCACAGTTACAACTTCCTCCTGAGAGGAAGAGGAGGGGCAGACACGGATCTCTTCTCCGTGGTGACCAGTGACAGGACCTGAGGGAGTGGCCTGAAGCTGTGGAGGTTTAGGTTGGATATCACAAAAAGGTTTTTCACCCAGAGGGTGGCTGGGCACTGGAACAGCTCCCCAGGGCAGTGGTCACAGCACCAGCCTGACAGAGTTCAGGAAGGGTTTGGACAATGCTCTCAGGTACATGGTGGGATTCTTGAGGATGGTGCTGTGCAGAGGTGAGAGTTGGACTCAGTGATTCTTGTGGATCCCTTTCAACTCAGCATATGTTGTGATGCTGTGATTCTGTGATTCTCCTTTGTTTCTATTCATTTCTATTATTGTTTTATGCAGTGCTAAAGCACCAATTAACTGTCAGAAAACTTCCAGGTTCTCATGATTATTAATCTCTGCTTTTCAAAGAGCTAACTGAGTTACTGTTGTGTAAACCCAGAACATTATTCATGAGGCTCTGACTGAAATGGCATTTCTTTCAGTTTTCAACAAGATCAACTATATCCTTAATGAACAGGAGCAAATGGGAAATAAATACAGCAGAGGATTTTGATACTGAATCTGAAAATACTACAGTCTATCAGTCTTGGCAAGAAAATTGCATAAAAAACAGAGAAATAGCGTTTGCATTATGCATGTTGAAAAGAAAGAAGGAAATGTGTCCTGGTTGCATGAGAACATTAGGAATATTGCAGTGCTCAACTTTGCTGTACAAACCTCACAAATATCACTAGGTACACCATTTCTATTTTATAGCATATCACATCAGATAAGTGTAACTGATTATTACGACTGCAAAAAACTTTACATTTCCATGAAGCCTTGCTTTGTATCCTCAAATAAAATCTCATTGGTTTTTTAATTTTCCCTTGGATCCTTTAGTATATTTAGAACATTATGCTACAAATCTGAGAAAAAATGAAAATGAAACAATTTCCTTCATTTTTAAAGGTGTATTTTTTATTACATCCTTTCTATTAAGCCAGTCTTTTCTGTGAGGTGGTGAAATTCATGATGTTGTAGGAAAATCTGCTTTTTTCTCAATTTCCTTTTCATATTTAATTAATATTGCCTCCATGATGACCATTTTTGCAGCAGATTCACCATCTCTAAACACTGTATTTATTCACTGCTGTTAGTATTCACCAGTAAAAAGACAGCAGATTTTTGCATCAAGTAGCAGCCAGGCAGTGAGGGCCATTGGCATTCAGTGCTACCCTGAGTCAAATCCTTGCCACCGGGGTAAGGGGTTCACAGGAGATTTGGGGAGGGACTGGGTGCCCCTGCAGGGCTGCAGCAGAGGTTTCTGACCCCTTCACTCTGGCAGACAGGGACTCCTTCTGGAGACCTGAAGCTTCCAGAGTCTCTGCATTAGCTGAATTATATTTTTCTGTGCCTCCATGAGAACTTTACCACTAAGCATCTGATCTTTCAGCAAAAACAGAGAAAACTTGACCTGATCCTTTAGTTCCTTGAATGCTTTTTTTACTGTACTAGTAGTCAGCAGCAGCTGGCTATTCCACACTCCGCCCAAAATACAGTAACACCTCAATCACCTCTTTCTGTTAATCATCTTTACTACAGCAATCACAGCCCCTTTCTGTTAGTCACTGTGTATTTTTTAGAGGCCTATTTACCTGAAAGATCTTGCCACCCAAGCACAAAATCAGAAATGGATACAAAAAGATGGGAGAGTTCTGAGGAAACAATGAAATTATATGAAATTATATAACATAAGGAAGGAAAGACACTTATGTCAAAACCACCCATTAACCTGACCAGCTAATTTGAAGACTGCAAGCATAAAATCTGCACATGAGGGGGATCATACCTGCAACATTCTGCATGCTGGTTTGTCTGAGAGCATGTTGTTAAAACTACATTCCCATCCCTCCGTAGATGTAAATTTATTTTAGAACTAATTAGGTTTTCATAATTTTGAAGAGATGAAAGAGGCTGAAGATGCTCAAACACTTAGAAAGCACTTCAGTCAGTTGTTACCGTTTCTTCACCTTTCATAGAAAAATAAATTTGGGGCCAAAAATTTCATTCTATTGCCAGAGTTACTCTGGCCATGGACAGGACCACACAAGTCATTCTTGCATGTCATGTGGATTTGTCATCTAGAGCACAATAATCATATTTGAGTTGCCAAACCACCAATGAAGGTTTATTCTCTGAGATGTGCAGTGGATGTATATAAAACAAATAATTAAATAGATGTGAACTTATACCAGGAGACAACAAAGTCGCAGAGCTGTCATCTACTAGATTCACTCTGTGCTCTTCACAGCTTCCTAAGAGGTTTGTTTTTTAATGGTCTTTGTCTCTATGCCTAGGTGGAGTATGTTACTAAGACATTCTATTAAGAAGAGAAAGAAAAAGAAAACTTCTGTGTTGGGGGATTTTAGTTCCAGCTAATTTATGTAATATTGCTACATCATTTGTACCCAATTCAGTGACAAGCTCATAAAGGAACTTTATTACACTCTCTGCCTGCAACCAATTAAGGGGAAAAAAGAGCCTTTGTTCAGCTAATCATCTGAGTGTTATCAAAATAATCCTTCTGGGCCCCATTTAAAAGTCTAAATACCTCTGGCAGTTGAAGTGTAATGCATGTAAATAATTGAAATTATAAATATCTCTAAACAAAAGAAATTGCTAGTGATCTGGTAGCTTGCCAATAAAGTCTTGCTCAGTGAATTAACTGAGTTGAGAACAACAAAAGAGGTGTTGTAATCGGACAGCATATGGCAAAATTATTTCTAAAGTTTTCAAGTAGTGTTTTGTTTACTGACTTCTTTTTAAATGCTGTGCTATGGAAACAGAGGGCAGCTAATTCTGCTTATGGTAGGAGACAGATGTTCCAGGCAGCAAGAAAATAAAGGAATATTCTTCAGGTGTCTGACTTTATGTTTTGCTTTGCATTTTTATGCCCCAAAAATAATACCTCAGGTGTTGAATTGAGGACTTTCAGTAATTTACTGCAAGAAGTAATTTTACATTCTTTAAGAGATCACAGTTCCTCTTTAAAATAATCCAAGGAACCTAATGAATTAAACATTTTGCAGCTGCAGACTCTCAATTTTTGTTTACTTGTACTATATGTGGTAATAGTATCTTTATATGCATAATATTTGGTGTACAAATATATCTGTTTATTTATTAATCAGAAATATCCAGAGCTGAATTAAAATCAAACAGTCAAAGAAAGTATTTTGCAGAATATTTATGAGGTTGTGGTTTGGTCTGAGTGATAGTTTACAGGTTCAAATTCTTTTTTTCTGTGCACCATTTGGAAACATCTGCGGATTTTGGTATTCAAAGATGTGAAAATTCACTTCCTCTTAAAATGCTTTACATTTCAGGTGCTTGAGCAAGACCTTAAATAATCAATTTCTGTTTAAATTTAAATGGAATTTTTTCAAAAATTTCTCTGAAATTTAAATAAACAGACTATTAGTCTCAGAGAATAAAGAAAACCTGACCACATTCACCTATCACTTCCATTTTGTGCGCCTCTGATTAGAAATCATGCTTGCATATAAGCAATAAGATTTACAACATTACATCAATGACTGTACTGGATGAGAAAAATGACCTACCATGATCCTATTCTCAGCTGTAGCATTGAACACAAGTCTAGGGAAAGGAAAAACAGAGCACATGCTTTTTGTATCTCCCACTCAGCCTTTGCCTGTTTTATCCTGAGAGGGGTCACGAGACTGATGTTGGATTGCCATTTGGTTCTCCTCATCTGATCTCTCTTCCAAGAACTTTAAAGTATCCTGTGAATCCACTTCCTCAAAATCCTCTGGAAAGAATTTCCCTGGAAGCAATACTCTCTGCAATGCCCTGGCTCTTCTACTGACAGAGAAAATGAACAGCTTCTAACCCTGCTCTCTGTGTCTCCCATAATTCTGCTGATCTCTCTCATGTCCCCTCTACATCAGCTCAGCAAGTGAGTTCTGCTTCACTCAGAAACTGTTTCCTACTTTTCATCATTCCCATCAGCTTTCTCTGAATCTCTTAATGTGTCTTTTATCAGGATGAGGGGATCAAAATGGGCAGGATGGGATGGAGAAATAAATAAATTTATTCCTATAGCAGGAATGATCTGGTTTTTTTCCAGAAACTACAGGACAGAACCTCAAACGTCCATCCAAAATGCTAACAGCACATTTCTACCAATGCATCATACTGCATAAAAGTGATTTCCACCTCTTATTTGACTACCTAATCATAATATTTCATAAAGGCCCTTGTAATTCTTCACAACCTGCCCTGATCTCATTACCCTGAATAATTACAAATTACCAGTATACTTTCTTCTCTCACTTCACACCCTGTTTTTAGATAGATAGATCATTACAATGCAACATTTCCCTAGACTTCCTCTTCCCAATGTGATATGAACAGGACAGAACAGGTTTAGGATAGATCAGGTTCCCAGACCAGTACTTTTCCAAATCACTTCCTAGAAATACCCTCTGCCATCACCATTTGCTGCCTGTTCTCCTAGTTACTGTTGTTTGTTTCTGGATGAAGTCGGCACATGACAAGGAAATATATTTAGCAGATTGATTGAGAGGAACCTTCATCCTGGGCTATAGTGATGAATGACTTTCCAATTGCAAATTCTTGCAAATTTTGATACATAATGTATTTGATACATTTTAGTGACATCTAAAAGTCTGAGAATCTTGGGGAACAATTAATGAATATCAAATAAAAGTCTGCCTTTAAAATTTCAGTAAGACAATTGTGATTTCTTTCATTGTGGAAATAGTAATAAGTTACATTACATCTTCTAATCCTTGGACCAATTTTGGTGCCATCAGTTGAGACAAAGTGGTATGTCTTGCAAACCTCTAAAAGAGTATGTGCTGGAAGAGCTGTTGTTCACCACTATTAACTGCCTCTTCTATTTTAATCTGGCCAAAATTCATATTTATTTCTTTTCTTCACAGGATTATTCAGATAACTGATTAGATAATTTTTCTTGTCTCTTTCAGTGTCAGTATGACCAGATGTTATTCTTTCTGTTTGCTTATTTTGTGCTACTTTTATTAAGTGATTTTTTTTTTCTTGTCTGTTGGTTTTGACAAGCATTACCATCAGTATAAGGGCCAAATTCAGTAAATATTTTTATTTAATGGAGACTATTATAGTTATTTAGATCTATATGTATGATAGAGTTAAGTTAAAAGTTTCATCAAACTGCAATTAAAACAGAGACATTGGAAAAAAAATCTGAGGTAAAGACATCTATAAATGTAACCTTTCAAAGGGACTTGGCAGGACTTCTGGCTTTGGTTCTGCTACTTCTCTTACTGTTGCAATGTTATGACACATTTTAGCTAATGATTTTTTTTTACTCTGTAAATGTATAATATTCAAATTATCAGGAATATGATAAGGAAAGAGCCCCCTATTAAAAAAAATGTTGGGGAAATAATTCCTCCTTGACATTTGGACTGGAGGAGGACACTAGTTTTATGTGTCATGAAATAACTCCAGAGGTCACATCAGATGTGACAGAATATAAAAGAATTCAGTGACTTATTCATCTTGTTCCTTCAGAAGCTGAACAAATCCAGAGGTCAAGATTATCAAAGCAGGGTTACAAAGGTCTAGTTCTGACACTTATATATAGATATGTATTCTGAATAAAGGTCTTGGACCTTGTGTCCTAGCTCCAAAATCCCACAAAAAGTTACTGAACTGAGGCAGAGGTTCCAAGCAGACCACACACAGAAGTGAAGTCTCACTGACCTGCTTTTCAGAAGATTATTTGTTCAGAAGTTCCCACTGAAACTAATAGGGCCTGCTGAAAGCTTGGCACTTCTGACAGTACCACTTTCTGTGAGTCCAGCAACAAGTCAGGACTTACATGAAAAATCTGATAACACATTCCCTGTATGCAAGGAGAGCATGTGGGAATTGCTGATTGCATTTAAAACATCTTTACAGATGTTTCAAAATTACTTGTCCATACTGCATACAATTTTCATTTAGTGTGTTAACTCTTAAAACTAGATTCCTCTCTTCATTTCTGACAAGCAGTATTTTCATTCTCGTAATCTAAATTGAGCTGTGTGATGCTGCAAAGTACATTTCCTCAATGATAACTCCAGACTTACATAATTTCTCACATCCCAAAGTCTAATGTGAAGGATACAGCATGAAGCACATAGATGGGAAAGCAAAATTAAGATTAAAATGTCATTACTTTAATTTTGGGGAAAATGTAATTGCTAGGCTTGAAACTAATTTGAATATTATTTGAGAAACTGGATGACTGCATGCAGAGCTCTGCAGGACATGACAAATATACTTGCAACCCTCTTCCCTTTGAAAAGGTGAAAGGAGTTGGCCTTAAAGTGAAAGGCAGCTGGGGTTTATTTACATTATGTTTACATATATGGTTCTCCACCTGGCCATGTCAAAAGTAACTGTTTTTTTACCCTGGAAAAAATACCTACTTTAATTTAAAATTCATAGGAATAGGAAGTTTTAATAATGATGTTCAAGTCAAAATTAACAGGAATTTAAGTAAGCAAGGGATAGAAAGCCTCAGGAAGCAGGGTTCTGCACTGGGTTCAGAGGCAGTACTGACCTACTTGTTTTGACAATAAATCCTTATTAAGCTGCCATGACTACAGTCTCAAAAAAGAAACAAAACTGATCTTGTATGTACATCCCAATGAAAAATGGAAGTAATATCTTTATATTAAACAAGTAAGGAACTCGTTAAAATGGCCTTCCCAAGGTCACACAGGGAATCTGAATAGGGACTTTCTCATGGCTCTTCTGCTTTTTACTGTTCAACCTAAAGTCTGGATTTGGATTCAGATCTGAGGATTTTTTAGTAAATCTTACATATGGCCTAACCTTATGTGACCTTGTCTGCACTATGTACACTTCTGCTCAGAGTGAAAAAGGTGAAATCCTAAATAATGTAATTCATCAGAAAATGAGAGCAAAAGAAGTACTGTAGAGGAAAACTAGAAGTCTTGATTTAATTTTAAATGTTTCTCCTTTTAATTACTCAAGAGAAAAATCAATTTAGGCCATTCCACACTTCATTTGCTTTGAAGCATGTAATTTTAAATGCTTGGTTTTGTACTTTGTCTCACACTCTTTTATTACTTCTAAGTAATAGATGTATAGAACATAAGTTAGAAAAATATGAAAACTACTTAAACTTACATTGTTTGAAATTTTTTCATTAAAAAAAAAAGAATGAATGTGAAGTCTATTTTTCTCTTTAGTTACAGGTTTCCCAGGCTTTATAGTAGGAAAAATTAAGAAAAGGTAAATCTGAAAATACTAGGAATAAAAGTATTCATTTATTTTTAGTAACATGTGTTTTCAGAATTCCTCCATTAGATATGAAACTCTTACAGCCTGTTTCAGGGACTCCTCCCTTGTAGGGTCTGCTGCTTCAGAGGGCAGTTTGATGAACTTGTTTGAGGATATGCAGCAACATTTTGGATTTAGAAAGACAATTTAGAAAGACAAATTAGAAAACCAATTTAGAAAGAGTGACAACTCTCCTAGATGTCCCCACTTTTGCTGAGTACGTTATGCACTCCTGTAACAGCTAGAACCTTCGAAGGAGTCAGGCTAATCACTTTAAGGAATAATACATGTTACTGATAACAGAAAACTGACAGTTTTGCCATTGACAGTGACTGACTGCAAAAACTAATTTAACACAAAATACAGATAAGCTCTAATCACCAATGAGTTAGCTAACTCTATGCACCCTAATCATTTAGGATGCATAGAGTTAGGTTCTTATTCAATAGGTGTCCCTGTTAGGTTGTGAGAGATGGCTGAGGCAGGGTAGAAATCAGCTTCAAGCTGTCAACCAAACCCAGAAGTATGATGGAGTTTTCCTTAACTTCTCCCCATTTCTATATTACTTTTATACTGTTTCTTTACACATAGGTGGAAACTGAGTGACTCTGGTCTTACATACCTTTGTTACTGATTGTTGTAAAACTCTCTCACTTCAAACATAAGATATAGTCAAGAAAATATGGAATGCATGCTCAGGGAGGGGTGGTCATACCTTGCAAGTGGATAGCTTTGGGATGGAGCTGTGTGTTAGTATCTAAAATTAGATTAAAATGAACAAAGTTCACCTGAGAGGAGCAATT
Organism: Molothrus aeneus; assembly: GCF_037042795.1. Taxonomy (NCBI): domain Eukaryota; kingdom Metazoa; phylum Chordata; class Aves; order Passeriformes; family Icteridae; genus Molothrus; species Molothrus aeneus. Next base: position 98,422,541 of record NC_089648.1, on the reverse strand, counting down.
TCACCATGGTTGCTGGTTCAGCAGCTGGATGTTCCCTATCTCCCTTAGCTGATGGGTACTTTGTGGTTTGTTGGCTACTTGGAAACATCAAGTTCTCCTCTGCAAGCATTAGAACAGAGTCTGGCTGTGGTGTTTCCTCTCTGCTCCATCCTCCATCCCATCCCTCTCAGCAGCTGCCTAAAGTTGCAGGCTGTGTTGGGTGAGGAATCATGGTGGAATAGACTTTGTGCACACCAACTCCATTCCATCCAGGAAGCAGCAACTGCATTTCACCATATAACATCTGTACTGTTATAACTTCTGCTAGAAAGTGAGTATAACTGCCCAGTTTTCTATAATTTCACCCCTAGTCATCTTCCCACAACAAGAGACCATCATAATATTAGGCATGGTACAGATACATGGAAATAAGAGTTCTTCCTCTCAGAGCACAATCCTAACATTCTCTTTCATCTTAGCCTAGCAAACATGCTGAATACTTGTTTCCCAAGATGTATTTGTATACAGAAAATAGTGCATTAATCTGTAGAAACAAACAAATTATTCTGCCAAAATGACCTATGAAAGGAAAACCAGGGTAAAAAAAAAATCAAAACAAGAAGTGGTCCCAGATTTCAAACACCTTTGAATTCCAACGTAGTCCAATGAGCATAATGTAAAAGCACACACCATCTGCAAATTTAATATTTCCCATAGACTGATTGTTGTAGAGTGGATAGTTGATTTCAGACCATGTGTGAATGGGTGGCAGGTTTTCTCTACAACATATTTAACAAAACCCACACTGACATTTTATAGCATTATCATGTCAGCACATGACATTAAGAATAAAGATTAAAAAACATTTAAGGCATTTAACTGACTTAATTCCAGCAAATGACCTTTGCTGACATTACTTACATGCTGTTTTGCAGTGAAACAAAAAATTAGGTTCAACTGTTCACAGCCTGTCAACATTTTAAATTACTTGAGGAACAAATTTCTGATTTTCTGATTTTTCAGAAAACTGGAACCTTTCCCAGTGGCCTGGGTAAGTGAGCTCTTGAACAACCTCAGGCAGTGAAGCAGATAAAGGAGATGGTGAAAATTTTTTGGGAACACCTTTACCAGAAAGGTTTTTCTCCACAGGCTGACTGATCTGCTGTCCTCTAGCTAAGCTGAAACTTCAAACGATGCTACATTTTTTGACAGAGACCTAACTATATCTCCAGTTTTTCTTTCCATTATTTTTGGTCTAATACCACCACTTGACATTTCCAGGTGTTTGTCTTGAACTATGTAAAAACAGCAGAGTGAAACTTCTGAGCTCCTTCTCCTGCAGTATGCCACCAGAAAGAACAGTTATTTCCATGTTCTTACATGGAATTTTCCACTTAGCATAACTGCTTTTGTTTCCTTATATTCGCATGTTTTGGACAAGAAACCATCACGAATAAATACCAATCCAATTTCTCCTGTCATCCTTCTGCTCCTTTCATTTCTGGCCAATCAAACTTGAAAGAGCCCTTTACACAGTTCATAAATCTTCATTTTCTTCTCACAAATACTTAAAATTTGTTGTTAAGCTTTAAGTCCTATATGTTTACCTTTCAGACTTAAATTAGAATTTCTGTGCCTTAAGTCTCATTGACAACTAATATTTTTCTAAACTTGAATATTTTTGTCTGCAAGGATCAACCAGCTTGACTCACACAGTATCAGCTTGCTTTTCTAATACCTGCACAGGTCATTACACATCCTTTTTAATCCCTAATGACAATGATTTATGTGCATGATCTTCTTTTTCATTATCCTTGTCCATCTCCATAAACAGTTCTGTCTTGCTAGAGAACTGCCTGCTTCAGTGAAATTTTCTCATATAAAACTAAAGAGAATTTATCATACTATTTTTAAAAAGGATTTGAGCATGAAGAAAGATGTAACTTTTCCAATGAAAATTAAACACAATTAAAGGCATTATGATCTGCCATCTCCCTGTTAGTCTTTTGCAAGGTACAAAACCGGTTTTCAGCTAAAACAGCACTAGAAGCATGGAAGGCCTAACACATCATCATAACTTTAGAGGGGTTTATTTAAGCTTATTTCTCCATTTTCCTTATAATTTAAGTTAGAAATTAAAGTCTGCTAATTTTTAAAAAAGATAATTTCAATAAGAGTTCTCATTTTTATGAGAGCCCTGCTCTATGGATGCATATCAGCAAAACAGAAGTGTCTTTGTACTGACAGCAACTAGATGAAAATGCAGAGGGCTGGTTACTGATGTTTGTGTGTTTTAGGTCTGTTAAATGCTGCACAGCAGCTCGGCATTAATAGTTGTGCTGCCTGGTAGCTTTGTCTTTGTTAGCTCAAGTTAATGTTGAACAGAGTGATTTTTCAACTCCCTGGCAATTTGAAGTGAGTTAGTACCAGGACATGGATCCTTTTTTGAAATCTGTATGGGATCTCTCTCTACCTGCTGTGCCTAATTTCAAAGCCCAGTGCTATCATTAGGAAAAAAGTGTTGTTTTCTCTTTTGTCTGTGTGCTCTACTTCACATCAATATCATCAAAAACCTCTCATGGCTCTTGCTATAAATTGATCCTGTGTAACCCTGACTGACTTTCAGACGTCACAAAGTTGAATTTTTTCAAGTTTAAAACCTTTCTTTGTGACAGATCAAATAGCCTGGGACACATTTGTACCTATTATTATTCCATTGAAAATATTTCATTTCCATAAGGAATGAATTTTTAACCAAGCAGAGCACTTTTCAGCAGTTAGTACAGCCCTGCTCTCTCCAGTATTGTAGAGGGCGCAATCTGCTTTTATCCACTGGCTGAAAAGAAGCAAGGAAAAAGAGGAAAGTAATTCCAGGCCTCACCTGGTAGTTGCTGCATAGGCAAAAGTACTTTATTTGAGAGTTCTTCAGGTGGCTGACTTAGAAGATTTATTGGATTTTCATAGGCATCATAGCTGTATACAGTCTGCACTAAGTTATATCCTAGAATCCATCTTGCTCTTCAGTTTATCTTCTTCTGCAATTTATGCATTCATATTTTAGTGCAAACATCTGTTTATAATACCTGCTCCTACAGGAAACACTTTTTATATACTTTTCCTAATGCATCCTTTCTTTAAACTTCTTTTAATTTTAAAGGCTGTTACTTGGTACAGATGTTCATTAGTTTTTGTTAATAGAGACAAAAATAAAGGGCTTTTTGGTCACTCCCTACCTGTGTTTTATAATCAGTATACTTAGGTACATTTCTGTATTTCAACTCAATCAGCACAAAATTGGGATATTTCCAATCCTAAAAACTGGGTTTGGGCTTTACCTGTTACTAGGAGAAAGGTATTTTTAAGATAAAATAAATATTATCAAGTAGTGGTTTTGCACACCATTTTTTTTAGAATATATTGTTATCAGATACTAAATATGCCGGTAGGCAAAAGCAGAGCAAGAAAGGGGCAGAACAGAAAAGAGAGGGTTCTTGAATCCCAGCACAGGCACACTAGCTTCTACAGCTCCACTACATGGGACACCAGCTGCTTTTGTAATGCTAGAAAGCAGTGATTTTATCAGTGTTCTTCTAATACCTCCTGTGAGCACAGCATTCCTGGGAGAAGAGAGAAGATGCAGCCTGCAAGGCACTCTGAAAAACCCTCACCCTGTCTGCGTAAAAAGGAGGAACATTTTTTGTCTGATTAGAAATGTTTCTGAATAGCTCTAATTTTTCGTTATTGTTTGTTATGGTTGTTATTACTAATTATTTAGGATTTATTAATTTTTTATTATTATTATCCCACACAAAAATTATGTCTGAAAATCTGTCATATGTAGGAACTGCATCAGCTATAAAGACTCTGTTAAAATAAAACCCTGGAGTTTCTTCAGATGGCTATGTAGTGAGTTTTCAGGGTTACAATGAGACAAATACCATTAACTTCCTTGGTCTGCTTCTTTCACCTCATTCTGCAGGTCTGATTAGACAGGATTTCAGTGGGAATTTCTCTGGAACTGAAATGCCTGGGTCATGTTGACTTTCTGTGCAAGGTCAAAATGACACCACAAATTCCTAGACACGTGCATTCACATATCAATGGATCCATGCAATATTTGCTCTTGTATTTGCTTTGAAAATGTCACAGTAGCACAGATAGTGCAGTTAGGTGCTTGGCTTTGGTAAGTTGCACCTGCTTTAATGTCCTTAGAACATAATGGCCTTTTTATTTCTTGTAATACATTTTCAGCTGGTGGAAAAGTACTTGCTGTTTGCATTGGGGTCCTTCTATGGCAGCAGTCTATGTCTCCAGAGGAATATAGGGCCACTTTTTATTTACTGGTGCTAATGGGACCATATGACTTTTACTGTCAGTTGGAAAATGAGGCCACTGCCAGATGTGTGAAACAAAATTGCATTTTGTACTCAAATGCTTTTTCTCAGTGAACTCAAAGGAAGCCTGCAAAGACAAATGTTCTGGCTGGTAATGACAATCTACCTTTTTAAATTAAAATAGAACATGTGTTTTATAAAGGAGTTAAGGAAAATAAATGATAAAATGTGCTAAGTGCTGCAGCTAAATTAAAGCTCTTTTTTTCCAGGTGAAGCACTTTGATTTATTTCCCTAGACTACAAGGACTTTTTCACTGCCTTCTGCTATCAGCTAAGAAAAAGGAGCTTTTTATTTTCACAGTGGCACTCCAAGCTTTCTCAGATCTCTGGAATGAGTGATCCAGATGTTAAAGGACACAGCAGGACTCAATGGGGATTTGGGAAAGACTGGCAAGTAGATAAGGTCATAGCTTAAAGAGCAAGGATGAGTCTTTCTAAATTTGAGAAGACTTACAAGTTCCTACAACTAGAAGAAACTTTTTCAGCCCCTGGATAACTTGTGAATGTGTCCTTTATCCAGGGGAAACACTCAGATATGGTGCATCTACTGGAAGTAAATGTCATGGAAATCCTGCTAAGATTTCCTTTCCATAAGGTAACTAATAAATAATCAGTTTTCTTTAGTATAGTTTCTTTTTCCCGACTCAATTTTACTGTGTCAATCAAAAGACTTTTCTAATCACATCTCAGTCCTCCAAAAAATTCTGAGAAGTATTAATTATGGTCTATTAAAATGTAAAATGTAAATCAGGGTTAAAATACCAATCAGAAGGATCATATGCATGAATTTTAACACACCTTGCACAAAACACTTTTAATTTAGCAATTTAGCAATTAGTTAAATTTAGCTGAAGTTTCAGACTGAATTAATAACAAAGATCCCCCCACCAAAAGTTTTTAAATTGCTTGAAGATTTTACGGGAAAAAGCATACATACTGATTTCCATTTTGCACAAGCATATTCAGGATGTGTGCCAATTTGTACTCAAGTGTTTAATCTCTCCAACACATTCAAATGTGGAGGTTATAGCAATGGATAATAGGAAAATGTAATTTAAAATGTAGAGAAAAGAAAGTGTCTCATGTCCAACTGGTAGCAAAGTTAGACATGCAGAACATAAAAACCTCTGTTCTTCCTTTTTCTTTTATATACCTGCCCCAAAACACACAAACATCAGTTTATCTCCTTGCTGTTTCTCAGACCAGCTGAGTGTTCCTTCAGCACCAACTGTTTGCTTTTTGCAGTTTACCTCAAACCCTAATATTTTTTCATAGGAGTATCATCTCTATTAATTGCTTCTTGGAATCAGCATTCATAAAACACACTGCACAAGGAAATCCAAGTCCGCAGAAAATTAAATATATATCAAGTTACAGGCTCAAGTGTAAAGGCACAAGGGAAGAATATCAAGGCCTCACCTCTTAAATGAAAAATTTTGTAAGCCACCTATATAAAAATACATTCTCTATGTGTGTGTGCATGATATTCATGCATGATACCTTTATACTGTGTCATATAGCTTTTCAAGTGTTAATGAATGATGAGCCAATTAGCCCGTCCAGGGAAGTGGACATCAGTATTTTTCCCCACAATGTGAACTGCAGATATATTTGTTTTTTGCAAAATAGAAAAGAATTTTTTTAAAGCAGCTAAAAACATAGAAGTTATAAATGGCCATGGATGTCATAAATAAATGCATCTAATATGTTGTTGGATATACAAGTGGCTAAAACACTCCTCCTCCTTGACAGCGTGAGAAAGTGAGATGAAAAACTCCTTGGGGAGGAAGGTCAGGGAGGCCATTAACCAGCCCCCCCTACTACCAACACCTTGACAAGTACGCCAAGAGCAGGCCGGGAGAGTGGCACAGGGTGTGTGAGGGGACAGCCCAACCCCTCTGAGAGAGGGGTCCTTCAAACTGATAATGCTATGGAGGAACCCCAGGACAGCCACTCATCACATTGAACAGCAACTACATAATCAGAGACAGGTTACTGCAACTCTCTGAGCAGTAGTGTGACAGAAATGGAAACTTCTATAAGGTGTTAGTAGAGGCCTTGGAGCTGAAAAACCCTGACGGCACTGCCCTCCCCCCAGGACATCCCCATCCCTGGCCTGGGCTCAGCAGGTCCCTGTGGGGTGCAGGAGCCCCTGCAGCTGGCAGAGACCCCAGTGAGAGGGAGTGGGGACAGCCCTGCTTGGCCAGGGACACCTGGGTCACCTGTCCCTAGCACCACACAGGGACCTGCAGCCACACAGAGGGGAGGGAGGTTGTCTGTGCTGTCAGACAGTGTGAGAGCACATGGAAATACAAAGGGGCATTACCTACAGAAGGAAGTTTGGAAATGGGCTGGTTTCATTTCAAGCATCTGGGACTTTTGTTTATCTGTTGTGTCACCAATATTGATCCTGAATGTACAGTTCATTGATAGGCAGTTCACCGACTGCCAGTTAACTCTGTCATCAATAAATCAGCAAACCTTTAATCCTTATTTGATTTAAACCACTTACTACAGGTGAGTAGTTTTTCCCCATGGCACATATGATCTATCTCTACACTCATTCAGAGGCCGGAGACCCACTGAGGAGGATACAGGACCATGCTTGTGTCCATAAATAAACAAAAGTTCTTAGCTGAAATGGTCCAGTAGTGGCAAGGGTAAATATAGTGGAATATGGAGGATTTTATGCTCTAGAAAACAGAACTTATAACTCCATTACTAGGGAGAGCAAATTGAGAAAATTATACAGTAGGTTTTGCAAACAGCAAGACTCCTTATGTTTAGTAGTCATTATTTTTTCAGGTTATTGAAATAGCACAATTTCCACCTTGTATTCACTGTTGATTTACAAAGGAGCTAAAAGGTTTGTGACCATTCTGGCTTCTGCAAGCACAGAATGGGTTTCTCTTGTTAGTTTTGAATATCAGTACTTTTGCTGATTGTGATTTCCAACTGGCAAGCTTGGTTATCCAGTGCTATGTGGAGATGCAATGGTAACCACCATGTAGAGCAGAGAGGTTCAGCTGTAGAGAGGGTATTTACAGCAAAATCTTCAGCTTTCCCTAGGAAAAACAGATTCCTGCAACAGGGCACAGAGTCAGCCCAACAGAGACATTAGTGAGAAGAAAAATCTGAACCATGTTGCTCACTCAGAAATCAAATGTTCATGAAGAATTTTCTGAATATTTATCAGACAGAAGAATCAAAAAGCTGAGAAAGATAACCAAATTTTAGAAAAAAACTAAAAAGGATCAAAATTCACATGGAAAACTTCTGCCCTGAATCATCCCTAATACAACAAAATTTCATGTGAACAAAGTTTTCCAGTGCTTCAGAACACAGAAACAAATGACATCCCAGATACTAAATAAAGATTGTGGGGACATTCAGTTGTTGGTGAATAATTATACCTTGTCTCTTAAAACATCTTTCATAAATTTAGTCTTCAATAAATGCAAAATAAACATTCAAACTGGAGGAGCTTTTTAAGCAGTAACATCCAACATTTCTACTAAGTAATTACTAAGAATATTTGCTTTTATTTTGAACACATACTGGTTTTGACAGTCATTCATAGGGAAAAATGTATCTGTAATTAATTTTTTTTCTTACCAGTTCTGCAGCACTTCAGCCCTAGATAAAAGACCTGTTCATGGCCTGATGTGCTGAAAAATCTCACTTATAAACACAATCCTTCCTTACAATTGAAAATACTATCATTAATTAGTTAATATTAGAGCAAGATCAAAACGTTTGGTATTCTGCTGACATTCAGATGTGAAAAGAGTTGGGTGTTTCATTATACTTTGATTTGTAAAACCAAACAATTGGAAAATGCACAACTGGACAAAATTCTCTTGTAAAGGGACTTCTGGAAGCAATTGTACTTCTGGCTAATGGCTAAGGTAAATGACAAGTTTCATTGGATTTTGACATCTGGATTCTGCATAGTACCTCCTACAGAATGAGAATTGTAGAATTGCTGATGTATTCATACACATGAGAGATATTCATTGTTTCACCCCCTACATCTGAGATTCAAATTTCAAGGCCAAATTTATTATTATTCTTTATATGTGCATGACAACTGCTGATGAATCTGGATATAGCTGCCACTGGCAGAAAGCTGAATAAACTGCCATTGGAACCATGGGCAGTATTATCTGTGGCATGTCTGCAGGCTCTCTGGGAAATTCAGTACCAAAATCGTGCAAATTAATTCAGCACCTTTGTAGCAACAAAAAGGTGAAAATAAAGTGTCAGAATAAAAATGAAGTACTATTCCTAAAAAATTTGTCCCTTTAAGACCAGTTGGCTGTTCTGCAGAAAGCTTAAACTAGTTTAAGCCAAGTTAATCTCACCTTACTCTTGTCCACAAGTTCTCAGTCTTTTCCTTGTATCTATACAAGGCTTTATGCAATCAGGCATACATCCTACTGGCCCTACTGAAAGAAATATTTTTCTGCATTAGTTTTTAGCAGAATGAGCTGGCTGAGCTGGCTGACTGGAAAGCTAATGTGAGTCATGCTGGCAGAAGTGCACAGCAGAAACACACCATGGAGAGCAGGCTGGGAAAAGTCCACTCTGAAGTCCCAGCCAAGCAGATCAACTGGAACCAAGGCTGCTTTTCCAATTGGCTCTGCTCTGAACTATGTAGACTATTTTATCATCCATGTCATACAGCTCCTGTGATATTGTGACAAATAATATGAACAAGTAGAATAAATGTTTTATCCTCTGTCATGATCTGCATAAGAACTGAACAGTATGTGCTGTATAAAAAAATAGGTCTGGGAAGACAGAGGGGTTGTGTTGTAAAAACAGCTGCCTTTGAAAAGAGTTGTTGATGAATATGCTAAAACAGCTGAAATTAGGACAGATCTTGTTAAGAAAAGAAGTTTGCAACAGGCTGAAATGTTGCATTTTTATTTTTTTAGTGTCACTGACACATGCATCTGCTTCTTAAGGAGCACGGGGTGAAAAGACTTCTCCTTAACTTTCTCATTCAGTTCCTGTCATTGCAGACATCTATGCTACATAGTTGCTTTAAGTGTTTATCAAGATCAATTTTTTAAGAAATTTGTTACATTTCTTATCTACTGTACTTCTACGAGGAGAGTTTGAACCCAGCTTTCAGTGATAACTAACAGAAGAAAAACCAACTGAATATCTTCTCAGAGTTCACAAGTATAATTTTTAAACACCGGAAAAAGAAACCTCATTTCCTCTTTCAAATCATAGTAAAGTCTCTCATGATGGCATTCTTTTTCTTCCCTAAAGGTTCTGTAGTTAAAAATGTCTCTTTTGTATTTCTGTTTCTTGAGCAAGCTACATTTCTTTCATATATTCTTTTACTTCTTCCAAAATCTCAACTTCAGTGACATTTTTTCAAAAATCAAACTGGAATTTATGAAATATGTAATGTTCATGACACATACTGATGATCCCATCAAATTAGAATATGGCATCAGGATATCACCAGGATATTCAATAAAGATTTTTTAAATTAGAGTTTTAGAAGCTGTTTCAGAAGATTTTCAAAGAACTATTTTCTTACTTTTCTCAGATAAAAATGTGTTCATCAGAAAAAATAAAGAATTGTGCAAATGCCTTTTCTTGAAGCCAGCAGGAGGTATGGCTTAATCAAAATTCATTATCATTTTGATTAACCTTTCACTGATTATATTTCCGTATCAACAGAAATAGTAGTATATAATAATAAATAATTGAATCTCTTCTGCAATTTAATAAATCATAGAATCAATTATTTAAATCAAACATATCAATTTCTTCTCCAAAACATTTAAATTGCTTGAAAGGTCTGCAGAGAAATGGTTACAAGAAATTGAAAAGGAAACTAAGGAAATTCATATATGCTATACATAGCCATATGCATGCAAAATGCTTCAAGATGTTTGTCTAGCTCATGTTTGAGCTGTAAAAAAAGTCAACAAAATCCACTCCTCCCTAGAATTATCAATGCATCAAATAAAAGAAAAATACATAATGGAAAAAAAAACCTACAAAAATATAGCTATTAATCTTGATTTTAATACAACAGAAATTATTTTAAAATCAAATTTTACTTTAATAAGTTATAAGTGGGATTAATACTGCTACCTTGTTATGCAATGTGTCTTATTCAGGAAAGTGTATATCTGGAAACTGGTGCTCCAGAATTACTCAGGAATAAAAAGTATAAAATATACACATGGAAAGAGAAATAGTCTTGGTCAGAAGAAAAAGTGGAAATTAATCTTGCTGAATCTTTCCTATTTGCACTCCAGCCAGTGACCAAAGTGAGTTCTTTTAAGGCTTTTGGTTCATAATTTATAGCAACAGCTATTGTTGGCTCACAGGGAATGTGAAAAGAAAATAATACTTTCATGGCATTTTAGAAGAATAAGTTGTGTGCACTTTCTTCTTATGCACAGGCCACAGGAGGATTTTCAGCAAGTTCCGCAGTCCTGAGCTACTTTGTGCTTCCATTTTTGGGAGCAGAGCATTGCACCTTTGGAAGATGTCAATTCCAAAGCACTTTCTCTTTGTCTTAATAAATGTGGACAGTTAATTTACTGTCCATTTTATGGCAATGATATTCCAACACTTGAAAAGCATAATTCATAGCAGACATTGCCCTCAGCTGGCCCTCTGCATCATTTACTTTCCTCATCCTTGTGTCACCCAGGCACAACAGAATGCCAAGCTGTAAAAGTTCCCTTGTTTGAGTTAAAAAATTGAAATTAATCTTGACAGAACAAATAAAACATGTTATCTCTATGGTGTGTACCTTTCAGTCACCTTAGAAAAATAAGACCTTCAAAAGTTGTAATGAATATTTCATATGTGTGAGAGGAACCATTGCACTCACACCTCATGGATGAAGCTGCATTTTTATAGGGATTCATAAAGACATACTCAGCTATTCTGGAATGACAGGGTTAACTGGACTACTTTTCCCCCAAGCACATAAGAAAAAACAGAGGTGAAACACACTGGGAACAAACTCTGATAATTTTAACTGGGAGTTCAAAACCTGTACTACAGTGGTGTTATGAGCACCATGACTTTAATTAGGGAAGTGCTAATGGTGTTTCACACATAGAGGGGCTACTTGGATACCTCTGCTGGGTTTTGTTTTAAAGTAAAAAAAAAAAGATTGAATTCCATATTATGTTTTGGCAGTTTGCTTCATGTTCTAAACATCTAAAAGTAAATATAGATCTTTAAATTTGTGTTTATCAACATGTGAAATATTAAAAAAAAATCAAAAGAAGGTGTGGTGGAAGACAAAAACTTCTTTTGCATTTTTTCTACACAATAAGTTTTTCATTTCCTGAAAAAGCCAAGATATATTTATTTTTCATGAGCTGCCACAGAAAAGAGACACATAAGCAAACCAAAGTGCATGTTAATGAAGATTAAGCAGTTTTATGATGCTGCAAATTGTTATAAATATTAAGAATAAGTTTCTGGACAAAGGCTAATGAAGAGAAGTGCCCTGGAGTGCATTTTCTAGCTGAAAATTTGAGTATTTGGAAAACAGGGTGATTTTGAGGCTTATTGTCTTGTTAATGTCTTGTCTGAAATTTTTCCAGCAACACTCAGTAGAGGATAATTGAATAGGACATGTATAATCTAAAAATAAACACACTTTTTATTTGAATTGCCATTATTGATCCAAATATTAGCTCTCCAGTCTGAATACATTTGGCTTCATAAGGAAAGCTATGGTATCTTACATGTGCACTGGATGATTCAGTAATGAACAAGTGCTAAACAGAGTTTGCTGGAGCTGAAATAGTACTGACAGAGTTTTTGCATATTGGTTTCAGGAACTGAGTGTAACAGCATTATTCTTGTCACATAGATAAGACATAAAATATGCAGGTAGATTAGACTAGCAGGATTAATCTTTTCAAATGAAGCTGTCTACAGTATGGATGTCTGAATTTAAGCTAGATCTTGTGAGATCTCTTAATTGTGAATGGAGAGAAAACAAGTACACTAGAGTGCAATTGACTTAATGCTGGACCTAAAGTCAGCACATTCAGAACAGGTCAGATACATGAAAATCAAGAAGGACTAGGAGCCAGGACAACTATGTTAGAGTTAGATGGATACTTTGTACATTTAAAGTAAAATGAGATTATTGATACAGGAAGGATCTTCACACAGGAAGGACCAAGACAGACAGAGTCCAGCCACATGCCTCAATTTCAGTGAAGTTAATGTCCAGCAGAATTAGTTTAATGGGGAAAAGAAGTTACTCAGAACAGCTCAGTCTGAATTCTGGGAGTTACTGATTCCCATACAGTTGGACTTTTAAGATAATTCAAAATTAATTTAAACCTAAAGGAAAGTAGTACCAAACAGGAGAAGAAACATGGAGGTGAAAAAATATTACTCAGCTTGAGAAGACACCTTGGCAAAATAAATATGTTCTATGTCATATTAATAAGCTTTCCATTGCTGCCTTCCTCCACAGGTGCACTAGAATGTCCTCTGAGTCACACAATTTAATAAACTGTGATTTTACTGATCCCCAAATCAGAAAACTGGGAAAATATGAAAAAATGTCTGAAGGCATATTGGAATGCTTATGAAAGAAAATAGAAGACAAATTTCCAGTGTGTCTATATAATGGAAAGCCTGACAGGCTATAGGACCCACTTTTCTTATTTAGAACTATGAGCAAAGTCTGGCTAAACGTGGAGAAATTGGGACTAGAAGAAAAAGTTTGTATGTTCAGCAATCTCACCTGAGGATAGATACCATCAGGTTGTGGACTAAGCCTGTGAAAAAGATGGATGAAATTGATACAAATAAATACCAAGCACATTCACTGAAAAGAGCATCTCTATCTCAGCCATCGAGGAGGGGAATGACTGTATTTGATCGTGGCAGTAGCAGTTCAGTCTGCAGTTAATATGTTCATGAAATACTGAGAACCAAAACACAGATAAGTACGCATTGTCTCCTAGAAGGGGACATTATGTCAGTAAATTAACATGGGAAATTATTGCTCCTCTCAAATGAGAAATATATGTGTTAGCAGAAGACCTGATGTAAATTTCCTTAGGCAGAGACTCTGCATCACTGTTCTGCCTGCCAACCTAAAGGTTGAACACTTCGCCCTATTAAATACTGTGCTTTTTGGTTCAAGCAATTTCTGTGATGTGTCAGAAGTTAATATGTGTGTATGTGTTTGTACACAGGTTTTTTTCAAGAGAAGGATTTTGCTAAAAACCTGTAAAGGGAATTTGTGCTGGCAAATAGGGGGAAAAAGATTATATAACTAATGTTAGCATTTATATAATGCTAACATTAGTTCCATTCCTGTGCTGGGGTCTGTGGGAGTACTTTAGTGAATAAAGACACTGATAAAATGGTACATAAATTCCCTGGATTGAAGGCATAGATGTGATATCATGAGGAACGAAAACACCTTTGAGATTCAACTCCTCTTGCACACTCATTAGTGTGATTCTGGCAAAAATTTCAATATTAAAAGCACTGACCTGAGAATAAAAACTTTAGTGGCAATTTGTCATTATCTTGCTCTATCTCCAAGTTAACCGCATGCAAGGAGTGAGACTGTCCTTGAAAACACCTGGAGAACATTTGTGTTTTTAAGGAACAACACAGCTCTCTCCTTTTATTGGCAAGAGAGCACAATTCTACTGCATAGCAGTCGAATATAGTTTTTCTTTTATGATCACCAAAACTGGTGTACAGTGTGCAGTACCTACCATGGGAAATGTGAATTGTTCATTCCTCTTTTTCGCTGAAGAGATTGAAAAGAATGGAAATCCATCCTAATTTGGAATCTGCTTTTGTCATCCTCAACATTTTGCACTCAGTGTGCTGTAACTCCTGCTTTAAAGTCCTGTCAAGTTTGTTTACAGAAGCATCATCCCTGGAGCAAGAAAGATAACCAAAGTAACCTGGTCAAAAGACAAGGAAGAAAAAATTTCAAATACAGAATGATGGGATTCTGCAGAGGTAACCTGGACTTCTTAATAACTCAGTATTGTTTTTCTGAAGTTTCTCATCTATCCATTTTTCCCTCCCTCTTCTTACCCACACATAAAGGGTGTAGCTCCCTCACCCTTACATGCCTACCCTTTCCATCCTTCCCCACTCAGGCATTTGAATGCAGTTTTTCTGTAAAACACAAGCAATAAACTCAAAGGAGGGGGAAAAATACTCCAATAAATATAGTAAAAGGAATATTCCATTTTCCCAAACATTCTACTGATTATTTTCCCTCAAACATCCGCTTTTTGTTCTGTCTCTAGTTGCTCTCATGGCCCTGTTGAAAGCTTTCTAATTTGGAGCCAGAGAAGAGGCCAGCTGACTGCAGGCAGGGCCTCACCTCAATCTGCCTCCTGCAGCCTCAGCCCTCTCTGAGAGAGATGGATTACTTAATTGCAATTTTATTGTGCCAGCGTTTGCCTTTGCAAGTGTAGCAACTTTTGGGAAAGCACTTTTCGAATGTGAGACAAGTACAATTTCAAAATAGAGCAGTTTGGACCATTCTATTTAATTCAGTTAAATGTAATGGCAAATGGTACTTGAAAAAAATCCAACTTCTTAAGATGGTATAAAAAAATCAATGAAAATGTATTTCCCTAGCTCTGGTTGCATCATTAGAGAAGCTGCAAATTTTGGATTCCATATCTGTGGGGCTTTTTTGATCCCAATTCAATCTTATGCTATTCTTCCCTAAGGAAAAGAAGAAAACTGACAGAAAACAAACAAACAAAAAAAAAAACCAAAAAAAAGCAAACAAACCTGAAACACCAAACCCCACAAAATCTCAGAATATAATGCTTCATTTCACATTTTTGAAAAATATTTGCTTACTGACAAGGCAATAAGGTCTAAAAATGAGAGACATAAAATTTCAAAATGTGTGGTTTCCAATGGTTAAATTACCTCTTTTTCTAGTTATTTTTTTCAGGTAATGCAGAAAAGTATGTCTGATATAAGATTTGATGCTGTAATACCTCTAGTAATATGAAGAAAGGTAACCTACATAAATCCTGTATCCTCCAAACAAAAAAAATTAAAAGGATAAAAGAAGGAAAATACCACTTTTTATTTCACCACCCCCAACATGTCATTCAACACGTGATATAAAATGAGCTTTCCAACAGAGAAACCTACCCAGGTCAGTGAATGTGTTTGTTTGCATTTCCAGAGCAGTGCAGGGGAGCAGCAGCCCTCCAGGCAGAAGCCACAGGTGTGCCATGCACTCAAAGTGCCCTAGCTCTATCTAGTGGATGGAAAGGAGATCCTGCTTGCTGTGCAAAAGCTGCTTAGTGCTTTTGCTGGACATTTGAATGCAACACAAACACCTTCTCTTTCCACTTTTAGTGTAGCTGTGCCATCTATAAATTGATGCATGCAACAGCAAAACTAGCTGTATTATTTTATAATACTTCTGTTTGCACAAAAACTTGGAGGTGGAGTTACAGAGAGAAATAATATTTTATTAGGCAACCGATATTATTGGACTAAAGAAAAAGTCACACAAGTTCTTCTCTGGAGTTAAACAAGAAATTTTATGTTATGGAACAAACTAGGTCTTCACCAAAAATAGTATTATTTTCCTCTTTTTTCCCCTCTTTTTTCTTGCATTATGAGTTTATGGTTATGAATACTTGTTTACAAAGATACTGCTTATCTCCTCTATACACAGTCTTACATAAAAATCATAAAGACTATAGCACCAATATAATAAGTAATATCTTTTAAACTTCTCTTAAGGCAATTAATTATGACATTTTTGTCTTAATTTTTATATATTATATCTATTTAGAGAAAATGAAAGACAATACAAGATGAAAATGTTTACACATCTATTAGCTAATAACAGTGTTCCCTCTTGAAATGTAGCTGTAAATCCAGCCCAGGCTTCCACCTACTCTTTCCTGCAAACCCTTGTGCAAGGAGGAAGACCTGCATGGGGGCTGCCAAGCTGGGAATACAGCACAGCCCTTGCTGTGGACTCAGTGGATGCCCAAAGGCCTTGCATGAGGTGGGGAAGAAAAACTTTTAAGGGGATCCCTTACAACCACCAGATAAGAATCATCTTTTTCATTCAGTTTGAGGATGGGGTTGAAACGAATTGTGAGGTCTACTCACAAAATCACGAGGAGCTCAATGAGATTCTGTGGGAGGTCCCCTCTATATGTCACTGAGCAAGTATGCTCACTCATTTCTTAACAAGGTATTTGCCAGGCTGAAGGGTGTGAAAGCTCAATTGCTTTTTTTCATTATCATCACACATTGCACAAATTTATGTGTATTTAGTGTCTCCCAAATGAACTGATGAGATGTCTGCCATATGAGCTGTTTTTTAAGGCCTACGGGAAATTTATGCTTGTGCTGAATGTAGCTGCCAACTTGCTTACTGGAGTGAGAAATGTGTCTTTCTCTTCCAAGGACTCCAGTTTAACTCTGAACAATGTTTGTCTTTTCCTTTTGATCAGTAAATCCCTCTACATTTGAAACTTTCTTCATTGCCAGAGCATTGATCTGTTGAAACATTTTAACTAACTTCCTTTAACTTTGCACAGAAACTCTTTCAATCTAGATATATCTTTATATATTGCAATTTCAGCAAAGGAACCAGTGTTGTAAAAGTCTCAGAAGCACAACTGCAATAAAAATTACATAAATCTAAATAAATCAGAACAATGTCAGGAAAGTAAAAGAGAAGTGAAAGGGAATAAAAGATCATTGGCTTAGTTAGATTAGAAAAATATATTTTGTAAGAAGAGACAATCCTAAGTTAAACACATCTTAAGGCAATGTATCATGTCCATATCCATATAACACGTGGACATGTAACATATCCACCTTCATTCCAACCAACTAAAATGAACTGGCAAAAATCTTTCTTTCCTCAGCATAATTGTGTTTACATTCAGATTTACAATAAGAAATATAGAAAACTGTACTGCTAAGTGTTGTGACTTTTTTAGTTGATGCAGTTATTTTTTTGGACGAACTGACACAGCTTTATAAAAATAGACAAGTTTTATTTATTGAGAATATATATCATTATTTTTAGCACGGATTTCTAACAAAGATTCTCCTTCTCCTCCCCTGAGAACCTGCAGCTAGTATCACTATAACACAAAAAGATTCTAGCATGAACCTACCTGTAAATCAATACTTTTAAAAATGTTTTTCCTAGCATTTTTCAAAGTATAGACACTTCGAAAGGTCTTCTAGTAGAGATAATGATTCCTGTAAAGAAAATTTTACCTTAATGTCCTTAATTAGCTTTAGAAGACCTTTGTTTAGACCAAAGATCTTGAGAGTCCCATGGAAGCACAGATTTTAATTGAGTTAATCTATTTTTAAACAGTAGATGTACATATCATAATTTTCCTAACATGTAATTTTACCTACAACCAGTCTGAATAATTGCTGAAGATCAGAGAGCAAGCAACTGGCAGAGATGAGAAGAGGCAGTCTTGTTTAGTGCTTAGCTGTACAACACTCAAGTCTTATCACTAATTACTGTTTTTGCCTGAAGCTGAGGAAAATGCCAGAGGAAGTCTGGCGAGAGCACAGCACTGTCTTGGGAGGAGGGGATGCTCAGAAAAGAATGTACTACAATTAAGATATTATTATGCTGGGGCTGAAACATTTCTGGGGTTTTTGGTGCAAGATGGTGATCCACTGAAATCATATCAATTCTAAGATACAGTGATTTTTTAATAAATAGTAATATTTATCTGAATGCATGCTAATATTTTATATGCATTCAGATCTTGTTGATTTAGCTTGTTTCCTAAATCAAAAAGTATACACCCATTTACACAGCTGATATTACATATGCAATTAGCTAAATTAAAAGCTGGAATGAAAATAGGAATATTATCACCATTTTGCAATTCCATGATTTCACAGTCAAAACTCTACCACATGAGGAAGAATTGTACAACTGGACACCTTAATGTGCTTGGATAAAAAATTTTCAAAATTCCTAAGACTTTTTTGTCCCTTGGTGAGGTTTTGCAGAAAAACTGAAATGTCTAAATATAACAGTAATTTATTCTACATAGACTGCCACTTAATTGAATTGTAACTGCACCATGAGAACCCTTTAAAAATGAGAAATTAACCCCTCAGATTATTTCTTCTTGATTAGGAAAATAAAATAAGCGTAACAGCCTCTACAAATCCCGAGTCCTTTTGTTGGCAGCATGAAGTAGCTGTGCACAGCACACAGATACTGCTTAGGCATTTATCTGATATACTGAAACACTGCTATGTAACTGCAATGTATCAGTCTCCCAAACAGAGGTTCAAGCTATGATGTGTAAAATATTAACAGGAAGATATAGGCTCATTTTATTTGCACATTTTGAAAATACTCACTAGAAAACTCCCAGGGAGGTGAAATGCTTCTGGTCTTTGGATGAAGCATTTTCAACATTTATTTCTTGGACCTTTATATGACTATTCATTATATTGCTGAAGGGATTTCATTTCACCCCTACCTTTTAAAATTGTATAAATAGCTACATAGATTGTAACCCATATATTCCTGCCTGCAAGTGCTATCTCTATTGCACTTTGCCTATTAGGATTCAGTCATTACTAGAGTCCATGGGCTTCACTCCCAAATTATTTGTTACTGCAACTTCTCTTCTCGCTTCCCTCCAGGCACGCAACTGCAAATACAGTAAAAACTAACTGCATTTCTTACAACACCCCCTTATATCTCTTACTCTCACTCTGCTTCCAGTTGTAATTCCTGATTTGTAGACTACTGCTGCAGGCAGTCCCACAACACAAGTAATGAGTCATGCAGAGCAGTACAGAGTGCCCAGGCAAACAGGGGAAATCAGTTACATGCTCACAAGTGCTGCAGCCAGCGAGGCAATATGTAGAATTTAGACACTGGCAATATATCTAAGGCACAGCTGAAGATATAAGCCCTTCCTCTTTCACCTAGTCAGAGCCCAGCTGGGGAAGATGAAATTCATGTTTGGAGCCTGGGCCATCCCAAGAGGGCAGTAACAACAAATCAGCAAGAACAGCCTGCCAAAGGGAGACAGGGCAAGTGGCCCCTGTCTAAAATATGCTAAATGAAGGGGATGAGTGCATGGTAGGGACTGAATCCCTTGCATTGAACAGGGAACAGCTCAGCAGTGAGAAAGGGGAAAAAAGGAAAGAAACTCTCTTTTTAAGGCTCAGTATTCTTGTGGAAGTTGATATATTGTATTGGCACACTTCTGAGTTGCAATATATATGGAAAAACTAGCAAACCTGATTCCACCCTCTCTCTAAGACAGATGGTTATGCTAGTGGAGGAACAGCAGTCAGTGTGCCTCAGGCACAGATGTGATCTTCAGGATATGTCTAAACTGCTAATTGCAAGAGGTCTTCTGGCTGCCAGGACCTAGGCCACACCCTGTGTTGTCCTTTACTGGGATGAATGCTGATCACAGACTGGTTTGGGTGGGAAGAGGCCTTTAAAGGTCATCTAGCCCAACCCCCCTCAATGAACAGTGACATCTTCAACTAGGTCAGGTTTCTCAGAGCCCTGCCTAACATGACTTTGAATTTTTCTAGGGACAGGACACCTACAGCTTCTCTTGGCAACATGTTCCAATGTTGCACCACTTTCATTGTAAAAAACTTCTTCCTTATGTCTAATCAAAATTGACCCATCTTCAGTTCTAAACCATTACCATCAAAATGATGCACACCAGCTTCCTTTCATTGTGCTTCACCTTAGTTTGTGTGAAGGGATGGAAACCTGGGCATCCACTGCCAGTAAGGATCCAAAACATGTTACACTCTTTTCCCATTCTGGATGGGAATTCTCTTTTCCCATTCTGGATGGGATTCTGTGGTCTGGGACCACAAACTCTTGTCCTGTTAATTCTTGTAAACACAAACATATAAATGAGTCATGGCTTATATTCATATTATCTCTTATTGGGAAAAATGTAATCTACTCTGCTTAGCACGCACACTTTCATCACACCTCTGACAACATCACTGTGTCAGTAACACTTTCTTAGACTTCAGATGATATTTGTTCAGTGCTGGTTTTGAAGACCCCAGGCTTCCCCTCAAGGGTGCAAGAACATAAAAGATGGGTGCATGTCCCAAAGTCTGTTCTCGCTTAGAACCATTACTTGCAGTAGACTACTCTTATTGTATATCTTCAGGTTGTTGTGTGGAAGAAAACAACTAAGTAGATCACACATGAGGATCAAATTAAGGGCTGAACTGTTGAGTTAAACTCTGTCATCACCATGGTGTAAGTACAGAGAAGCTGTACTCATGTTGGTGGATTTAAACTGATAGGAAATGAGGATAAGTAAAACAAGGGCAAGAGTCCATCCACTAAGGAGTCTTCCCAGTCCTTGGGCTAGTGTTATGCAAAATTAAGGCATTCCAGAGAGGAGTTTGAAAGAAAAGGCTCTGAAGAAATATTACCCTTGCATTATCACAGTTTGAGGTCTGATACGCAGAGCTGAGACTGTAGCTTACTATGTCAGGAATCATGTCTAAAATGTCAGATGAGCTGGAATAAATCTTCTTAAAGCTAATAGTTCCTTTCATTGTTATTCTTTACTCATCAAAATGATGTATTGATTTTGAAAAAGCAGAGTGAGTGGGATTTTTCCACTTCTATCTTTAAAAATTTAAAATCTTACAAGGCAACAGACAAGAGTTCAATAAGGTTAAAACATCTCAAGGACCAGAATGTTGTGATTATTTGGGGTCTTTGCACTAATATAAGTAAGAATCCATGTATCTCACTGGAGGTGAGATTTGTTTTCTGTAATAATACTACTTTTTTTTTCTTAATCACAGTGTCAGTTGAACTGGTTTTAGAATTAAATACACATAGATGGTATGTACACTATGACAGGTGAAAGAAATGTGGTTTTATTAAAACAAAATATTTGTGTCAGTCAGAAATAAAAGATATCTCTGCATGCTGTAGAGGAAGAGCTATGCAGTAACTCAGAAAAAATCTTGAACAAAGATAAAAAATGTCAGTTATTATGCACTTAGCTGGCAGAACAGCTCTTAACAGCAGAAATGACACACAAGAGTGATGAAAAGAGGATATTTTAAAACCTTTTATTTTACATAATCTGTAACAGAATAATTAGTTATAATTGTGATAATTAATAGCACTGATTTTGATTGGTATTAGAGAATATATAAATATTAAAAAGTTCTATTCTTGTATGGGAGAAAAAAAAAGCATGTTTTAGATGCAGCAATCCAGAGACAGAAGACTAAGAAAATACCTTTTATTTTTCTTCTTTACAAGACCAAGGTCCAGCAAATCAGAAGGAAATTATTGAGAATAAAAATATTCTTGAAGTTCTTTCCTGTCTTAGTAGGTGGAAATTACATTTTACTATTTTTTTAGGCTTAGTACTATGCTGCTTAATAATCCATTTCTGCATGTTCCCATCTCCACTTGTAACACCATTGTAGGAAAAAATATTTTTATGGTTCTGTTCCACACAGTCTCACTCTAATAATTTGGTCTTACTAAATAAAAGGTATCAGCAGTACTTTAAGTTTTGCAAGTCAACAAGAAACACTGCAGAGTTAAACCCGAGACTAATTTTTTTTGCAATTACTCGAGAATCTTTAAAATAAAAGCCTCTTCCATGTTCATGACTCTTGAAGTAGCCACCAGAAAACTAAGCTGGACACAAGTGTGAATTCCATCAAATATGTGAGTCTGCTCCCTCAGAAGCAGAAATCTGGTCAGTAAAACCAGCACATTACCCAACTGTATTTCCATTAGATCTCTCACCTAAGAAACAAATTTCATTGGATCTTTTGGGAAACGTTTTGTTGCTTCGGGAAGCGTGTGCTTCCTGAAAGCTGCTGGATTGATATGGTGGCAGTTTGCACAGAACTGCTGGGATAGTCATCTAGATAGACAAAATTAAGCTGGTGCTAATATTTGACTGTCCACTTGGATATGTGCTGTTTGGAGTTTCCTGGTCAAATTTAAATTTGCAAATTTAAATCTACATATTTCTTGACTTTTAAAAAAGATGTGATGTGACAGAAACAAGCTATATGGACTTCCATTTATTTTGCTCTGAGTTTATGGGCATTTATCCTGTCTATGGCTCTGTAAGAAAAATCTGTCTAACCCCACTTTTAAAACAAATTATGCTTATGATGTGTGGGGAAACTGCACTGTGCTGGATCCAGTGGCCCAAGAGAGGCTGAGCAGACACAGAACACACATGTGCATCTCTTACAGACTCCTGGAACAGTCCTGAGAGGGGCCCAGGTGGAGTGTCCCTTCCTCTGAGCCCTTAATTTGTGTTCCCACGTGCCACAGGGCTCTCTGCTCCTCTGGGGTGGTGAAGATCCACTCGTGATGAGCTGATGGATCCTGGATAGTCCTTGGAGGATACGGAGCAAGGTATTATTTGGCTTGCCCTCCATGTACCATTACTTCTCTGTGTTTCTGTGTATAAAGAGCTTTTGAGACATAGCATTCAGATGCTGGTGCTCACACAAACAAATTTAGTGTCTAGTCTTTGATCAGCAGGAAGTGCCACACTGAGAATGTGTGGAAAATGAGAAAATGTTAGAAAAAATTGCTTTTGGGATCATCTTTGACATCTTTCAATACCTCTTTCACTGTAATTTCCTTAAGATCATGATTTTATGAAGCAACAGATTTCCAGCTCACACAGTGCACCCAGAGAGGTACATTCTCTGCTGTCAGAGAACAATGATTGACACCTGTCTTTTTCCAAGATTTGTGGTTACAAATAGCAGGTAAAATGCAAGGAAGACACTGTGTGATTAATCAACTGGTTTCAACAAGACAAAACAGATTTTGTTTTGCAAGCTGTCATTTGTGAAGGTGCATAATGCAGTACATAAATGGAGAGTGCATCTCACACAAGCAGTATGAGCTGCATGGCTGGTTCTGACAGGATCAGTGGAAATATCTGTCCCCCTGCTATCAGGAGAACAGGTGGTAGTAACATCCATTTCTGTTCATCAAAGCAGCAGGGTGGGTAGTGCAGACTTTTCAACCATGTATTTTACTCTGAGCAAGTAACCCAGACCCACAAAAGTGACCCACTGATATTCTGTGGCATCTCAAAAATTAATGAAAATTATACCAGATGACATTGGCATCTCCCTTGTCATTCCACACAGATCCTTCTGGAATCAGCACTGAGCATTTGGTTTTAATGTTACAACAAGCAAAATGACAGCATAGAGATGTTGCTGCCATCCAAAACTCTTGCCATGGCAAAGGCTATCCAGGGGCTCTGAGAAATGGCCTGTACAGTTTCTAGATTTTAGAAATATATTAATCCCTTTTATTCCTTCAAAAGAAAGCAATAAACAATGTATAGGATACTAAAAGTGATGTTGGCTGAGCTCTGATCCAAATGATAGGTTACATTTTGGTGTCTGTAGTCAAGCACAGAGGCAAGGGGATGACAGCAGCATTTAAACTGTAACACCCAGGGGACAGAGCAAGGACCTTCAGGCTTCTCAGATCCAGCAGTACTGAGCTAAAGCAGCAGCCGAGCAGATGGAAAGCTGCTATCTGCTGGATGCCATTGTAGTACCAGTCCTTTATGGCTCTTTGATGAGTTAGGAGAAATCACACATCAGTCCCATAGCATGCAGTGACAGTTCCAGAGCTCAGAGTGCTTGGAACCAGGCTCTCTTTAAAATGTCAGATTAACTCATCACTTAAATGTACAGCAACTCCAGAGAAGTCAACAACTAACTGAGTAACCACTGGTGTCTATGTGGCTTCTTTAACTAATATTTGATGTCTCAGTGCAATGACATTATTTGACACTGTTGGTCATGTGTACTTCAAGGTCAAAAACATGCTCTGAGTGGGGAAGCTACATCAACATACTAACTGTGATACATTAGTAGTTTACAAAGCAGCTTTGTTAGCGGTCTCCAAAATAACTTTCACTTGGGAACGGCCTCTAGAGGCATCCTTCACAACCACTTCTTTGTTGATGGGTCATGTGCCAAGTATATATTGGATGAAGGATGAAGCCTTTTGCCTGAAGCAGCCATATGATCTCTGTCTTCTTTTGCTTTTCCACAATCAGCATCAGCTTTTTTTTCTCATTCTTCTGGTTTTATTGATGCCTGTATATCTGCATGAATGTTTCATGTTCTGCATGAAAATGTGAATTTTCAGCACACCAAAATTAGAATGTAAACAATTCTATATGCATATATCCTTAAGAGCACTGCCCTAATTTTTCCATGAAAATATCAGAAAATATTAGTCACAAGAAAATGTGACTGATCTGAAGCTATTCCTCAAAACAAAACTAAAGTAAGTTTTAAAGTGATGTTTCACAGAGATTCCTGTGAATGTTGTTTTCCCAGTATCTAGTGAAGTATCCCCAAAGGAGAACTGAAATTTACTTTCAACTATTTATTTAATAAATGCACATGCTGTTAAGGCAACCAACAGAACCCTGGGATTAGTTCATCCTCACTGTCGAGCAAGATCAGCAGGTCAGCAGTGGTGGAGCAATGTGCAGAATAGGCCTGTGCTAAAGACGCCACCTCACTGCCCTCTGATGTTTAAAATTCTTTTCCTAGTATGTCCCTGTGTGTTGCAAAGCTACTGCATTTAAGCAGAATTGTGAGCATCCCAAAGGAAGCACAAATTTGATGCAGTAGTAGGTGGCCACATTCCATGTGCATCCTCAAAGTCAAACTGATTTACCATTTTCCTTAACTCTACCTGTCAGTGACAGATACCCCCACATCACTACAGCAGTAATAATAATAGCCCAAATAAAGCAAGATGCTTGCTGGGCCTTGCTGTAACTTAGTGATTTATTGTATATTACATGGGAGCTTAAAGGTGAACCTTATAGTGAATCTCCATGATTTAGCACATATTCCAGAGATGCTTAGCATGTAATTCTGTTGTAAATTTATATTGATTTGCTGTACAATATACAGAACCTTATGCTGTAGCTTCATTGGGAGGTTCTTCTTACTCACTTCCAATATCATGCACTGTGACTGTAGCTCCAGTGTGAAATGCTCTGATTTACAGGGGGCACAGATGATTTCACTGTGCAACTCTGCTGTGACCCTCTAATGATGTCCTCACTGAGTCCTGCTGGAGCATAGGCTGAACTTCAACAACCCACTGAGGCTACCATGTGCTAAAGTATCTGCAGCCAATGAAATATTTAAATATTAAAAAAAAGCTTTCAGAACAGAGATCTGGATTAAAGCATATTTGCTTCTAATCCAGACACTAATGAGGTGTCACAAAACATGACTTGTTCACCTTTTCCACAAAAATCCTAGTATCAAAAATACTACACATCAATTACTCCTATTTCCAAAAGCTCCAAAATTTTTAATTTTTAGCTTGTACAGTGTTTTCACCTAGGTTTATCTTAGGCCAGGGGCACAAATTTTCAAGTAACAGTTTGTGGCAGGTTGACTGCAGTCAGCAGCCAAGCACCCCCACAGCTGCTCACTCACCCACCCTCCCATCAGGGTGGTGGAGAGAAATGGAAGAGCAAACAGAAGAACTTGTGAGTAAAGACAATTTAACACGTGAAGGAACAAAGAGAAAAAAAACCCAAGTGACATAAAGACAATCCACCTCCCACAAGCAGATCAGTGTGCAACCAGTTTCCAAGCCACGGCTGCTTTGAAAGAATTTCCCCAGATTTATTGCTGAGCACATTATATTGTATATAAATGATATCACCTTTTTCAGTTTGGGTCAGCTGTTGCAGCTCTGTCCCCTCCCAATTTCTGGGCGACCCCAACCTATTTGCTGGCAATGCAGAGTGAGAAACAGAGAAAACTTTGCTGCTGTGTAAGCCCTGCTCAGCAGTAGCTAAAACACTGATGTGTTACCAACACTGTTTTACTCACAAATCCAGAACACAGCACCTTTGCTGTGGGCTCCTTTGAAGGGAATCTACTCCATCCCAACCAGACCCAGTACACTGTTGTACAATATCTAAGAAATCAGATTTCAGTAGCATTGTCCTCAGCCCTAATTTTGAGAATTAAACTATATAGTATAGAAAATAATGTAATTTATTTTTTTGCCCTGTGGCAATTTCTATCTGTTTCAATAAACAACCAGAGGTGCATGGGAGCTAAGCTCCTAACTCCTAAAATTCTCTGGGGGGAGTTTGAGCACAATAGACTTGAATTCAATTTAGTATTCTACATAAAATTCATATAGAGCGTGTATGGAAGAGACACAAAACAGTGTCAGTAGTAGCTGCAATTCTGTAAATGGTGGCAGCAAAACAAGAAACCCAAAATGAAACAACAACAACAACTACAAAAAGAATAAAAAAACAAGGACATAACATTACCAGGATGGAACATCATAGTCAGTGTGAGATGGTAGAAAGCTCTATTTGTGGACATTGTTATGATGAGAGCTCAGTGTCAGCAAAGAAATCAAAAGGCACTCCAAAATTACAGATTAAATTGAACAAACGTGATTGTATACCTTCAATCAAAAAAAAAATTGATCTGTATTTGCAAACTCATGCAAGTGATTTCTAACTTTCAACCAGTCATTCTTCATCCAAGAGCTGGTCTTTTTTTCTCAAGTGAATTAGAGCTTGCACAAAGCACTCTCACTTGCTCAGTCCTCTTCACATCTTTCTCCCATTGCTCAACACTAACACTTTTAGTGGAGTTTCTTGCAAATAGCTCCTCTCCTCTTTACTTCCTTTACTGCCAAATCCTGGGACTGCATTGGTGCGTTTTCCACAGACAGTGTATTCAAAGGTGTTAAAACAGCAGAGTTTCAGAGCTAAATTAATGCTCTGCAACAACATTGCAGTATCAATTTTTATTTTGAGAATGAATTTGAAGAATTTTGAACATAATTGAGCTCTTTAGTTAAAAAGAGCCAAACAAACTAAATCAAAAAGTCATGAAGATGTTGCAAAGAAAAGGTTGGAGGAAAAGGATTGCTAAGACTTAAATACTACAACTTTGTGAAGAAATTCCATATTGAAAAATGTGAGTTGTGGTAGCAGACTTGCAGAGCAAAGCCATATGGATCTATTTAGTCAGAACCACTTAAAAATGGCTATCCCACATGCTGAAAGATATCTAGAATGTGCATCTAAATTTCAATAAATCAAACTCTGGGTAAAGTTATGTTTCTGCTCAGAAATAGAAAGGTGGTTGGAATAGGTATTTCTAGGGTGTGTTTATTGACTATGCATTTATGATTTTCTTCCTGCAGATGGGGAAAAAATGACACAACAGTATAGGTAAAATGGAAGTCTCTATAAGCAAGTAGATCTCCCAAAGTATTTAAGTAAGATGGAAACATGAAATAAATTCTACTAATGGCCTACATTACATTACAAAAATGGAATATTGCCATTAAATGGTTTGTACTTTTGTTGCAATGCTGTTAAGGATGATACACCTAAAGATCACACACATACACACATGAATATAGATACAAGCCTTTCACTGGACTGTGTTATTATCAAGAATGAAAACAATATTTTGGATCTATGGTGCTTTACTGAAAAGGCCATGCAAATTCAACAGATAAGTAAGCTTAGCTAAACCAATGTAAAAGATACGCATTAGCTTTCAGCTGCCACGCTATTTAAAAAAATATTGTAAGCACATATATAAAACATATGGGTGCATTTTAATGGGTGTTTTTCAGCAGAGCATGACAGCTTGAGATCCCAGAGGAACACTGCACAGTGCACTGCTGCCCTCTGGCTGGAGCCTGAAAGAATAAAATTTGAATATATACTTGGGTGCATGACATGATCACCTTGACTTGCTGGAGACATGTTAGCTAACAAATTCAATTCTCTTTTCATATCTCATGAAACATGAAGCCTGGTTAGAAGCATGGCATTTCCAAATAGAAAATGAGCTACTGTATGAAGGGGTTTGTAGCTTTTGTATTATTTTTTGGATCCTACATCACAAAAGAGATCAAGTTATGATGTGTACCAGGGGTATGAGGTACCTCCATTTCTCATTGCATACATTCAACATAAAATTTTCCTGAGCAATGATATTATAGAGTTTCACTACATTTTCACTGTGTCCCTAGTGTTCCATTACATTATATGTCTAACTGTAGCTGTACACCACTTTTTCTGACTGCTTTGCTACTCTGTTTCTTCTGGTATATTTTCTTCCATACACTCACCATGGATAGATTTCTCTCATTAAAAATATTGTGAAAAAGTAAATGATAAAAAATAAAAATGATGATAAAGCTATTATTATTTTAAAAGCATCATTATTAAAAATAATGATTAAAAATAATTTTTAATCTCCTAAAATATATAGCGTAGCAGTCTGTTCAATGATCTCACAGCAACATGGGACCCAGCAAACGATGAAAACGAGCCATCCTATTACAGCTGTAAACACTGTGAACATACCATGCATCAGTATAGACTATCTTAGTGCATCATAAATTACACTGTGGAGTCCCTCATCAAAACACTGCCACTTTCCATGGTCATCTACCTGGCTCCAGTTTCATTCTCTCTAACACTCTGACGTATTCCAGATCATCTAATCTAAATTTTCCTTTATGAAAACCTGCTGCTATGTTTTAACTGTAACATATAGGAAGAAAAGATAGTATTCTGCTCCTTAGCTACATCCTCTACATGCCTGAAAACCATTAGCAAAACCTGTATTCTGTCTCCACTTTCTGAGCTACACAATTCAGTTATTCCTAGTAAATAGGTCCTACCTAGATGTATTCATTTACTTTGGTGCCCAGATTTTCTCCAATAAATCTGCAAGTCTTTGAAGTGTGTCACCTTATTACCAAATACTGAGAAGAATTTAATTGAGCAAAATGATCAGGTTTTTGTTCTTGCAAGCTATAGCCTTGTTAATATTTCCTGATCTGCCTCTTCTATGCAATGCTGAGCTGGTGAAAGGAACACAGCCAGATTCCTCCCTGAACAAGCACAAACTGAGGCTCCTCACATCCTTGTCTCAGTGTAGTATCCTGCATTTACTCTTATTCAAGTACATATTTCTCCCTTGAGGCCCCACTCTGGAAGTGTTCAACTCCACACTGAGTGAGGCTCCAAGAAAACCTGTTCTAGAGGAAAGTGTCTCTGCCCAATGCAAGGGGCTTGTAACTAGATGACTATTAAGACTCCTTTTAACTCAAACCATTCTACGGTTCTATGATTTTATGAAATCCTATGAAAAATCATCAAGAGCATATGCAAGATTACGGATGCCGGGTTTTTTTTTATTTTATAACACTACACTTATTTCTATTATCTAACTAATAATGTTCTAGACATTGACCTCAGACCTGTAGAAGAGTGAAGTGTACTTTCAGGCAACACTTGAAGATCAAATGTTAATGATACAACACTCAATAATAATTAACTTCAGCTGAGCAGAGTGAAGTAATTAACTTTTTCTTGTTGTCTTTCTAAGGAATATGCATGAAAACTTAGTTGGGGATACATGCAAATTTAAAATTCATTTGAAATAAGTTGAAATAAATGTTTTTGTGCTTTCTGACAGAATTGGAGTTACTCTATTTTGATTACATAGCATATATTTAGGAAAAGGTATTGAACAATATTGACCAAAATTTGGGACCCACTAGCTTCAGACTCCATCTGTGAACTTTGTAGTTTAAAAAAAATATCATTCATTTGCCAGAAACATGAAATGTTTTCATTTAATCATATATCAATGTCTTTTCAGAGTATGAGTCATCAAGGAGTATGAGTCACTACTTAGAAAATACCTGTAGGTTTATTTTACTGGTTTACCTTATCTCATTATAACTGCTTATAACTTGTAGAACATCAGAACATTAGACACCTGAGGTTTTTTGGTTTATAAATAATGGCTTTCTGTCAATCTAGTCAGGTAGTTGGACATACAGCAAGAGGTTTAGTTATGATATTATTTTTTCAATGTTGTGATAAGAAAATATATGGATAATATATGTAGTATATATCATAAACTTCATGTTTATTAAATTCAGTTGTATATATTTTTTAAGTGAAGGTATACAGTGGCATATAAATTATAAATCCAAGACAAATGAGAAAATGTCTTATAAACCCACACCAACGAATAACTATTAATCTGTGTGACTACTGAGACTAAATATTAAGTATGCTAAGTAAGCTCTCTGAGCAAGTAAATAATTTTTATGTGTGTCTTCTGCCAAGAGTTTGTGAAAATGGTAAGTAACCAGAAAGAGAAGAGAGAAGTCAAATTTCCAGAGCCCCCGAAGAAGTGCTTGGGCAGCAGCAGATTTTTTTTCAGAATGGGAAATTCTGCTTAAATGCAAGGCTATGCAAATATATGCCCAATGCAAATTAACCTCTAGCAAAGAAAAATATTCCCCTATATGCCTGAAAATTGGGCATTCAAAAATGTATCATGAGAGTAAGAGGGAGAATCAAATCCACACACCAATCACAGACATGGGAATTCATCGTGTTTCTTTAGGTTATTTATTTCTTCTTGCTACCTGAGTATAAAACGAGTTCTTTGGAATCACACAAAAAGCTTTAGCATACCAGGTGCTACATTTCAAGTACAATACTTTGTAGAGGAAGAATGGAAGGTCCATCAGTAGGCAAGTTACACATTCCTGTTCACACCTTCCTAATTCTGCAAGTTGACAGAGGCATTGACTGAATCTTGTTTTTACTCCACTGATGACCAAACTTTCACTGACAAATTCCTACACATAGATCAAAATATTGTGACAAGAAAAAGAACACCAGAAATCATTGTTAATGCAGAGGTGGTGTAAGAAACAAAAGTTATCTTTAATAATAAAGGATGACAGCAGTAACAAGAACAAAGAGCAAATCTAAACCTCACCTCCTGCTATTCCTAAAAAGTATTTTTCTTTACACCAGCTGCCATTTCTAATTTTAGGATTGGGTCTTTTGTCCCTCTATTTTAACCACGAATTTTCAATCTCTGAATTTGCATCTTAAATGTTTCTTTCTTATTTCAACTTACTCTTTCTGCTCCTCTCCTCAGTTGTTTTCTGCATGCTTGATAAAATCAAGTTTCCTAAAAAGTACAGTTTAAGCTCTAAATTCTCTGGCTTTTTTGACTTTTTTTTTCCTCATTTGCCATTTTAATCTGAATTAACCCATTAACCATCAAAACAGATATAAAACCAACTCATTTTTTATTGCACAGTGGCCTGACACTGCTGACTTACTATTACTATTCCCTCTTCAAGTCACCATTTGATTTCTTTTAATATTTTTATTAACTATAATTCTTGAAAACTACATTCAGCAGCAGAATTCATGATGTATAGATTACTATATAATCCATCCTATCTTTTTTATTTATATCCATTAAGATACTGATTCCTGCCTCTCAGGTCCTACAGCCTCAGTCCTTTGCCCCTCTCTCTACAATGTTCATTGTTCTAGCTTATGTTTTAAATCAAACTCATATTCTTTTGGTTTAGCAACCCATCAGTTACTGAATAGGCTGGAACAAATCCCATAACCATACTGAACACAAAATTCCCCGCCTTCCCCAGTTCTAAACCCCACTCCTCATCACTGTCCTCATCACTCCCATTTTTCTGCATGTTATATGGTCCTGTTACAGTTGAATAGTTGCTCTTCTCCATTTCACGTTCTCTTTTCTTCTTTTCACCAGCAGGTCTGCCAAAAAAAACTCCACCTGTTTCTTAAAAGCTTGTTAATGTCACTTCATTAATATATCAGCTTTGTGCTGCATGATTGTATATGGACAATTAAGTGTAATTAACATGTACTATACAAAGGAGGGGGGGAAATCCCAAAGCATTAAAAAGTTTTTAAATATATTTAAAACTAATTTCAAGAATCTGAGCCATTCACTGTATGCATTTACACAGCACCACTACAGAAGAGTGCTCCTTCTAAATAAAATATCCCAGGCATTTATTCCTTTCACTATCCATTTCTTCAGTTTCTAACTCATAATGTTTCATGGCAACAAAGTATCGGATAAAAGTTTCGCCTAATGCTTCCGTAATGCACGTATCTTTCTCGAGTGCAACCAGAGCATCTTCTAGTTTCAGAGGGATAGAGGAGTGTTTCAGATCAGCAGTGTGATCTTCCTCCTCAAGCATATCA
The DNA here is from genome assembly GCF_037042795.1 of Molothrus aeneus. Taxonomy (NCBI): domain Eukaryota; kingdom Metazoa; phylum Chordata; class Aves; order Passeriformes; family Icteridae; genus Molothrus; species Molothrus aeneus. Next base: position 98,389,978 of record NC_089648.1, on the reverse strand, counting down.
TCATACCTGAGTCCTCTCTTTACTCCATCTAGACCTGCAGCAATAGTAGCAGCAAGGACCAGGTATGGGTTTGCTGCAGCAGAACTTAATTTATTCTCCATGTAAGTGCCTTTTCCACCATGGCATTTGACATTAAAGGCACAGCTGTTATCATTATATGCCCACTTTGCATTTACAGTCTCTTTTGATTCTTTACTGTATTTGGAATAAGACTTGCGGCAGCTGGTGGTAGGAGCCATCAGGCAGCTGATAGCTGCTGTGTGTGCCAAGAGACCTGACAACCAGTTTATTCCAAGCTCTGAGAGCTCCTCAACTCCATAACCGGCAGAAAACAAATTCTTCTGGCCATTCAGATCCCACAGGCTGTGTGATAGAGCCCCCGAATTGTAGAATCCTGATTCTGAGAAAAAGCTAGCCACGTAGTTATACTTCTTAGCCACCTCTTTAAGGCCTGTTCTGAATGTGAAGGCACTGTCAGCTGCATCTAGGCCAAATGCTGGATGAAAAGTGATCTCCATTTGCCCAGGCCCACTGGAAGAAGAAAAGCTTTCAATGTTGGCACCAGCATAATACATTCCTTCAATGAGCTCCTGAATGAAAGTCTGGTCATGGTTATTTAGTATCGTGGCTGCAGGAAAGGATATTGTCTTTGAATTTACAACCTCAGTAATGCCATAAATACAAAATTCATAAGTGAATGCAGAGTGCAAAGAAAAACCATTGTCCTGAAGCTGGCTCAGCTGTTTCTTGGCAATGTGCCTTGGGGAGGTCATTAGTGGGGTGCCCAGCACGGTGAAGGAATCACATATCACTCTTGCAGTCTGCTCAGTCCAGGGTAGTATTCGAAATGTCGATAAATCAGGGTTCAGAATTATGTCACAATTGAAATTGGTTGCATTTATGTACTCTAATTCATTATCTTTAGGATTCAGCGTCAGTTCAAGGTAACTTCTGGGCATGGCAATACCATGAATTGCTTTCTCCTAAACACAGAGCAGAATGACATATTACCAAACCAGAAAACAGCTCAACGGTATTTTTATGGATGTAAAAGACATAAAATTCAGATTCTCGGGTAGAACAATGATATTTTCATAAAAGAACACTAAAATGCAGTGATCACTGATGTGAAGGGTAAGAGCCAGTTGCTGTGTCTTTATAAAGCAGACAACTTTCTGCAAGATTGTTATGAAAACTGTGCCATCAATGATCATTTTTAAAATTTCCATAAAGGACAAAAAAATTGTTCAACACTTTTCTTGCATGGTGTTTATATAATTATGGGTATCACCAGTTAGATGCATACTTTGCAAGTCAGACTTTTATCTATAGTTAGTCTATTTTACTAGTATTTTTTTAAGTAGACCCAAGTGACCACACAAGACTCATATGAATTCATTTCAGGCTGTAACTTCTCTTTAAATACTGTTTTTCAGATGCAATATTTAACAGAAAAATCTCACTTTCTAGACTTAAAAAGTTTGGGGCAAAATGCAGACAACACTTACAGGTGACAAAAATTCATAATTATACTTTCTTCTCCATTTGAACAGAAAGTGTCAACTGATGAAAATTAAATGCAGATAAGACCCCAAGGAAGGATCATCTACCTTTGATCAAGCACCTTTACAACTTCCCTTACGATCAAACATTTTTCTGATGAAAGCTGCAATTAGGCCAAGTTCTATCAAGTGAAATTTGTCTCATATTTACATCTTACCTTTATTCTTCTAAGGGAAAAAATTGCTATTTGTGTGAGCAGAGGAGACAGAACAAACCCAGAAAGGAGAAATCTCAGAGCAGAAAATAGCCAATTTTGCATTTTCATATGGAAACTGCGTATGGTGGCTTCTCTTAATATGATTGAATGAATGAATGAATGAATGAATGAATGAATGAATGAATGAATGAATGAATGAATGAAGTCTGTCTTCTTTTAAGCAGGTGGCAGTCAACAGTATCAATGTGTGACACCCATAACCAAACTCTGATGATCCCTGCTCCAAGATGTCTAAGCTGTCCCTTTGGTACTGAAAAAGGCATCAAAGGTGACTACCCCATAGTAGTACCTCTCCCTCCTTGAACACTGCTACCTAATTTATCCTGCTTCCTGATTGGATTTTTATTTCCTGAATCATTACTATGGCAAATATTGCTGTTAAATCATTGTGCAACTCAATGATATTTTCCTATCTTATTGATAATTATGACAATTTTCATAACTAAAATTATTGTATTTTCAGTCATTTTATTTCTTTCAGTGTTTACTCCTTTCTTTTTTTCAATTTAGAAATGTTTGGCAAACTAAAATTTTTATAACATGTTAAATCTGAAAAGATATTTCTGAGGGAAGAGATAATTAGAACTTCAAAGAACTGAAATTATTAGCCTTATCTAATTAGATTACTATTTGGAGGAAAGGAGGAATAAATTATTGTAGTGATGAAAGGAGTCTAGATCCTTTGGGAACATGAGCAAGGGTAGGGAACAGATAATTTGCTCTAAGTTGGAGTTGCTGCCTGCAGTATGAAAAAATATATAATTTAAGGATGGGGGCATGAAAACACATAAAGATACAACTAGAAACTAAAAACTTACTTGAAAAAAACGAGAAGGAACATTCTTTGATCTTGACACACCATGGAGGTCTATCGATTCAAATCTGACAAACTGCACGTTGTCCCTGGCCATCTGCTGCTTAATAAATTCAATATGAGAGAACAGGTAAAGGAGAGTTGGGTTTCCGAGGCCGTTTATGTCAGGGGCTCTGTTGAATGCTAGAAGTGAAGAGGAGTGTTCACGTCAAACAAAATGATGAATGCTGGAATAAGGCTCTCCTAAAAAGTGCAACAGTAGGAAATTGTGGCATGGGGTGTAAAAACAGAAATGACAAAAAGACATGGATCATGATAGAGTTTTGCAGATAAACACAAGTATTTTTCCCTGACATCCTGTATAAAATACCTTATTTTTTGGAATGGTCTGTAGTTTAAACTCTTTTTCAAGTTAAGAAGAGAACACATGGTAAAACCAGGAATTTATGAGGTTTGTTGAGGGGTTTTAGGAGCAAAAGCAGTAACTGGATACCTATTTCCCACTGAAAACTGACAGAATACAGGTGCTGTTTCTTCAATGACTTCTTAAAGTGTGTTGATACGGAAACATAATAAAAAGGCACTTGTCTTCTACTAAACCTTTCTCAAGGCCTCTTGAGGAGGATTACTTTCTTCTCCAGCACAGGCAGTGACTTTTAAGGGAAGTTTAGGCATTTATACATTTGCTGTTATGGAGTCATCAACTGTATTGCAGAAGCTGTAGGGCACTATAAACTTCTTGACATGAAGGCAATAACACCTGAGTACAGCTTCTATAACAGTGCAGAGAGATAGGCACAGAAACTTCCTTTTCTCCAACCTCAATCTCTCAGCCTGCTTTTCTTTGAAGTATCTATGCATTGTTTTTATTCAAGTTAAACTATATAAGGCATCAACTTCCACTTGATACAATAAACTAAAACAACCAAGAGTAAAATTATATATTAACAGGCAAAAAATTGGGGAAAATATATTTCTTTTCACATTTCTGGGAGAAAAGTGTTCCATTCTGAGGATGTGCGCAGATGAATTTATGCAGAAGTTTCAAATCCACAGTGAAAGATCACCAACAGCAAGCATTCAATGCCACCACCGTTCAAGTGGAGGTTTAAAGCTTCATGCTGATGCTCTTTTAAGGTTGGTGGATCCATCCCAATCTCTCCAGTAGAAAAGTACCCAAACTAGAGCAGATCTCCTCTAGCAGGAGCCAGCAGGCACAAACACAGCTTTTTGACCTCTCCTTTGGGGCGCAGGACTGCCAGTTGCAAGGCTTTAATAAGGCTCAGCAGATGGCCCAGCGCAAGGCCGTCAGATTATTCCCTGAGAAGGCCACAAATTCATCTGTAGTCACAGACTTCTCAGAATCTTTGAGTATTACTGGAGCATCCTCCAGCTTAGATGGCAAGAAGGATACTTTAGGTCAGTCAAGTAAGAAAAAGTTAATAACAGTGCTTCCTGAGGAATGGCAGCTGAAAGCACAGAACAAATTTTAAGTCAGTAGGAGAACAGAGTAAAAATTGAGCAGAAAGAAAATAATTTTGTCACATTCACTTCTCTTCACGACATCTTTCTCTTTGGCCTGTTTCAGCTCTAAATTCCTTATGGAAATAACTTTTTCATCCCCAATGTCTTCTATGAGCACTGGGGCAATATGCCCTTTAAAAGATGAGCATTAAATAAGGAAGTCCTATTTAATAGTTTTGTGTAACACTCACTCTGTTGCAGGTGCTGCCAAAACACAAGCAGGGAGGACTGGCCTTGCCCTGCCTATGCCACCAAATTATTTGAATACCACTTCAGTCATCCTTCAGTCATGTTGTTTTACAACATATGGGTTTACAGGCATTTACCAGATTAAACTTTTTTAGGAACATGACCAATATTTAGATGTTTATTAAGAGGTATAAACTGTGGCTGTTTAATAGTTTAACAGAACTTTAAAAGATTCTGAAAATCGTCTTAAAGTTTATATCAAGAGAAGTTTTTTTTTTATTCCAGGGACAGAAACCTGAGGCTTTTACCTTTAAAGCAGTTGTAAAAGTAGGCTTGAGGCCTTATTTTATATGTTTAATTTCCTTGGCAAAGATGGTAAACATTTCCTGTCAACCACCTGTCACACTGAGATTTTTATGTCTTTGTATTGTTCAAAGTAAGGATTGGCTGACAACTCTTGACATCAGTCAACTTTTAATGTAAATTTTGCAAGTATTTCTTAAAATATCCTGAAATGTTGTCTGTTAAATTTTCATCTACTGAACAAATATTTTTCAGGTAAAAATATATAAATTATGAAAAAAAGCAACTTTAATTCTGCTCCAATTAATTCTTTAAAACAATATTCCTGAGAGATATAGATTCTTTTAATCAGTATCTAAGAAAAACACAAGTGTTATGTCATATTACTGATGTATAAATTCATTTTAAAAGTACAGCTACAAATATACTGAATTTAAACATCTGCCAATGGCAGATAATTTTCCAAATTTTATATATGTGTGTCTTGGAGCTAAAGTTATTTAAATAAATACATAATTCCATATGTGAACAAACATTAACAGAAAATTTATAAATATACAATTTTTCTAAAGAACACTAAGAAAGAAAAAAATTAATAACTAAAGGAGAAAGAATTTGTCTTCTCCAGTTAGACTTTTACAATCAAAGATATTTTTAAATTATGATAATAAATTGTATATATTGGTCTAGTATTAGTCTAGAATTAATCTATATACCCGTGTAGACACCCTGCTAATCAAAAGACACTTAATCATCTACAAGAGCTTTTTCCAAAATCTTTTAGAATCAACAGAAACAGTCATGCAGCCTTCACACACTTTTTAGAGTTCATCTTTTACACCATTTTCAGATTAGCTTTCTCATTGAAATAATGTTTCTGTAAATTGTAAGACAGATAAAAATGTCACCTCTGGTTGATTTTGGAAATATGTGAGGGGATTTGTTGCTTAAGTAATAATTAGTGAATAACTAGTAACTGCTCACTTTTCCACTGCATAGAACCCAAAATATATTTTCTGGGTAGCTGCTAAATAAATCACTGTCAAACTACATCCATGATTCTAACAAATAGTATAGTAGGGAACTCAATACTCTGTCTTTACTCAGTTCATATAGTCACCATCTGGAGCATTAGCTACCAGAGGTAAAGTAGCTAATACATATTTGACAGGCCTAGCTGATTTAGAATCACAGTCTAAAATTTTTATATTCTTCTAAGGGAGGATTCTATTTGCAAGTGTAATTTTTTCTCTAGGTTTCTGCCTACAAATAAGGGCATCTTCCTTTTTGTTTCAGAAAATTTGTTAAAGAAACAGTTCAATGAGATGCTTAAATTTTTGCTCATATTTTCATTTTAAAAATCAAATAAAAAATCCAAACTGGCCATCTTTCTTTAGGCAAATCATTAAATATCTACATCAGTTTGGGAGGACACAGGAAATAGCCAAATGTTTGTTTGTCTATGGTTCTGTCTGCATTTCCCATTTAAGTTACCACTGAGAAACAATTGGTAATATTCATGTTTCTATTGTAATTAGTACAAAATATCTACAAATATGAACTATGTTCACATATTTAAAACATATTAATAGCACAAAATTAAAAAATATTACAAATACTATTATTATTATCATTATTAGGGTGTCATTCTTATATTATTAATATTTCAATAATCCAGATTGCTAAGAGCAGCTAGGGCAAATAACTGACATCAGCTTTCCCTTCTCAGCAACAGAGAAGTGCCAAAACAGAAGAAAGTGCATGCCGCAGATCAATCTCTCATTTTCAACTTGTTCAAGGGTGTTAAAGCACACCACAACTCAAGTGAACAGTTTCTTAGTTCTAGAAGAGGCTCCTATGTTAGAAATCTAACACAGGGTGCTCTGCAGATCTTTGTTTGACCACTTTACAAAAACAGACACCTTATGTTGATGGTACTCACTAGAAATGAGCCCCACAGGATAATCACACACACTCCTCTAAATCCTTTGGAAATTACTGTCAGAACCAGTTTAAATGTCCGCTCTTCCTTACAGTGGTCTGGTTTGTATAGTTAGGAACAGCCAGTTTACTTGTTTTCACAGCATGTTGTTTACTGTTCTCACTTTTGCCTTCAAACATTAACCACCTTTATTTCTCAAACCTTATATGACAGCTTTTCCTACAGCTGATATAATTCGTATTGCTACTTTTCTATTCCCATCTGTTTTTTTGACATGGTAAGTAGACATTAGTTGCATTCAAATGCTCTATTGATGTAAACAGTGATGAGAAGCATCTTAGGTTGAAAAAAGTACGCAATTTCCATTTCTTTCTCACCTAAAAAAATGTTTCGCCAAAACCGCTCAATGATTTGATTTCTGCAGTAAAGCACATAAAAAGTTGTTTCCTACCTTGTATTTTAAGTCATCTTTGAGTCTCTTAACAGGGGAATAAATATGCAAGCCTACTAGAAACTCTCAAAGGATACGAGACAGTAAAAACATTTCCCTGATCTGTTTGACAGTGAACTTTTTAAGTCCATTTTTTTCCATTTATTTCTTTGTTCTATACTTGCTGGTTTTGCTTTATTTTTTAAACTTAATTGCAAAGCAGGCTTTTTACTGGCATGACCAGGCTTTTTTTACTGGCATGGAGAAGCTAGGCTTTTTCTTGAGTTCTCTGGCTAATTTAGAGACTGCCATATAGCTTCAATCAGCCATGAATTATTCTTTCTAAACTGTATGAAAACAACATGACACAGCTTCTCAGAGAAGATACATCTTCAAGAGTCAAATGCAAAGTACATTTTTATCTTTCAATAAGTGAGAGATGAAATAAATAACCTATATTTTTCCACATCCCGGAATATTTTATATAATATCTGCAATGAATGAGAAAATCATCACAGTTGTCTACAAAATTTAGAGGATTTGAAAACAAAATGTGCAGGTGTCTGAAAGAAATTTAAGTTATGAAATACCCAATGTAATTACCTAACTGATAATTCTAAGATTAAACTACACTGGCCTATCTTTCTTCAAAATCAAAAAGAAAATTTGGATTTATGAAGGAATCATTGAGCAAAGTTGTGTGAACCAAGGCGTACACTGTTGCAAACTGGAAAGTCCCTACTGGTCTAAAAATATTTGTCCTAATTAAAAAAAATCAGGATAATCATAGAACAGTTTGGGTTGAAAGAAACCTTAGAGATCATCTAGTTCTGGGGTCTGTTCCATGGGCAAGGACACCTTCCACTAGACCAGGTTGTTCAAATCCAATCTGGCCTTGAACACTTCTAGGATGAGAGAGAGCACTATGCTCAATGGGAAACAAGGTTAATTAGGGAAGAGACTTTGTACAGTATTGAAGGTAAGGACTAAACTTTTCATTAATAAGTTGTAGAAGAAGAGGCAGCTAGCAGCCATAACAAGCAAAGAATGCATTTCCCTTACATTAGGTCCAATCTAACAATTTTTGCAACCTTTAACTATTACTGTAAAGCAAGCAAGCATGTCCAGTGGGTGGGAAGAATTACTGCCAGAATACACCTCTTTCTCACACAGTCATGCCATGACTAGCTTACAACAAATACAAGAGACAGATGAGTTGGATCTCAGCTGAAAGAGGACAAAATAGATCAGAAAGACTGGATGGAAGTCCTGTCTGAGCATTTTTCTTTCATATAGATTAAGAGGAAAGATGGGAAATCATGCAGAGTCATAGAGGAGGATGATTTCATCTATTAGTATGGAAGATAGAGTACTAAAGAGTTTTTGGTTGTTTTGGTTTGTTCTTAGAGTTTGTTAGGTAAAAAAGAAATGGTCAGTTGTATACAGCTTAGTTTGTAAAGAAAAGGAAAGAAAAAGAAAAAAAAAAATTTTTTCAACAGAAAATAAGGGCAAGAGGGTTTAGAAAGGAGCTGAGCTTCAGCCCTGCTATGTTCCAACTCTGTTCAAAATGTAGAAAAAGAGAGAAAAATTGTGTGGAGCCACAGAAAAGGCATGAGGAAAGAACATGAAGGAACAGTTTATCTTTGGTTCTTTACTTTAGGAGAACTGCAAGAATGGCACAGATTGTGTCACATACAAAGTGGAAAAGGGTACCAAGTGAAAAAGACAGTCCTAAGTCCCAAAGTAAGACATTGTTATACTGCAGGAATTACAGCAGAGCCAGTGACTATGAAGGGACCACTTATATTCCCTGATTGTCCACCTGCAGCTCCCAAAGAGTCCCCATTTCTCTTTCCTTGTGACTGACTGGTTTTGCTGAGCAGAGTCAGTGGGGGCAGACATGTCTCCTCCAGGTGAGCACAGAGGACAGTGAAACCACATGGGGAGTTGAAATTTGGTAAAGACAGTGTGAGCAAATTTTTGCATGTCAAAAGAGAAAAGCCTAGGCTATTTCTTTGCTGAAGGATTCATAATTCTGTCCCTAAATATTAGGTAGCATTGTTTGTTAGTGCCTCATTATTAAAAATAAGAGCTTTGAACAAGTCAAGAGTAAGAATATGAGGTTAATATTGTAATAGAAAACAAGATTTCTAGTAGGATTGATGAAATCCACTTCTAAGTATGAAATACAGCCTGCTAGTATCTTCTTGAAATGTTTTTCTTTAAAAAGCCAAGTTAACAAAGGAACTTAGTGTTTGGGGTCAGCATGTGATTCTTGAAGCATTCAGACTTTCTTGTGCACTTGAAATTTCAACAGTCTCTAGGTAGCTATTGGTGCCTGCAGCCATAGCTGAAACATATTTTCTTTCTTCCGTTTCCTCTCAAGCAGTTCTTGGCCTCATGTTGGTCATATTTACATGGCTATTGACATATACTCAAGAATATGAGTCCTGTTGAGAGGACCTGCTTTGGGAGCTGTCCTGGATGCCCAGCTCTGCAGTCTGAACTGAGTAGATTTTAAAACATTTTTTATCCTGGCTACCTACCAAGACACACAAAGCAAATTTGAAGCCTCAGATGAGAGATTTATTCCAGTGCTTTGCTCAGCTACAGCTACCTGGGGGTGATGTAGTTTTGTAAGGTCCAGAAGAGCAATTTCTCCTCAGCCTGTGTGATGTCACCAGCCTCAGCTGGTCCTTCTGCCCAGAGTGCCTGCAGCTGCTGAGGCCACCCTCAGTCCCTGGCTCTGGGAGCCCACATCCCCCTGTGTCAGAGGAGATGATACACCAAGAGTCTGGGATATCATGATCCTTGGGTGCTTCATATTGCTTGAATAAAGTTATTTCCTCTGGCCTCCTCTCTGGCCGCTGTAGAATTAATATTCTAATGTAGCAGCATACAGAGCAGCACGTGGTAAGATTTCAGTTCAGAGAGGTCAGAACACACCTGCCCTATGTGCTATAGACACTATACATATAGCACATGCATGAATTCATCCTGTGTGCATGTACATACCATGAATGGTTATTTAATACTACTTGCATCTTTTACTATTATTCTCATCCTTCACTGTTTGGAACCATCCCTCTTTGTCTCCCAAGAATGCAGGCATTGAACAGCTTAAGAAGCACCTGGTAATTGATGACTACATACCAACTTGCAGAAATTCATGTCATTATCAGATATAGACACTTCAGCAAATAAAATTCCTAAATTCAGGTTAGTGCTGGCAGTATATTCACCTAATTAGCTGCATGTGTTAGTTTCTACCTTTCTTTCTTCCTTTCTAGCTTTAGATTGAGTTTTAGCTTTAGCTTCAGCTCCAGTTTCTCTGACATTGTTCAAGTAACATTTTTCTTACTAACCTAAGTATCTTACATGTCTGCTTCTTTCCCTTTATTTCTTCCCATGCTCAAGTACTTTTTTTTACAAAAGATATGACAAGAAATGGAAAAAATTCAGATCAGAATTTTGGAAAAAATATATTAATTTATCATTTTAGAGAGATGTTAGCCATGTAACTAACATGCCTTTGTATAAATCCTCTGATGTACTCTGAATCACTGATGCCCAGCTACGTGTTTTAACCTTTCTACTGCTGATCTCTAGAGATTGTCCCTTAATTCTGTACTTTTATAACAATAAAGTATATTCCTGTTTTGGCCATATCTCAACAGTGAGTAGATCTGAAATATAACTTCTTGTAATTTTTCCAAACATTTGGGATGAAGTCTTCTGATTTGAGTGAGTTCAAATATTTGAAAACTTGCAAATGATTGGAGATTGTATTTCAGATCTACTCAGAGTCAAGATATCTTTAGATCCAATAATTCGGGCACTTTGGTAACTGAAATATTAACATAATGTTTTAGTCCAAAAAAATGAAAATATTTAGGATTTGATCTTATCAATCAATAAATTACCACAGGCAACAATGAAATACGCAAAGGCTACGTTTATGCAAAGGCTCATTAAACAGTGCAGAAATTTATCTAGAACTTTCTTTTCTTCAGTTAAGTTACTGAATGTGTTCAATGAAAATTAAATTTTGAACACATACAGTTCTTATTAAGTAGAAACTATTTCTGTGCATTCCATTAACTAGTTGAAATGCACTGTGAGGCCTACCACTTGTTTAATCAAAGCCAAATGGAATCCAAACCTCATGAGATTCCAAAAATCTTTGATATTGAATACTTTTCTGGTGAGACCAAACAGTTTTCTCCCAGCTCCCCTCAAAGTTACTTCTCACCTGTAGGTCTCTTGCAGCCATCACTACCACCAGTCACTCAGGGCAGGGTTAATCCCAGGCAGCTTTAGGCATCTCAGAGTTAGACAAATGACTCAAATTAATCATCACGGGGCTTCTTCCCCACTGAGTGGAAATATACACCCACCTTCAGAGACCAGTTTTTCATCCACCTCTAGTACCTCTCTGAAGACAAAATGCCTCTCTTTTCTGACTAGGTAATAAGCTTGGATTAGCTACTTCAAGTTGAGTGGTTACAACCGGGTTGAAATTTCCCTGTGGAATCTACAACTAATCTCTTCAGTTCCCTCTACCTTGTAAGTGGTGTTATGACAAAGAATAATTAGTCCTATGTTTTTAAATATACTTGCTGGTTTTGCAGACAATGAGAACACAGTATTGTTAAAATTTTGATAATGGATTTTGCCAGCCTTTAACAATGTGAAAAACAATGTAGTCTGAAAAAGGAACAGCATCAATCACAGGCTGAGAAATAATCCTCTAAACTTTCTATTCTAATAGACATGAATAGAAAGTGGTTCAAGTGTGAAGTATCTTTTCACAGCTTTGTATTTGTCGTGCAGTGCCTTGAGTAAACACTAATACTGTTCATGGATTTCTTTTTCAGACTTGTTCAAACTGGGTAATACAAAATGTCTGCCAAGAAATCCTGCTGCAGCTGATAACAATTGACATGTTCAAATTGTCTGTTTTCAGAATATCTATAGTAGGATTTCTATCCATCTGTCAGGAGACTTGAAAAAAGCAGGATAAATTAATACTATTATAAATATTTCATTGCTATTATTATATTTTCTTATATAGTTAATGATGGATAAAGTATTTTATCAATGCAGAGATTCATATTTCTTGTATTAGCAAGATAAGTCAAAAGGCAAGATATCTGTCCTGGAAAGCTGATAATGTGATCTTCTACTGATGCTCATGGAAAGGTATTAATCTCATATTCATACAACTGACAAACTGATGTTTTTGTGCTTCCTGGAAACAGAACAACAAACTGTTCAAACCCATTACATTATCACAGCTAATAATAGTTTTCAGTTTGTTGATCCATCTAGCCCAGAAGCTTTTACAAAGAAATCACAGCCTATTAGTAGCAATTAATTGTCTCTACAAACACTTCCAAAATGGACTTACTGAACAGCATGAAAATAAGTGGAAGTTTTCTCTGCCTCATTTGCTTTTCTTCCCCTATAATTTGCAAGAGATGTTTTTGCGTTCCAGTCCTCTCACAAGACAAATAATTGAAAACACCATTCCTACATTGGAACAATTTCTACTGCTGGAAATGTTTTTTAAAAAAATAAACTTTAGGAAGTGCAGATGCCATCAGAGCTTTGCAGTATGTAGCAGAATTTTGGGAAATGCTGCCTTCACTCAGTTTAAATGAGGAAATATTTTAGTTTTAGTGAAAAAGACATGACCGCTAGTGCGTGAAAGTTTTGGCAGGCAGTTGGGCTTTATAAATACCTTGCTTAAAAAAAAAAAAAAAATAGAAAAAGCAGCATAGATGTAGAGCACAATATCCAATCCATCCTGATCACAGAGAAACCACAGGTGTCATATATCTCATGCACTAGCTCCAACTTAAATTTGCAGCTTAGCAAAACACCACAAAACTACAGGAGCATTTTCTTTAAGGGGAGAGCAGGTGATGTTTAAGTATCCTTACCATCGAGGCCTGGGGAGGAGTCAAACTGCACCTCAGGAGCTGTGCTGTCTGCAGGCGTAGGAGCTGCTGGAAGTCCCAGAATAAGGTGATCCACATTGCTTCCCACTGGTTGCTGCTGATCAGAGCCGGCAGAGCTGAGGACCAGGACAGTTTTGTTCTGCTGCCCCATTCCCTCCTTGTGGAAGCTGAGATACTTTTGCTTTTCCTCTCCAAAATGGGGACTAAAAGTCTCAAAGGGCCGGCCCTGCTTGTCAGCTGCTTTCTCCTGGGGTTTCAAATTTTTCTGAGCAAAAGTGCTGCCTGCCTTGCCACAGAAACTGGGCCCATGAGAAGGCAGATGACCTTCACTCAGCAGGTTTTTCAACTCTTGTAGACTTCGTTTAGAAATGCCAGGTGCCCCCTTGAAGGCCTCTGCAGTTCGGCTCCCTGGCATGGATGTGGCACTTCCCAGGGAGCCCATCTTTGTCACGTGAAACTTGACAATGTTTTCTTCCATCCCACCCCGTTCTTCTGGCTTACCCCCTGCCTGCTCACTGTGCTTCTCCCTCTGTGCTGCCTCCATGCAGCCACCTTTCTCTGCACCCCTCACAGGCTGCACACTTGTGGGCAGCTTCATCTGAGCTGCTGTATCTGTTTCCTCATGCATTTTTCCTAATATTCTTTTCCCAGTATCAGCATATTCCTGGGTTTCTTGTGTTTCTCCACACCTGTCTTCTTTACCATCGCTGCCAGAGTTGGAATTGTCATGACCTCCTCTGTCCTTTTGTGCTGCAGGAAAGATACTGGGGTTTTGGAGAGACTGCTCTGATGGCAGCTCTGAGCAACCAGTGGTTCCTTTAAGTGGACAAGGATCTGGGATTTTTGAGGTGCAGGAGAGCTCCATCTTCTCATTTTCTCGAGGAGGAACATACTTTGTAGGACCTTTGATTCCCTTTTTCTTTCTGAAACCACATATATTGTTGCCATCAACTTCATCATTGTCACTTTCAGATGTGTTCTGTAACCAGCAATAAAATATACAACCAAACAACATGCATGAATGACACAAACATGGCAATGGAGCACTACCACCTGCTGCATTCACCCTGTAGTACTTCCACTACTTCTCAATGATGGAAGTCTCAAAATGAACACTTTTTTTGACCTTTAAAATATAACACAGAATTCTTTTTCTTATGTTTTACAACAAAATTGGAGAGAACACCTTCATAATACTGCTCTTAGGAAGATTTAGTAGATTATAATAGGAGACATACTACGTTGTGTGACATCATTTACCAAATATGTCCTTCAAAGTTGAAAAAATGTATTTTAGTACTTACAATTAAGTATATTCCTGGTCATATTAAAAGTATTTGTATTTATAAAGGAAATTTATTGCCCTGAAACCAGAACACTGGCAATTCTTATGAGTGTGAGGATTGAAACCTGAAAATAAGCATCTTTTAAATTAATTTCAGGACATAATTTGGACAAATAACTGAACTTTCAGAACAGTGTTCAAAAGGAAAAACTCATATTTGGATGTTTAAATAGGAAAGAACCCGATGTTTACCTTTATATATGACACTGATATAGCTTATATTGTAGTGGTGGGAGCAGATTTTAAAATGGATGTAAACCTGTGGAAAAAGTGGAAAAAGGAGCTACAAAAAGTGATGTGCTTGCATTATCCCCAGATATATCACGTGTCCGGGTCACCATCTCTGCTAAGTGTCCTGATCTTATCTCAAGTGTGATTAATTTGATGGTGACAGGGAAAGGGACAGGAAATCAAAACCAGACACTTTCAAATTAAAAAAAATAGCACAGATTTCAATATTGTGAGTGATTAATTGTCACAATAGTGATTGAATTCTTCATCTCACAATGTCTTAAAAAAGACTCCCTAACTTAGTTTAACCAAAATCACTGCATATCCAATCACAAACCATTATATTACTAATGAATACCTACTGAATTAAGTCTTTAAGAGATATGAACACTACTTGGCTTGCTTGGATTGGGCTGGAATTAGCACCTGTAAAAACACTGGGAAATCCAGGGATATCCTCTGAATGAGACCATTCTTTACCTTTTCCACAAAGGAATAATCTGCACTCTCTCCAATTTCTGGATTTCCAGAAGAAGGGATCTGCACAAAAGCAAAGTGAATGCCAGTCTAGGTAAGGCAAAAGTGATTTCTTTTGGAAGACAAAAACACATAGAAGGAAAGGCAGAAGCATCCAGTGTGCATATGGAATGAAGGAGCATGGCCTACATTAAGTTCATTAAGAACTCCCCTTCTTTACTATTTTCTCACCATACTATTTTCCATCATTTTGTAATCAAAAGAGGTTCACGGCTTCTCTCCTAAAGAAGAGCTCACAGGAATGTTTCCTCCCTCTCTCCCACCTCTCCCAGTTTACCATGACAGGCTGTATGTACAGCTACTTTGGAGCTCACTGGGACCCTGCTGTTGGAGTGGCAGGCAGCTGGCCAGCAGCTCTGTGGGGAGGATAAACCCCTGACTCCCATGCACATATCCTGGCAGGGACATGCCTGTGGTGCTTACTTGCAATGAAACACAGTCACTGGTGCATTCACATCAGAAGTCCTTTCCTACCCCAGTTTTAGCACTCCGTGTTTAATGAACCCTTTTCTTCATCCAAGGGCTTTGGTTTATTCCCATAACACACCCTATAACATCCCATAAAAATATTCTGGGTGTTTGCTGATACCCCTTCACATTCACCCATGCAGAATAGACCTAATTCTTACAGCTCTGTACATTATGGAATAGAAACACAATAAAAAAGAAACTTTTTTGAAAAGAAAAGTGGACAAAACCAGATTGTAATTCAGAATTATAATTTTAATACTTTCCTTAGTAATACAAAAAGGGAATGAGGCTGGGGGAGAAACAGTAGTGGTGGAGGAACTAGAGTCTGCCAAATGGAAAAACACAGGTCTTAAAATAAAACATTCATCATATTTAATTTCTAAACGTGTAACATTATTTTTGAGAGAAAGTAGACAAGAGTTCCAGCTATGAAAGCTATAGTCATTCAAAAAAATTTTATTATCATTAATTTATGACAAATATTTGCATTAATATCTTCTGTGGCAGAGGCTGCCATCATCAAAATATCTTGATTTACAATTTATGGTGTTTTCAGAATTCTTTTGTTTCCTTTGAGTAACTCAAAACCAGTAACATAATCATAATACCTTATGCATTTCTGCTTTATAATGTATGCTGATAGCTATTGAAAAATTTTTAAATAGACAAAATTTTTGCCTGTTATCCATATTGTAGATCTCTAAAAATATTTGGCAAAATGACTGAAGGAAAGTTGAGCTCATCCTTTTTTATAACACCTCTACTGAAGTCAGGAAAAGGATTGTATAGATGTCAAAAGCAAAATGTCAGAAAAGTACTTATTCATATAACTAGCCATTCTAAAGGATTTCATGAACACAAGATACTATTCCCACACTATAATCCTTACCAAAACAAATTCCTTCTGAATAGACATGAGCAGGACTGATCACTTGTAATTTTGTAAATGGAAATTTTGTTTTGCAACAGACCGCTAATAACTGATCTGTCTATAGCAGTTTGCAAAGGTTTATTCTCCATGAAGAACTAGGATATGGTACTGCAGTTTGATTTTAGACCCAAAAGAAATACTATACTCATTACTCTTAAACAAAAACAGTGATCATTTTTAATTTCAAATAAAGAAATCTCTTACAATTATACAGAGAACAACCTATTAATTACTTTAGGTTCTCAGCACATTGCGCATTTTTGCAGGGAAATGACTCTTAATTTCTAAATAAACTCAGACATTATGGACTTTCATTTAGAAAATGTCATTTTTCATTTTAATTTAATTTAATTTCATTTCATTTCATTTCATTTCATTTCATTTCACTTCATTTCATTCACAGTATTTTCTGCAGTGAAATAAACATTTCTATATTTGTTGCAAGGTACTACTACAGCATCTCTTCATATTAAAGACAGTCAAATACGTGAGATAGAACACAGATTTAGACTTATTTGTTTAGTAGTTTATGTGGTGTTTACCATCAGAAAAGGCTTGGTACATGCGTACAGAGAGGAGACCACCCAGGAATAGGACTTATGAATTGTCTGTTTAACTTTTTATTTCTTGAAAGGATTTTTTTTCTACATAAGACAGGGATGATTAAGTGAAATAGTGCCTTAAAAGAGATACAATGAGCTAGCTATAAATCATTACTTAATTTAATTGGACCATATGTCGTACTGTGCTGAGAGGAAAGTAAAACAGTCATAGCATTAATATAGCAAATATTCTGACTACTTTTAATTTCCTTTCTGAGTGCTCCCACACTTTGTTGCTCTGCATCAACAGCGCTAGGAAATAAGCTACTTTAAAGTTCTTTTACCCAACATTTGTTTCAGCATGAATTAATTTTTGTTTGCTGATTTTCAAAAATTTGCTTGCACCGTAAGCCAGAGGTCTTGGCAGTTCTGAAATTTGCTTCTCTGTCTTAGCAAGTGAACACTTGGGCAGCAATTCAAATATTCCTGCCAGAAGAATCAGCTCCAAAATACAAACAGTGTGAGCCACATTGTGTGACAGATCTGAGATTTAGGTTCTAAAGTTTTATCTGATGTTATTTTTCATTGATATTTATTGGTACTTGCCCAAGCTCTGATTTCTGTTAGGTCTACTTGTGCTAGTGCTGAAATTTGTGCTGATACATCGATTCCCTCTGCACTGGAGTTTGCACCTGGTAAGGCTTCAGGTAGAGGAGGACCAGTGCAAGTCCTACAAGAGGCAGGAACAGTAGGCTGGATCACACTTCATTTCCCTTTATAGATAATCTCAACTCATAATAAGACAGTTTTAACTCATGAAATGACAGTTTTACTCGTCTTCACTTTGTGCCAGCTGTGTTGCTCTGAGTACACAAGAGTCTGGATGTCTCTGACTATCAACAGATAAGGACTACACTTAAGCTTTGCAGCTGCATGTTAAGGCACCATGCAGGCAGGAAGAGAAGAGAACAGAGGACAGTAACAGCAGACAACTATTTCAGCAGATGAAATTGCTCGCTCTACTTAACCAGATTAAATGACGCTTCTGGCATGTGACCAGGATTCTACATCTGAGGGACATTCTATATCTTGTGGTAACACAGAAAATATAAATCTAAAACAATTTTTCTTAATCAGTTTGTGTTCATTCAGGGCTTTGTACAGTCCTGAAGTGAAGCATTAACTGCATCATGAAATACAGCACTGCCAAAAGGCAGTTCAACTGTAAACCTGCCGAGCTGAGAGCATTGGAAATGTAAAGTGTTGCCTTTGGGAGAAATAACAAATACTGAGTTTTGTGGTGCATGAAACAGGTGAAAATCCAGGGCAATTCTTGAACTTTTGCCTTAAAATGTTATTATAGGTGACTGAAAATATACCTGTAGTGTTCTATGTGGCAAATTCAGATGCTGCAGAGGGAGCCTTCCATTTTTCTCCTACTTTTTGTTTGTGTAGGCATCAGTGTCATGACTTCAGGCAAGACTGCAAGCACTATTGTATTTTATAAACCTCTCTCAAAAACATATTGACAAAAAGAGACATGGAAATGAAAAAGATAAACTCTCCATAAAGCATTTGAAAGGAGGGGAAAAAAGAGAGAAACAAAGTTAGTTTAAAAGGAGCTCTGAGTAACTCTAGATGAAGAGCTACAGAAGGATTTCTATCAAAGGAAAAGATGTAAGAGGCAAGGTGCAACTCTAGCAGGAGCTTTAGTATACCTAATCAATAAAATAACCCAATGTTCCTGCTACTGACTACCTAAAAAAGTGATGCAAGCATTCAACAAAAGACAATAGGAACTAAGTCACATTTCTCATTTTTTATTTCATATCGTTAACTGATTGTTAAGATGTCAACTTGTGATGATCTTTTTGACTCAGTGCTATAGATTTTTCAAGAATGAAAGATTATTTTTGCAAATAACATCTAAATGTCAAAATCTGGTAAGCCTAAGAAGTAGAAGAACTTGGGAAACTAAAACAAAAGTAAAAAATATATAAGGTTTGGTTGGATGAATTTTCTTATATATGAAAAGTTAATTTCTTCACTTAGGTTATATTTTTTTTATCACATAAAACACTGCTGAAAAACTGAAATTAAATGTTTCCAGTCTAAAAAAATGTAAAAATGTTGTTCAGGTCATGCTGACATGGGACATTATTCTCATTGTTTGAAATTTTTTCTGGTTCTAAGTCAAAAGCCAGTTTTTTAGTGTTTTCAAATACTGTCATATTCCAAATGCTGAGGAACTTTTTCTGTCCCACTCTGGCTGTCGTGAGGTTACCCTTTACAGTTCTCCCAGTTTGGTACATCAAGTTTATTTAATCTTTTTGTGTAGTAATGAATTTCAAATACTTGAAGCCAAGTCAGCAGGAGGTTTTGCACTCAACAGTACCCATAAAGCAAGTAGTTCTGTGTCCAAGTGATTTCCCTGCCCCTTTCCCTGGCAGGAGGAAAGCATTGCCCTGCTGCTTCCCCAACAACCAGGCAGCAAAGGAGCAGAGGACGCAAGAACAAATTATCTACTGCTGAGAATTAATGAAGCTTCCCTGGAGTCACTGGAGCTACAAAGATTTGAACCAGGACAGAATCTGGGCACGGAGTTGTACTGAGGACAACACAGATATTTCCAGGGAGTATCTCCAAGCACAGAGAGGGGGTTTGGCTCTTGGGTGCAGTGCTAAAACAAGGCGTGTGTGCGACGATAAACAAACACTGATTGTTTGTAAGCCACAAACATGAGGATCACATACTTTGTCAAGATATTGCTGTGACTAATTTCTCCCTCAGTGACCTTGTTTGATAAAGTGGCTCTTTGAGAGTGATTTACAGCTACAAAAACCTTGTTGTGAAGGATGTGAAAGTGGCATAAATGTTAGGTACATCTCATTATTATGCAGTTTGAGAAGCTGAAGCACAAACTTGCCATAGGTCAAGGGAGATGTGTGGCAATGTGAGAAGCAGAAGGAATCTCCTTCCTTCTTTGAAACTTTTAAATATTCTCAAGATTATTAATATCCTTCATGTGAAAATTAATGGAGTGAAGTTAACTAACAATATTGTGCTACTTATTTTCACATCTAACATCTGCCATTGTCTGTTACACCCATTCAAAGCCTTCATACTACATACACAATTATCAGAAAAGATTCTCAAGGTCGTTGATTATCTTGCTGCTTAAAAGCAACAGAGTTGTCCTTGTAACAAGATTATTTGTAATTACTTTCCCTTGACTATGTTACCTGCATTGTGTTAAAAAAATCTCTAAATAAGGCAGAGTCTCAAAATGAATAAGCTCAAAATGAATAATGATCTTTCCTTCACAGTGGTTTGGGACCACAGAAGTATGAATTCAGGACTAGAATCTGCTTTAAAATGCAATTATATAGAAACTAAGCATTTCCATTTGGGTCAGTAGCCTGACTCAAGAGTGTCACTTTCTTACCCAGGTCAGATCTCGATCCACAGATTGTAGTGCTTTCATTTAGGTTAATGAAGTCAAAGCCAATATGTTTCTCCAATAATATTAATAGGATCAGATTTCAGACATCTATTTCTGTTACTTTTGATAAAGCTATAAATGAAATGAATAGGAAGTCAAAATCTCTTGGACTTGCTTCCTAAAGCAAATGGAGTGTTTTCAGTTTAAACAAGAAGCCTGTCTTTGACCTCCATTTCCTTCAGAATCAGACCATGCTCAACATACATGCATGAAGAGCCTTGCACATAATTCACAAGGAGCAACACACTCACTTGAAACCTTGAAGTAGATGCAAGAAGTATTTTATATCAGTATATCTGCTTGGAAATCATTTATGATCAATCTCTTACCTGCTGACTAAGATCTTCTTTTTTGTTCATGTCCACTTCATTCTAGTTCTGGTCACCATTAGAAATGGCCTAGTAAGAGTCTGGTAGAAAGATATCCCATATTTATAGGCACAGACACAATGAAGGTTAGTTCAAACAGAATTGCTGTTAAGTTCTTTTCCCAGAAGGCCACGCAGATGATGAACCATGGAGAGCAACCCCAATGACTCATGGCCAAGAGCACTGCTCTCTGGAACAGCACAGAAGTACTAAACTGACAAACATGCATTATTAAGCTGCCTGCCTGGAAACAAAGACAACTGAGCATAAAACTGGTTTGCTCAACTTTTCCCCTCACAAAAGGCTTTTGTCCCGTAACAAGCCATTTCTGTTCTGGAATAGAAGCTATTGTTAGGCTCCTTAGAGGTAAAACCTATACTGGGCATTACAACAGCAGTATGTTTTTGAGGCACATGAACAGGGATTTGAAAGGCACAGAACACTGTAAGAAAACATGCAGCACCAGCCAGTTATTCTGGCTTGCATGTTGTAAATTAATAGTGATGCATCTGGTTGTATTAGAATCGGAGAGGGGTCTTTTTTGCATTAGATATCTAAAAATATTTCAAGATTAGATAGTTAAACTTGTCTTTCTGTTTTTTCTTTTTATTTTTCAGGTTTAATATGTATTCAAAGGACTGTTTTTAACTGACGTTTCATTCATTCAAATTCCTTTGGATGACATAAAATTAAAGGATGGCCATTGTTGTGCTTACAGGAGCCCAACCTAATAACCAATCACTCAATAAATTCAAGTAAACATGATGTTCAGATTTAATTATGTGAAAACTCAGATTTGGCATTCTTTTAATACTCAAAAAAAAAAAAGTTTTTAACCCAAAATAACGACTATGCACTAGGAGTTATAATTCACAAAAATCTTGGGCATCACCAGTCCAATGCATAAATATAAATGCCCAAGTCCTAAACTGGGATTCTGAAAATCATTCTTTTTCTTGTAGGCCAGAGATCCTACATATGTGACTCCATCTATTCAATTTCTGTAACTGCCCATTCTGAACTGCCCCACTTGTCACAGACCAGAGCAGGCAACAACTGGAAGTTCACTACTATTCAAGAAATAGGCTTATTTATGTCTTGACATTTTGTCAGCCAGACATTAAAAAAAAATCAACACCCAGACGATTGAATAGGACCAGGCTCCTACAAGACAGATAGCATGGAAGTCAGCATTTTGCTTTCAGAATAATTCTTTCAAAAATGCCTCAGACTGCCATCATACAACAGTAGGCACAATTGCACTGTTCCTTTTCTAGGCAATGTACAGCTGTCATAGACCTACAGGCTGCCACAGCAGAATTGCTCGTGAGCCTGCTAAGATGAGCAATGTCAAAAGGACACTTCTAAACAGGACTACTCACACCAAATTGTCTGAGAGGCAGAGGCCAGACAGAAACAATTCTTCTGGCTTCCCATTTTTACCATTTTGAATGTAAGCAGGAACGACATCAGTTCTTAATTTAAAAAAGACACACTTCAGGTTAAAAATCTCATTTTTCAGAGCAATAAAAATATTCTTCGCAACAACAGTGGTCAAACACTTGCACAGGTTGCCCAGATAGGCTGTGGAATATCCATCCTTGGAGGTATTCAGAATTTGAGTGTAAACGCCTTGAATAAACTGAGGTAAGTTCTGATTTAAGTGGCTGATCAAGCCTGATAACTACCACAGATGTTATCCAGAATAAATTATTATGTGATTGTACATGTGATTAATTTATACATATTTTTAATTAACTTCATTACATTCTTGCAAGTACAAAACATCTCTGGCACACTTCACATCCTGTTCTACTCTGTTCTGCTAAACAGATCCTAAAGACAAGAAAGAGAAACCTCTGCTTTAATCAGTGTAGTTGAGGCACCAATCTTCTGAACATCATTAGAAAGAAACAATCCTTTCATTCGTGTTGAAAGAATCAACTATTTCCATCTCAAGTATTTATTAAGTCCTCTTAAAAAAAGAGTTGTTTTGTTTTGCTTTGTGGATAGAATGAAAGAGGAGACGGAGGGGGTTCTCTGCCAAGATCTGCCTGCAAGATGCTGCTGGTTTCAGAAAAACTGTGCTGATTGGAGAATCTGAGAATCAGATCCAGAAACTCATGGAAGCTTATTTCAGATCTACCACAACACACAGATTACTACAAAGAGCATTGTTTGGTCAGTTACACTCACCATCTTCCCACCTTTGGGAAATAAGATAAATCAAGACAAATCACTGTATCTCATGAGAAAAAATCTGGGGGATTATTTAAAAATGGCTTTTATAAATACATTCAGAAAGGCAGTTTCTGTAACTAAGCTTTTGTAAAAACCTGCTTTCAAATGGACATGGGAGTTTTCTTCCTAAAACAAACCTCTGCAGTCTTTCCAAAACAAAGAAACCCCCCAAAAAAAACCTACAGAGGAAGGCGTCCTCTGAGGGAGAAGTATTCTGACAATAGAGAAAAGGGAAAATAAAGTTAATGGAATCATGTTTATTTTACATTTATCATTGAATTGTGCATAAGAGACATTATAAGTAGTGAATTCCAAATTCCTGAAAACCCAGTTTAGTATTGGCCACAATAAGAAAGGGCGAAAAAGTAGGGAGCAATATTTACTGCTTGATCAGGACACAGCTGTGAGAAACAGCCATGGCATGCTCATCCACCCCTTGTTTTCTGGCAGACAGATGAGATGGGCTGGAGCAGACCTGCCTCTTAATCTTGTTTTAAAATGCTTGTCCCATCTTTCATCCCCTCCTCCTTTTCCAGTTCATTAGAGAGGAACCTTCTCCAGTCCTTAAACCCTTCAGGTAGGTGTGAGAGGCCTTGAGATGGCTTCAATTTGGCATTAGCATAAATGTGCTAAAAATGTTCTTTTTCCAGCTGTACTGGCTACAAAACAGTTTTTAACATAATTAAAAGTAAACGAAATTTCTCAAGGGCATGTATGGTGCAGACTAATATTTTCATGTTCATATATATTCTTTGTGGCATCACAGGAAAGGGAGTCTGAGAAGAACAGCTCAAAAAGGTGTTTTCTGGAGGAGAAACAAAGATTTACACAAAATAATCCCTTTATTTTAGAATGTAGAACTGATAGCATGAGTTTGCATAATTGTTTAATTTAAATATACAGGGCTTCAACCGCAGTTTATCAAATACCAATATAAAAATTAGACACTACAGAACTATAATACGGAACAAATGTCACCAAAGTGGTTACTTAATATTTTAACTACAGATACTTTGTATGCACTGTCTATGATGAATAAGTGCTAATGAGAATGTGCAAACTGTTAATTATCCCATTAGTAGCTCTTCAGCAGCTAAAAAAAGAGAACCAGCTTCTCTGGTGACAGCTACTGTGGTAAACAACTGCCAGCTCAGGGGAACGATCTGCTGGTGAGTTGATGGGAGCCTTCAGACAGGCTTCAGCGTCATAGTGGCTTAAAACTATTTCTGATTCCAGCTACTTACAAAAGGGTGGGGGTTTTTAATGTATTTTCAAAAGAAAAAAAAAAAAAGTTAAAATTTTCACTGCTTGTACTCTCCTCCTATTTAATTTGGTTCTCCAAGGGGGGAAAATTTCTATATATGAATTAACATCCCTTTAAACAGCGAAGAATCAGACTTTGGAGCATCCACCAGGAAAATATTTTTTCTCCTAACTAGTGCAGGTTACATTCAGTTGCTAAAAAATGTTTTCTCCCATTTCAGAAACCTTCAGAATAAAGAGACTTTTAAAGCTGTTTAGCATTCTTATAATGTGGAGATTTCCAGACTGGTGCCAACAGTACTGTATGGATACACAGGTTACAGTATGGATACAGTATACAGTACTGTACGGATATACAGGTTACAATGTGTTTTGGCAGACTTATTGCAGGAGTTTTTTATAAAAAAGACTCTTGAACTCTCCAGCTCCAAGGCTGGCAAAAGGAGGTGTTCACTAAGTCTCTCCCACGTCATCATAAACTTATTAAATTCTGGGCTAATATCTAAAGGCTAGTATTACAAAGCTAAATACAGAATTGGAACATCGAAATGCCTTCAAGTAATTCTAACCTAATGTGTTCCTTCACCCAACAGGATACATTTCTTCTTTTACCTCTAACCCT
Source organism: Molothrus aeneus (assembly GCF_037042795.1). NCBI lineage: Eukaryota > Metazoa > Chordata > Aves > Passeriformes > Icteridae > Molothrus > Molothrus aeneus. The sequence continues at coordinate 98,364,980 of NC_089648.1, read as the reverse complement.
GTGCCTTGCCATCATTACTAAACAACACTGTAGCTTCTATTCACAGGCCTTTTGCTTTGCATTTTTTTTACAGCTGATATATTATTCAGCATCAAGATTTACAAAATAGTTCATCTAATTAAATTCCATATTGCCATCTAGTAAAACAGATTGTTAGGGCTTAGATTTGTATTGCCATCTCAATTACTGTAGCTATATTTCTCCTAGGTCCTCCTAAATTTTCCTCATATGGTTTTCTCTTCCTACATTTTCAAAAGGTAGGCACAAATGGTGCCACACTGAATTGGAACCAAAACAAGACCATGACTAGAAGAAGAAGAATTCCTGTGCCCTGAGTTCTACCCAGTACACCTTCCTTCTCCTTCACCTCTCTGGTGGCAATACACACCCACTTCCCCGGCAGTCATGCTTTGCCACAGTGCAGCTGCTGGACTGGGGGAGCAGCCATAGAGCCCTGTTAGAGAATTGTGTCCTATTTCCTCTACATGCCTCTTCCAGCACAGTACCACGTGGGAAGGCTGCCTTGCAGCGTGGCCCTACTCAGAGCTCATCACCCCGTGGGGAAGTGTGACCTGTGAGGAGGTCTGGAGAGGTGCTCCAGCAAGCAGGGCACAGGACACTCCTTCCAGTGAGCCTTGTGGCTGCACCTGCCCCTGCAGACTGTAATTAGCAATTAATATGGATTGCAGTATATCCAGGTAGTGCTTGTCATTCTAATCCTGCAAAACACATCATGTGAGCATTAGTACCATTGCTGCAGTTTTACAGCTACCCCTGTAATTCTGTCTCACTATGACATGCTCCCTGAGGTGAATTGCAAGAAGCTGCAGAGCAGAAACTGCATAACAGAAGCCCTGACACCATCTGTGGCAGCTGGGATTTTCCGCCTTAATATACAAAGCAAATTCCTGGCACATGTAACAGACGTTACTTGACACAGCAACACAGCAGTGTCACTGGCTGAGGTTCTGTAGCTACAGATCTTTGCACTCTGTGTAAAATCTTCATGATTTAATCTGGAACCACACGAGGGAGGCCATGAATCCATGCTGGAAGAAGGTTTGATGGTTACCATTAGTTGTCAGCATGGACCGTGACCGGTGCTTCATCACGTGACTCTTGTTGACTCTTGTTACTTGCCACCACGCTCCACAGATTTCTTTTTCCATATACAGTCAGCCTTCAAGTGAGACATAAACTTTAAGGAATTTAGAGATTTTAGAGGAGCTAAGGTTTTAGTTAGAGATAAGATTTATTTGAGTTAATTAAAATAAATGGGTAGGCCTAGATGAAGTTAAGAGTTAGTAGTTAACTAATAACTGATTGATTGTCAACACAATGTTTGGTTAGCTGGGTTTATAATGAAGAATATAGAAACTGATAAATAACTTTTAGGAACATAAGACAATTGTAGGCCTCCTCTGTTCTGAAACCAATTGAAGACAGGGAGTAGGAGTTCTACCAAGGGTTCATTTGTCATATTTGCATTGAGAAGGTAGAAAGGTCAGAATGAGGAAAACTTCACTTACTTCCTCATTTTGAGACCCTTCCCAATGAAAGGGACCACCAACCCATTTCAAGAAACAAACTGTGCATGCTTAATAGCTTTTGAACTAATTACCACATGAAGCAGGGAATGGGATGTACCAAAGTTATGAATATGCATTTGTATTTTGGGTATTCAATACTTGCATAGATAAAAGGACTCTGTAGTCACCAGTAAATGGTGGTGTGTGTTTGGGAGCTATCCCACACACTGCCCGGTATCGCAATAAACATACACTTTCTAACTTTAAACTGTTACAGAGTTTTTGTCCATCACAGTTGTATATTGGTACTAGATCAATATCCATATTTTTTTAATAAATCACAAGAGCCTTTTGACATTACACCTACCAACCCCATTTTAGCAGAAGGTTGGAGAAAATTCATGGCATCTTATGGCCTTTGTTCACATGTCTTGCATGCCCTCCAGGTAAACACAGCACAATGTCCATCACACACCTCAATCACTTCAATTTTTCCAGGATTACCCCTGCTTGCTGGAAAAAGAGGAAAAAAATGTCACTTAATAGACCTGGCCTTTTACTTAGACTTAAGGTGAGAGTTCAGATGTGCTTCCACACAGCTTCCAAATTGTTCCACTTTAAAGCAGACGGCCAGCTGCCATTAAAGTGTATTAGCACTACAGTGAGAGGTGCTCCATGGCAAGGCGTGCACTTAGGCATGGATATCCAGTGTCTTTAGGTGGTCTCACCAAACAAATGGAAATAAGTAAGAATGTTTACTGTCTCTTAAGGGAAATAAAAATTAAAAAGAAACCTTTCATATATTCTTGAACATATTTCTGCTAAATGTTTTTCTCTTGGACATATTTCAACCCTTTGTAACAGTGTTTCAGGTGGCTGTAGTCCTATTTCCATGCTGTTAACTTGCCATCACAGTTGAAAATCTCATTAGAAAGAAAAAGTAAAGGGAAAAACATCCCTCAAGTACAACACAATCAGACTGACCCAGCCTCTCTGCAGTGTGCAAACCTAGCCTGCACGGCAGATGATTTGTCAAGTATTTTTCCTGAGGAACCATCAGTGGTTTCTTAGTACACAATTATGCAAATCACTGAAAGCACTATGTGAAAATGATGATGTTTAGTATGCACTCTGAGTATACTAACAATATTCAATGCCATTCATACTACAATCCCAATTTTCCAATTATATGTCCAAAAAGTACATATTTATGAGATAAATAATGATAAATTAATAGCATCTGCTACCTTAATTTGCAGTTATAAATTGGCAAAATCTAAGAAATCAAACAACAAAAAATGCATATTTGCCCACATAATATACCTGGTTGTAAAAAACTCTTTATATCCACTAACTTTAGGGTCTTTCTCAGGTAACACCCGGAATTTTAAAACAAGTCTAGAGGAAGTTATCTTTAAAAATTATTGATGCAATAATTTTTAGCATTCTATAGCTGAAGAGGAATTCTGCACTGGGTGTTATGCTCAATTTAAACTTTGGCACTTCTGATGATTAAAACTTGACACAAGATGTATTAGCCTAATTACCTAGATGTTTTAATGTATTTATGCTATGACACCACAGTTCCACTATTCCTTATTTTGATTTCCTCAGTAACTCTGTCCTCTCTGAAAGTAAATTCTCCTTTATGCCCTCTGCAGGCATAGAACATTCTGGCTTACTTGTATTCATATTCCTTTTTCCTTAGTAGATTATTTGTGTTCACACGTAGAGCATATACTCCTTTTTCATTCAATAAAGTGCAGTTATCTAGGGTACAATAGATATGGTTTGAAATCAACTTATAGATATGGTTTGAAATCAACTTATGCCTGGATGGATTTAGATATGTAATTCTGCCCCCCTTACTGACACCCTTAATAACTATGTTCAAATGCTTAGTGATTCAAATCTGTATTTGATATATATTCAAAAATGTGAGGTTCAAACTCAAAAGTAGGAAGGATTTCTTTGCCAAGAGGGAATCAAGCACTGAACAGGCTTCCTAGAGGGGTGTTTCATGTCCCTAGACTGTCAGTGCTTAAGAGGCATTTGGGCAATGTCCTTGATAATATGCTGCAACTTTTGGTCAGTCCTGAAGGAATTGGACTGTACAGTTGCACTGTACATCACTTCCAGCTAGAACCATTCTATTCTATTCTATTCTATTCTATTCTATTCTATTCTATTCTATTCTATTCTATTCTATTCTATTCTATTCTATTCTATTCTATACAAGTACTGTTGCTAAATGAATAGATGACAAAGATGCTTAGTCCTCCTTGTTAAAATTGCTCTGCTTGATGTAAGCTGATTAAAAAATCATTGGGTCAGATAAAGAGAAGAAGTATAAGCTTAAATCTCTATAACTAGTGAAAGATTCTTCCAGACAGAGGGAGAAACAGCTTTAATCTCTGTCCTGGTAAAAATTATATACTTTAAATTGAGGCTGTTTTCTAGCCACCTTTTCTGCCAGTCAGGTTTTAAATTAGCATAGAGTAGATACAGTGGGGTAAAATTAAGAATCTCTACTTTCATTTAAAATACGCATTTCTATCATGTTTTCAAGGAAGCCTTGAAAGCAAGCTAGTGTGAATGGAAACAGAAGGGAGTACTAAATTCCTAATATTTCAATCCTTGCTGGTAATTTAACAGCAACAAAAAGTAGCTGCCATGTTCTCTACTTACATTAGGTGGCACCATCCTCACAGATTTATTGTTTATGTAAAAAAGCTTAAAAACATTAATTCTGAAATTATGTTAATTCAAGTACAAAATACCTTGATAAAGCTCATGCTTGAATTGCAACTCAGAGGAACATCTGACATTATTTAGACAAGAAAGAGTACTCAAATTTTGTGTAAAAGAAATCTTCTTTGTGGAAGAAAAGGTGCAAGGAATAGCTAGCAGGAAAGCAGGAATACCGATGGATTTACCCCTAAACCTTGCTCTGTAATAGGCTTATTAAGAAGCCCACAATTCACTTTTCATCTCTAAACAGGTTTTGTTCCCTGAAAAACAATAGTGAAAACCTCTTCATGATTCAACTTATTTAACTGGGTTATGATAATTTGCAGGACCTTTTCATTCTTCACTTATCAATGGAGGAATTTCTAAAAATAGTTGAGAATTGCCAATTCCACTTTGCAACATTCATCACTATTTCATAGTGTGGGTGTCCTTGCGTTAAAATGAAGTTAGTGCTATTAGAAATGGAATGAAGGAGAGGGTAAGTGTTGAGAGCAACCAACATCAAATTCAATTAAGATCAGCCTGTTCTCAAATGATCTCTGTGTCAGGCTAGGCATGGACTTAGGCATGGATAGCCAGTGTCTTTAGGTGGTGTCCCAAAACAAATAAGTAAGAATGTTTACTGTCTTTTAAGGAAAATAAATAAAAAACAAACCCTTTATATATTCTTAAACATATTTCTGCTGAATGTTTTCTCTTTGATGTATTTCAACCCTTTGTAACTGTGTTCCAGGTGGCTCTAGTCCTGTTATCATGCTGTTATCTTGCCATCACAGTTGAAAATCTCATTCGAAAGAAATTCTTACAAGACTCATGACACTAGGGCTCCTGGTCTTGAGAAGAATCCTTCTAATAGCTTAACTTTAAAACTCAATGTTTAGTTTTACCAAATTTGGAAAGTTACATACAGTCCATCAGATAGAAACAGTTGGGTGTGAACTGCCTAAATATTTTAGGACCTCTAAAGAGAAGTGACTTTCTCTTTCCTTGTTCCATCTCTAGGGTAACATACTAGAAACTCATTAAATCAGTTTAAGTAACCTCTTTGTCATGGCCTGAGTAGCAAGAATCAAATTTATAAAGGCAAATAGATGTTATTTGAAATTTTCATCCACATACCTCGCTGATCTTATTGCTGATGATCCTCTGATACTAAATTTCACCCTAGTGTGAACTTGTGCCATTTACTGAGGTTCACAGAGACAGGTGACCCAAACAGCCTGTGATGAATATCCCTCCACTCTGTTTATGTCAACTCAAAAAACCAATGACAATTCAAAGTTATGACTTTGGGTAGATGATTAAAGTAAAAAGAATGCTAAAATATGGAAGGCCCTAGATACCTAGCCATGACATTATTATTAAGTCTATCATATATTACTGTATATGTATAATTATCATATTTTATTATTATTAAATCTATGTATAGTACAGTATGTACGTAAGCCTGGACTGATTACAGGATGCACACACACTGTTTTCTTGCACATATTGCTGCTTCAGAGATAAATTAAGGATGACTGATCTATTTATTAAAAAACAAAACCAAGATCTTGTCTCAAATAACAGTGATAAAAGTTGGAAAATATTGCAAAGTAATTGAGTATGCATTTTCTATTGCTCTAAAAGAATACATTGGTATCACAGTGTTTTCAAAGATGTGCAGCAAAATCTTGCTGAAAACTACTTTTAGAAGTTCCTTTCTAAGTTCCTACTGTTTGTAAGATTGTTTAAAGAGCGGATAAAATAGGTCAATTGGAGAATGGTACTGAATAGGTGACAAATGCATGGCATTTATACAAGTTACAAATAATCTGGATATGTTTTCAATAGAGCATGGTAGTCCTAGAAAACAGATTTGCTCCCACAAACCAGTGTATTTCTTACACACTTATTGGGGTAATAATACACTCCATACCTAGAAGGCAGAGGAAAGAATCAGAGGCTGGTTCCACAGTTTATGTTACTGGGACTGTATCTGCAGGTGTAAAAAAGAGGCTTGGCTATAAAAAACCAACCATGCCAGCTAAAAGCAGTCAATACATGCAGCAGCACATGCTGCAGTACAGAATATAGTGAGTGTTCCTTTTTGCTGCAATTTTGCACATTTACTTGAGCCAGGTAATTGAAGTGGATCTCACAAATGTCATTTAGCATTTGTCCCAGTGCTTCAAGCAAACGTTCTTAAGACTGAGTCACTGAATGAAATACTCATTAACTACTGGAGGTAGGAACTGGACAAAGTAAAGCTGAGTGTGCTGCCTCTGATGCCTCCTAATACACACATTTAGTGTTTCTACCCTAACCACTGAAAGACCACTAGTCAAGGCTATACAAATAGATTTATATATTGTCCTTACTGTTCTTTTAATCTTTTAAATAAGGATGATTTAAACTATAACAGGTATCCCAACAATGGTATGGAAACTTCCATGTGCACGATGGATGAATGGATTGAAGACATACCCAAAATCAGTTTGGGAGGTTCTCTAGTAGTGCACTTGTGCTCCATCATCCCTCCTTGCCCATAATGGACTGTGTTTTGTACATGCTCATGTGCCAGGAGGCATTCAGGGCTCAGAATCATTTCTAACAAAAGTGGTTTAAATATGTCAAACCCATTTTGGAAGGCACAAGCTATTAGACACAAGAGCATGACTGAGGCAGTTCCAATCAGCCTGAGGATTCAAGAGCTGCTCTTGGCAGTATTTATGTACTGATTTGCATTTAATCCAACAGTCCCATGTGGGTGAGGAGGAGATGGTGTGGCACATAAAAGGCTATCAAATGTGGGGCTCCTATGAGCTCTGCCATGGCTCTTTGAAAGAATTCAGTTGCCAGATCATTTCCCGATACTCTGATAAGAGCAGTGAGGGACTTGCCCCTCTGTGTCATAATCCAGAGGTCATCACTTAGTGCATTTTGAATCTCTGTAAGCTTTTTGTAATAAGCAAAACAAAATTGGCATAGATTGTTAAATAAAGACATAGTGTAGATGTAATTACTGACTGATTTTCCTTGCTGCCTTATCAGGCCAGACCTAACATGTCTTCTCTAAGCAAATTACTTGCAGTGCCATAGGCAAGTTTTCTTTCCCATATCCAGCCCAATGGTTCAAATTTCCACTCATAAATAACTCCCTTTACCCTGTAGATATTTCTAATGATGAATGAATACTTTTCCTAGATACTTTCATCTTCAAGAAGTTCCTGATCTTACAAATATAATCCAGAGAAATAATGAGGAAAGATTCCCTATCTTCTTAAATGAGAAGGTGCCAAATCCCCACTTCTTTGCTACTGATTTGGTGTAATTTAGAAGACAATTTTTTTCCAGTGATCCATATAGCAGGTTGAGCATAAGAACTCTAGATGTAGGAGCCCAAGGCAAAAGTCATTACAAAAACAGCAAAGAGGAGCCTGACCTGCATTGCAGTGAAGACTCCAAGGCAAACTGCATGGACAGAAGTGCTGTGCAATTCTTTCTTTTTCTCCGATGAGTACTACTCTATGTTGGTTCCCCTTCTAGGCATAGAAAGCCAGGATAGGGTTAAAAGTGTTCCAAGACATGGAAAGATTTTCTGAGTTCACCCAAAGTCAGTGACAGAAGCACATTTATTCTGTGAGAAAAGTACATGTGTTACACCTGATCAGCCAAGGGTAAAGCAACGGCTTAAAATAACAATGAAGCTTGCAAAGTTTTTGCAGAAGATATCTAAAAAGCTTAAATCTACAGCTTGCTCACAACTTTCCTGAACCTGTATGAATTCTAATTGACATAATCATTACGACCTCAAAAAAAATTGGGAGGATTTTCACAGGCAGGAAGGAAGGTGTTGCGGTAATGGGCAACATAGGGACCCCAGGGAGGTACAAAGTTGTGCTCTTTATTGCAAAAAACCTGGCCTTTTTAAGCAGTTAGCTGGATATCACCAGCTAACACAACAGGCCCAAGTCAGTCAATCACCATACACCACGATGTGGACATGTGGCTGTCACACAGCAGGTCTCTCACATCTCTCATGTCTCTCTAACCCTATTCCAGCTCAGTCATTCTCCCATAGCCGAAGTAACAGGCTGGAGCCATGTTACAAGGCCTTCCTTTAATAGAGCCTTACCTATCGGTAACAATTCCCCCATTTTTGTTTATGTGTTGCACAGCTAAAACTCTGCGCCAGTAAAGCCATTATCTTATTAAGACTGCTATTGATTATTTGCTGCACACGAGATACAATACACAGGGTATATATCACAATCATTAAGAACACACCAAGGATAACTGTGCTATACATTACTAAGTGTTTAAGCCATGCCTCAAAGCTGAGGCTGTCGAGCCATGAAGACTCCCCCCACCAATCACCTTCATCGTGTTGCAGCAGCAGTTTAGTGAGTTGCTTAAGATTACTGATACTCTTATGAAAGGACTTTGGATGGTCACTTAAGTTCATGCAGCACATGCCATCAAAATCTTTGCACCCATGGCCATGAGCCAGCAGTAAGAATTCAATGGCTGCCTTGTTTTGCAGCGTTGCATGTTGCACTGATTTAACGTCAATCAGCATTGCTGAAAGAGCGGCACTAGTGGCATTAGCTTCCTCTGCAAGCCACAGTTGAGCTTGTTTAAAGAAGAGAAAGCATGAGCAGTACTAGTTGCTGGTATCAAGCTGCCAGAGATGCACTCTGCAGTGTTCCAGAAAGTCACCGGTGGATCGCACTTCTCTCTGAGAACCCATGTGCTGCACCTGACCCAGTGCTGAGCTGCAGCTGTTAGAGCTGTCTGATTTGGATGAAACGAGGTCAGTTGGCCAATAGTGCAACAGCTTTGCCTGGCATACCTTTCCAGATACACTCCCTACACATTAAGAACAAGTCCAAGGGGAGAGCAATAGCACTGATACCAGATGTCAGTCAACTTTCCAAAGTTCGATTACACCACAAGGAAGCACTGCTGAAAATACCTTTAGCAGAGACAACAAAGTTAACACTGTTTATATGAACATCAAATATATCCTCAATGTAAAAGCAAAGCATGCAATGGGACACTGCAAAGTCCCCAGTCTATCTAGTTCTTGTGGCTGCGAGAGCAAAGCTGGAAAGCTGTGCATTCTTCTCAGATCTTTGTACCATGTCTCATCCCCTCCTGTGCTCTTTCACCAGGTGTCCTGGCACCACCACCTGGGCTGCAATATACTTGGGGCCAGGCAGTTTCACATTGTAGAGCTTACCAAAACACTCCTCACCAATGGGTACCCCTATGAACCACGTGTGAAAGGAATCCCCAGGGGATGCCACAGAGGTGCACATAGTATCAGTGTGTGTAGCATTTGCAAGGGTGATCCATACATTTGTGCTGTCCAGCGTAGGGGGTAAGACACTCGCAGTGCCTTTGCCAATCAGGATGATGCAAACAAATTTAATGTGGTGACCTGTGGAGACACAAGCATAACTCCTTCCCCACATTAGCAAGTCTAAAAGTCCTGCCCACTGCCCTGTTTCTAGGTCCTTTACCATCACCAGAGGCCTGGGATGAGCCTTTGTATCAAAATAAAATTGCCTTTTGCATGCTGTTTGGCCAGGTTCATCCCAATTCAGGAAATTGAGAACATACAGGGCTTTTGCTAACCTATCATGGAGGCACTCCAGGAAGGCTTATTTTTGACATGAGAGCCATCTCCCTGACAAATTTAAGATACCTGCAGAGTAGGGCTGGAGAACTTTACAGAATAGACATCAAAGTATTAACACAAGCAAAGTAGCACTTTTTCCTAGGCTCATTTATTGAAGGAGCTGAATTATTTGACTGAAATATTCTGGAATTCAGCCAGAAGCACAGGAAAGATATGAAACATTTTGACTTAAACTCAGTGCTTCAGAAAGGTATAAACAAATTAAAATTGGTGTTGTATAATGGGAATGGAGGATGTTTTCAGTGGTGTCTTCAGTGGTGCAGAGCAAGTGGTGCTGCTCACACATGTGCAATAGACAGACAGAGCTCTCACCCTGCTGCATCTCTTCCCACTATTGCAGCAGGGAAAATGATCTTTTGATAGAAATGCCAGACTAGTGTAAAAGGTCATTAATGACCCATTCTATATAATACTCATTTACACTTCGCTTAGCATTCCATTTAATTAGTAGCTCAAGAAGCAAACAGGAAATACGCATCATCTGAGGACACTCCTAACATTATTCTCTACAACCTCTCTGAAGCAGACCACAATCCCCCCAACAGGCTGAGACAAGAAAAGATTTGAGAAGTAAGTGGTATATATCACTCTTTCCTGTATGCCAGCTGAAGCTAGCAAGATGTACATGCCACTATGACTCAGCAACAACAAACCTGCAATTTCCTCAGGCTTTGGGCATTTGACATTAGAATGACTCATTGTCCATATGGAGAGCTGAGGAGTCATTTTCATATGACCACACCAGAGCATCTTGAGAGAACTTAGAGAAATAGCTGTAGTTCCAAGGTGTTCTTTTTCTGATAAATTTTCTTAGCTATTTCAGTTACCCCTCTGTGATTGTTTCATCAGTGAGATACAGCTGCTGATTGTGGCTCCACAACTCTTACAAAACACTATTGCATATCTTCTTAGAAGTTCTTATGGCAGCAACTTTCCACCAAATCTTTGACATTTGGCAATATTAAAACAACTAACACACAAATATGTTAATGTAGGTCATCACTGAATTGTGGAGAAAGGGAGCTGAACCATATCCTACAGGCCATGGCATTTTACACGCCTAGGAATGAGAAGCAGATCCCACTGCACCCCAAAGAACAGCCTGCTTTCAGCACCAGAGCAGCACCAACCTTCCTTGCACAACCATGCAGCAGGCTCAAGGACCTCCCAGCTCCATGAGGAGGTGAAATTAAAAATGTGCTAAAATGAGCAAATCTCTCCACCCATGCTTTGGAAGGTGGCCACAGCTATCCACCTTCAATCAAGAAGTGCCACACAGAGCACAAATTTATTCCATAGAGGAACCACTCTTTGTTACTCTTTCTCCTTCATCAGGGCATTTAAGCATTAGCACGTGGACTAATAGTCCCACAAAAAATAACAGACCCTTATTGTCCAAAGGTCACCTACATCAAGCTTTGATATTAGCAATCTGATAAACAAGAGGGTTCTAATCTGACCAAGGTTCTTAAACTGTCATGTAACAGAAGATTTCAGTCAAACAAAAGCTTTCAGTCACCTTTTCAAATCAATAAAGTAACCAACTACAAAACTAAAATGTGACTATAATATCGCATAGGTTGGAAGTTCTTTTGCTATCATTTACTATTTCAGCCATACAACTATGGCACTGCAGCTGGTGTGTAACCATCCATGGGGGAATGTAGGCTGAAGAACTGAGGTCTGACACTGGAAGATAGGAAATGTCAGATAAATTATTTCCTGTCAACCTTTATTCTGTTCCTTGTGCAATTGTATTTCAATACAGTCTTTAATTAAGTAATCATATCCTATTCTTCCCCCTTCTTTTTTGCCTTTAAGATTTAATGCAGAAAATTAATTCCCATGGTAGTTAGATGAAGGTCTCAGGGGCAACTCTTGGTTGTGATGCTCCCTAGCTTCTCTGCAGCTTGATCTTTCATCCTCAACTATATTTTTTGCAGGTTTGGTTTTTATTACATGCGAGTTTTTATGAACAGATAACATCAAAGTTAGGTGAATTTTGAGTGCCTTTTACCACAGATTTGCAGGTGGCTAACAGAGGCACTTTTTTGCGCATCCCAGGCTTGAACAATACACAATGACATGAGAAAAGTTTCAATATGTTGGTTGGTCTGTTTCCAGACAAAAGCTGTTTCTAGTAAACAATTAAATATGATAATTTTTCATGTGGGATGTTGCATTTGCACTGAAAATTGCAAAAATAAGTGATACAAGCAGCTGAGCTGCAGTTATCACACGACATAAAAGTAACATTCAACATAAAATCCCCATAATTTTAAACATAAAAGTTTGAGGTTGAAAATTGATGAGGTTGAGCTCACACCTGAAGCACTCAGTATTTCACTGTAAAGCAAATATATTCTTCAAGGGAACAAAATCAATCCTCCTACTAATTCTGCTTCCAAGTGTCAGCCTGCATTATGTGAAAATCTTACCAGGCGATGGCATGACAGCAGAGAACAAATGAAACAAAAATCTCTTCTCAGTGTACTTTAATTTCCATATGAAATTTAAGAGAAGCAACTGCAGTTTTGCTTACTTAGCCTGTATCAGCTCCATTCTTTACAGTTAAAATGAACATTCAGAGGTGGAATGACCTCCCTGAAGAATACTATGTTTCTGTCCCTGACAGCCCATGCCTCCAAGTATTGAAAATACAAGCTTTTTTTCTTTTTTTCTTGGCAAAGGAAGAAAATCTGATATTTGCTGATATTTATGTTTAATGCCTGCTTAAAAGCATCTTTTCCAACACATCACTGATCAAAAAAACTGTAAAATTTTTTGCATTGTCCTGAGGAATTAAATCATTCTGCTCTAGCCTATGGATGATACAATCCAGACCTCAGGTTTGCACTTCATAGAACTTTGTGATTCAGCTGTCATGGCTACTTCTATTTTTGTGTGTCCAAACCTTCAGCCTGTGCTTCTGGGTTTGCTGCAGTGTGTGTTTGGCTGCATTCAGAGAGATGTTCTTCATTTTAGCCTCTCTTTTCAGTCTCATAACTAAGCCTAAACTGAGAACGTAAAAGAACCAAATAGTCCAGGTTTGTGATGAAAAACAAAGCTTTCTTAGATGTCATTAACCTGTGAAGCTATTTAATCAATCAAGGAGATTCAATGCTACCATACGGAACATGGGAAATATTTGAGACTTATGAAGTGTTACTATGTTACAAACTTTTGGCTGATGGGCTTTTGTATGAAACTCTTTTACAAATATTTAGGAAATCCAATTTTTCAATGTACAGCCCTGAGACTTTGTTATGGCTTGCACCAGATATCCTGTGCCTGGAGCTAATACATAGCTGCAACAGCAAAATTTGAAAGGCAGTACTGCAGATTCTTATGGCATCTTCCTTTCCAAAAGCTACTGAAATACCTTTTTCTCCACTAAAATCAGAGATTTTATCAGACGTGGTTTGATATTGATTGTCTATACTATCTAATTGCTGTATTCGTTTATAGGACAGGGAATCTACTGCTAACAAAAGGCACCTCTAACTAATCTGTTCAAGAAATGGCAATAATAATTGCTTTTGCTCATCTTTATCAAATCCACTGCTGTGCACTGACTATGACTCTTTCAGACAATCTCTGTTGCTTTGTGGAAACATTTCTTGAGAAAAACATTCTCTTTTTATGGTGCAGTTACAGGGTTATTTTCTTTTTATTATGGCTCTCATTTTTATTATTATGAAAATAAACATATGCATAGAAGCAGGTTTTTTATTATTTGAGAATTAATCAAAATACCACCAGTTTTTTTGCATTCATGTAATTATTTTTATGTTTGAAGAGCAACAAAACATCTGTTAGCTATCTGTCATAATACTATACCACAAATTAATTCTTTTTCCGTGATCATAAAGGTATATGTGAGATTGCAGTAGACTGTCATGAAAAACATTACTGTGTAATGCACATGCTTATGATAATTTTATATGGGAAATAATTGTGTGCCAGGAGGTGAACTTCAACTCTTTCTAATAAACTGAGGAAAAATCAGCAGAGCACAAAAACTTACTGAACTTTGCTGCCTGCAGACAATTGCTATTTCCTGCAGTCCTAATTTGGAGTTTTAATGTCATGTGTAAGTGAATCTAGCATTCAGGAATGAGATACTGCTTACAGAAGACACAAAATGAAAAAAAAATTATTTTACTAACATATTTGTCCTCATTTTGTTGCACAAGTTGTTGCAGCCATTGCAAAATTGCCATAAAGAAAGAAGAATTTTTAGAAATTAAATATCTATCAGAATAAATCATATTGTTAGCTTTTAGTGAACAAAACAACTAAACAAAAATGCTTCCGTCATTTTTGTGCCTAATGAAGCTTCAGACGGTTATTAATTTACAGAGGTCTAGCACTGCAATCAAAACTATTACCCCTTTAATCTTTGTTTGCTCATAATCAAGGCCTTGAATCCAGCTTTTTCATTTTCTAGTACAGTCTACTTTTTATAAATACAGACTGACTGCTATCAATTATGTAAGGGGAAGTACAGACTGCATCATGTATCCTCCTTATAATGTTTCCTTTTCCTCAATACATGCATAACTTAATCACCTTAAAAAAGTCCCAATTATTTCTGCTTGAAATCCCCATGAAAAATGGACCATACATCACAATATAGTGTTTTGTTTACATTGATCAGTACATCCTCTTATCTACAAAGCAAACATTTCATCATTCATGCTCTTTCCCTTTTCTCTACTAAAACAGGATTTCCATGTAAAGAATGTCCACATGATTTAAAGTATATTTCAGACTTTTCAAAAAATTCCTCAAAACCTTGCCTAACTCCACAGCCCCAAGCCAAGTTTTATGGAAAAAGGATTTTCATGCAAAGAGGATTTTCTAGTCAGTTCTTTCTTCCCCAAAGGAATTCATAGAAGCACTTTGCTTCTATGTGCTTGAATAACTAAAATAATTTTTGAAAAAACCTAGAACTTCTTCTTATTTGGCCCTCTGAAATTCACCTGCCTAACAATTTTGCCTGTCAATTTTGAAGATAGAAGATAAAATTAGTGCAGAAAAGTAGTTCTTTCTTATGGAAACACCCCTCCCCTCCCTCACCCCCAATTATATTTAGTTCTATGAGAAGGTAAAAATTTTGGAACACTGAAATGTCTGTTTTTAAATGTTTTTATTGTCATGTAAATTAGTCTTCTTGGCCTATCTCTGGTCAATACACCTTCTTCAGCAAATTTGCTGCTGCTGGTGGCTTGCAAAGGTAATTTGCCTACCAAGTTTGCAGGTCATGGCCAAGTCACCAAGTGGTGCTTTCTGGCTGATTAAGCTGTGGGACATGTTCCAGTGAGCAGGTCTGAAAGCACATGCTGACCCTATCTAAATCTTTAGCCAGGTGAAACCTGGGAACACCTCAGCTCCCCCCTACCTCCACCTGAAGGCAACCTGGGCACCTGGTGCAGAATGTGATCCCTCTCCACACCAGCAGCCCTGCCTTGGCTGTGGGTCCTCACAGAAAATGCTTCTTCCCCCTTGATCAGACATAGCTGAAGCCTATGCACACAGATGAAGGAAGAATTTTTTTTTAATAGCTTTTCATTACAAACACCAGTTCTGCAAAATCTGGTAGGTCAATTGAAAAATCATTTTTTAAATGAAAAACACTGAAACATGACAGTTCCCTTTATTATGAACATAAAGGTTTGCTACATAATGAATTCTAACTATATCTTCAGGAGCCTTGTGATCTAGAAGCTGTTATTCTCCTTTGTCTCTTAGGAAGCTTCCTGGACAAATAACATTTTTCATTATTTACTGGAAACATCCTTTCCTATAGTGAAGAATGGTGGTTTTTTTATAAGAACACAGATTTCATCTGATGAGGTTTTAATTCTATTCCTCTCTTTCCCCTTATTAGACCATATTTCTGAGGTGGAGGAGTGGGACATCCCAGTCTGAAATTCATTCACACTTCACAAAGTCTTCAGGCACAGTTGGGCCTTTAAGAGACATGAGTTGCAAATCGATGAACCTTACCCATGGTAAATTCACAGCATCAGTTGAGCACCCTGTCATCTTTAGAGCATCCAAAGTTGTGCCTTACCCTAAAGACTGGCTATAAAGGAGAAAGCATACAACACATTTTCTATGACTTTGGATTTCAGCACATCACCCATCGGAAATCCCTTGGCCCAGGCACCCACTTGAAAGTCCTGGATTACTTACAGATAATGGCCACACAATTCCCCCCCTTCAAAGAATCCAGGACCCAGGAGCCAAAGAAAGCCACCAGAATATTTTGACGTGAAGTTGAGGTCCAGAGATTAAGAATAGTGATGATGAGCAGAGACAAATTGCTGGTTTTACTGCTTTAGAGGATTAACATAGAGAACATTAAAATCTGTTAAAATGTATTAAAATCTGGGCAAGCTGGATAGATGGGCTGAGTCCAGTGTTATGAGGTTCAATAAGACCAAGTGCCAGGTCCTACACTTTGACTAGAAAACCCCCAGGCAGCACTACAGACTGGGGGCAGAGTGGCTGGAATGGGGCCCAGTGGGAAAGGACCTGGGGGTGCTGGTTGACAGCAGCTGAACATGGGCCAGTGTGTGCCCAAGTGCCCAAGAAGGTCAATGACACCCTGGCCTGTACCAGCAAGAGTGTGGCCAGGAAGACCAGGGCAGATTGTCCCTCTGAACTCAGCACTGCTGAGGCCACACCTGGAGCGAGTCCAGAAGAGGGCAACAGAGCTGGTGAAGCATCTAAAGAGTGAGTCCCATGAGAGGCAGCTGAAGGAGCTGGGAGTGTTTAACCTGGAGAAGAGGAGGCTCAGGGGTGACCGTACAGCTCTCTACCACTCCCTGCAGCCAGGTGGGGGTTGGTCTCTTCTCTCAGGCAGCCAGTGACAGGATAAGAGGAAATGGCCTCATGTTCCACCAGGGGAGGTTCAGACTGGACATGAGGAGGAATTGTTTCACAGAAGGAGTTGTTAAACAATGGAATGGGCTGCCCAGGGAGGTGGTGGAGGCACCATCCCTGGAGTTGTTCACAAAACTACTGGATGTGGTACTTAGTGCCGCAGCCTGGTTGACAATGTGGTGATCGGTCAAAGATTGGACACCATGATCTTGGAGGTCTTTTCCAATATAATTCTGTGAAATCATAGAATCACAGAATCACTAGGTTGGAAGAGACCTTCAAGATTATCGAGTCCAAGCCATGCCCTAAGACCTCAACTAAACCATGGCACCAGTCTTTTTGTAAACACATCCAGGGATGGTGACTCCACCACCTCCCTGGACAGAAAATTCCAGTAATTTATCTCTCTTTTGTTAAAAACTTTTTCCTAATATCCAGCCTATATTCCCCTTGGTGCAGCTTGAGACTGTGTCCTCTCATTCTGTCAGTTGCTGCCTGGACAGACACCAACTCCCACCTGACTACAACCACCTTTCAGGAGATTGTAGAGGGCTCCTTTCTCTCTTTAGTCAAACTACTGTTAGTTCAGTAATATCCACTAATCTTCTTAAGGGATGACTCGCATCCAAGCCCAAATTTCCACATATTTCAGCCTGACTCATCACTGTTTAAGTTGGAATTGTTCTGTCTCACAGTTTTTGCAAATACACTGTCAGTCTTTGCTTACTCATATTAATAGCTTTGCCATGGCCTCATGTCTCCCCCCTCAGTACCTTTCCAGCATCTGTGGGCAAAAACCAATGTTTTCTGTCTGAGAAGACTGGAAGACTTATTGACTCCTCCATGAAAGAGGAATCTTTGCTCCTCAGCAAAGCCAGTCACAGCTTTTTCACTACTTGCTGCTGGGAGTACACTACAGCTGATCTAAAAAAGCCTTGGAAGGTGCTTGAGAATTAGAGCTGCTGGCAAGGCAAAGAAGTGGCAGTCACTCCCCGCCGCCTCCAAGAATTCACATTCTGTAAGGGGGATTTTCCTCTCATTTAAGCCTGAAAACATTCCTGAGAGGAACAGTTTGTCCTCAAGTTGGCATAATGTTGCATTAAACATTTGCCACTTACTGTTCTGCAAGCTGTTAAGCTTCCTGTGAAAGCAGTAAGATACCACAGAAGCACTCTTTTGTAAACAGAGTCCTACATCATTTTATTAAAGAACTGTGGCAATACTTATCTGGGAACAAAACAAGGGGAAGTTGCATCACTCTGTGGGCTGCAAATGAGGCAAGGGGAATTATTAGCCTAAATTAACACAGAAGAACAAATTATATTCAGCCAAGAAGTGTTTTACAAGGAAGAAGATGAAAGAGAAAGTTGTAGCTTTCTATACAAGGAAAGATACAACTTTAATGATAAGCATAAGAGAGAGGATATACAGATTAAAAGAAAGGAAGGGTGTAATTTGATCTTAGTCCTGAGTTGTAACTACAATGCAAAATAAAAAAAATACCAATGAAAATTTCAATACACTCTAAAAAAGGCATAGAAATAAAGGAGAAATGCACTTACTACAAAGATTCTGGAGAACATTCAAAGTGAGCAAAAAGTCCCTTCTTTTCTAATTGTGCAAGGACATCAGCATCATACTTGGCAACATCAGTCCCTTGCTTTGCTAAGGCCATTTCTATCCTTACCCAATAAACCATAGATCTTATTAGGAGTCTTGAATTATAACCCTAATTGCTATGTGCTTCACAAACCCCCTACTGCTAACAATCCAATTGCAACACAAGAATTGACAGATAAACACAGATGAACATCATTCAGTGAATCCATGTGGTACCTTCTAGCCTAGAATCTCCATAAAAATGGGAAAACATGCTGAAACTTTCTTATTTCCCATGACAGACATTGGTTGAAAAACACCTGCATCCTAATCACTACCATCTGCACTCTAAATTCATTTCTTGCAGGTTTCTGTTTTTCTGAGTGGATCACAGTAAATGTAGCACAATGAGAATCCTGTACTTGTTTATATCTCTGCAAATGTGATCAGGCTGAGCCTGCTCAAGAGGAAGCAAGTAAACAGTGTAATAAACCAGTTAAAGCACTACACTACTTTACAGAAGATTAAACATGCCCAGAACTTTTTTATACTGAAACTGGCTAGACCAAAATATCCAGAATGTCAGCACTAGTGACCACTCTTTGTCTCCAAAGCTTTCAAACTGCCTGGAGGGAATAGTGTCTGTTCTGTACTAACTCCCAAGTAGTGCCCAAGAACTGCTGGGAGGAGTCTGAGCTGATCCAGCCCAAACCAGGGACAAGGTTAATGATCTAGCACTACAGATGACTGAGTTTATTACTCTGGAAGATTTAGAGTAAGAGACACCTCCCATAGCACTAACCTCAAGGAAGTCATGAGCAAGAATTAATCAGAAAACAATAGCGCTTTCAAGGATTTACTGCAAAAGCACATTCATTAGACTGCACCCCTGGATGTACCAGAGGCCAAAACCAGATCAATAGTCCAGAAAGCAACCTCCTAAAGGAGCTCTTGTTCAGCAGAACACTGCTTGGAAGGGCAAACTCAGGACTGTAGGCTCAGAAAAGATCTTCTTTGGTAAGTTTCTACAGCAAGGCAGTTGAGTGCTGCAGCAGGGGAAGCCGAGGAGGAAGACAAGGGCATCCCTACTTACAGACAAGACTGCACCAGAAGTGCCTGACTTACATAAGCAATTTGTTCTCTTGTTTGTGTAAGCAATTCAGCTAGACCACAAATACCATCCTGAGTACTCAGGTGAAAAGTACTTGCAAGTCATTCTTCTGAGAAAATGCTCTGAAAAGCAGAGTCCAAGGCTGTGACATCAACTGCAGTCCTCTGTATACCATGACTGGATGCTGGTGAGTCATGGCATGCATAAACCACCAGCATTTGAGAAGACCTTCATAACCAGGTCCAGTAAAATTTATTGTTCTAAATTTGCAATTAACTCAGTTTAAATTGACATAATTAGGAGAATCTGACTCATAGCCTTTTTATAAGTGTATTTTAAAATCTCATTTATAAGATAAATGCATCTTCTGTTTCTGAAATGACATAAATATTGCCTTTTTTTTTTTTTTAATGAAGCTATGCTTCATTTCACCCAGTAAAGGAGCCAAAACCTAGTTTATTAGCACTTGGTCTGTGTCTGGCTGAGAAATGAATCAATACCCTTAAATTCTGCCCTAAATGAACTTTTGTGCAAAGTTGTGTCTTACAGCACAGCTGAGGATTTAGATCAACACACTGACTCAGATCCTGCCTGGAGCCACAACTGGATTTTTATTGCTCTTAGAGAGACCTGCGTCTTTCATCGGTCCCCTCCCTCTTTTTTTTTTTTTTTATATAAAACCACCAACTCTAATTCTAACCTGGACCACAGAGTAACTTCTCTGATGTCAGGGGAGTTGGCCTGGGGTGGCAGCTGGATGGGGCTGCGCCGAGGAGAGCAGGGCTGGCTCAGCAGCGTCAGGAGGTGTCGCTAGGCAACGCAGGTAACCATGGATACCTGCATCCCCTGCGGCCCGCGGGATTCTGAGATTAGTCATTCATCTGCAAAAACACTTTAAGAAAATAAATAATAATTAATGTGCTATAATGCAACACTGTCTCTGTATAAATGTTGTTGTAATGACGAGATCCAATTTAATAGAACTTACTTTACTTGGTGTTTGCTCCACCTGAAGACTTTGAGAACTCTAGGTCACAAAATCATGGAATCACAAAATAGTTTGGATAAGAAGAGACCCTAAGGGTCAGGTAGTTCCATGTCCCCTGCCATGGGCATGGACAACTTCCACTGGACCAGGTTACTCAAAGCTCCATCCAGCCTGGCTTTGAACTCTTCCAATGATGGGGCACGGTCTCTCAAACATTGTGAGCTGCAGCATTAGTGACAGAACCAGATCTCTGGCCAAGGGTCACATGTTTTTAAATCCTTCATTAGAGAAATACCCTGAAGCTTAAAATGCTACAAGAAAAGTAGTAGAGTTCCTTTACATAGAAATTGCCCAGTGAGATTGACTGTCCCTTCCCCAGCAGTCTGGCACTGGTGTTTGTTTGGAAAGTGTGATTGCTGGCTGATTAGTATCAAAGTTGCCAGTAATCATGTGCCCACAACTAATGCTCTCCCATCTTTCACATGTTGGAGGTTTCCAATTAGCAAAGGCGGCCCAGAAAGAGCAGCATCCTGGGGGCCACAGCAGCAGGACAAAGAGCAGCCAAGGTCACCAAGCACCTTCCTTTCAGCTCTTGCAGGAATGTGATTGTGTAAATACATGTGCACAATTTTAGCAAAGCCAGAAAACCTCCAAAATCCTTTGCAGTCTGTGGCCACTACACCCTGAGCAAAATTCCCTCCCAGCTCCAAGCCTGGGAACCCGTTCAACCCTGTGCTTATGTGCCTCACTGCACACATCACCTGCGACACTGGTATTACCAGTCTCTTTCCTACCACTTCTTTCCCCTAATGCTGACTACTTGAGTCAATAAAATCAATCTGTAGTTAGCAAAGGCTAACTAACAGGAGCATGGATTTGTCCTTGCACAAGTGGTGTACCCAAAGTTATTAGCTCAGTCATTCCTGATAGGGTCTTGTAAACAAATTATTGATTCCTGGGTGTTTGAGGGATGTTGATTAGAATTAGTTTAAAGCAACAGCTTGTCTTACTTAATCAGAAAAAATTGTAAAAAATGTATCAAGGAGATCAGCTGCTTAATAAACAGTATTTTTTTTATCTGTGATATGCTGGCTATTTAAAATATTACTGCAAAGGAATAAGCAAACCAAACAATGATAACACACATACTATATATATTACCTATCTTGCCTTAATTAATGTAGTTTACTTGTTTGCTATTGGAATGAGGCAGGCCCTGTGACTTGCTTTAATCTGCTTATTCAACTTCTTTATTAAAATCATGCTTTTCAGCTGTGATCACTAAGCCAAATAATACACACTGTGAGCAAAAAGCTTATGAAAATCTGTATAAACTATTTTGATCAGTCTTAATGAAAAGTTGAATTTGGCTTCAAACAATGAACCTTTTTTTCTGTGAAGCCTTTTAGGAAATCCCACTGCAAAAATTCTCAAGCTTAAATGGTAGCTACTGAGGATACCATTTGCTTGCTGGAAACATTTAGAAAATTTGATTTACTGTGCACAGTAGAAAAACAGAGAAAGTAGAAAAAAATTTCTGGATTCAGTTGTACATTTGCAATACTGACACAGTCATAAACTACTCTTTGATCAATCTTGTGGTTCAGCTTCACTGACGTCAACGCCCTTGGACAAAAGCACTTGTAAATAGCTCCATAGTTTAATAGATTTTTCTTCATGAAGCCTAAATTTATATGCACATCTATGCAGTGTCCTTGCACTCTCACACATACTTGCGCAGTTAGCAGAGATTCTGATCTAGCAATCAGGAAAAGGCTTTTCCTCAATCAGAGTTGTTAAGAACCTGAAGGCAGAGCAATGGAGTCTTTCATTGTAAATGATGCATCACGGAGAGTGAAAAGTTTTAAACTAGATAATTAGGATTAATATATTTTATGTTAAGATAACAGCTATCTAAAAACAACACAAAGAGAGACTGGAACAAGACATACTATAATGGATACATATTATCAAAACCTATTTGATTTAGTTGATGGACTATAAATCACATGATAAATTCATTTTTACATGACTGCTCAGACTTTCTGATTTAGACTGGCTCAGAAATGCCTTGGCCTTTCTCATAGTGTTACTGAATTTCTACTCCCCAACCCAGTCAAAAGCAGAGTCACTCAGGAATAAATTATTTACTAAGTAAAAAAATTATATTCCTGAACATTGAAGCTGAAAAAGCCTGTTTTCCTTATAAATCTGTGCCTTGAACTCGACTTTGGCCAGACAAGGCACAGGAAACACTGCTTTTCACAAACTGTGCTGCCCAAATGAAGTTTTTCATTCCAGGCTTCAGGCTCCCTTTTCATGCACATTCTAATAGAGTATACATTCCTGTTGCAGACTTTAATTAACAGACTTCCTCTCCTCTAACTGTTAATTTATTTGCATAAGTCTTGGGGCTTAATTATTTTTGAAATGTTTACCACTTTGTCAGAGTAGTAGAAATCAGACAGAACTTTCTAGTTATTAAGGAGGATTCAAAAAAATCACCATATAGGTAGAATTACCTCAGCACACGCAGTTGCACAAAGCTCACTTATTTTTGACAAACAAAAAACCCAAATCTAAAAAAAAAAAATTACAGTTATGGATTCCAAGATTGTTTTATTTTTATATTTTTTGTGCCATTATCACCTGGGAAAGCTTTTAAGACTGATTCTTGGTTCAGATTCCCCAGTGACAGCTATTAATCTCTTCATATCTGAACTATCTCTTAAAGGATGGAAAGCTTCTTTCTCACATCTTCTCTTCGTTATTACCTATTCACAGAAGTGTTGGAGTTGGTTCTGAATGCTAAGGAGGATCATCTCAGCTTGCTAATGAGGACAAACACAACATCAGTACAGCTGTGACTAGCTTTAGAAGAATTTTCTGAGGTGATAAAGCTGGTTCTTTACACAAAAAGGTGTTGAATATTCCCACAGGGAAAAAGCTAGTTTGTATTTCTCATACATCTCTGCAATATTTATTTTTGAACATAGTGTTGGAACACAGAGTTCATACAATGTGATCAAGTGAGTGCTTTTACATTTTAAACTGTGGTAAATGGATCCTATTTCACTCCTACTGAGCTTGTGGCTGAGAACAAATTAGATTTCTCCGCAAGAAAATGCCTGGAATTGTCTGTTTTTCTTATTAATTTATTTCACTACTTAATGTCCTTCAATTTAATAGACCAGTATCTGTAATAAACTGCATTATTAACATCTGTTTTCACAACATTTTCCCAATGGGGTTCAATGAAGACCAGCACTATGATGCATAGTTTGTGAAATACAACAGTTCATGGACAAATTCAAGCTCACCAGAGTCAGGGTGGCCAAAATCGATCCCACCCATCTATAATCTGGATTTTGGGGCTGAATGTGCCTGGACCAGAAGTGACTCATGCTACTTAGTTTCCCTCACCTGCAAGAAATATTACAGCTGCTGGACACAAACAGGACCCTCAGGCCTTGTGTATATCAAGTTTGTCCACATTTGGTGCCTTACAGAGTGCAGTAGCCTGGGAGGGCAAACACGAGGGCCCACACATCTGCAGCAGTGCTTTCCCAGTCCCTGATCCGAGTTCTACAATACCCACTTAAGGGACATGGGATAAAAAGCACAGACAGTATTGGGAATACACATTTTCTCATTTCACATATCTTTTTGTCTTCCTAGGTCTATGAATTTTTTGCATTCTTTTTGGCATTGATCCAACTTCATCTACACTATTATCTGCCAGCTTGGTGCTTCCCCAGACTCTGAGACAAGGAAGATGTGGGTTCATCATCTCCCAGAACAAAGGTGATGGCCAAGGTCTTGCATTTCTTGGGCAAGTGCTCTAATTCCCTAGCTGCTGAACAATGGCAAGTATTTCTTCAAATGCAACTCAGGGCTGGGAAATTCCAAGGTGATGTTCCTGCCTGTAATAAGTCCATGACAAAGTTTCAGCCTCTAAACAAAGTGTAGTGCAGATGACCAAGCTGTGCCTTGTGTCCATCTTGCTGAAAATAGTTTTTAGATCTTAGGAAACTCTAACTTTTCTTCAGAGGTAAAAAGCAACTCTGGCTCACATAACAGGCACAATGTAAAATTGCCAGAGCTTGACTCCTCAGTGATGGGTCCACTGTAGTGGCAAAGTAAAAACCACCCATCTAAGATATTTAGCAACAGTATGATGTGGCAACAAATCAAGAGTGGTCTTTTCTGTCCACTGTAAAAAAGTCTAAAACACCAATCGATTCTCAATTAGACTACAAGGAAAAGAAACTTAGAAAAAAATTGTCTGCTCTGTTGATTGATTAGAATTTTGTAGCTTATCTTTTGAGGCTTTATTTGTGTAGGTTGCTGACCTTGGCAGGAGGGTGACTGGCATCTTGCAGGAGTGCCATCTGACTTAAAGGAAGAATTTTTAAGAAATCATAGAATCAGAATCTTAAAGCTATAGAATCATTAAAGTTGGAAAAGACCACCATGATCATCAAGTCAGACCTTTGAGCAAACACCACCTTTTCAACTCAACCATAGCACTAAGTGCCTTGCCCAGGTATTTCTTGAGCACCCCATGGGATAGTGTCCACCTCCTTGGGCAGCCTGTTCCAACATTTGTGGTCACCCTTGTAGTAGTTTGAAAGCAAACCAGTGGGAGATCCCAAGTCAGAAATACAATTTAATAGGGAAATTAAAATAAATGCAATAATATAGAAACACTGACAGAGTATAACCTGACACCCTGTTGGTCAGGGTGTTGGTAGCAGTCTGATTAAATGGTGGCTGCAGTCCTCCAAGAGTGACAGATATAGTTCTGTTGAAGCAGTGATCCTGTAGAAGGGTTTGATCTTCCTCTACAGGTCCAGTGGTGGTTTTGAGGCTCTTGTACTCTGGGAATTCACTGGATAAGGCTGCTGTGGTGTTCTAAATCTCAGATTATATCCAGGTAGAAATGCTTGGCTCCTTCCCCTAGGCAGAACATCTCACAACTGGGTGATGTAATTTTCATCAGCCATGCAGTGACAATCAATGGCCCATTAACAGAAGATATCTCCCTGGAGGGAGGATGGGTCATGGAAGAGATAAAGAACACTGCTCCACCTGGTTTTAACAGCCGGCCCATTGATAGAAGATATCCCCCAGAGTTACCAAGGACGAGTTAAGCAGGAGATAGGGAACAATGCCCCACCTGGTTTTAACAGCTTATGGAGATGGTGATAGAATATTTACCTTTGGGTACATCTGACATTGTAACCTAAGACAACCCTCAATGAAAAAATTCTTCCTGATGGCCAACCTGAATTCCCCTGGCAGAGCTTGGGTCCGTTTTCTCTTGTCCTATTGCTGGCTGCCTGGCAGAAGAGGCTGACCCCCCACCTGGCTACGACCTCCTTTCAGGCAGTTGTAGAGAACAGAAAGGTCTTCCCTGAGCCTCCTCTCCGCCAGGCTAAACAACCCAAACTCCCTCAGCTGCTTCTCACAGGACTTGTGCTCCTTTTCTTTTCTCTGGGCTCGCTCCACCCCCTCTGTCTTTCTTTCAGTGAGAAGCCCAGAATTGGACACAGCACTTTTGGTGTGACCTCATCAGTGCTGGTGCCAAGAACAGAGGGACAGTCTCTTCACTGGACCTGCTGGCCACTCTGTTATTGATACAGGCCAGGATGCCATTGGCCTTTTTGGCCACCTGGGCACACCCTGGCTCATGTTCAGCTGCTGTTGATCAGCATTCCAGGGGTTTTCTGCTGGGCAGCTTTCCAGCCACTCTGCCCCCAGCCTGCAGTGATGCTTGGGGTTGTTTTGACACAAGTGCAGGACCCAGTACTTGGTCTTATTGCACCTCATACTGTTCATCTTGGTACATCAACCCAGTCTATCCAAATCCTTCTGCAGGCGATAAATCAGATTAAATTTTCATTGGTGAAACGTGTGGAAGATTTTATATCTGTCCTGATATTTTATTCTTTATAAACACAAGTGGAACACAATAAAGACAATCAAATATTCTAGTTTTGTATGTAAAAGCATCTGGTATGTATTTATACGTATCAAGTATTTATATACACATAAGGAAAAAGGAGGTAAAAATAATCGTTCCCCAACTAGCCATCTTAAATTAGGAGTCATGTTCATACATTTCACCAGAAATGGGACACTGAGAAATCTGGAGGATGAGCAATTGGCAGTTAAAATTTACTTAAATCAAATTGCAAGATAACGGTTGTTTAATGTTCTACTTTGATGTAGCTTATTTTTCTGCTTGACACATCTGTTAAGCTGTAAATTCAGAACTGCTGTTAGTGAGAATCTGAATACTCGTCACCACCTAATTTGCTAGGGATCACAGGAAAGTACATTTGTATTCCACAATATTACACCACACCTCAAACATACATATTGTAATTTAGGTCACAAAGTACATGACAGTGAAAAGGTAGCATTACAAATATAATAAATTAGACAGTAGTGATCTTTTGTTATATGGTTGAAAACATTGCCAGTCCCAGGCTGGTCGTCTGTCTGTCTGTCTGTCAGTCAGTCTGTAGGAGGCTGTTGGTGAAACCTGTGAGCAATCCCCAGTTGACTTCAGGCAAAGATGTTTGGGCTGGTATCACCTCTGTCATGGACTATTTTGTCAGTCTTGTTTGAAATTATATTAGAAATTGAATGCACAGGTGTTTTGGCAGCCAAGTCATAGAGAATTAAATAGAGAATTAAATAGCACATTTGGGGCCATTAATGGCTTCAGCTGAGACAGGTTCAAAAGAGACATTTTCCCACAGCCTGATTGATGCCTTTCACATAATTTAAGTTCCTCATCCAAAGAATCTGAGCTTTCTGCAGGCAAAAGATTTGTATTGGAATGTGTTTTGAGTACCTTCCTGAGGTCAGGAAAGAAAACTTTTCTTTTTTTTTTGCTAAACAATCGTCTCCCATACCTGAGAGTTTTCTAAATATTTTTTTCGTGTTTTATTAAAGCAAATGGGACCACATGTGGTCATAGTCATGGTCTGTGACAGTATATGGCACAAGGAACTTTCCTTCCAGGATTTAAATGGTGGTGCAAAGTTGGGGTATCATTTTCTAAATCCCCTGCACACACATGACCCCATCAGGCACAGTGCACTCCAGGGTTTATGGCAGAACAAAGCAGCCAGAGTTACTGACGCAGAAACGGCTTAGAGAAAAGCAAAACAGTGCTGAAGAAACACCACTGTTTCTGGTGGTCAAAGAAATTACTTTAGAGCAGCTTTCCTCATCATCCAGACCTGGATACTGAACTGCTTTTATAAATGCTTCTGCCATAGCCACATCCCTGGACAGCATACACTGAGCTCTGCAGAACACTGCTTGACTCATTTTATTACACTTTTTTAACTACTTTTTTCCTTTCAGGTGGACATATCTTTTTTTTTTTTAATCTAATGTTTCAACATGATAGTATTAGATTATGCAAAGCAAAGAATTAGTCAGTAAAAAGTGGCATTTAAGCATTGTGTGAATAAAACATGCCCACTCTTGGGGTTTTTTTTCTTTTTAACTATGAAAAGACTATAATCTCTGCAGGGCTATTTTTTATTTTGCCTTTTTTTTTTTTTTTTTCAATTCTGGAAAAAATTTGTCCTTGAAATTACCAGTTCCAGCTACAGAGAGACCTGAAACCTGTGGTCAGATGCATTGGGACACAGCCAATGCAGAGAGGTCAGTTGGGAGCCCGGGATGGCCCCAGCACAGGGAGCACCCCATGAGTAGACACAGCCCTGTGGGAGCAGGGACCCTCAACAGCCACAGCACGAGATGGACCAGGCCCAGGGGCCACCCAGGGTGCTCAGGCAGGAGCATCAGGGTCCATCCCGGACACCTACAGGAGACAGGCACACCTGCTCCACAGTTCAGGCTCAGGAGAAATAAAGGGCAGGGGTCCCTGGGAGAAGGGTGAGGGTCCCAGGGAAGGCTGATCAGAGCCATTAAAGTCAATTCATGCCCTGACATGTCTCACCATGAAGCAGCAGCAACACTTATTACAAGTCATTCTATTGCAGTTTTCTTACAAGTGAAAAAATCAGTCCCAGGGCTATACCAGTATCAGTGTTATCAAAAAAATCTTACTTGTTTGACAGTAGAAAGTTTTATCTGATATTACATTTCATCTATCTTGAAAGCCTTCTAAATGACTATTCTATATCTTAGTACTACATCTATCAACACCGGACATAATTTCTTATCTTGCCATGTATTAAACTATCATTATCTATCCCTTATAGATGTTTCAGCTAAGGTCTATGCTGCTGGGGCTGTGCAAGTATAAAATAGAAAACAATCTTTTACCTCAGCAGAAGTTCTTTAAACATAGCACAAGGCACTATAATAAATACAGTATATCAAATACAGTAAGTTGTGGGGGAAAATGGAAAAGAAAAGACAAAGGAAGTCAAATTGTATGTTAACAAAAGGCAGCCAAATGAACCTGCATCTTTTTGTTTTGATTCTTCAGTTGAGAATCATACCTAGTTGTCAGAAACCTCCTCTGGATGTTTATTTCCAGTGATATTTCTGGAACACTGTTTCTATTCAGTAGAAAATTCAACTTGCATAATTTTTGTTTTATTTCTTTTCCATCAAAAAAAATTTCTAGTAATAAGAATTCCTGTCACTGCATTTAAAACAAAAAAAAAAGTCTTTATTGCCCTAGGATCTGATCTGGCATTACTCAATGTCCCCACTGCTGACTGGCTAAGGTAGTGTTTTGCAGTAATGGAAAATGTATACAGGTTCTGCTTTTTCTGAAGAGAAGCAGCCAAGGAATGTGAATTTTACAGGAGATACTCTGCTCTTCTGAGATGAACTGGGAACACAGATATCTCTGAGATACTCTCAAATTCTACACATCTGAAAATCTGGGAGAGGAAATTTATATTAGTCACAAACCTTTAACATTTACAGAAGATAAACATAAGTGTCCTGCCTAAATTATCTGATCATCACAGTAAATATCTGGTCTGCTATATACCCTTAATTTGTAAATATCCTATAGAAAAAGGTAGAACTAGAGAAAATGAAATCACTCCCAACCCCAATGTATGCTAAAAAGAAATTTTCTAAAGTCAGCCAAAAGGAACCATTTTTTTAAAAAATAAAAGGCAGTCTGGTCTCTTTTTTGGAGATTTGATTCCTTTCTTAAACCAGTAGTTGAGTTCATCTGTCCCCAGAGAACAAAGCTAAGACTTACCCAGGGATTACTTGTTTTAAAAGCCACATTTTAAAAAAAACTAGGCAGTGAGGCTTATATTCAAAACAAATGAAAACTGAGGACACAAATCTATCCTTCAAATTTTATGCATGAACATCAATTTGATGTTCACATTTCTTTCTACCTTGCCACATTTCTTTTAGCAAGGTAGAAATGCAACCTCAGCATCATCCTTCAGTTGAGGAAATTCAAGCCCAAATAATTTTGGATTGTACCTTGAGCACCAAACAATGGACTAACTTGATAAAAAGAGTACTTGCCATCATTCTTGCTCTAGTTGTCATTGTACACAGAAGAACATAGTGATCTGGCCACAAAACACTAATGCATGAGGGAATGTGACAAAGTAGGCATAAACACTCTTCTGCGCAAACAAGAGAGCAACCAGAGCTCTAAGCACTGACACTTTTCCAGAGGAAAACATAATACATTAAAACATTATTAAAACATAATATATGTTTTACATGTATTATCTATGATGCTCCACTATCAACAGTCATCATAGAAACACTTCAAAATTCTGGTCACTCTTCTGCCAGTGCACAATCTAATTATTACTCATGGGGTCAAGATCTCTATTGTCTTCAGTCTTTACAGCCTGGTGGAATGGTTTTCATTCTCCAAATGCTTTATTTCCAGAAAAGGAATGAGCAGAATAATTTGTTGCTCATACCACTGTCCACAGCGGGCTGAAAGCAGACTGCATCAGAGCAGATAGAAATTATCCTTTCCTGGGATTTGCACATCTTGTAGACATACTGTAGCATCACCTCTGCAATAACTGAAAAAATAACAATTATTATAAAGAATATGAATAAAATATTTAATAATTATACCTTCCCTGAAATCTGAGATGGAAAAATTCTGACTATTTTTGTTGGGACCTTTACTTACTTTCTGTTCTTGTGCTCCTATATGTGTTGGCCTTATTCCCACAAATCATCCACAGGCTAAGTGGGTCTCAGCTGTCCATAGCATCTATACCTGCCTGAAGGGCAGGGAGCTTATAGCACTGCTTCTCACAGCAGGAGGAAAATTCCAGGCAAATTAAGGCTTTTGGACTCTTTGATACCTTAGGCTCTATTATAGTTACTTTTGGCAGGGGAAGGATAAAGTGTAGTTTAAATCTTGGGATTTACTGGTCCCAGAAATAAATATAAGGAGGTCAAAGGCATAGCTCTACAGAGTCCAGGCCAGCACAGTCATGGATGTCAGATGATATTTAAGAATCCAGGTATCCCTAAAGTCAGCTTGCATACTCTAAAAATATCAGTAACAAGTACAAGGGCAAAAGTTACTCAGTTTTAGATTCAAACTATTGCAGACTGACTGCTGAGATGCTTGTGCATGTAACTGGGTTAGAAAATATTCCACTGTAAAAACTTCTGGAATTCTGGATGCTTTTCTGAGAGAACAATATATGTGAATACTTACAGGTCTCCAAAATTTTTCCCAGTGTGAATCAAGCATGCTGTTTTTGCACAGTGAAGCCAAGACACACTTGGTACCCATTTCCTGCAGTTAATGTGCAGAAAACATACGTTCACATTTTGTGTCATCTCTCCTTGTCTGTTATCCCATGATCCCAAATGGGCTACTTTTATCCATGTGCACCAGTATGTCTACCCCATAAGGTAAAGAGCAATAAGAGATCAAGAGAGGCCTACAGGAATAAAAAGTATCTCTGTTGGGTAAACACAGTATCTTGTGGAGCCAAGGATATAAAACACAGAAACTGTAGTTCTGGTGCCCAAGAAAATGTGAAGGCGTTAATCAGAATCTCAATCAGCCTAGCTTCCCATAAGTTTAAAGAGCCCTTTTTTAGGGTAGCTTTCTATGAAGCTGATCAATCTTAGGAAACTTCTGTTAATAACCAAGACAGTTGCAGTGATGCACATACTGACATTTAGCTCTGGTTACAGTGATATCCAAGTTCTCAAAATTGGTAATTACTGTAAATCTCTAGACGTTTCCTATCTGTATAATGATTTTAAAAAATACATTTCCCATCTTTCATCCTCCCATGTTAATCACCTACAGGGTTGCTTAGCCCACTGAACCACAGACAAGCAATCAGCTGAATACATTACTTAGAGATACTCAAAAACCAGCTTTCTGCTACTTCCTTAAGCTTTTCTCCATGACAGATTAGAGTCTGGCTGGTTTCAAGTCAGGACTTTTCAGAAGTGGCTGAATTCTACCCCTTATCTAGAACTATAAATTACTTCTATTATCATGAACAATAATGATCTTAATGAATCAGTATTTAATCTCCTCAATGAATTAGATTTTTCAAGAAGCTTTTCAAGAGATTCTGTCACAAAGGCTCTTTTAAAAAAGTTCAGTGTCAGGAGAAGAAGGAAGGTTCCTCTCACGGTTACTGGTCAAAGAACAAGCAACTAATACTAGAAAGAAATGGCAGGTTTTTCATAGAGAAGGAAGGTGCCAGAAGCATCCCTCAGGTATCTGTGTTTAGACATATGATATTAAATATATTCTTAAATGATCTGGTTAAGAAATAAAAAGTGAGGAAAAAATCTCCAAATGGAACAAAATTACAAGAATCAGCACTGGAAATAACAAGGACAATTTTCAAAATGGTCTTATTTGCTCCCATATATACATGATAGAGGGGCAAATAAAATTCATCATTCATGAAAGCAAATCCATACCTATCATTGTGAAGGAGAACAAACCATAAGGTTACAAACTTAAATTTATAAATACTAGACCTCAAATGACCATGAGGAAGGTGATCCTGGAAGTAGATATTGTGTAAAGTTCTCTGAAAACATATTTTCAATGTTAAAAAATGATCAAAGCAAAAGATAGAATATCAAGAACTATTATGAAACCAGTAAAGAATCAAATGGAAACAAGGTTCTGTGATCATACCCCAAAGAGATACAGTAAAATCAAAAAATAACTATAATTTGAGACTTGGAATTAAATAAACTAAGATTTATGGGAAAAAATGGAGAAATTTGAGATAATTGTGAAAGAAAAAATTATGAAATTAGAGAGACGCATACAGAAACTGTTAAAGGCATAGAGAGGGTGAATAGGGAATAGCTATTTATTGTTTCCCATACCATGAAGACAAGGTGGAACACAATGAAATTACCAGGCAACTGGTTCAGAGCAAAAGGAAGTATCTTTTCATGCAACACATAATAAAACTGTAATACTCATTGCTACAGGACATTATGGATGCCAGAAATATATAGGCTCAAAAAGAAATTAGACAAAATTAATGGATGAATTAATGCAAGATCTCTGTTCTGAAACTCCCAAAGCTTCAGACTGGTGAAACTTAGGAAAAATTAATTATGTCCTTGTCTTTCTCAAAATATCTACTAGTAGGCACTGTCAGAGACACATCAGTAAGCTAGACAGATCTAACAAAGTTCTTCTTCAACACAAGAATTCAAGTCTTTTTTTGTTGGAAGCATGAACTTCACTCATATTCTAAAATGAGAAATTTTTTTTAAAGTCATAGTTGGACTTTATATTAGTGGCTAGATAGTGATTGGATAGTGGTTGCAAGCTAGTGATGAAAATACTGGTTTGATGTCTCAATTCTGGCACTGAGTAGAAGCTTTTGTCTGGCTGATTTGATGGCTGATTCGTATGATGGGGTCGGTCTGATTCCCAGAAATGAGATGATTCCACCCAAAAACCATGCTCACAAATAAAACTCTGAGTGAAAAGCCCATTAGTTCAGTACAGTTCAGCCCTCTTCATTAGCAGGACACATGGATTGGAGTACATCACAAGGCCTGCACTGACAGCTTTGTGTGTAAGGTTGGCACTGGCAGTCTTGTATGCAAGATCTTAGGATGAGCTTCTGTAAACCCTCAGTAATGTAACAGAAGAGTAATTTTCCAAAAATTATTGATATTATTCAGGATGATTACCTGCACCTAACCAGTTTTCAGGACTGGGGCCCTTGTCTAATTTTACGTAGTGTAGGGAATGAAAATTTCAGATCATTTCTCCTTTCCATGGAAGAGCTCCAATCTAGAACATAGCAAGTGACAAGATAGGTATTAGTGGAGGGAATATGAATGGAGCCCATGGTAGTAGACTTTATTACTTTGAGTGATGAGGCTGAACTGGAGTTTTGCCTATTCTTTTAGTATGTGATTTCCTAATAGATAAGAAGGCATTGTGCTGTTGAATAGCTAAGGGAAGGTGATAGGGTAGGCAGGAAAAGGAAAAAGAAGCAGAGATTCTTTCACAGCTTTATTACTAATGCTTAGTTTATTGGATGCCTCCTAAACATAGTGAAGGACTTAGAAACTATTGAAAACCAATCATAGAATCACAGAATGAGATAGAAGAGACCCACAAGGATCATTGAGTCCAACTCCTGGCCCTGCAGAGCACCATCCCCAAGACTCACACCTTGTGCCTCAGAGCATTGTCCAAACACTTCTTGGACTCTGTCAGGCTGGTGCTGTGACCACAGCCCTGGGGAACCTGCTCCAGTGCCCAACCACCCCCTGGGTGAAGAACCTTTTTCTAGGATCTGACTTAAATCTTTCCTGACACAACTTCAGGCCATTCCCTTGGGTCCTGTCAGTGGTCACCACCTTTGGATGGTGACTCTCCAATAATTTAACAACTTTCTTATATTGCAGCAACCAAAACTGCACACAGTATTCAAGGTGAGGCCACATAACTAGTTCAGAAAAGACAGTACTACTGAGACTTCTTGCTAATAATCAACAATTTATTTTTTCCATAAAAGGGGCTGTGTAGCCCATTTTTGTTTTTCTGCGTGGTTTTCATTAGAGTGTGCTTTCTCCTTGACTATTGTGAGAAAGTATGGTAATAATTATTTTGTGGAATATAACTGTTTTTCTTCAATGTTGTTAAATAGTCTTGCTTGGAAGACAGGCAGATTGCAGGACATGTGGATTCTGAGGTGTATTTTGCTCTGCAGAAACCATTACTAGCTGTTCAGATATCACAGAAGATAAACCAGATACAGACACTGAAGGGATTTGAGATTGATCAAATTTAGATGGTTTCAACACTGACAAATCAACACCTACAAGATTCCATGAGAATAGAACAAATAAGGCTGTTTAATAATAGTTTAGCAAGTTTTTATTGCTAAATATATTGGGAAGAGACGATCTCTTGATACTTGTTAAATTCCAGATAGTCTGAGACGTGACTGGGATTCTTTCTGCCACTTTGTGCTTATTGCACAGCATTGTTGTAATTCAGGCACCAAATTGCTCTAAGTTTAGCATCAATGTCAATTTTTTTACTTACTGCTGAAATGGGTCTATGAAATCTGAGGTCCAGAAGAATAGGCAGCAGTGGGAGGATGGCAGGAACTGCTTGCACAGACATGGTATGGGGGTTAGATTTCATGGTAATCAGCATTTGAAAGACAGCAGCAAGCAGCTAATTGTCTATAAATGACTGTATTCACCAGTTCCACAGGGCAAATTCTAAGCTAATGATACTTAAATTCAATAGCCTGCTACACAATCAGACAGACTACAAATTAATCTTTTGAAATTACAGCTTTCTCACAACAAAGCAAACAAATAAATGAGACAAAATAATGTTTTCATTTGTAGTGTTTGCACGTTGACAGATTTCTGAGGTTTAGATTGACTCAAATGCCACTTAACACTTCTTCTGTACTCGAAATAATGGATTTATTTAGCTGAAATATTGTAAAAGGTTTTCACTCCAGCTATCCATTTCTGCCCTTTCAGGAGATAACTGCTTACTTTGCACAAAGTTGCAAGACCAGCATACCACTAAATGTTCTGAACACATTTTCTTAATTCAGTTGTTTTTTCTAGTTTTGCTATTACTTGTTACTTAGAACTGAAGTGCATCTGCAAAAGGTGTTAATTTTGCTATGAAAATTTTTAGTAGGCTGATGCATCTATAAAATAGGAAATAACATATTTTAATCTTATTTCTTATTCTCTCTAAGAATATGAAGACATCACTTTCCATGAAACTTCTGTCTTGACCCTTCCCCATTGGTCTGAAATAAGCTTGTCCATCAATTTTATATTTCTATCCTGCTGTGTCTTCTATGCCTTGAGAGGCACACAAATAAACCATTTAATCTTGTATATACCATGGAGGTGTTTCTGCTTGTACTTTGGCTACACTTTATTGTCTTTGCCATGTAATAATTGCTTATGCAAACTCTTTGAAACCAGTCCCTCAGAAAAGGAGTAAGGTAACCATCTTGCCTCCCATTTTTTTACTGTCAAGTTTTTAACACTGAGTTTTTTGCAATCACAACCTGTTGGAAATGTCAGAGCTTATTAGACATTAGACTTTCACTGGCAAAACAGGTCTACACCAAATATTTTGATAAACTGCTAATAATGCATTCTGATAAATGTAACCTTACATCCTGAGTAGATAGTAAATACAGCAAGATATAACTGCACGTTGGTGTCTTTCAGATGCTGATACCTCACCTGAAACATCTTCCTCTAAACAAGTTCTTTGCCTAGGGACTACTGGGTCAGGCAAACCACAGCAGTTGTCTGAGAGCTGAATAGCATAAGCTCTGAGATACAGGGCCAGTCTAAAGGAATAATACACTTCAGCTGAGGCCTTTTATCTGCATCCCCTGTGAGATATTAAAGCTGTATTCAGGCTACTAACTCAGTGCTCTTAAGTCTGACACCCTGAGTACAGACGAGGATTAAATGAATGTTTGAAGCTGTTACTGACTTAAGCTGTTTGCCTCACACTTTCTTTGAAGGACCACCATGGACATCTCATGACGTCAGGAACAAAAGGGCATTTTAAAGGTTGGCAGCAAATCCAATCAAGTCTTCCAGATTATATGAAAATACCTTCATCCTTTCTGGGGATGGTGACGTTGTTTCTGAGTGTGCCTTCATCTGTGCCTTCATCCTTTCTGGGGGTGGTGACATTGTTTCCTCTAACACGTAAGACTATTTGCTACAGCTGAAACCAAGGAAAATTAACTTCAGTATCAATAGGGAGCTCTGCAGCTAGCCCAGGTGAGCAGTACTCTTGTTTCTCCTCCATGAGTATGTAAGGCTTTCAATCTGCATGTGCTTTAACTTCTTACTTTTTTCCATTTTATGGACACACAACTGGGCTCTGGGTGTTCTGCAAACAGGGACATCTTATGGGTTGGATTTAAAATCCATTCTGCCTCAAGAGATATAATTATGAAGTGACCATTGTGAAGTCCTGCCCAGAATCCTACCCCAGGTCCCATTTTGTCTCTGGAACTGTGGCCTGTCTGTACAAAGACCACACCTATCACATATATTAATGTCCCTGTCACATTACAGCCACTCAATGACTGATTTCACAGACTGAACACAGTCTTTCCTTCATGTGCAGGCACCAAGCTTGTTCAAACAAACTGTCACTTGACCTATCCTATCATCTCTGCAAATTTTTCTCCCTAAGCAGAATCAGTTAATCTCCAGGGAATAATAACCCCCTCCTTGCAGAAGGACATCTAGCTGAAAGAAATTTTTTCTTTCACCTTCTTTCAACTGAAAGAAGCTGAAAGAAAAAATACCAATAGTATTGGCAATACTATGTATTACCAATCATAGCAATACACTTTGCAAAACTTTGCTCTTCCAGTGACGCCATATTCCAGATGATACTATTTCTTGCCTGGGTGCTTGCCTGTCCTTGCAGTATCATGTTTTGGTACACTATTAGGCAAATGAATCTAGTCTTTTCTTGCATTAAGCAAAAGGGTGTTTCCATACTCTTACCAGGCCACTTTCCTCCCTTGCTGTGCTAGGGTTCACCATGGCCTTAGGTACTCCAGGATACCAAGGAGAAAGACAATCCTGAGTTCACAGCAGAGCATGTCAGGAAATTAAACCAATTTTCCAATACCTAACAGAGACTCAGGTAAAAAATTTCTAGCAGTCACTCTTTCTTCCTTAGCATGTGATACATGGGAATGTCACTATCCTCATTTAAAACTTCTGCATCAACTCACAGTCATTACAGCATAAATAACACCGATTTTTCTCTTTAAAAATTTAGAAATTGAGTGGAATGAAGATGGGACCTAGACAGGTGGTGATGAAGTTAGCATGCCCCAGCCAGCCAGTAGATCTGGACTGCACAATTTCCATGCTCTAAGTGGCCCACTGAGCTCAGAAGTGATTCAGAGGCTGGGCACACATCAGTACTTACCTGCAAAAGTCCTTCCAGTGCAGTGTTTATGCTCTCACTCCAGCCCAGGTGGGAAGTCAGACAGAAGCAGTCACTACATCTGGCAGACTCAGCTTCCAGGGCAGCTGCCTCTTGGGGCAGCAGCTGAGCTCTGCAGCAAAAAGCATATGAGAGAAGTGCTGGATATCACAGATTTGTGGAAAGTGAATAAAAGATTAGTGTGTTGGTTTTGACTGGGACAGAGTTAGACACAAAACAAGAATGATCACACAAAATGCACAAGATAAACTAGCACAAAATCATAATACATGATTTTTCCAATGCAAGCAGTGAGCATTCATGATCTGACCTTGCAAGTACATATTGAATGGGACCTAATCTGCTCTACCAGATAGTCTGGCTCTGCACAATAAAGTATAACTGTTCTTATCATTGAACTTATATCTATGTCTAAAATCAAATAAACCCTATGTTCTCAAACCTGTTTTATAAATTCATATTCAAATTCCACCTGAAAGAAAACACAGACTGCCTTGTGTTAATGAACACAAGATTAATTTTTATTACCACTTCATGAAAAGTATAATCTGAGAAAGAGCTTTTGCTTTTATATCTATTTTAATACACCAACTTGAGAGTTTTTCTCTGACTAACAAACTGTGCTGCTCAGAGAGGTGGGCAACACAGTGTTCAGAGCCCCATCCAATCTGCTCTTGAATACTTCCCCATCTCTGGAAGTGTTCAAGGGCAGATTGGACAAGGCTCTGAGCAACCTGACCTAGTTGAAAATGTCTTTTTGGGGGGCTGGACTAGATAGCCTTGAAAGGTTCCTTCAAACTCAAACTATTCTATGGTTCCATAAGAAACAACAAAACAAGAGCTAAAAGAATGTATTGTGTTGATGGCAAAGGACAAAACTGACAACAACCAAACTGAGAACGACTGAGGAATGTGGTTTTGCCAAGATCAGAAGGTCTGTGGTCTGATAACAGAAGAATGGCAATGAAGATAGCATCTTATTGTGTATATCATTCCTGTTATTCTACAAGCAAGGCAGACTGTAAGCCTGAAGATACCTCAAATGAGGAAACATACAATGAGCAACCCCTTTTCTAAGAATTATGAAAAGAGAAATTAAATTCTGAAACAGAAGTATCACCCTGAAATAATGTTTGATTTAGAAATGATATTGAGCAGCAGTCCAAAAAGTCATTTGATATCACCAGTAAGTAAGAAAACAAGAGAAATAGTGAGGAATCGACAACTGTATCCTTTCCCATTGCTGTAAACCACAGATGATCCTTGCCAGACCACTTAGACAAACATTTGTGCTTTTATGTGGGTACGAGTGGGTGAAAATCTAGGGTTGACTGAAATCAGGGGTGTTTAAATAATTTTCTCTAAGTTCTCACAAGTGGTTTTCTCCATAAATTTCCCACAAAGTTGAGGAGAAAAAGGATGTGACTGTACTATGACATCAAACACCTAAATTCCTAAATTTAACTACTACAGGTATCTAAGCTGTGGAACTGTTTTATTTGCTAGTAAGGTCATAGCCTTAATGTCTGCTCTGAGGTGAACTAAATTGTTCTTCTGACTCCAACTGTGTTGATTAGATTTCCATTGATAATCATGGGCCATAGGCATGTCTATATGCATCTAAATATGAAAAATCTAAGTTGAAGGATCTTAATATCTGGCCCAGTATCACTGTTTTGTTCTAGATGTCATCTTTCTTTGCATGTGTCTCTAAATCACAATTTAGCAATGTTTATTTTACTAATATCCTTCTATTTTACAGTGTAAACAACATTTTTAATGTGACCAATTGGTATTTTTTTATTACTTCGTTCAAGTAACAGCATTAAATATCCTTAACTTATGCTAAAATTAGGTATTTATTGAATTCATATTTCATTTTATGCAGTAGAATTTTTTCACACATTTAAAAATTGACATATTCATAACTGCTCTAGTTCTTTGGTGTTATTTATGCTTAGCACAAGAGAGTTAATGTTGGCTGGGTTAATGCTTCCTGAAGATTAACAATGTACAGATTATGTAAGGTGAAATTCAGCATATCTGGAGCAATTATTTGCTGTTTAGCTCACATAAATTTTCCATTTTCCAGAGGTAACATGCCATGGAAAAATGTTCAGGTATTTCCATTTAAACAGATCAGATTGCATTTTACTTTTTATAGTAAGAGTAAACTCCTGTTCTTGAAAGTCCTGACAACAGTGATATCTGAAATCTTTTGTTTAGGCACCTAGCAACATTCATATTTAATGATAAAGTAAATTCATCTGCACTTGGCTGCAAATAGTTTAAGTGCTGAGTGAAATAACTCCCATTTTCAAAAGAATGTGATTAAATCTCCTCTTTCTTTCATGCCATTCTGGCTTGTAAGCTCACTATGACTATACAGTTGTGAGAGTACACGTAGAAATCAAGGCATTGAGGTTTTATTAGCCAGTTTTTGCTGTACCTGTGCTGCACCTTAACTTACATTTCTATGTTTCTTTGTGTGTGGTGTTTATTGTACAGTCCAAAATCTCATACAATTCAGTATGTAGGCAAATTCTAAGTCATGTAGTTTGCAAAATGTTGCTTTTAAAATCTTATTTACCCATCTTAAACAATAGCTGATTTTAGAATGAATCCAAAATCACAGAATGGATCAGGTCAGAAGGAACCACAGTGGATCATCTGGTCCAGCCTCCCTGCTCAAGAAGGGTTATCCTAGAGCACATTTTTACACATTTGGCAAAGAATTACATCCCACTAGACCCTGTGCCACTCATTACAACCCTCAGGGACCTGCCATTCAGCCAGTTCTCAAGTTCTGATTATTCTTCTTGCTGTTACCCACAAGGACCCTTCAAAACTTCGTTTTGATTGTGTTTATGTTTGCCTTGATCTGGGTCACTACAGAAAGCTTCAGGAAGAACTATCTGCTTTGCTCCCTCACAGTGGCTGTGGTATGAAGCCAAGGAAAGAATGCTGCACTGGGAGTGCAGGAGAAATGGGAATGCTTCCTCCTGAAGAGGCACCCCCTTTCATCCCTTTAACTGGAGCTGGAACCTGTGGAGTTTTCCCAAAAGCTTGGCATCCCTCCATCCACACACCTTTGACAAAGCTAAATATGGATGCAGCTCTGAGCAACCTAATCCGGTTAAAGATCTCCCTGCTCACTGAAGAAGAGTTGGAACTAGATGACTTTTCAAGGTCCCCTCTAAGCCCAACCATTCTATGATTCTACACCTTCTTTGCTGATTATAGTGCTATAGTGTTGGGTATTTCTGCACAATTTTAGTAAATATTTATTTCTTTTCATTTACAGCCACAAAGCAGATGTCTAAATACAAGGGAAATGCACTCTAGAGTTGATACAGAAAGAGTTCTCCTAGTCCACATATATCCTGACCATGGTGTAATGCACACACAAATTTTGATAATAATTTTTTTTCATGTTTGTCAGAAGAGGTATGATGTAAAAAACATCTATGGAAAATGAAAGATGAGTGGTAGAACCTGAAACTCTTTTCTTTCTTGATTGTAGTAACAGATTTGGCTTATCCTGTTGCCATTTAATCTTGACAAAAATGCCAAAAGTCACTATGTAAATTATCCTCAAGAAGAATTGTCCTTAGGCTAAAGTTTGAAGGGATTCTTTCTCTGTTTTGATACATCAGTATCTATTAATGCTTAGTATCTGCCTAATGGGATTTTTGAAATAGATTTTTTTTAAATTGTAGCTTTTATTCTCCATAAACTGATTTTACTGGTTTGTTCCATTTTTCCAAGCTCAAAATCTTATTTTTCAAAATGCAAAATATAAAATATAAAATAAACTGATAAAATATAAAAAAAACCTGAAATCTAAGCCTGACTCCCTTATAACCCAGTTTAAAACTGCTCTGTTGTCTTTTCTTTTTCAACAAATAAATAATTATTTGACAACCTGAAACTGTTTCAATGTGTCTTTTTCTCTTCTAACCCTAACCCATATTCTGTTGATTAAGGTGGTCTCACAGAAAGGGGGAAAACTGCTGCAGATCGTGATATATTAGATTTTTTTTTTTGCCTCCCACATAAGTGGGAGAAACCCCAACATTGCTTTTATGCGGGAGTTAAAATATCTACTACCACATGCTGCAAAAGTCTTTGTATCATTCATTGGAAATGTTTTAAAAGCATCCTCTAAATTGGTCCCCTAAGAAAAGATAGCTGAAAAGATGCCTGGTTTGGCAATCCTGCAGGATATTATTTTCAGTGTAGGTGAAAGCTTTGCAGTGTTATCCATTTATCCAGTCCCTGCAAGGTGGCAGAAGCAGGTCAGTGGCAGAAATTCACACGGTACATGAATTGCAGGATTATGTCTCTGCAAAGCTGAAGAAGTTGCCTCTACCTGAGTGAAAGATTTTTACATTAAACACCTTTTGGTATCAGACATTACTGCCTCAGATGATGGAGAGAACCATAATCTGCCCACCTTGCAGGGACTGTGGGGAAATCCATGCCTTAAAAATTGCAGGGCTCTGAGTCCAACACATAAGTAGTTGCTTGCCTCACTTTCTAGGATAACACACTGTGTTCAGGACCTATGAGAAGATGCTTGGTCTAAACAGATGGACAATGCAAAATAAGAGGGTGGAAAATTTACAGATGGCACAGAAATATTCTGAGGAATTAAGCCAACATTTTCAAGTGTAAATTCTCAGAAACCATGCACACAGTAAAAGAAGTACCTTCTTTGAAGGAAGCTGCTCAGAAGTGTTAACTCCACCAATGTAGACAGATCCTGGTTATTTATTTCAGATTTAATTTTAGTTTCAGGACTTAAGTGAGCATTCAAGCTTGAAAATGTTTGTCTGTTGCTCACTTTAATGCTCCCAACTAGGAGCAAGGTAGGTCAAGCAAGTCATGCCATGACTATGAGTCAATCAGCCTGACTCCCAGGTATCAAGATCACTTTCATTATCTAAAGAAGAATTAGAGCATCCAGCACTTGTTACTCATGGGCATCAACTCATCATTTTGGACAAAAATTTGTTCCAGGAAAACAGCAAACATGACAATCTGTGTTAATATAGAAAACACTTTACTGCAAGATTCTCTTTCCCTTCTTTTAGTTTTCTTATTTTGCTCTATTTAGTTTATCTTTTCCATTTTTCTCATTCTATTTTTTATCTCATTTAACTTCCTCCTGAAATTGTATTCCCAAATAAGTCTCCTATTTCTCTAATCCTACTCAGTAATTCCTACAATGGTGTAAATAAGGCTTAGGAATCAGTGTACTGAAATTCTGTGATTGACAAGTGAATGGAAAAAGTGCATTCAGATTTCTGAAGGTGGTATTTCCTACCTCTGACTGACAGAATGAGTTCAGGACAGATGATTTTAACTTCCTCTCTTTTTTTTTTTTTTTTTTTTCTTTTAACCTAGCCCAGATCTTTATTTTTACTCAATGCCTTACAGGACTAAAATTTCTCATTTCTCTTCTTTTCTTCCTCCTGTTCTCTTTCCCAGTGATGTCTTCAGAACCTTGTCTTTTAGCTTTCTTTGTTTTTCCTCTTTAAGAAAAATATGAATTTAACTTATACTATTTCTTTATGGTTTTTATTCATGTTTAAGAAACAAAGTACTCTAATGGTGCAAGGAAGGACTTTTTAAAGTTGAATAGTGGCATACAGTTTTAAAAATTTATGACAAAGAATCATACAGTATTTAATTTAGTTTATGTAGTTCACAAAACAATGCTTTGCATTTCAGAATATGTATCAAAGCATCTGGATATATGTACATAATGAATGGATATATATCCATATGGAAGGATAGGCATGTATGCCTATCTGTGGATATATATTATAATTTCAAAAACAAGACTATTAATATAAAATGCAAATCTGTCATAAAAACACATAAAGGCCCCAAATGACTGAACTTTTACTTTCCAAAAAGCAGCTGGTTGATGAATAATTTCTGCATTTGTTCCAATAAAATAGTGTGGTTTTAATTTCTACTAGTAAATTAATGCTTTGGAGTCTTCTTTTTCTGCACAGGTCATATGGCAGTGCATTA
Organism: Molothrus aeneus; assembly: GCF_037042795.1. Classification (NCBI taxonomy): domain Eukaryota; kingdom Metazoa; phylum Chordata; class Aves; order Passeriformes; family Icteridae; genus Molothrus; species Molothrus aeneus. The sequence goes on along the minus strand of NC_089648.1, from coordinate 98,320,922 downwards.
TCTTTTTTTTTTTAAAGAAGACAAATGTATGAATATCAAGAAGATATCAATATTTTACCAAATTTGAAACAGTTTTGCTATTGCAGAGGGTAAATTCCATGTACTTTCAGCAGAATTTGTCCTGCACAGTTATGGATTCAGTTCCAGTATTTCCAATGTGACATGACAGAGGATAGTGCACTTGTAAATAAAGCCATCTATTTAAACCCAAGATATTTCTTAAATCATAGCATATTTGAAGGGCACTTAATTTTTTATGCCAAAGCATTATGAACACATGATCCTTGAAATGAATTCCCAAAGTAAATTTGGAGGCAGACAATCATATCTTTTTGTGGAAAAAACAAATTTTTTCTAAATGCTGTATCTTCTATTTTAAAGCCTTTGACAGCATGTTTAGAATAACCATATGTCAGACAGTTATTTAAGGGAGATTGAGAAATTAGCAGTGTGTAATTCAGAAAGGAACCAGAATACCACTGAGTTTGGAAATCCAGAGAAGAAAGCCCCTCTTCCCAGCCAAGCTTTGCCTCATTCATGATTGCTACACAGCAGCAGTACTTCTTCTCCTGGGCAGTAAAACAGATTTTTATGGAACAGTTGGTTGAACTGGCATTTTCACCTTACCCTAACTTATGATGAAGAAAGAACAGTTTATTTGAAGCTACTCATGGAGTAGTTTGAAAAACTTCCTGTGTTGTTTTTCTCAATCGTCTGTGGGTTTTGGGCAAGCAAATTGGAGGATGGCTTTAGAAAATGCCAGTATAGCACAGACAGAACATGCATTCTCCTGATGGAAGAATCCCAAGAGAAGCAGCAGAGCTGACATGTGAAACACATTGGTTATTAAATAACACTTCAGGGAGTGTAACAGAAGTGGATTTCCCAGCCTTGCCCCAGCTAATAAAGATGAACTGCAGCACCTACTGTATTAGTAACTCTCCTGGAAAGGCAATTATTGAGATGATATAGAAAACAATCCCATTTGCTGATAGCTTTTGAGATCACTTTCATTTTCATGCAGAGTGAAAAGATAATAAAGTAGATTTTTTTTCCCAATGAAATTCTGTTGAAACAACTCTTTAAATTTCAAGAACTCAAGTGGGATCACTAGTAATAATTTAAAAGCCCTACCAGTGATTAATCATGCTATTAAATTTTGCTGAAGATTCCTGAAAATCAACACATCTGAGAAGTATTTCAGCCATAGTAAACTGGGTATTTGAACATTTTTTCATTTTAACGAAAGTAGTTTTTGTTATAATGTAGAGAAATAATGTGAACGCTACCACTCCTCTCTTGCAACAGTGCAACCGCTTCAGTAACACGAATCTTATTTTGCAACTTCTCTAAGAAATTAATTAAAAGGAATAGGAAACAAATGCAATGGAGAACAGAGATATTTTGTGATCCTCATTCTTCATGGGTTAATTCAGATCTCTTGTTTTCAGAAATGATAAAATTTTTTTATTTGGCATTATTTTTATTATTTGCTATCACTTTTGCACTGATGTTCTTTTGCAGAAATAAAAGTATTTTGGACTTGTACTGATGTAATTTGAGGCAGAACAAAGCCCTAGAATTACAGGGAGAGGAAGTGTCTGAGATAACCATAGCCAATACTTTCAGGAGAAGTTGGATCAGATAATTTTAGCTTGCCAGTTAAAATGTGCTTAAACAACACCAGTTGTTTAGGATGACAGTTTCCATACTAAAAATCTGGCTGAGTCTGAAAGCTTTTAGAAAAAAATTAGCAATAATACTTTGGTTATTTGCAAGAAGGAAATAAGGAAATCCAGATTGTTTTCTACATAATAAAAAAAAAAAATCTGAGGTCTTTTCTTGCCAGTATTTTAGCCCCATCTCACTCTTTCTGTCTTCCTCTTTTCCTTACTTTATGACATGGTTTTGAACTTGAGCAAGATATGGACATTTAAAGGCTGAACTTGTCATTGTCCCTGTGAAACACCATCTTAAATGGCTGCATTATAAACTTTAAAGTGCCGCTGACACACAGCCAGAGAGACCTGTGAAACAGAAGTCAAAATCCTCAGAAATTCCATACTCACTGAACACATTTAAGCTATACAAGACTTGTAGTGATGAGTAACCTGTTCCTACATCATATTCACAAAGTGAATGATTTAACACACACACATTTAGATTTTTTTTTCCTGGCTGTCTCAGCTGTTGTGCCTGGGACAAGAAGTGAAAACTGCAACCATATAATCTGTTTTTTTAAGTATTAAGCACTCACACTGTAACAGTTGTTAGAGGAACCTCTGCTCTAGACATATGGCTTACTAAAAATACTACCTTATTTGAAAAATGAGGCCTCAGTCTTCTTGGTTAGATACATGAAATTAATGGACCCCTTTGACCTTAACCTCTCCATACTTCAGCTTCCTTCACATCAGATAAGGATAAAATATTCCATCGTTTCACATGGCATAAAGTAATAAATCAATGCATTTTGTGATGCTTCCAGATGCAAGTGATACATCTCATAGAAAAATCTGTGAGAAAGGCAATGATTCACAGAAGAATTTCAATAGTATGCACTGTCAGCTGTAATGAATTAGGTAATATTTTAAATATGTGCTTCTGTGTCATAATACATAAGCATTGCGATGCCAAATAAAGACTGTAGATGCATTTTTCATTTTGGCACTTACAAACTTTTTAGTGCTTGGTTTCTCAACCTTACTCACATTTTTATCTTTGTGCATATGCCTGTAGTCTTTAGAACTGTAGATTTTGCTTTTGCAGCACTATAAGTCTGCAGTTAATGTCAAGTTCTACAGGCCCTGGATAGAAAAAGACTTATTTCTGAGTGCCAAAATTTGGTTTTCTTTGTAATTGTTATTAATCACTACTGAGAATATTTTGCATTTACAGTTTTTCTGACTGTATGACCTGCCTTGCATGTTTGCAACTCCTGTGTAAGCTAGAGACATTGTAGAGATAATGTCCCTTACTGTTCTGCAACCTAATCTTTCAGTTGCTGACCATCAGGAAAAATGAATTATCAATACACTAATGGAGAAAGGATTCACTCTCACTACAGGCTATGAAATCACATAAATGGACAGCAGAACACATAACGATTTATCATTTCTTGCCATTTTACCTCTAAAGGACATTTTTATTGCCCAACTTGTTTTAGCATCACTTGACTTTGAAGGTTAGAAATTTTTGTCTGTGCTACATAGCCTCAGACTTTATAGCATTTTTAACTGTTGCCAGCTAAAATCAGCCATATAAGTATGTTCTTGATGTTAAATCCAGAGATGTGAATGGAGTTAGCAGGAATGTGAATGGAAGTAGCAGGAATGTATTTTCAACTTTATTTTGTCAATACAAGGGCTCTCAATTAATAAAGAAATAGCTTTACCCCATAAGAAAGTGTCAGATTTACAAAAACAGTGTTCAAGGAAAGTCATAGCTTGATGCTTCAACTAGAATTGGAATACACTAGAAACTGCAGTATTGAATATCTTAGAGTTGATAGAAAACTATAGATTCATTTCAATACCAGAGCTAAAGCCAACACAGAAAAACACCAAAAGTAATAGATGTCCTGGCAAATTCTGCACATTGTCAGAAGAAGAATTGTTGGGGTTTTTTTGTATGCTGTTCAAGCAGGCAGATTTCTAGAAACAGCCTTTTAAAAAAGGCATAGCCAAAAAGATTGTGTCTCAATATAATGACGGCAAATAGGTCACCAAGAAAACAGCAACACAACAAAAAACAGAAATAATCCTGAAGAGGAAACCTACACACAAAAAAACCCCCAACAAACAAACAAACAAAATAAAAAAAAACCCACTCAGGGATCAAGCTGAAACAATCATTTAAATCCTAATGAAAAAAACAGGTTAGACAAAATAATTTCTCTAAGAGAGGTCACTATAAATCCAGATCAAGAAAGATTAAAATAGAAAATTGAGAAGTTCACCATAGCAAATCACTTTTACAAAGCAAAAGTCCTTTATCTCAGTGTTAAATTAGAGACAAACTAAAAGCATGCAGAGAAAATCATATAAAAGAATAACTGCAACCTTTGGTGTAATACATGAAAGTTAAGCCTGGAATACTATCCATATTTTAGCAAATGTAAAGATCAAACACATGAAGAGAAGATAAAACTTTTGATGAATCCTGTACATTAGAAATATCCCAAAATCCCAGACAGAAACAGAGTCCTGTGTACAAAGAAACTATTCTAAGCAATGCATTATGAGCAAGATACAGACCGAACTTGTTTTATTTGCTGGAACTTTTTCACAACAAAAGTGATGGGCTTTTTCAAGAGATTTACTTTCCCAATACAAATTTATCCATAATGATGATCACAAAAATTATGGGTGTTATGATAGCATACAAATATATGTGTATGTGCATTAATTAGATGTAGTAATCTTCTAGGGAACAAATAAAACACCACAACAAAAGACCAGCTTTTAAATGTGACACACTAAACTTGCAAGAAGTTAAAATTCGACTGTGCACTGCATTGTGGTTTCCATGTTACATCAATAATGCCAGTGTTTTAAACTTTCCCACAAAATACATAGAAACCAATTGCATTGCAGTTAGAAGAGAGTTTTCATCACACGTTTCAAACATCTAAACAATAATGTTCTATTTTGTCTCCTAAATGCTTCATCAGAATTCCCAAAAGACAAAAGGAGCTTTAAAAATACATTGAAAGGTAACAGGACCATGCCATCAGCATTGTTCTCCATAAATTCCCTGTAAATACCAACCAGCCAAATGTGCTGTTGCTGACTTGATCACATCTAACGTGCCTGTACTCTTCCAAACCTTCCTCCAGAGATACAAACGGTTCCATTTTGTCAGAATAATATCCAAAAACTGTTCCTCCTTTAAATTTTTATACTCGATGTCTAAATGAGATAATGATCATGATTCCATCAAGTAAGCGTAAAAATGTTTGCAACTCTAAATAGCTGCCATCTTACGACTTCAGTTAATGAGAAGGTCCCTTAATACAGTACAGGACTAACAGAAGGCATGTAAGTGATAACGAATGTAAACAGCACTGGACCACCTCAGGTCATGGCATAACAAATACTTGTAGCATGTACCTCTAACATGAACTTCAGAAACAGACTCCCTAAGAGGTTTCTGTCCCATTCTTCTCCTTTTTTTTTAATAATAGTTTTCTATTTACATCCTACTGACTGAATTTCCAAGGCCCTGTCTCACTAAGCTCTGACTTCAGGAGAAAACCTCCACTGCACAAAGTTTCCCTTGAGTTTTCAAAATTAATTCAGGGATGTAGCATGGATAGTCTACTCTTTCAGTTACTCAATGATTTATTAAAATTATGCTGGTCTTAAAATAGACCAGTATTTTCTTCTCCCTCAGCATACAAATGATTCAGCCTTACCTAGGGGCATGAAGACCTTACTTAGGAGTAAGGAAGAGGAATACAAAACATGTACAAGCACTGGTATGTGAAAGATAATTTCAAGCTAACTTGGGCAAGTTCACAAGCTGTCAGCACGTCACCGTCCCAAAGGCCAGTACCAAGACTTTCATTTGATTATGGACATTGGGTTGAAAGAGGAGTTATAGTAGGATTCTAGGCTTTTCCAGCCACTAACAAAGGTTAAGGAGGTCTTTGCTACAGATTGCTCACCTATATTAGCATTTAAGCAGGTAAAGAATATAAATACATGCAAAAAATTGCTGAGCTTTTAGAATACTCTCTGCTTTTGTAGCTTTAGAATGTTAAATAAGTGACTCGATTTCCTTCTACCAAAGAAGAAAGGTTAGTTTCAACACGGCATTTTTACATTCATAAACAGTTGTTTCTTCTAGTACAATCTCATGGATTAAAAATTCTCAATAAGGAAGTTTGCTAAATTACTAGTTAATCTAGCCTATTCCTCTATTAATGCAATATTAGTAATATTAAAAATATATTTATTTAAATATATATTATAACAAAACCAGCTCTTCATGAATATCAATATTTGTTAATTGGTATAATTTACTTGCAATTAGCAGATAGCAACATCATTAGCTTATTTTGTAGTTATATGAGAGTACAAGTTTACTTAATCCCCATGGATATCAAAAAGGAAGTTTACCCATTTTTTTTTTAACTTCATGTTTTTATGCTACTTTTCCATTATTTCTCTTGGCAATCTGCACAGCTGAATTGAATCTCTCTTTGCCTTTCTCATCTCAGGTCTCCAAATTACTAGACAGTGACCAAAGGTGATTGTCAATTATTAATAGGGACTTTTTTTACATTTTAAAAGTACTGCACAAGTTGCATTAATCTTAAATGGCATTTTACAGAAATTGAGAAACTATAATTTTCTTAACATTTTCACTTCTTAACATCTACATTTTCCCAGTCATAACCACAGAAGAGTTAAAAACAGTAATTAGTCTGGTGCTGACTCACTCCTTATTGCTTCTGAAGACACTTGTGTTAAATCAGTATAAACATAGGTTTAAAAGGTATTTTAATCATGAACTGAGCAGTAATGCATTGATTTTAATTCCAGTTCAAAAAGTTTGCAAATCAAAACTGCAAACACCTTTTTCCATAATTTTAAGAAGGGAATAAAACAGGTTGTAATGTTATTTTGTTGCTATGTTCAAATGAGAGAAAGTGTCTTGCCAAATGTGAAGAGTTTTCACTGAATCAAAAAGCTTTTTCTGTAGAAAGCATAAAATTATATCTTTTAAATACTGTTCTGAAACATCTTTTCAGCAAAAGTGGGTTGCAGTTGTCTGTTGTAGTAATAGAATCTAATAGTTTGGTAGGAGCTCAAACTGGTGCTAAGTCAATCTGCTTCTGTCAACTATTTCTACAGCATTTTGTCCCAGTTCATCCAAAACACATGAAAACAGCTTTCTTCTTCTTCTTCTTCTTTCAAGTCAGTATTTGCCAGGAAATAATTCCAGGCCAAATTGCTCCAAGCCAAACATCATAGCTCTCAGTGGCAAATAGGCTAGAGAAGATTTTTCTAAGAATTTTCTTCTATGAACTTTTGGAATGGTATCTCCCTTTGCAAAGAGCAAATAAGACTGGAAAATTTAGGTTCTCCACTCCTTTGTGCAGTGTCTTTTTTAACCTACAACAAAAGAAAGGAGAAACAGAAAAATAATATCTGAAGTGGTCGTTTGCAAGCACATGCAGACCTGCTAGAACTGCACAGAATTTTCTACCAGTGCAAGTTTTTTGGAAGACCTGTTTTTTTTTCTCTTAATGAATCCAACCATCTCACCCATGTCTCTCCCCCCTTCTTAAAATAACTCAGTATTGTAACAACTGCCTTCTGGCTCTCTCTGGTAAATGGCCTATCAACTAATTTCATAGAGGTAAAAAGCTCCACTCATTTTGGCAAAAAAAAAAAAAAAGCATAGCTTCACAGCTTTTCAACATAACTTTGTTTATTTTTATATTTAAGAAGACATAAATTACATGAAGCTGAGCCTGTGTCTGTGAGACTTCAATCCCCAAAATACCAGCAGCATTACAATCATAGAAACAGGAGTCTGTAGAGGCCATCCCAATTTAGCTGAAGTATTGCTCTCCTGACACTGTCATCCCATAAACACAAAGCTCTTCCTATTCTCAGCTCCCACTTGCAGTTTATAAATAGCTGTGGTGCGTTGTGCAAAAACAGGTTGCAAACAACATGAAAGGAGCCAGCAGTTGGAAACAACCTACTTTTTTCCTGGGGTCTAATTGCTGTTTGTACTGCTGCAATGACCAGAGTCAAAGCACTTCAGTGTCCTGTGTGCTTTATAAATGAACTATGTCCTTTCCCTCTCCTGCAGGATTTTGTGTCATTAAATTGGTGGCCATTAATACAAGCTGATCATAGAGCAGTTCAAATTAAAAATAATTTTCCTTATTTATTCTCCATACTACCACTCCTTCATGATTCTTCAGGCAACATTTCTGACTGGCACAGAGACAGGAAGTGAATGTTTGGTGGGATGAAGGCAAAGGAGTACATTTTGTCACTCCAGCAATTAGGAGGTACCCAATGGCCCCAGTGGCAGCAGGAGTACAAAGAGGACCTACCAGTCACAGGCACTGGCACACAGCCCATGTCGTCTGGGCTGCCTGAGGAAGGGTGTTGTCAAACTGGACTTTGTCTGGCCAAGACTTGTGGGACAAAGAGCAATTTGTATAGGAAGCAATGATATTAAAAATCCCAATAGAGAAATGCTGAACTTATGCCAGTCAGTGTATTCAGAGCATTGGGAACTTTTAAAGTGGTAAATTTCCTCTTGCAAGGGGGGAAACATGTACTGCCCTACACATGTACTCCTTTGCTTTTATTTTTTTCACAGAGATGCTATTGACCTTGCAAAAATCCAGTAAGCCTCTAGTCAGACAGCTCTTTCTCCAGAAGTTCAACCAAGTCTGCTCTTAAGACTCAACAGCACCTGTTTTTCCAATAGTTTGCTCCTGTGCCCTCCCTGTCCCTGGTATTTTCAAGTGGACATCCTTAGCCTAAAACCGCACTGCATCCTCTATTTAAAGAAGATCTGAAAAGAGACTCAATAAAAATATTCAAACAGCTGGTCCCAGGAGCAGCTTTCAAACTGAGGGTTTGGCAACCACAGGACACATATAGTACATAGCAGTATGTAAGTGACTAAGAACGACAACACAATGTGATACCCTGCTGCCCAGACCATAAAACATCCTAGGATAGTGACATGTCTGAAATCCATCCTGTCCAGAAATGTTGTGTGTTATGCCAGACAACATGCCAGACAGGCACTCCTGCCCCTTCATGATCCACAGCCATCAGTGCTTCCACGAGAGTAGGCTGGAGCTGTATTTATTCCTTTTCTTCTACACTGCAATTACATGATGGCTCCTGCATAACTGCCTTGATGCTAACATTCTGCTAAAGGAGGGAATGTCTTAGATTTAGTATCTGCCTTCAGACTCATATATATATATATTTCCTATTTTCTGGAGAATTTCCTAATTGACACGCTAGTTGTAGGTGGTAAATAACGTTCCAGAAAGAATTCTAAGAATTCTAATAAGGTTCCAGAAAGAATATCTAAATATTAAAAGGGAGGATTAGAGGTAATTAGGAATTTACAAACCAGTCAGCCAACTGCAATTCTCAGAAAAATACTGCAATAAACAAGCAAACAATATGAATGCCTTTAAGAGATAGCCTAAAAGTTTTTTAGAGAATCTCTGGCTTTAATCCAATCTAATCTCCTTCTAAACCAAGCAAAGATCATACATAGTAACTTACAAAAATTTTTTTGATACTTCCATAAGACTTTATTAAAAGCAATCACATAAAAACATCTTGATGAAACTAAAGGAAAATGGGCACAAAAACATTTGGGAAACCATTTCAACAATTTATTTTTAAATTAAAATTAATAGTTCATTGTCCAAAGGGAGAGATGATTGAGTATAGAACCACAAATATTTTCTTTGTACCAGATTCTACTCAGTAATGTGAATAAGTAAATTATCAAATAAAAAAGTAATTTATTAAAGTTATACTTTATATTAGGCTTTGGAGAGTATATAAGCAGATTGAAAGGCAAAATCAGAGTTTGGATGCTTGAAAAAATTGGAGGATAGGTCAAGAGAAAAAAAAAAGAAAAAGAAGCAGACAAATGCAAAGTATTACTCTGTTTAGAGTTTACTAAAAGTGTAACTGCAAGATGACTTGGCAAAATTTCCTCAGAAAAAGAATCTGCAATTCACTGGATTCATCAACCAAAGTGAATCACTGTCTTACCATTTGAAAAAATAAGCCATACTGACATGCATAAACAACAGTATTGCAGATACTATATTAGTAATATTTAACTAAATTAGTAAATGTATTTTAAAAGATATGTTTTAGCCTTTATAAGTTAGGGAAATATTTACTGAAAACCAAGGCATTTATAATGCATGCCTCTGTTTTTTAACCAGATGACTAACTGCTACCAACAGGAAGCTGGGCATTAGCAAAGTCTTCCTTTACACTCTTTAGTTCAGAAGAAAAACTTTGACAAAAAGTGAATAAAAACAATTATTTAACTATTAATAGTCAATTTAGACTTTTAAAAAATTGTACAATTTTTTAATTTACAAAGGCCTTAATACAAAGATCTGAAATTATCACATACCTAGTCCAGTGAGCAGAAAATCTGTTTACTTACATAAAGTAAACTTAATTTTGGATTACAGGACTTCCCTCCCAAATTACAGGGCGATGCCAGACTTTGATAATCAACAAACATAATTTATTACAGGCATAAAAATGTGTGGAAAATGGTGCTTCCTAAGGTCTGTATTTCACGTTAAAAGGCCTGACAAATGTACAGTCTTTGTCCAAAATCATACCTGAATTCTTTCATTTCAACACTGTCTATGGTTGAAATCATACTTTTAAAAGCATGTTTAAGGACTGTGCTATTGAATCTTTTAGATACGCAGAGGAAAAAAAAGATACAATCTGGCTGAACGCCTCCAACAGAAGGCAGTAAACAGAATACAAATTCCTTTTTGTTTCACATTAACTAACATTATGTCTATAGTTCAAGTCAAGTAAATTCACAGCACAGAACTTCATTAACCCTACAGTTGAGGGTTTTGTCCCTTCTAAATTGATATTCATTTGATTGCTAGCCTTTTAGTGTTCAGTCTTATATTATGCCAGATTGTTTAAAATATGTTTGAAATATATTAGACCTCCTCGCCCTTTTAAATCCAGATATTAGAAATAAATTACTAGTTATTAATGCACTTTTCCTGCAATGTTTGAGACTTCTGTTTAAACCATTATCCATAAACAAACTGTTGCAACTTCCTACTCAGGATAAGAAGACTGGCTACTAGAATTCAGAGCAGAATTTGTGATGGGGCAGTTGGTGTACTGGACTACTGATGATACTGCTCCTTTATGATTATAAAACATAATCAATCAGTGAGCCAAAGACCAAAAGAGTAGAAAGGTAGACAATTCCCTAACAGTTTGGCATGAGTATTTCAGCAAAGATTTTTACATCTTGTTGGAGAAGCTCTAGTCACTCATTATGTACTGAAGACACGGCGCAGTCTGAGAATTAAGGGAGTCTTCTGAGAGATGCAGTCTCAGATCCCAGAAGAAGCATGAGAGGATTAAACTTAAGGTCTTGACTCCTATCAAGTGTGCTGATCCTGCAGTTTTAGGCCAACACAGGGACATAATTGTATTTGGAAACCATGTGAGGCCCTTTGTTTTGTTTTGGTTTGGTTTTTTTTCATTCATTAGAAGTACATAAATCATTTTAGGTCAAAAAAACCTTTTAGTGTTGCAAAAAATGAAATTAATTTATAGTGGATTCTGTTCTTTGTGGTTTCTAAATCTTCTCAAGGAAAGGATAACAAAAAAATTAACCTATTACATAGGACAACTTAAAACATCAGTCAGAGTGTACAACATATACTGCTCAGAACTGAGCTGGACACAGCATGGTTTTAGACACTGATGGGGTACTTTTTTTGGATAGGTGATACATTAGAGCCATTGGTAAGGAGAATTCATGCCACTCTAGAGTGGTAAGATTCAGGTTACCTCATGTGACCAGTTTGAAATACAGGGGCTTACTTCAATTGCTCATTCTTTTTCTACAGTCATGATAAATACTGCTGAAAAGCAATTTATCCCGTCTTTAGGACTTATGCCAGAACAGGATTTATCAGGCTCTAGAAGGACTTCTCTTGCTCTCTGAATTACAGGAAAAGCCTAGACAACTCTCTTAGACTTGACACCTAACTCATGGTAGCAAAAGGAAGCTGGATGTCTTCTACTACGGTAGGTTTCTACACGAGGTGCAGCCCAACACTAGTTAGTCTGTTTTTCCACTTGAAGTGAAATTACTTTTATGTAGCTTTAGTTAAATGTCTGAATCTGTGTAAATACCAATTAATAAATTTACTTCTGATTAGGACATTTTATAATTTGGTTTCCTGATTTGCATTGTAACTTACATTATGGAAATTAATGAGTTTCCCTGTAAATCAGTCTCTTAAGGCAATGACAGTTACTTTGAAGACATTTTACATCATTTTTTCCTAATAATTATATGACAGAAGAGAGACCATAAGGATACAAATATGTAAACTGGAAAGGACAGGTCAGGTCAGGGGAATTTTGTAAAAGCAGTATAGGAGAAACATAGAGCATGAGGGAGAAGACCAACTTCTTGATCCCTAAGACTAAATGTAAAACTGCAGTCCTGATAATTCAGCAGGGGCAAATACAGTAATACATTTTCTGAGGCTGAAGTCTGTAATCCTTGAAGAATGTTCCAAAGAAGACTGAGATATCTGGGTGCACAAGACACAGGCTTAAGATGACAGCAATAAATATAAAATAAATATGCAGTCTTTGGGGCAAAGAAGATAAATAAAACAATATTGCTGGTACCTATAATGCCAGCAGACATAAAGCAGAAGGAAGGGTTACCAAACATAAAGAAAGTGAAAATCCTTAAAAATACAGAATTTGTACTTCAAGTAGAGAAAGCAGTACACAAAAGCAGTTAAGATAATTCATAATTGTATAAGTGAAGAATGCATGCTGCTTTAGTTTCTAGAGAATGAATGGATTCGAGTAAAGCAGCATGTGAACAAGAAAATTCTAAGCAGGAACTTTAGGACCCCTTTTTCCATTACTATGATGGATAAATAGATAACTTTAAAAATTAATTTTATTAAAGCACTGTTATCCTCATAGTGTTAGGCTGAAAAGTGTTTATGAAGTGACAGGAGCAGTCATTTACTTTGCTGAGAATTTTTTTACCTGCAGGCTGTATTGGTATGTCTTCCTTTTTTGTCTAACTATTCAGTATTTTTAAAAATGTTTTCTTAGAGACCATGGTATCTTTTAAAAATATCTTTTTTAAAAAAAAAATTAATTTTGTGTTTATATTCAAGATTTTATCCCCATGTTTACCTATTTTTTTCCCTCTTTTTGACTGCAGCCTGGCTAAAGAAAGACTGCTTCATCCTCTAAGAGCTGGCCAAGCTAATTCAAGTTTTATTTCTCTCCACTATGGTTTTTGTCTGCTGTATTTTTCAGTGAGCCATGCTGACTCCTACTGATTCCATTTTTAGTTTCCTAGTCCTTCTCATGTTTTGAACAGGAATCTGTGATGTGTAATTAAGGGTGTGAATTCCCATATGCTGGAACTGTCTAAAGCTGAGCATCCCCAAGCAACTATTCCCTCAGAAAGCATGACTTTTGCTCTAAAATAATATAGATAATTTTGAAAAGTAATCTTTTAAACTAAAGGGCAACTTCCAAAGGTAAAATATACTTTTTGCTTGATCAGAGATGTCAGGTTTTTTTTTCAAAATTAATATAATATGTTAGATTGTGCCTGAATAAAGCAGAGTAAAATCTGACTAAATACTTCAGGCTATTTACTGAAAGAAGACTAAAGAGGATATTTTTCTTCCCTAAATAAGGATGGTGAAATTTCACAGAAATTGGGAAATAGTATTGGAAAAAAGCCCCAAAATATGAACAGTGTTTATGATCAGTTTTATTCCTAATAGTACCTTAAGAAAAAAAGTCAAGGTTCCTGCATTACCTTGCAATGTATTTTATTCAATTTGGAGAGAAATTGGTAGCCCTTATCTTGTACAAGCAGTGCTTGGTTCTGAAAGCTTCTGTTCAAGTCGAGGCTTAGTGGATCACTAACAGGATGAGAGGATGTATGGATGAGAGTTGCCTTCTGAACCTTACAAAAAAGGCAGTAGAGCATCCACTGAGCAGCATAATGAGCTTGTTTCCAGAGGCTGTCTCCAAAGTTTGTAGTGTTAATCTTTAGGAATAGTGTCTGTAAAGCTCATTGCTTAGACATTCGAAAATGTCTCCAGACTGCTTCTTGCTTGCTTGAAAATGACTAAGTAAAATTAGCTCTTGAATTATATATTGAAATTTTATTATGTTTTCAGCAGTGGAGTTTATTTAAATGCAGGCATTTCTAATAAAATTACAAGCTACAAGAAATATGTCAGTAAATTTTGGGGTCTGGTTTCTTTTAAAATATATTTTATGTAGTGAAAATTTGAGAGTCTGCTTCTAAGCATCCTTAGTTATCCTAAAGTACTGCAGAAAAAAATATCAGTTTTACATTAATCTTGTTTGCATCCTAAGAATTTTCTTCTAGTAACTAGAAGGCCTCTGCATCAAGTTTCTTTTGATATTTGAAATGTTTCCATATGTGACAAAGAATGTGCAGAAAATATTCACTCTACTGGCATCTTGAAGCTTCTTCACTTTTTTCTATCATTGCAAATATTTTTAATCTGAAATACTTGTTAAGGCCTGTTTAGTGAGACTAAGGACTTAGTTCCATATCTGTCTACTCCTTTTTCCTCCCTTCCAAAGGCCAGCCTCAAGGACATGAGTTTCACTACATACAATTATCCACAGTGGGGTGTGTCACAGGACAAAGTATTTTCACATCTACTCAGGCAACCTTAAACCAAATTATCACCGATTATCTACACTTCCATAAACCAAGTACATCCTGAATACACAATGGTGCACTTGCTTACCCCAATGGTTATGATGATATTTCCCAGTTTACATAGTGCCCTTCTGAGTGGTGTGTGTCCCTAGGAACAAAGCAATCAGATTATTTCTCCTTTATGGCTCTAAGGACAGTGGTTATTTTAGCTTGCCACCACATACACCTGAGGTACTTCTGACCCCTAGAGCTCTGACTATTCCCCACTTGCATCACAGACACATTAAACATGCTTCCCATTCTGTTTATTTTATGATGCAGACATCCATGTGACATTCCATGTCTTTTGGACAGAGCCAAAATGTGAAATTACCACCATAATATTTTCATGACAAAATGGGCAGTCATGGAAACTGTTTGAATTGTTACTTTATCCCCCAAGTATACACTGGTGGAAGCAGGAATTGTGCAATCCTACAATGAGAACATTTAAACACAGATAGGGAATAGTTGCAGAGGCTCCAGAATGTTGTATCTAAGCAGATGTAGAAACAAATGTGACCCACTTTTCTTGGTGTGGAGATGCTAACTCTCATTATTAAAAGAAATTATCCATGTGGCATCAGAAACATGTCGAAGTAAGAGTTTCAGAGAGGAGGATTATTGCTGAAATGCATATGCCTACAGCTGGTAGTTCTGAGAGTACATGTGAGTATGTGAACTGCAGGAATATTAGACAGGAATATACAGTTTTGGGCTTGATGGCAGGTTCAAGAATACCAGTTTGAAAAATTTAAAAAGGGCACTAGGGGCACAAAAGAGGCAGTTCTGCATAAAGAAATTTGCACAAGCAAACTACAGTGTATTCAGTTACATTTTCAGTGGGGTACAGCTCTCTACCATTAGTTTGGTATGTATTATTTTGACCAACAGTCTGCTGACCAAAGTAATATTCTGGCTGTGCAAGCCCTGGGAAAAAAAACAACATAATCACACACATAGAAAGGCTGGTGCAGAGTTCATCTGGCAGATTGGAAGCAAAATAGCCCGAGACCAGGAGTACCATTGGAATGTCATCTATGTCACAAAAAGTACATGTTTATTGATAGCCTGACACAGTGTACCTGCTCTAAGACAAAACAAAAGTCTTTTTTTTTTATGACAAAGAGTTAGCATATTTTTGATCTGCTGAACCAGTTTACTCGAGCAAAAGGCAAAAGAAATTAGGGATCCAAAAGAATTCCAGCACTAGATCATGGAGGCTGACAGTTCTCAGATGCTTTCTTGTTTAAATCCAAATACAAAAGCCACTATATTTTCTTAGGACATGTGGAAAATTACTTATCTTTTCCTTACAGCTTCCAGCTTCCATCTTGATTTTTATACACATGAAATTTCCTTTCTTTAGATTAATACTAGTTAATCTCCCTTGTTTGTGATCTTTAGATCATAAGAATACACATATTTTGGTTTCCAAGTGATTTGCTTTTCCTGTTAAATTGAACACAGGTATATCTCTCTTCTAATACACTGACAATTATAATACTATACAAAAGAGAAATGTTCTAAAATGGGAACATTTAAACACAGATAGGGAATAGCTGCAGAGGCTACTACTAATCAAAGAAACAACAAAAGGACATGTATAGATACCAAAAAAATATATTTTCTTTTACATGTTCTAATTTTCCTTCTTGTATAATAATTTTGTCATTTAATAGTATAAGGTCATATTTGAGCAATTGAGCTTCCATTACCAACTTTAGCTTCTATTTTTCAATTTTAATTCAATTCTCATAAATAAAATGAAAGGCAATGATTTTTAACAATAATGGGATTCCAACAGTAAACGATAAGATAAACTTTGAGTCTAGTGACAGTCTTGTGAGAGCATATCAGCTAACAAAAGAATATAGTGAGTTATATGAGTGGATGTGCAAAATTTTCCTGTCTCAATAAATTGTTATTTTGCTGCACAAAACAACAACAACAACAAAACCCACAGAAAAATCAATGAGCATTCCTCCCTAGCAACAGAGGGGAAAAAATCAGGAGCAGTGTGAAGAGGATGCTGAACAGGCAGTAAGTGACTGATAGCTGAAGTAATCTGAACAGACTGAGCAAAGAGATTGCAGTTTATTTCTGGTTGCAGCACTAATAATGCAAGGCAATAAAATTTGTGGTTTATATTTTAGAAAAAAAAATATAAATGAATTTTCACACTTATCCAAAGAAACTTTTTAAAAAGGAAAAATTACCAGTCCTTATAATTGCTGTATGCTCTTGTAATTGCCATGAACATATTTTATATTACTATTAAGAGTATCAGCTTAGCAGTTTTCATGCGTAGCATTGTTGAAAAACTGTAACACAAATAAATGAAGTATTTTAACAGCAGCTGTATAGGATCCTTACACCAAAATTTCCTAAAAAGTAATAGTAAATATGGAAAGCACTATTAGCACCTAAGGCCCTGTTTCTCATACCTGTGGCAGGGCTACATTTTGCCACTAACATACTTGAGAAAATATTCCCTGGCTGTCAGCTCAAACAGCTTCCTGAGATAAATGCTGTGGTATATCCAGAATGTCAAGCCATTGGACTCTTCCAAAAAGGAGAAAACCTAATTAAACCAAAAATGTCCCGTTTTCCTAGTGTAGAGGCTTTTACTTCAATAGGAATAAACTAGCAGATATGTTGTAAAAGAGCCTAACAACAGAAAACTTACCTGTAAGCAATATTGTGCAAATATTTTCTGAAATTATTCATCTTTATAATTACTCCTGTAATATTTAAGTACTATCTACTCAGATTACATGTTGCCTAAGGGCCAATAATGAATGTTAAACTTACCAAGTGACTATTACAGCACATGCCTATAAAAGATCATCATTTCTTCAGTCATGAAAAATCCTTCTTTACCACATCTTCACAGTTTTAATACAAACTGGGTATTATGGAGACAATTCTTTTATTGAACAGACAGAAGCAATATGAGAAATTCAACAAATGTTTCCAAAAGACAACTGAAAAAGGGCTTCACATTGGTTGCATTTGTGAAGTCTCAGTAGTAGTGTTCTAATTCCTCTGACCAGTCCAGGGCCAATGCATTTAACTGGGGTTCCAGAAAGAAATTAAAATGACCTTCTCTTCAAAATACAGAAACCAGCTTTGGAGCTGAAAATGGAAAATAATTGTCATTATCACAAAAGCATATAGACAAGATCTAGCCCAAGATCATGAAACCAGAAACCTTTAGCATACCCAGCTTCGTATATGAAGTGCTCATTTCTATAAACAGTGAAAAGGTCTGTGTTAAATCCCCATAATGAATTCAGAGTATTTTTTTATAAAGATAAAAAGCCAAGGATGCTGAACAAATATGAAGAATCCACTGCAAAGTCTTTCAGTTTTGATAGTGTGGAAGAGCATCACAAATAGATTTCCTGGTAAAAATCCTGTATCCCTCTTCTAGCACATCAGCACAGAAATTTCCACAGCAGAAAGGTTCCCCTCTAGCACAGGTCAGTGCCCCCAGTGCTCCTTAGGTGCTATTTGCCAGCAGTAGAGAGCTCCATGTGTGCTTGAGACATGGAAACAGAACCACATTTGTGGTGCTATTGACCGAAACTGGGGACATAGGAGAGAAATTAACTTATGTTTAATAATCATGAGACTTTTCAAAGAACCAAAGAAAAGGAAGAAGCTTGAAAAAAGATTTTGACTGAGGACATCTATGGAGACAGATGGGCATGCCAGTCCTCTCCTTTGGAGAGAGATATCCCTTGAATGGGGTCTAAAAAGATCTTCTCAAACTCTCATGGATTTAGAAATCCTCCGTGGTCATGGTGAGTTCCCAGCATGATTTGGAATCCCATGCAGATTTGTTGGGACCGACTGGTTTTTCCCCCTTTGTACCACCCCCACTTTTCCCCATAAAACCCCCAGTTTCTGCCCTGTTCAGAAGGGAGCTGCTGTCACTGGCATCCTTTGCAGGGAGCTGGAATAAAGGCCACCTCTACAGAACAACCACATGGTGCTCCTGTCTCCTTGTCCCTGTGTTGGCCAGGGTACACCTTGCAAGGCAGAGCTGAAATCACTGCTAAGAGCTGAGCTTCCTGCCCCTTGCTGAGTTACCCTGTGGCTGAAGCAATGTCTAAGACTCCTAGAAAGCTGTCTCTTGTGAGATCTCTCTCTGGGAAGGTTGCTGCATCCCAGTCGAGCCATCAGACCCCTGACCGGCCGCCCCCACAGACATCCATCAAAAAATAAAAAGGAAAACATGCCAGAAGGGAGAATAAATGAGATCAAGATGCAGAAATGAAGCTGATATAGTAAGAACAGACAACAGCAAGAAACTCAGGATTTTGGGGGGTTTTATACACACAACAGAATTATAATCAGTGGGAAATTAAAAAGAAGCACTCAGTTAAATTATTAATGTTATTAAACTTTAGAAACATTAAAAGCAGAATTTCCAGTTAAGACAATATAAGAAATTCTCCAGCTCCATTGAGATAAAATTACCATAAAGAGTTTGAACTAACTAAAAAAACCTGAACTAAAGCATTGTTTACTACAAATCTTCTTTCGCTGCTAAATTTGCACTTCAAGATGTAAAAATCTGTATTTTACAGTTTATGATCTCCCGTGCATCACAGCATATGAGATTTCACCCAATAATTCCTGTACTGAAGCCAGTAACTTGTATCTTCAGTAACTTCAGACCAAGTGAATTTGTCATACATTTACAAACCAATCCACCTTACTCTTCAAATCAAGAAACCTTTAGAGGCCGATAGTTTCACCTTGTGAGATATCACTCCATCTATTTTTTGAGTTAAACAGGAAGAGTTCTCTATATGCCTCACTGTTTCCAGTCTTTGAATATTTTCTGCAAATTTGCATTCTCAAAAACATATCACTTTCTCTTCTGTGACATGGCTGTGGACCTACCACTCAAACACAAATTGACACTGCCCTGCAGTCCCTTCCACTGCATTATCCTGTTCACCAGAAGATCACAGAATCCAAGAGACCCCACAGTACTGAAGCTAATCTGAAGAGGGAGGCAAAAAAGGGCTAAGAGGTGGAGCAGTAAATATGAACAAAGAAGTAGGTAACAGGGCACATGAAAAATGCCACACACAGGCTCCAGATGCATTGGTTGGGATTTTATGTATATCAGAAAATCAAATAAGGTCTGTAAGATTTGCACATGGTAATTCATTAGTATTGATGCTATTAAAAAAAAGAAATCCCTCTATTCCTCACAATTTCACGTTAGATATCTAAGGATAACAGAATGATCATTCTTATCATTACCAAAGCACTGCCCTGGGAGTTCATATTGACTTGTCCATTATCATCCCTATACTCCTTTAAGAGTAACAAAAGTATTCTTGAAAACATATAAATCTTGCTTGTGTTCCTTGTTCTAGGTGTATGACTTTGCAAATGCCAGTACTAAACTGCATTTTTGAGTGAATAAGTTACTAAACAGCTTAGATTACTCTGAAGAACTATGCTGGTATCGTTGCTACTAGCTATTCATCAGTCTTTTCATCAGTCATACTTGTTTTTTAGACTGATCTTTGATTACACTCCTATTGTAAAACTGTTTGAAAACATGAACATTTAGTGCTACAGCTATGCAGTTACTTTTTATGCCAATCTTGTAATCTTATCAAAGCATTAAGTCAGCTTTCTTGGAAAACACTAGCTGTTTTCCCTAGAACTACATTGATTTGCATTACTTACATTCTTTTTCTTTAATTATACTTTGTTTTAATCTGCTTAGTCATGTATGAGTTTTCTATTAGATGACAGTCTAACCCAGTGATAGTCAACTCACTTCACATTTTTTACAGATTGGCATGACATAGGCATTAGCACTACCTTCAGAAACCTCTACACAAAAGGCTACAGTAAATATCAGCAGATCAAAGATCTAACCAGTAGAACCTTAAGTGTATACATTAATTCTATACATACTGACAAGTAATAGACATGACATCAAGAACTATATAAAATCCCCAATTATACTAAAATTTAAAATAGGATTAATCCATATAGGCACAGTGAAACTATGTCCAACTGAATAAATTCAGATTCTCACATTTCTTTCCAGTAAAAAATTGTCTGTGGGTTTTTGCCCCAATGTTATGTTACAGAAGACCCAGACAAACATTAGGAACAACTGACTGATTTTTAGAGGGACTGAAAAAGCTGTCTCCAAAAGACAAGGGTATTAATAACCAGTAATTTTATTTAGTCCTTGAGCAATATTTTTATAAGTTGTTATATAAAGATATATATTTAAAATATAACAGTAATGTTTTAAAGTTTAACTTCCATGAATCCCATAGAAGTAGCATTCTCAAAAAACAACATAAATAGTAGCAATGAATTAAAACCACTTCAAAGCAATACATGGTCTTGGTGTGACTGCACGTTGAAAACTACTTCCTGTTCTGGTCCCTCTGACTAAAAAAATAATATAATGGAACTTTTATAAGTACAGAAAGGTTGACGAAGATGACCAGAAGTAAAAAACTTTGCCCAAATTATATTAAGATTCCCCTTTACAAAAATGGCTAGCAAAGCATATAAAACATTTACACTTTTACATAAAGAATGTGAATAGGGATTTTTTTTCACTATTTTCACTATTCTTAGGAGAAAATAAAGTAATCATAAGGTATATTTGGATTTCTGAAACTTTGGTATTCTTTAAATTGACTGCTTTACTGCACAACTGCCTATTAAAACTTTCAAAAACTCTCAAGAATAGTCAACAAGGTAAGGACATTCAGTTCATACCCACATTTTGTTTTTCATTGCCACTGCTTCAGAAATGTAATTTAAGCTTTTTCCTATTATAGCCTCTTATCATAAAACTTGCATTAATCTTCCTAATACCACAAGAGGGTCATGATCACATCTTTGTTTCTCATACTGATAGCATCAGCCTCTTCTGATTATACCCCACAGATTTCTCTTTTCAAGCATTTATTTCTTTCTTATATTTAAAGTTCCCTTGGAGTGTCATCTCCTTCTGTTCCCTCAACCCGTTTTGTCTCATCAGTTCATTAACTGGCACCTTGTAACTATCCACTTGTCTCTCTCCTACACACATACCTCTGATTCTGCCCTGTATTATATGAAATAGGAGACTATTGCAGTCTCCAAGTATCTCTTGCCATTTCAGATCACAAAATTCAGGAACTGCATAGTAAGTGACAAACTACTATGACATAATCAATCACAACTAGGGGGACCAGATAGGGTCAATCTAATAAAAAATATTAATATATTGTTAAAATGATCTAGGCATTCTTTACTCAAGAAGAAAAAATCCTTTTATATCAGAAGTTTTCAGAGCTAAATCCTTTCTTCTTTGTGTATGTAATTTCAGAGAAACTGCCAGACTTATTTTCAGTGTAAACTACTGTGTTAGAGCACTCAAAGGATGTTGCAGCAGAAAGTAACTTGATTTTAAAATCCTGATCTGTTTATTGTGCAATGAAGCAGTAAACAAAACCTTGCATTGTTGGAGAAAAAACCCAAACACAAAAACCAAACAGCATGGATTAAATCAGGTAAAGAGCTTTTTAATCACTGACTCTGTGATTCATAGCAAATTCCTGAAACTTTACTAATGGTAGAATTTATGTTGACTTTATTTCTTTATTCCCAAAACCTTCCTATCCTAAAGTAAACAATATTTCAAGCACCCATTCACCTTGGGATCTTATTTTATAGCATTCTGAGCACATTTTCAAGAAGTTTTATGTGGAGAAGTGGAAGCAGCTGTGAGTTCATCAGACACGTGCTCTAAGCCAGTAAATACTGACACAATGTAAATAAATACAGCCCAGATCTATTTATAGCCCGGAGAAGCTAAGTACATTATCCTAGCAGAGACATGGCTCCTGGTTAGATTAGCTCATGGCCTCCCGAAGCCAGGTGCAGTGAAAGATGGCATAAACATGCTGTGAATAGCACATCGCTCACGTGTCAGATACCGTGAAAACCTCCTCTGGACAAAACCTCCTGGCTTATGCAGGTTCTACAAACCCAGGACATTTGGGCAGAATCACAAACCAGCCATGCCTTTGTACAAGGCAATAGTAACTTGAGGAGACTCAGATTGGGGCTGTTTATTTTTAATATAAAAAACCAACTTCTGCAACCTCTTGTAATCTGTAAAGCAGCAATAAAAGATCACGCAGAAGAAAGACTTAACTAGTTAAATACAACTAGAACGTTTTCAGACGAACCCAAGCTAAAAATAGGCTGTTATTTCACAAAGCTGGCAGTGACCCACATGGAGGTGTTTCCCGGGCTGCCGGTGTCCAGCCAGGGACTGCCGGCCACGCCGCTATCCCCGAGGCGCGGCAGCGATAGCAGCAGCGCTTCCCGCCGCCGGCTGCACCCCGCCAGTCCGAGTCTGCCTTTGGGGAACCCCCGGGAGCCGCTTTCCCAGGAGCGAGAGGGAGCACGAGGCCGAGCGAGCGCTGTTGTTTCTCACACCGCCGCTGGCCTACTGGGCTGCGCTCCCGTCTGCAGCACCAGAATCGCTGTTTTCACCTCGACTCAAGAGACACCGGGTAATCTGCGGGCAGAACGCTCTAAGAGCTTCCTGTCGGTATTAAACTCGCCAGAGCGGTTTTGCAGCCCGAGGGCTAAGGGGCCGACGGATTAACCCCACGCGGGGCCGGCGCTGCGCCACGCCACCCCGCGTCCTACGACTCGCGCGGGAGCGGCTCTCCCGCCTCGCCTCGCCCCGCCCCGCACCGCCACGGCGGGCACAGGGCTGCGGGGCGCCAGCCGGCCGGCCCGGCCCGCACCGCGGCGCGGGGAAGGCTCTGGAACTCTGTGGCCCGCAGGAGCCGGGGCTCGCGCCAGGCGCTCCCGGCGAAGCCACCGGCGCGAGCGGGCGGGGCGGGGCGCGCGGGGTGTCCCGGCGCGGCCCCGAGGAGCGCTCCCCGTGCCGGCCCCATTCACCAACCGGTTCCCGCCGGCCGCCTCCGCCTCTCGCGCCCGCCCGCCCCGCCTCCGCCCCGCCCCCCGCGGCCTCGCGCCCGCCCCAGACGCGCTGATGGCGCCGTTGATTGGGTGGGCGCGACGCTCGTCAGTGACGCGCGCGAGGGGCGGGGCCGGGGCGCTCGTGCGGGAGGCGGCGCCGAGTGTCGCTCCTGGTGCAGCCGCGTCCGCCCGGCGCCGCCCGCAGAGCCGCCCGCCCGCCGCAGCCGCTGTATGGTCCTTCCCCGCGCCGCCGCCGAACCCCCGCCGGCAGCTCCGCGGCCTCCAGCGCCTCCTCCTCTTCCTCCTCCTGGTTCTGCTCCTCCTGCCCCCGGCGGTGGCGCCCGCACCCCGGCTGTATGATCAGGCTACAGTCTTCAATGAGTAACCATATTCCTGTGAGTGCCGCTCGCCCGCGCCCCCCGCCCTGGTCCCTCGCCCCGCTGGCCTCCCGGCTTCCGCGCCTCTCCCCCATCTCCTCCATGTTGTCTCTTTGTTCTGTCGCCCAGGCCGCGCCGACTGCGGGCGGCTTCGAAACACCGGGCTGCGGCTCCCGTCGGGCGGGCCGCTGGGGAGCCGAGCCCGCCCGGCTGCGGCACGGCTCGGCCTCCCTCCCCGCCGGCGCCCCTCTCCTGCCCCCGCCTGCTGGCGCCCCTCTTCCCTTCTCCACCGAGAAAGGAGGAGGTGGCGACCTCTCCGTGGCTCCTGGGCGGCCCGGCCCGGGCACAAAGCCGCTTTGTGAGCTGGGCTGCCGCTTGCCCCGCCCGCCGGTCCGGCCTTCTCCCCGCCGGGCTCCGTGCGGCGGAGTCCGCCGGTCGGTCCAGGCGGGCCGCCCGCCGGGAAGGGCAGCGCCTCCGCGCCCTGAGCCGCGCCGGGAGCCCCCTGCCGGGGGGAAGCCGAGCCGGGCGGCGGCTCCGGGGGACAAGATGGCTCCGCGTCGGGAAGCCTGATCGAGGCGTGATGCGAACCCGTGACCGCCGCAGTCGGGGCGACGGCCCGGCCTGGCCCGTGGGGCGCTGTCACGGCCGGGACAGTGTCTCCGCACCGAGGAGAGGTTGGGGCGGACCGGCCGGGAGCCTGGCATGTCACGGCTGCTGGGCGGCCGTAGCCCGGGGCTGTCCGGACAAGCCGGGGCTTGCCCGTGGGCGGCTGGCTGCCAGGCTTGGCTGGCGCTCGTCCCCTGCCGCGGCCCCACGTGCGCGGCTGCGGCCGGGGCGAAGGCGGCTGGGCGGCTGCTTTGTCTCAGCCGTACTCGGGCGGGGAGTCAGAGCCGGCTGCGAGCGAGGACGTGAGTCCTTTCCAAAATGAGCTCTATGCAGTAGAGGTGGGGTATGCCCGAACTCGGGTGTGCAGCCGGCATTGTTCGGCAGGAAAAGTCCGCAGACGAGTCATTAAGTACGTGTTGAAGCGGATGTTTCTGTAACAAGCCTCAAAAGCTTACGAATACAGTCAACTACCTTAATTTTGACCGAAACTGCTTTCAAGACCTTGCCATCTGTATTTTCAAGGAAGGCATTTCCTTCTGGAGGTGGATCGCAGTTCAGCTTTGGAAGATTTCGCTTGCCGCTTTTTGGCTTGTTTTCCTTTTTAAAGTCACCTAGTAATCTCGGTGCCTGTGCTGCGTAACATCTGTGACTACAGGGCACAGTGTGTATTTAGGCAGAAAAAAATCAAACAAGGCACGGCTTGCTGGTGGTACTATGCCCTCCAAAAGCAGGGAAGCAAGAAAGACAAAGAACAAAATCAAGTCGTCTACGACAATAGAAGCAGGATTGTTTGCTCACTGTTGGCCAGCCATGCACATTGCAAGTATTATGAGCTGACAATTGTACAGTTTGGGTGGCATGAAGGTCCTGTAATCTGGTGTTTCTTATTTCTCCTGGAGAGAGCTTTCCAGTATGTCTACCTGCATCTGCTGAGTCTTTCGAAAGCAGTGACTCAGAAGTATGAACCCCGTCTCTATAATCTCATAAAACTGCCAAATCAGGAAACCTGAAGATTACACCTAAATGTCAGCTCATATTATTCCATTGATGGAATAGCAAAGGGTTTTGAAATTGTCTTAACAGAGTCGTTTCAAGGGGAAGAGGTAATACAGAGGTGCTGTTTTTAATTGCACAGCCGTGAAAGGAAATGTGAGAATGCGAAATAAAAATATGTGATAGATATAACAAGAGCCAAGGCAACAGGATGTCATTGTTTTACTGAAACTAAATGTGTCAGTAAGACAGTAAATAAATAGAAGTAAATCTTATCTAATAACTTCTATTAAGTGGAACTTTCCTGTTCTGACAAAATCCATGCCACATAAGAATGCCGGATGTGTCCCAGCGTGTAGGCTGACTGTAGGCAATCACTTGTTTTAAACGTTAACCAGAAGACCCTGATAAGGATATTGCTGAACCATAAACAACAGATTGTCACCTTCTTCAAAAAAATTAAAACTCACTCTATTGGATAAAGACAAGAAAAAATTCTGTGTTAAATGGAAGTCCTTATTACTTTCTTCTCAGTTGCACTTATTGCTAGGCATTCATTACTTAATTAAACTTGATGAAATACATGCATTTATTGCTGTATGTGCTATATTTCTCATGTTATTGCTTAAAACACAATGGAATCAGTTTTTGACAGGATTTATGTAGTTTGCTATTGAAGTGACAGTGTTAAGTCATTTGGAGATTCCTTCCTTTTAGAAACTCAGGAGGAAGTGCTAGACAACAGGATGGATTAGTTTCTGTGATGTCTAATTTTTTCCAATATCTGTTAAGGCTTCTTTGCATGTTGTTTTTGTGGTCCAAACAGAAGAACTTTGAACCAAATCACATGGCCTTGGTTTCATCATCTCTAAAAGTTGCAATGACTTGTTATACAGGAAGTTTTGAGATAATTTTTTCTTCCCCCTTCTTGAACCGCAAGAATATGCTTCCGGCACAGAGCATGTCACAGCAAATTTATGATAAACCTTTGGATTATCCCTTCCCATTGGTGAGATATGAATGTATTTTCATAGGCAATGGGTCACTTTCCATGGCCTAAAATGGACAGTGTTATCACTGGATAGCATAAGGACAGGCATTTATGTGCTCAGTAGATAGGAGGTGCATCTTGTCAAGAGTACCTTATGAAGGTGTGTCTCTACCTTGTGTAATGGCTTTGCAGTTTGTACCCCTTACCTTGCCCCTCTTCCCTGTCTGCTTTGGCAGTTGCTACTGAGGCCTTGAATAGTAAGAAGTTGGAGGTATTTGTCATTCAGTATTTTTTTATTGGGTAGTAAGTTAGAACACTGGACTTCCTCACAGGTGTTCTCAAATTGTTGTGAAACCTAGTTTATTTTAGTTTTATAGTGTTAGTCCTGTGGTTTAGTAGGTGAGTGTGTGTAAGGTCTTGACTTAAGAGATTGTGAGACCACATAGTTGGTTCTGGGTATAAGTGTTTTCAGACTGTGAGCAGGTGGATTAAGTAACCGTGAACAATCTTGCACATCTTCTGAAGGTAAAAGTGTCATTTAACTGTGTTAAGAAGTGCTTTTGTTTGCATGCTTTTCAGGACACTACTGAGTTGTGAACCAGTGTCAACAGCGTGGGATAACCTTGCATCTCTCTGCTTTCCCCATATCAGTAATGAACAAATAGATTACTTTTGTAAACCATTTTTGTCAGACATGAGTGATTGTTTCAAGCCCCAAATAAACAGCCATGTGAATCTGCTTGTCACTGATGACAGATCTGTCCTCGAGAAGGGCATGAATTAAAGCCTTCCTTTTTCAGATGCCTTCCTTCTGCTCGAACAGTTTATTCTGTAACTTGTAACTTGAGTTGTAGTGGATCATACAATCATAATTAATGCAGCTATAATTGACAAATTACCTTCTCTCAGTAGGGGGTCCTGGCATATTAACCCTAGTTTTGTTTTCCAAGTTTATTTTGGTGGCTCTAACAAAGTCTAAATGTTGGGCTTTCTGTTGGGATGGAAACTGCTACTTTTTCCAAAATCCCTCAGTATTAAATTTCCTCAAGGAAAATGTATATGTAAATTGAAAAGAACCTGCTGGTTCAGCATACACAACTTGATGGTACAAACAATGAGTTGGTGTTACTCTGTTAAAGAGCCTTCTGCCTTCAACATTACATGTCTGAATTTCACTTATGCAGCTTTTTGCTTTCATGCACTGTCTTGACTGTTTTGATCGCTTACTACCAAAACTGTATGAGACAATATAGTAATTTTAAAGCTGTATTTCTAGGCCTTTTAAAAGCTTATTACATCATTTGAGTTCCCTAAAAGCCCGAGGTCATCATAATTACTGCAAGATTATTTTTGTAGCTGATTTCTTATCTTCCAGGTCTTTTTGCTGTAGCTGGGTGAAGCCTTGTACTCTGGCTTAACTGCATAACAGAAACAGCGTGCCCATGTACTACTCATCTTTAATTTTCATTTGACTCCCAGAACAGAATGAAACTAGGTTGGCAAAGCTGTCTTGGGATAGTACAATGTGTTTCTGCCTAAAGGTTGGTCTGTCTGTGAACCTTTCCTGCTAGATTGGTGAGAAGTGATGGCATTCACATCAAAGGAAACTGAGCTTTGGTCCTCTGCCGTGTGGTAGCAGTAGTTGCCAAGGCAAACAGCGAGGCTTAAGTACATGCTTGGTTAGGTCCTTAGATATGTGAATTACTAAGGTTGCGATGTGTCTTATGCTGACTGTTAAGTCAGGAATTAACAAAATTAATTCCTTTGTAAGGGTTAATAACACACGGAACTCAAATGTAATGTTGCATAATCTACTTGCTTCTGCTTTGTATAAGAATTTGAACTGTGCACTTTGTTTCTAAAATGTCATTAGCAATCTGCATTAAAAAGAAGGATTTTTTACTTAACTAATAATTTTCTGCCTCCCCTTTTCTGTGTTTACTGGTTTGTCTGGTATCTTGGGTACTCCTAGTTGCAGACTAAGGATAACCTGCCTTGAGGACTGGATGAAACCTGGTTACTTCTTTCTTCCTACCTGCCCTGGCAGGGTGACATGTTAAGTGTTCTTTTCTCCCCATAAGCTCCATTTTGCCGATTGAAAGGTTTTTACCCTAATGACTCCATTCTGTGTCCTCAAGCTCACTTGCATGCATTTGTGTTTCTGACAGCCTTCACTCCCTCATCCTTTAGCAGAGCAAGGGTCTGTCTATGATTCTTCTTAGCAGTCTTAAGAAGAGATCGACAGGAGATCTGCCAGTGCAGTGCAAAAAGCAGCACAAGACCTTGTGCGGCTATATCTGCTTAAAGCTGTCCTGTCCCTTTCTGTCATTCTGCTTCTTAAACTAATTGAAAGTGACTTTAAATAAGTTACCTTCAGTTCTTTTTTTCAGTTGCTATTTTAGCTGTTCCCTAGATCTGGTCCTAGGAGGCTTTTAAATGCACTCCTGCCACCTTGCTAGGGCATGCATCGCTGGTGAGTCAGATGATAATTCTTGGAGTTCCTCCAAGTCTGAATTCTTCTGGTTCCTGTTACTCTGTTGACCTTTGACTTAAGAGGATCCTTCTTACTCCTTTTCCACACCTATTATGTTTAGAGTTCTTGCTCTCTGTCAAGTTGTTAAAGGTAAATACTGAAGTAGCTTTTTTTACAAGAAGCTGGCAAACTTAATCCTGTAGTCTGCATCCCTACCAGGTGATGGTAGTGTCTCTGAAGTGGCAGCAAAGTGGATGTGAAATTGTCATCTTAGTTTCTTTCTATTAACTTCATTCTCATGTTTGTTAGCAGCAGGTTGGGGTTTTATTGTGTGCTTCTTTGTTTTGTTTGTGTTTTACAAGTCATGCCTGTGACTTAACACACACGTTAAAACTCTTACCAGGAAGCTGTCTGAAAACATGAAAATAGGTTGACTGATCAACATAAATAACTTCTTCTGCTAAATATTTGTAGGAGTGATTGTGTTTCTCTCTAATACCTAAGTATATTTAGTGGACGTGGGGTTCAACTTGTACCTCTATTTTGGAAAACAGAACTCCCCTCTTCCCTCCTGTGCCCTAGGCAGGTATAAGCAGTAGTACTGGTAGAGTAACTGGGCACAAAACTTAACTCATCTATCTGCTGTAAGGATTTTACAGGTATAAAAAGCACATATGGGTGGTTCATTTGCAACATCTGCAAATAAATACAAGACTTGGAGCAGTTCATTTGCTATCTTAATTCCTGGTTGCTTCTTCCAGTAATTATATATATAAATTCAACCATAGCTGAGCAGCATGCGAGTGGACAGGAATGACCTGTTCAAGAAGCTTGCCTGTGTATGTTTTTAGCTACAGCATCACTGCTTTCTGTGTATATTAATGAAGTCATGGTGTAAAAAAACTGTTGAGGCATATGAAGGTTGCCATTGGTCTTTAGCCTTTAGTATGTGAAATGTTCCTTAGTTAGAAATATGTGTGTGTCAAAAAGCCCACATTTTATTGTTAGGCCACAAAGACTGCATTTGCTTTCAAGGCCTACTGTTTGAGTCAGGTGGGTTTATACCCATTTTTTTCTGTAACTTAAGGTACTGTAACTTTCGTAGATGTTGTGATGTCTCTCAATTCAAAGTGGAGCAGGCAGTTGTATAGGTATCCTGGAAGAACTATTCTTTTTTTAAATACTGGGGTTCCTGAAACTTGTTGCTGTGTTTAGCAGTTCTGAAATTGGTATTTTAATACATTGCAGGATTTGGTGTTGCAAAAACCCTACATGGAAACTTTGTAATAAGTAAATGTATTTGCTTTCTAGATTCCTAATTTTTTAATACAAATTTTTTATTCTGTAATCCATGCTAAAAAAGGTAACAGGATTCTTGCACAAACCTAATCCTTGGAATAAAAAATAAACCTTGTGAAATAAGGTTTATTAATAAAGCTTAGTTGTTGTGGTTTTATTTTTTCATTTGTTAAAGCTTGATGTCTTAAAACCTTGTTTCACCTGTACTCATTATGCTTTCCCCCCCCCTCTCTTTACAGCAGTTCTGTGGTGTTCTTGGTCACACATTTATGGAGTTTCTGAAGGGCAGTGGAGACTACTGCCAGGCACAGCACGACCTCTATGCAGACAAGTGAACTGTAGAAATCCATTACTACTCCACCAAGAAGCCCCCCTAAGAGTGGTTGACCAGGATAAGAAGTGTTGAATTGAAATCGGCAGAGCATTTACCAACAGAATTCAGACCTGGATGGGGTAAACCTCAGTGCACTGCCTTTCTTTTGCCTCAGTATTACTGGATTGAAGAATTGCTGCTTCTTGTTAGGAGGTTCATTTCATTTCCCATTACTCCCAACATCATACTTCCAAGCACTGAGAATTTCACGTGGAGTATAGTGAAGTAGACTTCAGTTTCTCTACATCACTTCTGTATTAGAATTTTTTTTAATCCTTTCATAATCTTGTTGCATGTTAAACTAAATCAATATGGCCCGAATGAACCGCCCAGCTCCTGTGGAAATCACCTACAAGAACATGAGATTCCTGATCACACATAATCCAACCAATGCAACCTTAAACAAATTTATAGAGGTAAGGCCAGTACAGAATTCTTACTGATGTATTTTTTTAATCCCTGAACAGCATGCTATATTTATATATAAATAAATATATATTTACTAGCTAATAGCTACTGTAAAAGCCATATGAGGAGGTACTGAGACTGTATATTGATTTTTCCTTTCAAATACTGGTGCTTTGCTTTGAAGATCTGTAGACAAATCTGTAGATATCTGCAAATCTGCAGACAAATCACATATACTTTGGCCTTCACAAATGTAATTCTGAAAGTGAACTAATAATTATACTGTCTAGTGCATAGTACATTAAGGACATTGTTTAGGTCTGAAAACAGGAATTACCTAGCAGAGTTATGTACAGAGCAATACAAACAACTCTTAGTGGTAGGAGCTCACATTGAGATCGGGCTGAAGTGGGGTAACATTTCATTGCACTTCCTGCATAGTGATACATAGTGTGGGTCAGAACCTTAGGAGCTAGTAACAGGATTGCAATATGCTTTGACTGCCTAGCTTCCTTCACTATTAGCAGATTGTGGTTTTAGTGTAGCTTAAGAGGATCCTCTGTGTCATAGCATCTTCGAGAGTGAAATTTGTGGCAATAGGCTTAGTCTGCACTCAGAGCTGCTGAAGCTACTTCAAGTGCTTTGGTGCATGCTACTGACTGAAGCCAGTGGCTTGGCATATATTGCTAGTACTGAATTCATCAACTAAACCACGTATTTAGCATGTTGGAACTATAAAGTGCGTGGTTGTATAAAGTGTGTGTGTATGCTAATAAATTGCTTGCAGAGCTACTTCATGGGAAGGTCCAAGTTTGCTAAGTCCCTCCTTAGCAAGATTTTAGGCGTACTACACCTCAATTCTGTATTTGGTGCAGGATTATTTACCGGAAGCAGAGTGAGATAACATTTGCTTGCCTTTATATTCTCAAAAGTAGATCAGGTCTGCTTAGGCTGTGCTTCAGTCATTACCCTGGCAGTTGCAGTCTGAATGATATTTGTTGCAGGGAGAACGAAGAGGGATTGCTTTTTTTTTTTTTTTTTTAATTTTAATGTAGGGTAATAGCAAAATGGAAACCTAAATTTTGTCATGACAGTTCAGGAACTGGAATAATTTATTGTCCTGTGCTTTTAACTCTTAAGAGTAAGTGGTCTAACAAACCTGTTGTTTTAAGCAGAGAGAGAGGAGGAAGATATGAACTTTGCTCAGAATGCTTTTAGTGAAGTATGTAGCTTTGCAAACCAGGAAGCTTCATGTTCCTTTAAGATGAATGATCATTTGGAGATGGACTACTTGGACTAATCAACGTTTATCAGGATCTGATTTTAAAAGAAAAAAGTCTGATTCAACATAACCAAACTTAGTCTGCACACAAGACTATGTTTGCAGAAAAGCCTAAAGTATGTGGTGTTAGCACACAAGTTTTTAGTCATTTCAGCTATCTGTGTCTTTGCAGGATGGCAAGCATTTGCATGAGTTTTGCTACTGGGAATTTTGGAATGAGTTACTAAGTTAGTTTATTAAGAAAATTAAATGGTTAAGTGAAGCTGGTTTACTCTTACAGCATTTTTTTCACTCCTTAGGAACTTAAGAAATATGGTGTTACCACAGTGGTGAGAGTGTGTGAAGCTACTTATGACACTGCTCCGGTGGAAAAAGAAGGCATTCAGGTTTTGGTAAGTAGTGTAGAAGCAGAGTTTGGAACCAACACATTTTGCTGTTCACTCTACCCCCTTCCCCAAAAAAAAAGATTATTTGACACCACTTTATGAGTGTATTCACTCAGCAACTGATGGAGGAAAAAGATGTGGAGACATCTTTTCTTGTCAGGAAAAAAAGTTCAGTTTTGAGCTAAATCATGTGATCAATGAAAACTGAGTGAGAGGAATCTATTTGTAATATTGCTGTAGTTAGACTATTAGAAAATTGTAGGTTTAAGTGGTTTCCTCAGCTATCAGCTCTTCGTCCATTGTGTCCCCTCCTTTTTTTTGCCTGTGCATACAGCTTACAAGAATTCTGTCTTTATGTGTTTGTCACCCTGTGTTCTAGGACTGGCCCTTTGATGACGGTGCTCCACCATCCAACCAGATTGTTGATGATTGGCTAAACCTCCTTAAAGTCAAATTTCGTGAAGAACCTGGTTGTTGTATTGCTGTGCACTGTGTTGCTGGTCTTGGAAGGTGGGTGAAGTTTTAAAGATTTGTTGAATTTGTCATCCCTTGCCAGACTTGTTAAGATCTAGTGCAAAAGTTTACTTGAGGCAAATGTAAAATAGGCACGGATCCAGTATTGGAATGACCTCATGCTTAAAAGGAGTTAAGATGGCAGGAAACTTGTATGTATTTATTGAAGATCTTTAGGTCAAGAGATGATGCTTCAGAGCTCTCACAAAGTCTACAGAATTAAGTTAACAAGTGTATTCATCAACCGAGTTGATGTTGATGAGTGCCCCGTTGAGATTTTTTTGTCTGTTTTTCCCTAATAGATTTGGGGTTTTGTGACTTGTCTGCTTTCTCTCCATCTCCATTTCAGCAGTATTGCCAGTCTCCTTGAACCAAGGGCATTGTAACTGTTAACCACAAACAAGTGGGTGGTTCTGGCACATCAAGACCAGCTTTCGTCCACAACCTATCTGGGGGATGAAAAGTGTTTTCTAAAGTCCCAAAGCTGTTTGTCTCATTTCTAAGTGATATGAAAAGTTTTAGGGATATTGCTAAATATTCTCCTCTTAGTCCTGTTCCTTCTGTCTGCTGCCACTATCTTGAATAGACTTCCAAAAGTTGTGAGAAAATAATAATGGTTTTACTGCTGTTCTAAACTGCTTGGGAACTAGATCTGTTCCAAAAGAAGTTGCTATATTCTAGCTATGGATTACAGCATGTCCAATATAAAATGGAGGTTTCTGGTCTTGTTTTCCCTAAACCTGGCTTATCCACTGCATTATGGCTTCACATAACAAAATTCACTGTAGTGAACTTTGTAGAGGAATGTTACCAAAACAAGTCTTCTTCAGCTGCTTAGAATGATAGAGGTTGGTTTTTCCTCAAAATGGGGTAGTTAATTAGTTGAAGACAGTCCTAGCTTTCTGTCATGTAAGTTTCCTTTTAAATCCCTGAACATACAAAACCACTTAAAGTTACTACTATATGCACTAGTCTGTTGCTAGTGTGTGGCGTGAGGTTTTGTCTTGTGGTTTTTGGTGGGGTTTTTTTGAGTCATAA
The DNA here is from genome assembly GCF_037042795.1 of Molothrus aeneus. Classification (NCBI taxonomy): domain Eukaryota; kingdom Metazoa; phylum Chordata; class Aves; order Passeriformes; family Icteridae; genus Molothrus; species Molothrus aeneus. Next base: position 98,286,654 of record NC_089648.1, on the reverse strand, counting down.
ATTGCTAATGTATTTGAGTTTGATTTAAGTCAAGCTTTTGTAACTGAAAATTGATTCTGTCAAAGGAGGAACACCATGGCAAACAAGTAAATCCTCAGGGGAGTGTAGTAGCCTGTGGATTGCGTCTGTTCCCAAAACTTGTGACACTAGTGTAGGATTTGTCACTTCTTACTGAACTCGACCTCTCTTCTGACTTTTGTTTTGGCATCCTGACTGCTTCTAATGGTGATTCATTTTGGAGAATAAAAACCCAAATGCAACTCTTCCTCAGAATCAATTGATTTGAAACAAATGGTTAAAGATTACTTGCATTTTGCTTCTGTTGTCATCTCATGTACCTAAAATCAGATAAACGAAGCTAAGGTTGACCAGAGTTAATTTAAACCCCTATTTAATGAGAATGGCTAACTCAAAATCAGGTGATATGTCTCAGTAAATGTAGGAATGCCTTCTGCCTTTTCTGCTTTCCCAGTGAAGAAACATCAGATATGCAGAAAACAGAGCAAATTGTTTTTCTGAGTATGCTTTGACAAAAGCTAAACTGATTTTTTTTTTTTTAACCAGAGCTCCAGTCTTAGTTGCTCTTGCACTGATAGAATGTGGAATGAAGTATGAAGATGCAGTGCAGTTCATAAGACAGTAAGTGTGACACTAACATGTAGCTGTTCCCAAGATTCAGTATGTTGATACATCCTTGGCCCTGAAGGAAATTCTGAATTACCTTTGATGCCTTTTTTTTTTGGTAAGGTTTTTAATTTAGTACATCTGAGATTGTAGTGCATACAATCAGTGTTGTAGGATTTGGATCTATGGAATGGATATTTTTCTGCTGAAACCAAAATCCATACATAATTACTTGAGGAGGTTTAAAAAAAAACAGAACAACCATTAACAAATCCCCTAACCTTCAGTTAAATTTGCAGAGTTCTCTTTATTTATTTTACATATGAAAGGCAGAATACCTTTGTCTTTTTTGGTGGTCTTCTGAAGGCAAATATGTCCTTGGATTTTTTTAATCAATGTATGTAAGTCAGAGGAGAGAGTTTTAGTCTCAATATTTTAAATTCTCAGGTTTCAGCTATATTTAAAAAAAGCTGCATCCATTATAAACAATAACAAAACACTTCTTGCATAATTGCCAGGCCTTCGAAGAATTAAATTTAGCTTGTACTGGTTGTATATGAAAGGAGGAATAGGTAGCAAGGTACATACTCCAGTCAGCCAACATGTACCTTTTTTTCACATACATACAGTTTGAGAAAACAAAGGAAGCTTAATTTCTGTTCAGCATCTTTATTATGGGGACTTTAAATGTTTATGTACCTTCTTACTATTGCCATATTCTTCATAATTGTTTTAAGAGAATGCATGACTTCAGCTCTCAAGAAGACAATCTTGCATCTTCTCTATAGCTTCCTTTTGAAGTTTCTTCCAAAGATCTTAATGTAAAATCTCTGGCTTTTGCTTATCATAAGCTAGAACACTGTCTAAAATGTTATGTACTCCTTTGTGCATGTGGTCCAGTGAGGTATTTATGAAAGGAAGCTACCACCCTCTTTCCTGGCACTTAACTTCCAATTATCCCTACTTCGGTTACAGCCTTGACTTAAAGGTGGCTTTTTTTAAGTGACCTAAAAATATTTTTCTCTGGTTGGTGATATTATTTCACTGGGCAGTAGATTAATGTTCTGTTTCAAATCTCTTTTCTTTCCATCTAGGAAGCGGCGTGGAGCTTTCAACAGCAAGCAACTTCTGTACTTGGAGAAATACCGCCCCAAGATGCGTCTGCGCTTTAAAGACTCCAACGGTCACCGGAATAATTGTTGTATTCAGTAAAGCTCAACAGCCTATAGTACTTCTTTGGAAATAAAGGATGGAAACAGGAATTAAGCAGACTGCATGCCAAAGACATCAGTCTGGTATTTTTTAGTAGTAAAGGAAGCTTCCTTAGGAGTATTTATTAGGCTAAAGGCTCAGTAGAAATGCAACTTCTATGTTTAGATAAATATCTGTCTATTTGGAGACCCAGTAAATGTTTTTGCTGTACCCTGTTTCTGAGCTGTCTCCTTGTTCATTAATTATCAGATCAAATATCCTTTAATCATGCCATTGAGTCTTACTGACCTAGTTTCAACTACTATAAATTGGGGTACTAAAATAAATCTATCTGTAGAGAGATTAGGTGCCAAAATACCCAGCATATCAGCTACATGTTTTTCCTTACAATGGGCATAGTTCTGATGATGTGAGAACTACCAGCTTATCTGGACCTTACTATCTTTTTTTCTACAGTCATTTCAATATTGAAGAATATGGCCTCTAAAGTAGTCTTGCCTGCTCACGGTATGTTTTGTCTCCCACAATCGCACTAGAATTATCAAGATTTGCACAGTCTGTCTTTTTAATACTATGAATTACAGCAACTTTTTACCCCTGCATCTGTACTTTTCTGTTACCTGAACCTCTCCATATTACAAGTCATTACTCTGGTTATTCATGTAGAAGATCTTTTAAATTGTACAGAAGCACACAAGTCTTTAATGTCTCCAGACAAAAAGCCTTACAGTAAAATTAATGTTGGCACTTCATGTGCAACTTAACAGAGGGCCTGAAAAGGTTGGGAGGGGCTATTTAATATTTCTAGTAAAATGTTGCCTTTGTCTTGTGCAGGAAGTATAGAATATGCCCTTTACTTTAGTAAATATTTTTTTAAAACGTAGAAATGCTTTGTTATTGTAGCTAAAAATTCTTAATCAGAAAATTTCTGAAAAATCTTGTAGTTTTCTTTTACTGTACCTATTGAGAGTTGTTTACCAACTATTGCTTTGTTGAAAGTGTGATCTTTTTCTTTTCTTTTCATTTTTCCTCCTTGAGTTTCTGCTATGACTTGGGCAGACCTCTGTAATATTTTGTATGCCTTTCAAGCTGCGTAACTTAATATTTGGATACTTGATAATTTGTTTTATTATGTAATTGATAAAATGGTGATGTGTATTAATGTTAGTTCAACCATATATTTATACTGTCTTGGGAATGTGTGGTTATAGTTCTGTGGGAGAAATACTTTTGCCAGTGTTCACCAGCTTGTAAAATCTAGTGCGAGAGCTTAAAACATCTAAATAAAGACTGAAATGCACTTACGAAGTTTGCTGAAATGCTCATCACTTTCACTTACTTTTGTGTACTGTCAGCAATCTGGAGGTGCCTAAGCTCAGAATCTAGTCAGGCATCTGTTTTCTTTTTTTTTAAATCTGGGCCTGAATGTCCCCTTTGCTGTAATGTTTGCTGTTTGTTTTACTCATAAATAAATGTGGATAAAAATTAATGGTAGAAAGTACAGTATTTTTTCATGTAGCTTATTTGGGACTTGCTGTCCCCAGTACTAAAGCAGCTTACTTACTTAGTGTTCTTGAAGCTGTTTTTGCAGTAAAACAGAAGAGGATATGCACCAGTAAAGCTTAGAGAACACTTGAATCAATACCATTAGAATTCAAGTAAAAATAATGTGATAGAATGCTTCATTGTCAAGACTGAAGCTATGTACAAACAAGATGTTCCAAAAAATGCGTGAGCAAAGACCTGTTATTTGAGTTTCCAAAGTGGTGACTAAACTTCCTGACAAGTACTAGAAGGTGCTCTTAGTAGGCAGCTGAGGTGATCAATGCTCACATCTGCTTAGAGTTAAACTTTGGTTAATATATCTCTTCCTTTCTAAACAGTGAGGTGGGATCATAGTAGCAGTCAATGAGATTTCTGAAGGATTGCTTTTGGAGAAGTTACGGCCTCATTATAAAGAACACTGTATGATTTTAAAATGCCTAAAATAATATAATATAGCACAATCTTTAAAGCAGTAAAATAAACTTTGGATCATCTTTCCTGTGGAAGCTGAACGTGGTTTAAAAGGTATTTTGTTTAATAGAATACAGCTTCATTTGACTGAAGAAATGTTATGGAATGACATCCAAAGTCATCAATGTTTCTGTTGCCAAGATGGGCATGGAAAACAGGCTTTAATGTAACACTTAATTTTGGATGCTTTCAATGTGTAACTGCTTTGCCCCATCAAGAGGTATGTTGTAGTACATTCCTGTCATCTGCTAGACTGGTTTGTGCTGTGGACTTAATGGCTTATGTAATGTGACACATAAATGGTGGCAGTGTTTACATCATTCCTTAGCATGTAGCAGAAATGTTCATGGGAAATGGGGTGAGAGTTTGCAATTAGTGCAGCAGAAAACTGATTAATTCCCTATATTGTTCTGTCATATGGTCCCTTAAAAATTTGGAGGAAAGGTAGTCAAACAAGGTACTTTGTTACTGATTATCCAAAATTAGGTATAAAATTGAATGTGATTTTCTTGACTCTGATTCTTAAAAGTGCTGAGCAGTCAGTTTCCACTTAAGTCTGTAAACACTTATACTTAAATATACATGAAATTATGTGGAACTCTTTCTCAACAGTCCTGAGCCACTTCAGACTGTACTCAAAAGTAATTAATACTTCTAATCTCCCTGTCTTCAGTTCTCAGTGTATAAAAATCCATTCCAGTCCTTAAATTAGTGGGGCAGTTCTGGAGATAAGCAGTAATTTCTGAAGTGATCAGACCCATCAGCTTTATTGCAGAACAAGCAATGAGAAAATGAGTAATTTGGTATTGAGGCTGAATCCAAGGTTAGACTTAAGGTCTTTGGCAGTAAGAAAAGTAGTAAGGCTCTGCTCATTTATGTGAGCATTCTTTATCCTTACAAATGGGATGGGGGAAGAAATCTTCTGTAATTAAATAAATGTATTTGAGAGGGCCAGACTAGGGGTTCATATATGATCTTACCTTAATTGTTTTTAAGCTTCTGAGTGCTTGACTGAAGCATTAATAATACTGTTTTTCCTTTTTTTTTTAATATGTGCAACATTATTTAAATAATTACTGAGAGCACTCAAAACAGTATCTTAGATTTGCTGGGCTTTTGCTGTGTCTTTGTTAAGCAAGTATTTTCTGTCAGTATCGGGAAAGTTATCAAACCAGAGATAGTATTGTCCCAAGAAGATTATTATTACCTTTTGTATGTATTTGTGTAATCCCACTGTAAAGAAAAAATCAATTATGCTTCACAAATTGAATTCAGCTCTTAAAATCAGGCTGAAATTTGATGGGTTTATTAATAGCTAGGAGGGACTTAAGAAATACAGATTTTTTAGTGAAAGGAATTTTGCTGTTAGGTATGTCTCAGCTCTCCTATGTTAAGAGATACCTAAAATAGGTTAGCTGAAGAGCTCTCTAAAAATGAGAGCATATTCTGTAAAGGGAACATGGGATGGCAAATTCAGCTTTTAGCATTGGTATGTACAGGCAGATTAAATAAATTTCACCTAACTTCTTTAAGTGCAATAGTTCAAAGTCAGGTAAAGTATTTCTTTCCACATACTCTGCTCTTAATGTGTAATAACCATTGACAATTATAACTCAATTTAATCTTACTGATATGAGTTTATGCTATGTGTAACCACAGCAAGTGGCATTATTTTTGTCTTGATGGTCACCTGCATGACTGCTGTTAATTTTGATACATACTGTCTTAATGCATTGATAATTATCTCAATAACAACACAAGTTCCCTATCAGTTGAAAGCCTCTTTGTGAGGTAATAGTGTTTAAATAGTGATCTGACAAGAAATGATAGGGACAGTGCCAGAAGATCAAGTTGCCTGCTTCAGTTTCTGATTCAAATGAGAACTCTGAAGAAAATCAGATACCAGTGTTTAGATACATAGGAATGCTCAAGGCAGAAATACTCACAAAGGAGAAGACATTCAGTCTCAATACTACATGTAACCTGCGTCTGTAGGAAAACCTAGATGTACAGAATGGGTATTTTCTATTGGACTGGAGTCTGAATCTCACTTTATTGGTGGAGTAATGGCAGTAGCTGATTTTTATCCTTTTTATAAATTTGCACATGCTTTATCATTAAGTTCCACTGATGCTTGTTCTGAATAGGACAGAGCTTGAATTACCTTTGGACTCTGGAGGAGCAAGAGTTGCAGGTGATGAACTCTTCTTCCCCATTCATAGGAGTATAGTTTGATACAATCTGAACAGGACAGTGCTGCTCAGCATTGTTACGCATGTCCACAGTGCTAGTAGAAAGCTACACATATCTTAGTTTGCCTTCTTCAATTCCCCAGTAAATCTGTGTGTCTTTAGGTAGGGCATGCAAACCCAGAAGTTGCATTTAAAATTTCAATTCAACTGTGACAAGTTTCAGTTCATCATAGTAAAAGCACATAAAGACAAGAGGGCCATAGCAGATGTGCAAAACCATGGAGTTCCCTCATACTGCAAGTACACTCATCTCTTTACACTTGATGCACAAGGTTTTCCAGAGTAACACGTCCCCTGTCTGTCCCAGGGATGGGCTGCCCTACTCTTCCCTCCCTGGTTTTGTACAGCAGGATTCTTCTCCCTGCCTTCAAAGTGGGAGTTCCTTGCAGGATGCTGTGGAGGATGGGTACCTGGCAGGAACTTTATACCCCTGATGCTCTCAGATGCTGCCTCAGGCCACCCTACATGGAGTGTTTCTGCACTGTGTCTTTATTCAATAGACAGAATTTTGCTAATGGGCAGACCTTTTTCTAGGCAGACGCTGGCTGTTTCCTATATTAATCTAATCAGTGAGACAATTTTATAATATCCAATCACTTTGTGTTGTTAAGGTTATCCTTCTGATGGAGAGCATGCAAACTTTCCCATATTTGTGTTAAATCACACCCCTTTTTACCTCTCCTCATACTTCTTTCAGTTGCCTGATCTTGAGTTAGCCTTTTGCTGCATAAGGTTTATTTCAAACACAGAGTCTTTACCTCCCAAGTTCTTGACCTTATTTTGTTCCTGTTTTCCCTGTCTAGAAATTCTTGGTCATTTCTATTTCGCTTGTCTACTTCTCATCGAAACTCCTTTCTGGATTTCCTTCATTGCTACCTGGTTTTCTTCACTGGAAAAAAATTAGGTACTGTTCAACAGCACTCGATGTTTATATGCCTGTCTCAATTGTCTTTCAGCACTACCAGAGTATTTATACTACTTTGAAGTTGGGTCTCAATAAGTTCTATTCCAAGCCCTTTGCCTTGGAAGCAGTTCTGAGCCAAGTCCAGGAAGGGAGTTTGAGAGAATTATCATATATTATTGGGTTGAAGCATTAGGATATTTTTAAAGGAAATCCTCTAATTGTGCTATTAAGAATATAGAGTAATTTAGATTGGACAAAACATTAGAAGGTGATCTAGTCCAACCCCATGCTCAAAGCAGGGATAACTTCACAATTAGATCAGGTTATTTAGGAGCCTATCGAATCTAGTTTTTAATATGTTCAAGGATAGAGATAACAGCTTCTTCCCAATATCTGTCGCTCAGCTGAAAACTCTTCCCTTGGGAACTATTTAGAATCTCCCCAGATGCAATTCCCCTGTTTCTCACATTTTTTCACTGTGACCTCCAAGACACTCTGTCTCTTCCTCTCTACATTCATCTGCCAGGTAACTGACAGAGGAAATTTGCCTCCTCAGTCTCATCAGGAGGGTGAAGAAGCACAATACGGTCTATGCTCCAAGCCTCTAATAATCTCAGTGACCTTCTACCATGGTTCCTTCCAGTTTGTCAATATTTTCATGTACTGGGGAACTGGACACAGGCTACCAAACAATTGCCTTCATAGAAGCTAAAAATTAAGGTAAATAGTACTGGAGTGAAATCTCAGGTATTCAGAGAATTCATAACCAGCAGCAGTTCCATAGATACCCACCCAAATTAGTTTGGGACATAAGTCTCAAAGGCATATTTTGTGCTGTCTATCAAAGTTTGTTTTCCTCTAGCACTAAAAAAGTTCATTAAAGCATTTTTTTCTGTTTTACACCAATCTCTGCATATAACTGCATCTCTGTCTTACTTTCTGGGATAAAATGTCTTTTTTCAGTCTTGAATCTGTGTATTGCATTGGGTAATTCTTAACAGCTTGTAGCTTCTACACCTTTTACCTCTCTACAAAAACCTACCCTTAGTCATAAAGTCAATGGCTAAACATCCTTTGTCTTCAGAACCTTGCCTTTGTCCACCTAGCTGTATGGGTAATTTTAAAAGCCTCAGTCCCTTTCACCTGTGGAATTGAATGTTTTTCTGCTACTTTCTAGAGTAGGACACGTAATTTCTGTTTGATCCAACAACTGTCAGCTACTAGTGAGTCTTTTTGTGGGGAAAGAGAATGATGTCATAAATTTGGTGAAAAGTGCATACATGTTACTGTTCCTATACTAACTAAAGCAAGGAGGAGGTAGGAAATTAAAGAAAAAATAGTGTCAAATCAGATATTCTTAACCAAAATATGTGGGTTTCCTTTATATGATTAGAAAATTTTAGATTATTGGTTGTTATTGTTCTGCATTTGAAAAAGTCAATTCTTCTTACACAAGAAATAGAAAAGATCAGAGGAACTAACAGTTTTAAATTTTGCTAAAGATATAATTCACAGTAACTTAAAATCAACTTCAAACGAGCTAACTATGGAGCCTCCTGAACAAGTGATATTGGCAAATCCCAGGTATTGTGAGCAGAGTGTCTGCTGCTCTTCCTGGAAAAAATCATGGCAGTAAGCTATGAAAAGCAGCTATCTAATTATTAAGGGGTCCCAATGTAGTATTTCTGATACTTTCAGAAAACAGTAACCAGAAAAAAAAAAGAGCTTGTTCAATATTGTAAATTCAGCAGATAAATGTAACTGGTGGTGTAGCACATATCAATTTATTTCAGAAGTCTAACTCTGCTTTGTATAACATTTTCAGTTATGCAATTCACAAAATAAATGCAGCACTTGGGTTTTAAAATCATTTAAATCAAGTATCTTGCAGACAAAAGAAAGATGTTCCTGTGAGACACTGTTTGAATATTTAATGGCCTACTGCTGTAACATATCTCAGCTTTTTGACAGTAGCAAATACTGCCCTACAGCAGGGCACCACCATACCCAATACATTCTTTATCCAGATAAGCACATGGAGCAATCTAACTCTTTTCCACATTTTGACAACCAAAGCATAATTAACAGTAAAAAGCAAGCCATGTTTATGACCAGTTTGATCATAATCTGACTGCACAGAGTATATTTTCAAAAATTCCATTTAGACCAAAAAACTATAAGGAATATAATTCACAAACCTCTTGGGAAGAGTTGTGGCTAAATAGAGGCCTGGAACTATAAGCAAGGAAACTGCCTTCTGCTGCTTTTTCTTGTGTTCAGGGCACTAGAAGACTTAAAATAAATAGGTAACTTTTCAATGGAAACAACTCGGAAGATCTGGCCTACTACCAAATAGCTCATGTATAAAGGGATTACATGATAAAATATTGCTAGGGAAGAATGGCACAGCTGTAATTGTGTACACCTGGTGTGTCACTGTACACAAAGGCCTCTGTAATACCTACAAAATTTGCTATTGGGGTGCTCTTTTTTTTTATGCTGAACTGCAACACAGGTGCTTTAGATGGTCAAGTTCATTACATAAATGGAGCTACACAGTATGGCCATGGCAAAAGAAAAGTGCACATACTCTGTTAAACTGAGATGGGTCACTGGAGTTCTGTGACTTTTGACAGTGTAAAGAAAAAACTGAATAGAGCAATGAACAATGATCAGATTACCAGCAATGCTTTGCCTGCTGCTTGTGTCAAAAGAAATGAAATCAAAAGGGCTGAATGCTGGAAAATTTGTGCAATGCAAATTCTACTTAACTGAATTTTGCTTCAGAAAGTAATTTCATTTCTTTGTATAATATCAACAGTATTTTAGAGGGTTAGCACCTTGTTGAAAGTTCTGTGCCTAAAAAGTCTTTGAAGAAGTTCGTGCAACCAACCCAGTAGCTCAGTTCTGCACCATCGTAAGAATTCAGGGTTTTTTTTAAAAGATGCTTGTTTTGGAAAGAAAAGAGTCCTTCTGAAACAGAGGAAGTACAGGAAGAAAACTGGAGAAAACCAACTTGTGGTAAAGTGCATAAGTAGCTTTGGAAGGGCAGGGAGAAAAACAATGCTGCATAGGTTAAAAACTGCTCCACTCCAAAACTGTTCTGTTGCAAATACCTTGTGTATTGCCTGTAAATATTGCTGTGTTACCATGCCTTCAGTTTAATGCTTCCTTTCTTAGTGTCATGGCAGCAAGAGATGCATTCAATGTATTTCAGCCTTCATAGCACCACAGAAAGCCCTAGAGAATACAATCTCAAAAACTCAAAACAGAACTGAAAAAAAGGAAACTGAAGGAAACACAATTTTTTTGTCCTTACATCATGTTTGTATTTAATTACAAAATACTAGGAATATGTAAAGGCAGCGTTAATATAGTAATATATAAGGTAATTCCAAATTCGATTTTTAGAAATATTAAAAATCAAGTTTCTCTTTTAGAGGTGCTGAAACTTGGCATATGCTAGAACCAGCCTGCACTGCACTTCATGCCAGCCATCACAACTGAAAGCAGCGTAACGTATGCTGCATTCGGCTAATGCTGTAACACAAATTAACAAAGAAAGTCCTGCTCTTTAGTAACATCATGTGGAGACCAAATTACTCCAGGTTCTGATGTCCCGACAACGCACACCGCGACAGTCCCCTTAGGTGTCGATTCGTGCGGATGTGCGCCACAGGTCCTGCAAGGCGCGTACACAAACTGTTACCGGGAAAAGAGAAGGTGAAAACGCGCCTGCACCAACAGGCAGCATGAGACATGTCTGCCCAGGACCGACCGACTGCGGAGATTTTTCTGTCCAACGTGTAGGAACCGAAGAGCTTGGCACATCGGGAGCTGCAGGAATCCGCCCGGGGCCGACGGCGCACAGGACAGATTAACAAACAGGTTGTATAATGCGGGCTGCACCGAGCAGGGGGGTGGCAGCTGCTCCCCAAAGACAAAAGGCCACATCATTACACATGCACTAGTCACGCCATGCGTGTCCTCAGCCAGGGTCTTACGGGAAAACCCGCGGAGCCGGCCGGCCGCCCTCCATCCGCCCTGCCCCGGGCCCGGGCAGGCCCGTCAGGCCCAAGGCCGGGCCCGCGGCTGCCACCGGGCGCCTTGGGTACTGCGGCCCCCGACGCCAGTGAGGGTACCCAGGACACGCCCGGCTCCGCCGCGAGGGCCGGTTCCGCTGAGGAGCCCGTCCGGGCCGGGGCCACCGCCACACCTCAGTCCCAGCCTGGCCCGGGGTCCCGCGGCTCTGCCCCGCCCCCGACCCCTCCCGCCCGGCGCCTGCGCAGCGCGCGCGCCCCCGCCCGTCCCCCATTCCTTCCCTCCAGCAGCGCCGTCACGTGAGCGGCCGGGCCCGGCGCGCCGGACGCCGCGGGGGCGCGCACCGGCGGGGCAGCGGGCACGCGGCCACCACCGGGCCGGGCCGAGCCGGGCGCGACCACCTGGGAGGGGGCAGCCCGCGCGCGCGCCCCCGCGGAGCTGCGCGCTCCGCCCTCCCTCCCTTTGGCGCGGCCGCCGCGTCCCTTCCCCCGCGGCCGCGGGGCAGCGCTGGGCGGCGGAGCGGGTGAGTTATTGCGGCAGCGACGGGGCAGGCAGAGGGGGCAGGAGCGGGGGTGGAGGACCCCGCTGCGCTGCGCGGCGCCCCCCAGCCTTCCCCGGGCCGGGCAGAACTGGGCCGGGCCTGCGGCGGCAGAGCCGCGGCCTATGCCGGCCAGGCCCGGCCGGGTGGCGAGGGGCGGCCCGGCGGGACGCGGCTGCTTCCACCGCGGGGCCGCGGCACGGGCTGTGCGCGGAGGCGGCGGCGCCGCTGGCTCCTGTGCGCAGGCGACCTGCGGTCCGGCCGCGGGCCCCGGGGGCGCTCCCCGGGGGTGCTCCCCGGCCGCCTCGCTCTGCCCGGGTGCGGCCCCGCGGCCCCGGCGCGGTTGTTGCGGAGGCTGCCACCCGCGGGCCCCGGGCCGGCCGGGTCCGGCCACCTGACATGGCGCTCTGGCCCCGGCCTCGCTGCCTGCGGCGGCCGCTCCCGCCCCGTGTCCGTGCGGGACCCTGCCGCAGGCTCCTTGCCCGGAGTCGTGTTGCTGCCGAGAGCTCTCCCACAGCGCCTTCCCTGCCCTGCAGCTGCTGCGTTTCGATCCTTCTACGTTTGCCTCTTCTCACCCCTTGAGCCACCGATGCCTTGTTGTCCCATACCAAAGAGAGAAACAATCACCAATTTAGACCCTGCTCTTCTTGCTCTTGGTCTGACCTGTTCCGGGCGCCTCCTCCCGTGTTTTAAACTTAGCATCACCAACAATTTCTGTGTTCAACTCCTGTGTATAGTACCCAATGTAGGAAGTGCGGGAGAAAATGTAGTCATCAGCAGTGCTGTGGGATTCAGTGGCCTGGTGGTATTTCCAGATCCTTATCTGGGATGAGGTGCTGTTTCTGGGACAGTGCGTTTATTGCTTGCTACTGGGATGCACGTAATAACTCTCAGGCTTTAGAAGAGGCATCGTTCATGTGATTGCGAGTGTTCATTCTGTGTGGTGTGCACAAGGGAGACCTGTTAGAGCCGTGCAGGGTGCGTTTGGATGAAGAGCAGTCTGCGGCATAGTTTAAATTAGTAAAAATAGCCAATGGAGTGAAGCGTAAAAACCAGTAAGGAAAGACAGGAATGGGGGGTGACAGGAGCTACGCCATGCAAATTGTAGTTGTGGTGTCTTTCATGTAGTTGTTAATTCATTATGCAATTTTTATGCATTTGCTTTTATCAAAATGAATATTAGCATCACTAAACAGTGGAAATATTTTAGGATTAAACGTAAGGATGGTAAACATATGGCATCTCTTTATAACCACTAATTCATGGTTTGTTTTGCTTAATAAATTAATCTGTTGTGGTTTGGGACACAATGTAAGGGAGCCTTGAAAACGTGGGTTTTTACATTTCTTGGAGTAATTCCACTTCTGTTTACAGTTAGTGTGTGTCCTGCAATAAAGCTCTTCTTTTTCCATAACAAGCAGCTTCTACTTTTAATTTCTATAGTTGGCTTTAAAAATTATGCATATAAATATGGAGTTCTGAGCACCTATTTTTTTTTTCAGCTATTGTTGCCTGTTACTCAATCATTCAGTTTTTGTATGCCTTTTACATTTGCAAAATGAAAGGGCACCTAACTACAAACCATGTTGGCTAGATTTAATTCAACACAGTGGTAAGGTGCTTTATGGAAAACAGAAACTCTGAAAATGCTAATGTACTGTATTTCTGCAACCGCTGTCTTAAAAAGAGGCTTACCTCTACCACTTGTGTTGTGCTCAGAGTTGAGCTGATGAATTTCTTTAGTTATTTTAATTTTTGCCATTAATTTTTCCTAATCAACCTGAATATTGTTAAATACAAGCTTTAAGGAGAGAGCCATATTATATTAGAAGCTTTTTTTATGGTAAGGGCATATTTTTGAAAGGTAATGCTATGAAGTAGCGATGATAAAGTTCACTGAATTGGGGTATGAGAGTTCATTTTATAGAAGCAGAAGGTGAAAGATTCAGACAGCTTGTCACATTCTCCTGGGTGGTGTCAATATAGCTACATGATGGATGGCATATTTCTATGAAAAACTTCACAAGGGTTAGCTATTAAGCTTTTAACTGTTGCTAATAAAAATCCCAACAAACAAACTGTAATTCTAATAGATGTTTCCAAATAAATCTTTATGAGAGAGACACTGACAAATGCAAAAGGTACTACAAATGAAAATATTCTCTCCAGTGACTGACAAATAATCAGTGTAACCTGCTGCACAGTTTAACATTTTTTATTGTGTTCCAGCTGAAAATACTTGAAACAAGTATTGAGAAACCTGAGGGTGGAAGAGTTCAAAAGAATAGCAGTAATGGTGGAAATACAATCTCTCCTCATCTTTTTACTTTCAGTGAAATGCCTCTGGGTAGTGAACTTAGAAATTCCAAAGTTATATACAGCAATGGAGAGACTCAAATGGTCTTTGATTATGCCTAATTTCTGTGGTATTCAGGTGTATTCATTGGTGGGACAGTCCAGCAAGGGAAAACAGAGTACCTAATGTTTCACAATGTAAAAAAATTGCATTTTTCATTTACATACTCCACATTTCACACTGTGAAGGTGTTTTTTGACATAACAGAAGTTTTAATGCAGCACTTTGTGCCTCTTTGAGCTATAAAGTAAGGGTGAGAGAGGAATTTTTTTTAAACATAATTGCTAAGATGATTTTCAGTGATACAATTTCATATTTTGTGATTAAGAAAAGGTTTCTCTATTCATTCTGTATTTCTTTGTCTTCTAAATAATTTTTTTTTTAAATTTACTTTTCCTTTCTGTTCACTGTACACTGATGTACAGTTATGGCTGGTGAATGAGTTATGAATAGAGAAGGTTTAACAAAGTAAGTATCTTGAGCTGTCTGCTCTCTTAAATACCATGATAGCAAGTAGTAAGATACCTGCTCTGTCATTGAGGGGAGCAGCACATAACTTTAGATTTTAGATAGATTTTGGGAGGTCATTATTATTGTTGAGATTTTAGTAGCAAGGGGTTTGTGTCAGTTGATGTCTGAAGACTTCAGAGTGAGGTAAACACAAATATAGTATAGAAGAGCTTCTTAACAATTAACGAAATGCTCAGATTTACATTTCGTGTTTTTTAGTCTTTAGCAGGGCTTTGTTTTGATGGCACTAAAAGCTAGATCTTAAATTTTAAATGAGGAATTAAATTAATAAATAATAAGTAGGGGGTTTACCTAAGGGAACAGGTGGCATATGGATACCTAATGGGTCGATGTTTCAGTGTATAAATTTGTCAGCAAAGTGTACCTGGCCCTCCTTTACAGCAGTATCGATGATTCAAATCAGCCTATTTGCATACATGTTCCTGTTAGGCAGGTTTTTGCCAGTGTCCTGTTTTTTCGGAGATAAGTGAATGAGGAAGGTCAAATTTGATGATGCTTAAAGATTAAACCTCAGTAAACCATATTCTATACAAGTGTTATACAAGTGTTATTCTATAAGTGTCAGCATCCTTTTGTTTTTTTGACAAAGGATGCTGAAAGCTTCTTTTAACCCTTTCCAAACATGTTTTTGTGGCTAGATGGCCATTCATATGCTCATAGATCACATTGCTTGTTCTGTCAAAAATATTTTGTGAGTTAATTTAATTCTTGAAGACTGCCCCAGGTGATGGGATTTGAGCCAAAATGAACCAGAGTAGAAAGCACATTGCTAAGTGAGATTGGTAAAATCACCAAAAAGTTGTCAAGTTGATATCTTCTTACTGACGCTGCCTCTGATGCACCGCCTGATATTGATTTTTCTCTTTAATCCCATGATGTGTTTGGACTGTGAACCCCATTGGGTAAAATCTCTAGCTACAGAAGATGTGGGTCTCTGTTCTGGCTTTTGATGCTGTAATATCTATGAACAGAATGCATGCAGCTTCTGGTGCTTAAAGCATGGCAACATGGATACATGGCTACTTAGCCTTAATTTTCCATTAGATACTTGGGAGCTTAAACTTAAAAGTTTGTGTAGGAGGAAGGAGGAGGATGGTAGTAAAACGTGCATCAGGGCTTTGAAGTAACATTGGTTGGTAGATGGGTTTTAAGTGTCAAGGTATCAGTGAGCCCATGGAGTGGTCTGACATCACAGCTCCAGTGAGCAAAGTTAGACATTTCATACCTTGAGTGTCCCTTTTGGGTTCAGTAGATGCCATACAGTGTGAGCAAGGAGTTGTTTGTTTGTTTTTTTTTTTTTTCAAGGTGCTTGTGTTCTTACCTAATTGCATGCCAATTAAGATGCAGTTCTCCTCTTTTGATGAAAAGTTTTTGTCAGTTATTGTTACTTTCTAATTCTTCTGTAACAATGCTGAATCAGCTTTTCCCATTTGTTTTGATGTCTAAGGTGATAGTTGTCCAAATAGTTTGTTCCTTTCATTTAGTCTCCTTCCAGAGTTTACTGCTTGAAGAAATAAATATAATATGGATCTTTTTAATGGAGTCTGTTAGAGTTATCATCACTAGTGCTTGCTGTTGGTCATTGGGTGTGCATAAGCACAAGGTCCAGAGACCAAATGTTGTATCTTGAACGTTGCAATGTCTCCCAATAGTCCAGTCAATAACTAGATGTACAAAACTTTTAAAAGCACTAGACAGATTCAGCAAATTGGAAGTGACAGACACTATTCAGAAACGTACTTCGGTGAAATGGAAGGAATTGTAGTATTGCTGTGCTATCTTCAGCAGTTTCAGACTCACTTATTCAGGCAGGTCAATAAAGTAGATAGGCTATTCAACATCTAGGATTCTGAATATCCTAAATAAGCAGTGTGAGGTTTTTTTTTTGAGTTTTTTTTTTTTTTTTTCCTTCATTAGGTTCCCTCATGTTTTTGCCTATCCTTGTCCCCAATTCAGGCAATTCTTTTTTTGGCAATATTTCTTTGTAGAAATGGGTTTTTTTTTTTAAGTCCAACTTTTGAGAACTTTAATAAACCAGATTTATTTTTAGTTTGACAATTATTAAACATACAGAAGCTTCTCTTTTATATTGCTAACTTTAAAATATAAGCTAAAATATGAAAGTCAAGTTTAAAAGGTAAACAGATATATTAAATTCACCCCCTGGCCAGAGAGGGAAGGAAAGAGAGTAATTACTGTGAAGCCTAACATTTGCTTTGTAAAATAAATGATGTGTGAATACTGTAAAAAAATGAACAAAATGAATGTAAAGGAAAATAAAGAAAAAAATAAAATATCAAGACAAATGTATCTAACATATATCCAAATATGTAGTTGGAAAATTAAATTTAACATGCTACTTTTTAAGGTAGACTTAGTTTAAAATGCAGTCAAGAGTATGCTTAGCCTGTCACAGAATCAGAGAATCACAGAATTTCTAGGTTGGAAGAGACCTTTAAGATCATCGAGTCCAACCCATGTTCTAACACCTCAACTAGATCATGGCACCAAGTGCCACATCCAGTCTTTTTTTAAACACATCGAGGGATGGTGACTCCACCACCTCCCTGGGTAGATGATTCCAGTATTTGACCACTCTTTCTGTGAAAAACTTCCTCCTTATTTCTAGCCTGTATCTCCCTTGGCGCAGCTTGAGACTGTGTCCTCTTGTTCTGTTGTTGTTGCCCGGAGAAAGAGACCGAGCCCCAGCTCACCACAGTCACCCTTCAGGAAGCTGAAGAGAGTGATAAGGTCACCTCTGAGTGTCCTTTTCTCCAGGCTGAACAACCCCAGCTCCCTCAGTCATTCTTCGTACAGCTTGTGTTCCAAGCCCCTCACCAGCCTCATTGCTCTCCTTTGGACAATGCTCAAGCATCTCAATGTCCCTCCCAAACTGAGGGGCCAGAACTGGACACAGCACTCAATGTGTGGCCTCACCAGTGCCAAGTACAGGGGAAGAATGACCTCCCTGCTCCTGCTGGCCACACTATTCCTGATAGAGGCCAGGATGCCCTTGGCCTTCTTGGCCACCTGGGCACACTGCTGGCTCATGTTCAGCCGACTGTCAACCAGCACCCCCAGGTCCCTTTCTGCCTGGGCACTGTCCAGCCACACCGTCCTCAGCCTATAACGTTGCAGGGGGTTATTGTGGCCAAAGTGCAGGACTCGGCACTTGGACTTATTGAACTTCATCCCATTGGATTCTGCCCATCCATCCAACCGTTCCAAGTCCCTCTGCAAAGCCCTACGTCCTTCTAACAGATCCACACACGCTCCCAGCTTAGTGTCATCTGCAAATTTGCTAATGAAAGACTCTAAACCCTCATCCATGTCATCAATAAAAATATTAAACAGAACTGGCCCCAGCACAGACCCCTGAGGGACACCCCTGGTGACTGGCCCCAGCTGGATGCGGCACCATTCACCACCACTCTCTGGGCCCGGCCGTCCAGCCAGTTCCTAACCCAGCAAAGAGTGCTCCTGTCCAAGCCACGGGCTGCCAGCTTGTCTAGGAGTGTGCTGTGGGAGACAGTGTCAAAGGCCTTGCTAAAATCCAAACAAACAACATCTACAGCCTTCCCTGCATCCACTAGGTGGGTTACCTGGTCATAAAAGGTGACCAGGTTGGTTAAACATGACCTACCTGGTCATGTGAAAAACACAAGGAATGCTTAGTGGTAAATACAAATTGTGATCACCTGAGGTGGGTTTTAGATAAGATGATAGAAACATGTGGATGCAGTTGGAGATCTCCACTAAATTATTTTTCTCTGTTGTGATTAAGAAAATAATATAACAGGAACTGAAGTAATTCTTTGCCTCTTTCATAGACAAACTAAGCAATGAAAAACCTTAAAGATGTGCAATATCTCTTGTCCAGTTTCTAGTCTTCCTTCCCTTCTAAGATTAGTTTGGAAGGATATGCTTGTTTGAGATCTCAGTTTCTTTTCTTAGCAAGTGATCATTCTGACTATTTAACTTTGAATTTTAAAAATTCATGTAGAACTGTTAAAGATGTAATGAAAATATGGTAAAGGGGGAGAAGATAAAAATCTGCTGTGGCAGATTCTACAGCGTGTTTATTTCATACCAGATTTGTTGGGATTTGAGGCAATATTATGGCACACCTGGCTTAATAAACTAATTCAGCAGTGGAAGAAATTATTTCTTTTAAACTGAAAGAATTAGACTGTAAAAGGAAACAGTGTTGAGAGTGTGAAGAAATTTTATGGTAAACATAATGTGGGGAAAATTCTAGAAGTCATATTTGACTGTTGTCCTTTCCAGCAGGGTTTATAGTGTTGGATCACTTAATGACAGGGATTGGTTGGTGAGTTACTTTGTAATTGTTGCAATGTTACTTCTGTAATTGTTGCTTCTGGTTTTGCGGTGGGGGGCTGACAGAAGCAAAGAATTTTCGAAGGTGTAAGAGAAATGTATTTACTGAACTAAGGAGAATGCTGGCCATACTTCAAGCTTTCCTTGATGGTGAGCTCTTCTCTTACCCAGACTCCTCATGTATGTTGCTGTGCTCTGATGCTCCAGGAGCCAGTGGGTGGGAGTTTTAACTGAGCCTGACTGGGACTTGCTCCTTTGCCTCATTTATGAACACTCTTCACTGGTTCTGTGTGCATAATACTTTTCATATTCTGTTGCTTCTGATTTTCCGCAGCGGGCAAGCCCTTGTGAATTGCCGTGCGCTGGGAGTCGCTCGGTCTGCTGGGAGCCTTGCCGAGGCACCGGCCGCCAGGGTTCAAGGGGAGGGCACAGCTGTGTTCCAGTGCAGTAACGCATTCTTCCTTTGAGGGGTTAGGATTATCTTTGGAAATAAGTCAGCATGAAAATCTTAGCTGTGATTTTACCTCTACCTCTGGCTATTTTTCCTGATGTTCAAAGTGTTTCAAATTCAAAATTCATACACTGAAGGCATTGTGCAGGGGAAGATGTTTTTTTTTTCTTGCAGCGACTGTTTTTAACAGCTGTCTAGCAAAAGAAGTTTATCTCTCATCCTCAGTCCCACAGATTTTACACTTCTTATGATAGGTAATCTAGTAATGTTAGAAATAACTTTAAAATAGCTTGGTAGTGTACCAATTATGTAAATAATTGCAGAATGGTTTTTTGAACTAGGCAAAGCAAAATTTTGATTTTGCTGGCATAAACTTTGTATTTTAAAAATGGTAGAACAAGTTCTTTAATATTAGATTTTGTGCTAGTAGTATTTTTAGGCAAGCCCCCTGACTTTTTGATGCAAAATTTGGGTAGAACTTAATACTTGATCACAGGCTCATGCTCCAGGAATAAAGCTTTCAGTAAAATTCCTCTTGAATTTTCTCTGCTAGCTACTTAGGTCTCATTGAAGGTCTTTGTGGCCACTGCATGTATAGTTGCTTTGACAGTTACTTCTCAGTGCTTTTAGTGTTTCTGAATGGCTGCATGGTAGTCTTAAAAAACTGAAGTTATCTTTTTCTTCATCACATCACTGAAGACAGGTTAATTTCTGTCAGGGATTTTTGTAGCAAGAGCTTTGCTTCTTAACATTGCTTTTTATGAAGTGGTCATCACTGCTTTGGGAACCATAATATTTGAGTAACAAATATATAAATGTTCTCCTATCCAGAAAAAAAGCTTGGGATATGTTATTGTGTCTTGAAAGCCAATGCCATTTTTTAATGTTGGAAGCAAAAGGTTTCTTGCATTCTCACAATATGTAGGTATTCTATTGCAGTGTAATTGCAGTGTCAATAACTGACCCTTGCTAATGTCAGGGTTCACCATAATTTTATCCTGTGGCTGTTACTCTTTTGCTCATGTAATGCTAATATGAAAAAATCTGTCATTACAGGAAGGTACTTTAAAGTACTGTATTGGGGCATTTGTAATTATTTTCTTACTTGGAGCCATTACATCTCTTGTAGGTTATCCTATTGTATCAGATTGTTGTAACTACTTGGCATAATAATAAAAATAGATTATACAGTGCAGCATAGTACTTACTCCATTAGTTTGCTTCTTCATTTGTTGCCAGATTTGGAACTTCAGAAACCATGTTTGCTGTTTTAGATGCTGGTTTGTGTGGTGTATATGCAGATGCACTGCATTGCTTGACAAAAGAAGTCCATTTTTTTTGGTGAGAGTGCTTTCAAATTACAACTTGCTGCTGAAGTCTGTTATCTCTTTACTAAATGCACGTGATTTCTAATTTTGCTAAACGTCACTCTGGCTGCTTGGTCAGTAGGACCTCGTGTATTAGACTGCTTTGTTGTGTAGAAATTGTGTGTAGAAATTGGAAAGATAACATGCTCTGCAGAGACACAGTTCTATACCTGACCATCACTTTCTTCTGAGCTGCCCTATGGGAGAAGGAAGAAAGACTGGCATGTTTGAAAATAAAACCCCAACAACCCAAAACCCCACAAACAAAAAAAAAACCTAAGAAACCCCACCCAAACAAAAGGAAACACCATTCGTGTTAAACCTGTAGTTTCTGTAAATTTGTGAAACAAAATGCGCAAATAGGGTTGAAATTGTAGCAGAGCCCTTACGTGTCTCTGGCTAGGATATTCCCAGTTGATTGCTAAAACAGAAATGCCCCATTAATGTGTCTAAGGAAGCATACTTAATGTTCTATTAAGTGTAAGTACTGGATTTATTTAGTGGCAGGTTGCTGGAATAACCATCTAGAAAGTAATTCAAGCACTGCAAACTCCAATTCTCACTTGTCATTTTCCTTTAATTAGTGTGTTCATTCTAAAAAAATAATTATCTCACGTGGGAGAGGATGATGAAAGAAGGAACAGGATACTTACTTGTGTCCTTTTGCTGTTTCCAAAAGCTTTAACAGCCTTGTGTGCCAAAAACTGGCCTTTCAGACTATCCTGTTTGCCAAATTAAGCCAGGCAGTACTGCACTGCTCCATTTTCCTTACCTGTCTGCTCATATTTATTATGGTTATCTTTCTCCACTTTGAGGATATGCTAAAGCAAAATTTCCAAAGTATTTTGCTGACTTTTTTTCCATTCTTAGTTTCCATGTTTAGTTATACATACTTAATAGTTAAGTCTTTGCTTCAGTACTTCCACTTCTGCTGCATTGCAAAGAAGATCTAGAAAATAAAGAATTCCTTGTAAAATGCAGTTGCCATCTTTGTATACAATTCCTTATGTAGACTTCTAGACATTCATCTAAACTTCTTCAAAATTGAAGTTTCAAAAGGCTCCTCCTTTTGATGCCAGCTCAGAATTCTCATGTACCTGATTGAAATCAGATTTTTCGTATAAAATTGATGTAATTTTATTGACTGTATTGATGGATGGAAAATAATAGAAATAAAACCTTGCTGTTTAAAAATACTATCTTGCTATGAAGTATCTGGTAGTTGCTCTTTGAACAGAAATACAGTTCTTCTCAGTAGTACACCATATTAATAGTATGGCAGGCTCTGGAACCTTCTCAGCTCCATTGATGTTAGTGGAACCTGACCTCACATTTGTACGTTTAAAATGAAGAAAGTCATGCTCACAGTGCTGCTATCTCCAGGTTCACTTGTTCTTGATATCCTCCTCCTCTGGTGTCCTATCCGATTCGGCTGGTTAAGATTTAAACATTTTAAAAAGAAGCTGTTTAGTTACCTTTGTTATTCACACTCTGTAGAAGTGTCAACATTCAGATGCTGATAGAGGAGATTAGCATGGAATTTCTTTTAAAAATAATTAGGGAATTGATTTTTAGTTGTGATTTTTAGTGGGCCATACTAAGCCATAAGCAGTTTTTTATTTGTTTTTATAATTCTTAAATACCTTAAGCATTCTTTATAAAACACAAGAGCCAAAAAATGTGCTGGTGTCTTCGGTGTTTTACAATTTGTAGCTTATTTTCTTATGGTATTTTTCTTGTCTTTCTATAGGGCTGAAAGACACACAGGAGTCTTCATGGATGTAGTTGATACATTTAACCATTTAATTCCTACTGAACAATTAGATGATGCCCTATTTCTAGAATCCAACCTGGAGAATGAAGTCTGTGAGGATTTTAGTACAAGTCAAAATGTCTTAGAGGATTCGCTGAAGAACATGCTCAGCGATAAGGATCCTATGCTAGGATCTGCAAGTGCCCAGTTCTGTTTGCCTGTTTTGGATAGCAATGACCCCAATTTCCAGATGCCTTGTTCTACAGGTAAATCTTACAATTTTCTAAGATTACAATTTAAAATACAGTTTCACTCTAGTACCAACCCTTTTTCATAACTTAGAAATAAGAAGTTGGTATTTCTGTCACCTTGCTGCCCTTTTTCAATGCACTTCATACATGCCTGGCATGTAAACTATGTGCAGGAATTGTTAATTTTGTAGTGTAACAATCGAGGAAAGCTCCTTATGTGGATCAGAAATAGCACTTCCAACGAGAGTCAAGATTTGTTTAGTGTAGGTGGTGAGCCTGATCACTGAAGTCACTGGTTGGCTCAAAAAATACCATATTTCTGGAGTAGCAGTAGGTGCAGGAGAGTTGTACAAATTACTTACCTCAGGGTTGCTCTGTTAATGCCAGGCCTTCTGGTACTGAGCTGTTTCTGGATTCTGGGTGCTTCTGGTTGGCTTCAAGACCCTGGAATGATCATAAAATTATTTTTTACTGTTTGGAATACCTGATTTGGGAACAATTTAGACCAAAGTTTTAAATAAAAATAATCTTAGAATTTATTGAGTAATTTTAGAAAATTAAAAAAAAAGGGGTGATCCAATCCCTAAAATGATTAATTTTTATGAAGAATTGGAAAAATTACACTGAATTTGATGCTACAGACAAAAATATACTCTGTTCTTAGTAGTGTTCTTTATTTGACTGGAAGTTTAAAAAACAAAATTTTTTAGCTTCATTGCTAGAAGTGTTGTAGATTATTGCAGTTACATTATTATCTCAATATTTAATTTCTTTGAGTAAGTTTTATAACTGCTTCTGAAAATCTTCATAATTTCCTTATGTATATTTTACTGTTACTAACAGACTAAATTTTCACCGTCACTAAATTACGTGGTATTACATAATGGAAAACTGTAAATCAAAGATTATACTGTTTAAGGTAATGAAAAAGTGAGCTATCAAGCCAAAACAAGATATTTGGCA
This sequence comes from Molothrus aeneus, assembly GCF_037042795.1. Lineage (NCBI taxonomy): Eukaryota > Metazoa > Chordata > Aves > Passeriformes > Icteridae > Molothrus > Molothrus aeneus. Next base: position 98,263,057 of record NC_089648.1, on the reverse strand, counting down.
TTTTTTTCCTACTTCAGAAGAACATTTTTGAGGCCATCCTTAACGCTTTGGTATACTCTTGCAATAGTCTGAATTCCTACACATTTTTCTCGGTAGCCTGCCAAACAAAAATCGTATCCCTTTTAAAATGCATAAGGCCATATAATGTACATAACTAAACCAAATTCCCCCTCACTTGCAAATTAGTTTGTTATATTGCATCCTGTGCATCCTCCAGCAAACCTGTACTGCATTTAAAATTCTTGAATTAACTCATAGGGTACAGCTGGATATTTTGGAAGGTATGGACAAACTTTCAGGTGCTTCCTGGCATGTATTTGTCCTGAAAGTGATCAGTAGTGCAATAATTAGTACTATTACTACTTAAATAATCAAAATTAATCTTCAGGTCCTTAAAAATAGTTGAGTGAATGCATTTATTTGGGGGCTGCTTTTTCAGGCTGTCAGAAGACTAAGGGATTCAAAGCTGATTTGATTTATGGCTTTAATGTTTTGTTTTTCAATCTGAAAGTGCCAGTAGAACCACATTTGAGTAAAGAAATTAAAATGTGTAATTTAGCATTAATGTAGGTATCCAAAAGAACATGAAATGTTCTTGTTGTTGCTTGTTCTTTGTAGGTCTTGATAAGAACTGTCCTTACTCTGACATGGTGGGACTTCAGTATGTGCTTAAAATTTTTTAGTTAAGAATAACGAGTATCAGTTCGAAGTATGGTTTCTTTGCTTGTCTTTTTTCCTTGAAAGTTCATATTTTGAAAGTTCATAGTTGTGATTTATTTGATTTTTCTGACACTGTTGGTGATCTAACACTGCTGATGTAGTCTGCTGGTAAGAAGGTGGTTATTCAAGGTGGTAGTACCCTCTGTATGAATTAAGCCATGCAAAAGCTATTTTTCCCAGTTTAGGTGGAAGCTCATCTGTACGCCAAGTTCAATTTGTCTAAAAAGTAAAAAAGCATAACTCTCCTGACAAAACTTGCTTTAATATATTCTATATTTTGCATAACCCATGCCTAGACTATTAAACAGTTTAAGAAAAGGAACAAAGTGCTCATGGAAATTAATTCACAGGACCAGCAAAAGACAGATTTATCATATTTGATGCTTCTTGTATTGTAGAATTCTGTTTTGTAGAAGTTTTAAAGTGGTGCATATTTCATGCTACGGCTTACTTGACTGCTGTGAGCAATCAGGAGAGATAAAGGTAGTAATAGTTAAACTGAGGACAGGTGTTGTAGCTAAAATAGTAATCAGGTCTTCTAGATAAAATGGAGGAGCAGAAGGCATGGCTCCCTAATTCTTCTTTGAAAGCAGATTTGAGCTGAGTTCAGGAGTAGAAAACCTAGGCACAAACAAAATACTATCTTTATATACCTTTAACCCAGCTGTGTAAGTGAAATTTCTTATGTGGACATATGAGTATATGAGCAGGGCTTGATTCAGGCCTACTTCTTACCCACATGCCTACTTTCTCAAGATTGTGACATTTTCTCTGCTTTATTTTGGAGATCATGTATTTTTGTTTTCAAAAGCAAAAACTCTTCTCTCTTGCTCTTAAATTGGTTTTGAGTGTGGGTTTACTTCCTGCTCTTTTTCTTACTGCTGCATGGGCATCAGTTTTTGTTGGTAGTTTTTACTGGCCTGATCCAAAGTTGTTACTCATCCGTATGTTTTGCTCAGCTTTAGGGTTTATATTGTTCATCATTCCCAAGAACTAAGCTTTTTGTTAATACTAAGCTCTGGTTTTGGTGAGTTACCTCTTAGCTGACTGTATGTGATGGATACTGGTAGCAGTTGATTGTACGTCCTTTAGACAGTTCAAGTGCATGCCTATAAGAAATACAGAGACATGTATCCAGAAAACACATTTTGTATGTTGAATTATAACTACATCTCTCGGGGTGAATAGTAGCATAGGGTCATAGAATGATGTGGTTTGCAAGGGACCTCTAAAGGTTGTCTAGTTCAGCCCCTCTGCAATGTCTGTGTTCAACTAGATCAGGTTGCTCATAGCCCAGTTCAACCTGACTTTGAAGGTTCCCAGGCATGGGGATCCACTGCTTTTCTGGGCAACCTCTTTCAGTGTTTCACCACCCTCATAATAAAAAAGTTCTCCCTTACATCCAATCTGAAGCTACTCTCTTTTAGTTTAAAACCATTACCCTTGTCCTGTCACTACAGACCATGCTAAAAAGTCTGTTCTTATAAGCCCCTTCTAAGTATTAAAAGGCTGCAATGAGGTGTCCACGTATTCTCCAGGCAAACAACCCCAACTCTGCCAGCCTTTCTTCAAAGGACAGGTGTTCCAGCCTCCAGTCATTTTTGTGGCCTCCTCTGGACACGCTTCACCAGGTCCATGCCTTTTTGTACCAAGGGTCTCAGTCAGCAGTACTAGTATATGACAAATAGAAGGACTGTGACAATGAATGTTTGTTGCCTATGTGTTGATAGGCAGAACTATATCAATACCAATAGAGCAGTCTCATGTTTATCTCTTGGCCTGAATCTAGATTGTGCTAGATTGAGATAGTTTCTTTAGTTAGATGACAAACAAAGTTGGTCAGACAAAGACCAGCAGAAACCAAAGACAGAACAGACCAAACTTGCTGAGCTTGCTCTATAATTGCCACTGAGTAACAGAATGGGGTTAGAGTAATAATATAAGGTTATTTTTCAGCTTTGATTGAATAATTACATATTTAGAGAAGGAACAAGATTCTTTGCGAGTGATCCTGGTTATAGCTTTGAGCAGAGGTAGATATAACTCTATGACTCTCACAAGGTGAATAGGGTAGAGGTCAAATTATGCTGAAATCCTTTTAGAATGTGTTAGTGAAGGGTGACTGCTAAACTATAAAGATGTAGTTAGGTTGCTGGTTTATGGAGCTAGACTGAGAAGAATATTGGTCTTACAGCACAGTTAAGAAGTTCTACTACCTCTGAGAGTCAAGGTACAAACTATCCATGTCTTATTCACTGCAGCTCATAGGAGCTTAGCAATTATGGAGGGCTCTTCCTGTCCTGAAGTAGGTATCAGCAGGAAGACATTGTGTCAATAGTAGAAATTGATATAACTGCTCTCCTTGTCAGTTAAAGGACAGAATTGGACAAAATGAAACTTTTGAAAAATAAATGAAATCCAAATTCTTGAAGCAATCAGAAGTGTCCCAAATCATGTTTTAGGTGCCTCTCTGCTTCTTTTTGTTGGTTTGCTTGGGTGGTTGTTCTTACAAGCTGTGCATGAGCAATGTAGAAAATTATATTGTGTAGAACAGCTCTTGGCCATCTTAAATGTTTGAGTGGTGTGAGTGGGTGTGGAAGCATGCTTTTGGTGTTGATTTCTTTACCTTATTGAGCAATTCATTGATAAGAAGTGGAAACTCTGAAGTTTAGAATATTACAGAATTATTTTAAGAGCAGCACACTTATTTCAACTTTGAATGGTGCCCTAGTGATAAGTTTTCTGTTTTGTTTTGTTCTTGCTGGAAGACATGTTAGAAGCTTATCCACCTGTGAACATAGCAGGTCATACTGGTTGCATGCCAGTGAGCTAAATAACTTAGCATTCATAATAAATTGGTAATTCTAGGTAAATTGAATTGGTATCACAAACTGTGTAGTTTTTCAGGATGTCATTTACTGGGGTAGTTTGATTTGTTATATTTATAATACAGGGAATGGAATTTTAATTGCATATAATCTGGAGACATTTCTAGATTTCATATTAAAATCAAGCTTTTAACTAATTTAGTTTATGGGTATGTTTATCAAATCAGGTACTTACCATAAATGATAAAGACTGCTGCTGTAAGAATCACAGAATGTGTTAGGGACATGTTTTTAATTGCCCTTTTTTTCCTGTCCCTCTGGATTCTTGCTGGGAAAGTGTTTCCCTAAAGTGCAGTCTGTTTTTTCTAGTTTTAGCCTTTGTTTTCATGAGTATTGTTAAAAGCAGCATTACCTCTGCTAAAATCATTATTAGCTACTGAGTCTTCGAAGCCAAACCAATTTTTCTGACTACAAATACTCTTTTCTTTAGCTGGTGTGATGTCTGGCTGTGTTAGGCATTTTGGGCTCTTTTCACTAAAGCCAAATATACATGTATTTTTCCTCCTACATTTGAAGTAATTTTGAATGTAACTTTGAGATTCCAAAATCTGGTTTACAGTTATTTCTCTCAGTTTTCTTACCTCTTTATGCCTTCTTTCTTCCAAGCTGTCCATATGAACAGCTACACAGTGTTTTATGACCAAGGTAGTAACTTTTCTGTATAAAATTTAAATTTATTGTATTGGTATTGAGAATCTGGAGAATATTTATTTTGTGCCTTTTTCTGTTTGTGGGTGGCAAACTACCTATATTCCCCAGTGTAGGTCCTTCTGAAGTATTTAGTATGCCTTTGGATCAGTTTCATGGGTGGAGAGAGGTTGGATCTGTACTAAGATTTGCAAAGCAATTTAGATTAGCTCTCTGATTTGTAAATACATGAAGACTCTTAATAAAATTAATTAATTTACATTAAAGTGCTTGGTTTGATGTGGTGTTTTTACTTTGTTGAAATTTGTTTTTCTGCTCTTTATTTCCAATGTAACAGGCTTGTGTCTCTAAAGAACCGCTATTCAGTAAGCTTGGGATGTAACTCCATCTTTTTAATAAAACAGGCATGCAGTCCTCTGTCAAGATACATGCTGTATTAAGTTTATTTATCCTAGTTGATTTTCATATATCTTTATTCTAAAGACTGTAAAATTACCTCTTAACAACATAGACATTAATGGAGAGTGGGAGCAAGTGTTCAGTTAATATTTCATGTTACTGTGATTCTTTTCTTGCACTGGACAGTCAGCTCAAAGTACTTGCAGGCAAATTCCCATTTCAATAGATTACAGGCAAACTTTTGTAAAACAGTTGGAATTTGATGTTTCCTTATGTAAGTTACATCATCAGTCACATAATTTCTCTTGAAAAATATATCTTCTTTTAACAGAAAGTATTTTTAATCTTGTTTCTTGAACATATGCATCACAAATGTCGATAGTGAAAAGGTTTCTCATAGAAAGTATACCATCCTCGTTTACGAACTTGAGACTTACTGACAAGATATCAGTATCTTTATATGTTTTGTTGTTTCACTGGAGTTTTTTAGCTCTTCTGAAGGCTTACCTAGATGTGTTAGTTACTGCTTTAGACTGTAACTGTTCTTTTCATTGAAGAATTATGTTACATCTCTGTGTTGTTATTCCCATGTAATGCAGAAATTTTACAATTTTCAACCATTTCCATATAATCTGTGATGTTTATATGGAATCTGCTGTGGATTTGCACATTCCTGCCATTAGTGTGATTCAGCTGGACATAGTGCAGAGCAGTGCAAAGCAGGAGCAACAGTGATCTTCTATTTGGTGTGCCTTCCTAAGCAAAAGAAATCTACAGAGAAGAAATTTATTTGTATGCTTGATATTTACCTTGGTCAGTGTGTCAAGAAACTGAGTATTTCTGTCTTAATTGTGGCTGAAAATAATGAAAGAAAGTCTTATGTTAATAAACATAAAGATTTATAAACATCATAGTTTTTGATGATGTATTTAGGGGTTTTTCCTTCTCCTTACCTCCTCTTTTACCAGAAAGTAAGGCTTGTTTTCTTAAGTTTTACATTGCTAAAAAATTAAAAAATGGTCATGCTTTTGTTTTAGCATAGGGAAAACATTACTTTAAATTTGCAAGTAGACTGTTTTTACTGAATGTTGTTTTATTATGGTATAACATATATAAAAGTGAGTCAGTATTACAGCCCAGCAGTTTAGAAGTTTAGATACTTTGCAAGTAATGGAGAAACTCAAAATAGTAAGGTGAAGGTCAGTGGTGCCTTTTCCAGTATAATTATGCTGAATGTGACTAAATATGTTGAATGTGACTTGTACTTTTCTTATTTGCAATCTGTTCAGTTGTACACTGGTGTACAACTCTTCTATTCAGATAAGTTCTTTATTTCTTTTTTAGTTTTTCCTATTTTTTTTATTTTCTATACTTGATGCTGAGATACTATTTAGATATTTGTTACTAAGATCATCTCTGCTTTTTTGTTTTTCTGATTTTGCTTTTGTTGTTTACCTTTCTTAGGGGTTGTTTCTTTACCTCCACTTCTCCTTCATAATTTACTTTTCTAGTCTTCTTTGTATCTATTGCTGTTCTCTGTCATTTTTCTTTTCCCAGCAGGGTCTATGTGGAATGCTCCTCATCAGGGGCCTCATGAGACTGTCTTTACTAGCTGAGTTGTAGCTCAGGTGGTTTGAAATTAGCAAGATTCTGTGCTTCAATTCCTCTGTAAAATTAAAGCTACAGCACAGAGTCTTGTAAGTATGAAAATACTTTAATATTTCACCCTGTCTGTCAATAATGGGCTGAATGTGTCTCTTGTTATTAAGAAGGGAGGGTGTAGAAATTCCCTTGAGCAAGAACGTTGTAAAGCCCAAGACTAATGTCAGCCCTTTAATATGCTCAGAGTTGTTTCAGAAGCTGTCCTAGTAGTTTTTATTTTTCATGCTGTCTTCAATAGTTTAGTAATTTAGTTCTCACAGAAAGAACAGAAGTGGATGTGAAAGGAGTCTCTTTTGTCACAGTCTGTTCCCAAAAGCCAGTTTTGTGTGTTGCAGGAGCACTATGAAAACAAGTACCAAAGTGCAGAGCTGCTGGGAGGATATAATCTTTGAGAGCATGAGAATGGGCAGCTGGAGTTAGAGTGAGGGTCCTTCTCATTCAGGTTTCCATCTTAGATGATAGCTAGCATTAGATATTTACTGGGAAAATGTCTGATAGGGCAGTTACAATGTTATCTTTTTGCTAGTGTGTCCAGTATGTAGCTTATAGCAAATAAGGGATTAAGGAACACTGTTGAGTGGAGTAAGACCAAATTTATCAGCCTCATGCACCTTGCATGTGATATCTGTATGTTTGTAAACACACACAGATAAAAAGGTGTCTCTGTGGATTGGAGAGTGGAAGTGGACAGTAATTTCCACAAACACTTTTCCTTGTAACTGATGTGTACAATGCAGTAACTAAAAATATTGGTTAAAATAAAATAAATGACCATAAATTGTTAGCCTAAGAAACTCCCTAGTTTTCAGCTCCTGGTACCCATCTGATTACAGAGGTTCAGAATGCTGATTACCTGGTGCCATGATCAGCCTTCCTTAAGAGGCTGATAAAAAAATTTGTAATATTAGAAATTCTAACATGTTGCTTGGTTACTTTGTTTTTTCATTGTTTTTTTAAAATTGCAGTTATACCAAACTTGAGAAGGACCAGGAGTTGACAGATTTTCTGAGATGATCTAAAAATTCTAACAATTTTTAATTTAACTTCTTGCTTTTTTACTTTTCTGATTGATGTGTTAATTTATATAGTTTTAAGTGAGCAATATTTAGAAATTTTTAGATATCTTATATGTGTCATGTGAGTTTATCTTAAAAATGCTTCAAGGTTTGTGTCTTAGTAGTGAAAAACAGGCATACTTGATTGTTGGGAGTCACTGTTATATTTGTTAGACCTTCCTGTGTGTTTTGTAAAGTCACTTGGGTGTTTGGCTTGATCTCACAAATTTTGCATCTCATGGGGACCAGGATTCATTAATCATACATAGGATCTTTAACTAGGAGAGGCTACCACTGCAAGAACCAAATTTAGAGCAAGTGAGGAGAATGGCTGGTGTAGTGACCTGACTGCCTCTTAGGAAACCTGTTTTCAAGAGCAACCTCTGGGACCTTTCTCGGGTTAGTGGAGGATAGGAGTTCACCAGTGACAATGTTCCCGGTCTCTCCTGGGAGGTTAAGTGCTTGCTGCACTTAAAGCTCTACCAAAAAGACATTACAGGCACAGATATGTGATATGGGTGGGGCTGAGAGTTTTAAAATGGTATCCTGTCAGAAAACTGTGATTTTTACACTCCACACTTCTGGATCAGCTCTTTCTGCTGTTTACCTTTCTTCACTTTCTCTTAGGTGGGAAGGGACAGTGAGGGGCAGCTGATCCTCTAAGACTGGGGACCTTCCTGTGGCAAAAAAACCCAATAAAAATGTGAGTCCACAAAAAAGCTATGAGGACTATCTACAGAAGTTTTAAGCTGTGGGTGATAGCTTCTTCTACACTGAAACTGCCTCACATGGGAATTTTCTGTCCTTTATTTCTTCATTTTTTTTCTCTTTTGTTTGATTTTAGATGGCCAGTTTATTTATTTTTTTAATGTCTCTTGCCCTGTCTTGCTCAGCATTATAGCTGCAACACTTTTTGATCATTTTAAGTTTTAGGCTCTTTCTTGTTTGTTTGTTTTTTCCAGTTACTGGTCTTGATGATACTATGGATGAAGAAGGAGTTAAAGAGAGTGGTAATGACACCATTGATGATGATGAGCTTGCTTTACCTAATAGGAATTTGAGAAGCCGTGCTGAAGAAGCATCAGTCACATCACCGAGGAAATCACCACGTTTAATGGCACAAGGTGATTATAGATTGTGTTTGCACATTTGAAGTAAATCAAATCTTTAAAATCCCACCCTAACATTTATAAATTTAACTTGGTTGTGTGAATTCCAATATAGAAACTTCCTTTTTCATACATTGCAGCTAGAAGCTGGCATCCATAGGGTATGAGTCAATTAGAATTTCTATTTAATAAATATTTAGTGTCTTCTTTATGGTCATTAAACTAATTTTTGAGATTTTGATCCTTTCATGTACATAAGGTTAATAATGTCGTTCTTCACTAACAAAAGCATGATGGAGTTGCAAAACAGCATTGGAATATTAGGTCAGCATGTCTCTTATTTCCAGGTAAAGTTTTGATTCTATTTTTATTTGCATATTCTCTTTTTACTTTTAATTAGGTTATAGTAATTGCAGTCAGAAAGTCTTTAATCCAAATATCTCAAGATACTTAATATTTTATTAAAATATTTTAATTCTTTCCGTTAGCTAATTTATTATAGTTACGGGATTTCTAACTTGTTGAACTGGAGTTATTTACTGCTCTGCTTATTCCCTCTAGAGCAGGTTGAGTTAAAAAGATAAAATTATTTAATATGGCAATTAGAATTTAAATAAGAGCTTGTGGTACAAAGCAGGTGATTATGCTGTTTAGAGAGCCACTGGAATAGTTACTTGTTTAGAAAATATAAAAGTTGTTGTCAGCTGAGAATGTGACTGGATCTCAGATTTGTAGACTGTTCTCTAAAAGATTTTTAAACTTCAGTTATATTTCTAATCACAATATGGCTTGTGCAATTTTTGTTTGAGGTAGAAAAGTAGAGTTAGTTTGGATTGTCTATCATCGCTTGTGTTTTGTATATACTAATTAGAAATTCCATGGCTTTTAGAATTAGGGGATTTTACATCCAAACTATGTCCATGTAAAATTGAAATGTGAGTCGTTTAGTTTTGGGGAGGTTTTTAAGTTTAGTAAATAACTAAGTTTTAAGTCCTCTTTGTATCCAGAAAGCTAAATTGAGGTAAGTCACTTTTGTTCTCAGCAAATCTTGTATTTGCAAAAAGAAGGAAGCAGAATAGCTAAGAGATTTTCTTCTTCCCTTCCTAGAACCAGTACGGAGTCTGCGGCAGAGCACGCTAGCCAAGCGTTCGAATGTTGCTCCTCCTCTTAATACCAAGAAATCATCCGTAAAAAGTGGATCTGCTCCAAAAAATGGACAGAAACAAGAGAGAAGTCCAGTTAAAGAGACAGATGTTGCAGCACGCTTGAAAATGGAGCAGCCTAGAGAGGTTAGGCGTAGTACAAGACGATCAGGACAGTTGGAAGGAGCAGCAGCAGCAGTAACAGCATCCCAAAATAATAAAAAATGTCTGCCTGGTCCTGAAGATGTGAAAGAAATAAAGTCTGAAACCCCTGAGCAGACAAAAGTTGAAGAAACACCCCAAGAGTTAAGTTGTGCTAATTTAACAGAACCCTGTTCTCCTTCTCCTGGGGAAACAAAGGAAATAGTAGAGGTTGCAATGAACACTGACTCTGGGAGTGCTGAGTCAGTTTGTTCAGTATCTGCAGATACTGAAATGATTCCTGTTAAAAATGAAACAACTGATGTGATTGATTCAATGGGCTTGGAAAATCCTTCAGAAGAAAAGACTGATAATAAAGCAGAGGAATCAGAGAAGAAAGCAGAAGAACATAATCAAATTGAAATAACTGGAAACAATAATGATTCATCCAGTGCTTGCTTGAATACAGATGGAATTTGTGAGACCTTTTCAAATTCGTCCAGCTCTGTGAAAGAGGGGGTTGATTGCAGTTCAGGTTCCCGCAGCGTGGAAGTTCTTGATGAAAATGCATTGTCAGTAAAGGAATGTGTAACAGAAGCTGGAGGTGATGACAAGGGAATGGAGAAAACTGAAACTCCATCTGAGAAACTATTGGACAGTACAGACTGTGATAATAAAGACTTGAAAAGCAAAGAGTTTACTTCAGCTGACCCAGGAAATAGCATTTTAGAAAGCGCTGTTGTTGACCAGTCAAGCCAAAATGTACAGCAGCAGATCGACAGTACTAAAGTAGAAGGCCCAGAGGCATCAAAATTTCAGGATGATGAGAGACAAATTGGTATTTCAACAAAATGTGAAAAGAACATTAGGCCCCGGCATAGTAAATCCATAGCACAGAATAAACAAAATCTGAGTGCAGGTACTCGGCAGAAATCAGGTTCAGTGCAACAAGAAACGACTCGGTCAAGAACGAGAGCTGGTGTTGCTGTTTCAGGCCTTCACAGTTCCTCTTCAGCAAGTCTGAAGCGAAATGCTGATGAGCAAGAGAGTCATCAGCATCCAAGTAACCCAGTTAAAATTAGAAAGAAACAATCTGATCTGGGTTTGAAAGCAAAGAGTGGCATTTCAGGAGTGACTGTAAAAAAACAGACCAACACAAAGCTAAAGAAAATACCCCGAGTCCAGGCTTCTGGGCAAGCCCAGAAGTTATCAGTTCAAAAAGCAAGTGAGAAATCTCCTACTCATCAAAGCTGTTCTAAAGATACCCACCACTCTGTGCATTCATTGTCAGGTCATGTTTCACATCCTGGTCAGAAGCAAGCCAGCAAACACCAACTTGCAACTGGGCTAAAAGCTAATAACTCTACCAAGGAAGAGGCAGAGACTAAAGATCCCTCTGTTGTAGAACATCTGAAGGAGGATGATAAGGAAAAAAACAGGTCAAAAAGAAATGATAGAAATCTCCAACCTCGCCAGAGAAGAAGTAGCAAAAGTCTTTCACTTGATGAACCTCCTTTGTTCATTCCAGATAACATTTCAACTGTTAAAAAGGAAGGCTTGGAACATACCTCTGCTAGTGAAAGCAAACATATTTGGGTGCCCAGCAAACAATGTGGCTTTTGCAAAAAGCCACATGGCAACAGGTGTGTGTGGCAATGTGTTTTAGGAATTTATTACTGGTCTTGGAAGGTAATTTTTTTCCTTCCACCAAATGTTTTACGCTGCTCATGCCAAAACAAAGCCCTAGTCTGGTAGTACAAGTCTGTATGTCATACAGTCAGTTAATTTCCTTTGCACTCATACACTTTTTTTGATCATTTAAACTAGCATTAGAAACTAGTTTGGCCCAAAAGTTTGAATACAAATGTTTTATTATATGAGTACATATTTTGATGACTGTATAATTCTTCTATGCTGTTTAATTATGCACTTTAAGCTTGACTTTTTTCACAGAAAAAAAATTGGATATTTGTGTTCCAGGTTGTCATTTCCTTCTTTCCAGAAGCCTCTGAAATGGAAGGATCACCATAAACCAAAAAAATCAAATAATTGTTTGCATGTGACTTTTATCTAGTATAGGTCCAATCCTAATAGTAGAGATATCGAGATTTTTTTTTTTCACTTTTTGTAATCAGTGCCCTGAGGTTTCATGTGACTGTAATTAAGTAATTACTAGGGAGGAGAGAAAGAAGAATATGGAAAAACCCCACAAAACTTCCACATGGGCATATGTGAAATTGCCTTTAAGCTTAATAATGAGGTTGCATCTGAAGTTGATAATAGCCCTCTGTGGCAAAACTTGTTCTGCACAGTAAGTGAGCTGAAAAAGACCATTGAGTTTCATTAATGATCTATTAGTCCAAGAATGAGAATTCCTTTATTACACGTACTGTGTTTTAATGTTGAAGTATTTTCTGTTGCTGTTTTACCTGCTAGCCTAGTTTTTGGTTTTTTAATGTCAAATTGAAGATATTTGTGATTAGCTTATGTGAGAGAAAGTTTTAATAGTAATTTTTAGTCATTGTACTTTAGAACTCCATACATCAGAGTGAAATATGGAACAACTACCTTTGGCACCTGAGGAGTTTTTTTGCCATTTGTGTGTATCTAAGAAGCCCTTCTGAGCTTTATTGACTCATTGTATCATATTTGAAAAACAAATACAGGAAAATTCATTTACTGCACAGCTACAGTAACTGCATCATTGTGGCCTACTAAAAGAATTAATAAGAGGTTTGCTCTGCCTGGTGGCTGAGGATTACCTGGTTGAAGGGGTGCTCAAATTTAGTTCCACGGGGTTTTATTTTTTTTTTTAATTCTTTTTAAGACTCGTATTATCTGTGTCTTTGTTAGAGTGTTTAATTTTAAGCAGGTTGCATTTCCTTAGTTTTTGTCATCTTAGGCATTACCATGACAGTAAAACTGTATGAGTAGCCTGTATTTCAGTAAATTGTTTACATCCCAAAAGGTTGCTTTCTGGATTAAAAAAATTCTTCTGTAGATATTTTTAAAGCAAAATATGATATTTGGAATTTCAAATACTTGATAGCTGTTAAGAATGCAGCTTTGACTTGTGCTATATTCTTTTTATTTTTGCCAAAAAAACACTGTGGTTTGGTTTTTTTCCAATGTCTTGTTAGAGTTCAGAAAGTCTTAATTTTTATTGCTAAATGGATCTAACCAGTGTGAGATGTGGCAGTGACTCAGTTAAATCTACTTATTTTAGTTTATAAAGTCAAAGTAGCATTACAGAAGATAAAGGAATACACATCAATATAGGATTGAGTTCAACAAACCCAATTTTGCATTGCCAGTTCTTAGTGCTGCCAGAATAATAATAAAGTGTTTGAATCACCAGCTGAGGTTGGAATGAGACAGCCCATGAGTTGCCACAGATGGTAATTATGGGTATCATCAGTTTTGTAATGTTAGTCTTCAGCGTTTTAGGGGTTTTTGTTGGAATTGTGTTACTTTTTATGTCTGCCTAGCAAAACTGTGGACACAACCAGCACTTTTGGCAGAAGATAATCAGATTTGCTAAACATAGAAAGATTTTTAGCACATAAACACAGAATTTTTGCATATAAAACAAAAAGAGAGAGAGACACAGTAGTGGAATAGGGAAACTTGCACTATTGAGCTTCATGCCTAATAACAGAAAATTTAAGACTGTCAGTGCATGACTTTTTGTTATTACTAGTCTAAGTAATAAAGTTTTATTTTTTTCAGATTACTTAACTTCGTAGTTTTGTGCTACAAATAACTTAAACCTTGCAGATTCACTTGCTATTATTAAGATACCAGAGGAAGCAAAATTTTTATCTCCTGTGCCTTGGCATTTTGTCCTAATTTAATTATTAGAGCAAGAAAAAGAAAATACTTCTAGTACAGTGCAAAAGAGAAGAAGCATATGATGATAAACTTGAATTCTGTCTCTTGGAAACCCATCAAAACTATCAATGTTTACTGTAATGAAAAGGGGATTTTAATTTGCTGTTTGGACTACTTTTCAAGGAATTTTTGTTTCCCTTTTGAAACCACCTTGCTGGTCACTCTTACCCTTTTTTTCTCATTGTATAAGAGAAAATGAGAAAGTGTAAGACACAAATGCTGTCAAATGGCTGTATGTTCAATAAATCTCAAAGGCAGAGCTAAGGTCTGAAACAACATTTTTGTTTATAGCTCTATGGTAATTTGAATTTTGGGACTTTTATTCAATGCTGTGGTTGAAATTGCTTATAGGAAAAGAAGTTAAACTGAAGTTGCAGCCCCAAATTGGGAAGTAATTTGCCAAGAGCTTTTCGGGATGTCATTGTAAAGTAACATTTAAAATTCAGTATGCAGAGTAGTAGTCACTAGAATCGTTGTGTATTTTCTCTAATAAATGTAAAGCCAGTTGTTGTTATTGTAATACCAAGCTTGGAGAATTGATTCAGGTTGAAGGTAATGTGTTGAAATGGTGGCATCAGCTTTCTTTGTGTACAGAATTCCCAAAGGGCGATGCATACATAGGCCTTACACAGACCCAGAGTAATTTTACTCTGCCTGTTAGAACAGGAGTAGAAGGATGGTACTTCAATGTTGTTTTATTTCAGATCAGCACGTGGCAAATAGAGTAAATTTATATCTTTAGGAACACATGCAGTAATTTGCTGGCCACATGCAAAGTCAAAGTATGCTTACCTTGTGGTGCAGATACAGTGGGTTTGGGAAAGGAGGAATTCTGTTTTATGAACATGATGTGTGCATGATCAAAAAAGTTTACAAGTTAGAACATCTTGATTTGTAAGAGACAATGTTTGCTTGCTTTCTGTTAATAGATCATCATTGTTTGGCACCTGAGCTTTGAACAATGACTTCATGCTCTCTCTTCCATTTGTCTTGACGTTTATGAGCTGTAACCGTCATAGCTGTTTTATATCTATTTTTTCATTACTCAGAGAATGGGTTGCCAGTGTTTGGCTTTAGAACTCTCTCAGCCTGTTTGCTTGATGTATTGTGATGTATCTTTGCTATGTAACTAAAAAGAATTGTTCTTTCATATGAAAACTAAGCCTTGTGTTTCTGCACAAGTCAGATGACTTTTTGTAATTTTCAGCACATCTGAAAGTAAATTTTTTCATATTTTCAGGGTTTGAGTTGTTGTTGCTCATAGTGTTTTCAACATGTTTGACGTTGCCAGTGTGTTCCCATATTGCTATCAGATGTTTTCTAATCAGCTAATAACATAAATCATATGCAAAAATTTTCATTTGCCTATAGATGAAAAGTGTGTGTCTATGGATATGCATATCACATTGAAAAATTTTAGATTGAAGTTACTACTCAAATTCTTAATGATGCTGAAAATACTAAGCTCTATCACAAACAATAGTTACTTTTTAACGACAGATTAAAGGTCGTTAAAGATAGTTGAATTTTAAAAATAATACATAATTTCTCAGCATAGTGCAAGATGGTAGCTCTGCAGACATTGAGAAATCTGCTAATGTAAAATTTCTCTGCTTTTCACTGTAGATGTTCAAATTCTCTGCAGCTGGAGGTCTGAACTGGTTCCTTGCTTGTACAAGTAGACAAAATCTAACACACATTTTTCAGATTGTCTCCCTTGTTTGTAACTTATCTTCTTTAACAAGAAATTTGATCAATTTTGGATTAATAATTCAATACAACTTGGGATGCTCTGTTTCTAAGCAGATGTTCTAGAAAACATTACAGAGCAAGTTTGTAACTTTAATTTGGTGACTTTGTTTTGATTTCAACGATTCCAAGTAAGATTTTTTTAATAGTCTGTGGGAGTTTGAGGATTCTCTTCTGCTGTTGTTTTGTGGTTTGTTTTTTTTTCTGGTTTTGTTTTGTTGCTGCTTGGGCTTTGATAATCCAGTTTGAGTGGTCAGACATAATTTTTCTGTGAGGTCTGAGGCCAGTTTAAGTGATACAGGAATAGATTTTACTTAGGATATTCCTTCCCCCCACATTTCAATTATGCTTTTATATGGAGGAAAAGTTAGTAATGTTGTAAAAGGTAATTAATTAGAAAGTGCTGAAGTTGATTGAGCAAAGGTACAGTATACTTGATTACTTGCTTATACATAATTGCTAAAATGTTCCTTTAGAACTCTAGTACAAAAAAGTACTTTGGCTGATGGATGCAAACTGCAAACCAGTTTTACCCATACCAAAAATTATTAGGAGATTTTTATTTTAAAAATAGTGCTAAATGTGAGTAAATTATAGTGGATCCAGGTTATTATACAATTTGTATAGCCAATACAAAAGAGAGTGGTTGAGAAAGGAGCTTGAGGCTCCAAACTTATAGCCATCTTTAAATTACAAATGCGTATTTTTTTAGGGTGTTGATGCCTGGCGTGAGTGCATCATATACAACAAACAATTTGTTGTGAGAACATTCTTCACAAGGAACAGTAATTAGAATAATAATGGTGCCTGAGTTCTAGTAAACGTCCATTAGGTGGTATGAGTGTGTTAAGCAGCAGATTATGCAAGATGTCATCAGTTTACAGTAATGGATGATGCTTTTAAATTTTCTGCCTCTGTTACTGCTTTCTTCCTCTGTGAAAAGCCTTGCAACATTAAAAGTTATCGTGCTTTTCCACCCACAGCTGTAGAAAACCTGAATGACAGTATAAACAAAACAACATTGTAATGTATAATTAACAAAAGGAAGGCCTCCACTGTGATTATTTATGGTTACATAATTGTATTTGTAGATTTTATATGGATTATGTTACTATGCTGCAGTATTGGCAAGATTATTATTAATACCAGTGGCATTAAGGAATCAAGGAAATGAATACCATAAGTTGTCTAAAATATTTTTATGAAAGATGAGCATAAATACAAGGTGCTTATTAATGCACTTTATAAAGCATATTACGCTTATCCTGCAACATGCAATGTGTGTAGAATCCACTGGTAATGGAGCTTCCCTTAATGATTATATATAATATGTACATATGTTTCTTTATATATGCATAATTTTTAGTGCAGGTTTGTAATTAATATTAAGAAACATACTCTTTTATTTTCAGGGTTTTGAGGAAATTTAGTGGTTTTGGCTTTGCTGTTTGGCATGTTTCATGAATTCATCTTTAATTCAAAAAGCATAGGGTTCTTTATCTTCCTGCTGCTTCCTATTTGGAGGGGGTTCCTGTAATATAAATAGCAAAGAAAACTATGCCTTTAAGAAAGAGGAGAAACATCTGGCATAAAAGATGGGTAATTGAAATTTAGTACTTAGGCAATAAGTTTGCATTGTCTTTTTCGTATGCTGCAAATTCCATGTAAGGAGATCTGCTGCTAATGATTGAGATAGGTTTATGGGTTTTTTTCTAGAAGCTCAGAACTTGAAAAATCATGTCACTTGTGTTAGACTTTGTCAAAAAGGAAGCAAGTGGAACTGCTCATGTCTCTTACAAGGTAGTGCAGATTTTTTTTTTTTTTGACAGACCATATTTCATTTGAGCTTTGTATCAAACCATGCTACTTCACTGATGTGGAACATACATTCTGCTAAAGCTGCCATGCCATGAATGTCTTGTCCCTGCTTTAACATTGGCTGGACTGCAGCAGAGAAACAGTTGAAATGTTAATGCAAGTTTACAACAGATCTGTAGAAGATTGGTGAACAGTGACATTAAGGGACAAAGTGCAGATGGGGGACTTGCTTCAAGGACTTGCTGAAGTCCTTAAAAAGTGAACAGTGGGTTTACTCCTCTTAGGGGAGTTTGGGGTTAGGGTGTTCTTTTAAATAGTTCGGTTTGGGTTTTTTGAGTTTTTTTTTGTTAAGATTTGAGTCCTTTTGTGGTATTTTTCCCAATTGCTATGTGCCACAAGCATGAAGGATTAAAGAGAAGCAATTGTTTTGAAACTAAATGATTTTCTGTGACAATGCATTATTAATTAATCTTAAAATGCTGATTTTGTAATGCTGTCCCACACTGATAAATAGCTCTTGACAGCTCCTGATTTTTATTTTGCTTCACTCAAGTATAGCTTTACGATGAAAAGCTGTTTTATGAGTAAGGTGGTTTCTGCCCATTTTACAGTAATGATTTTCTCTGGAAACTTGCTACTGTTACATAACTTGAATATGAAGGTAATTTTAAAACATGGTCCATATATTTAGAAAATAAATTGTCCTGATTTTTTCATCTAAGAAATGAATTTAATTTATTACAAATAACTCACCAAAGGAAGTATTTGGATCATAAGAGAGGTTGTGGCAGGTTTGCATTAATTATTCTGTCTCTTTTTATGTTTCATCGCTTACTTTCTGATTTTAAGGTGTCTCTTTTCATGCTGACATGTGGACTACCAAGGGGATTCTTTAAAGGGATGAAACTGTAGCATACTCTATGCAGAAGTCCCAGTGAGCTATAGTACTGTGTGCTGTCACTTGTCAGCTTTTAAAATTTTTTTTCTTTCAAAAAAAATTTTTTATGTTAAAGTCCAATGAAAGCAAGTCTCTCATTGAATGTGGCATGATTTAATATTTTAAAATAAACTTTTCTTTCTCTTTCAGCTTTACATCTTCCAATCCAGCCTTACAACATGGGTAAAAGTCCTGCACTTCAGATTTGAAGCAATCTGCAGTCAGAAACTTTGATGTTTTACTAGTCCAAGATACCAGAACTGCTTCAGTCAAAATTAACAGCTGTACTAAAGGACATCCTTGAGCCTTCAAACCAGGCTTCAGTTTTTCTTGACTCCCCTATTTAGATTGAACATTATAATTGCTACAAATCATAGCTTTGTGTGCAGATGAGGGAAACAGGCAGAGATGTAAAAGTGGCCTTATGGTAAAAAGGATTACCTACATTACTGGTATCAAAATCAGTATGTTCTCTCCCAGCCTCAAAAGTTACAGTATTGCATTTGACTAGTGTGGGAAAAAAGCCCCGATTAGTAGAAATAGTGAATTTTTTTAGGTAGGCAGCGCCAGTGTTTTTATTACCATTTTGTATAACTAGGTTTAAGCAAAACAATTGTAAACAGTACATTGTGTTGTATAGAACAGACATCATGGATATATCCTGATTCTTTTTGTAGTCTTGGTTTCTGAATCCTGAATTTTAAAGTTTTGTTGTGTGTGTTAAAATACAGTGTAACTGAAACCTTGTTGTGAAGACTGGAATGAAGCCAAATGAATCTTCCATCTTCAGTAGTTTGCTTGAATGACCTCTCTCCTGGTGTGTAGTATTAGTGAAGAATGATCTTTTCTGAGTGGAATTCATTGTAGGGTTGACTTTTAAAATTTTCATTATTTATTTGATAGACCGGAAAATAAAGATTTAATACTGGATACCTATCCTGGTGCCTTACTTGCACACCATCTCTATTACCCCCTTAATATGTGTGAGCTAAGCTGAAAAATTCCATGTGCTGTCAATTTAAAGTTGAAGGTGTGCAGCATCTTGTGCATTTTAGTTTAATCTCTTCAGCAAATATCCATTTTCTAAATACAAATCAAAAGTTTGTTTTGGTTACTAGATGCTGCAATCCATCTTCCTCATATAACAAATTAGTCTCCGATGCATGAATTTACAAACTGAGGAAAAATTACATATATTTTAATAAAAATTCACTTAATAGCAGTTGTGGTTTCACGATGGTGTATTCTTGGTTTCCTTTTATTTTTGAACCACAGGCATTAATTCCTTAGGACACCAAAACACCCTTTAAGCATGATGCTTTGGTTGTGTGGTTGGAATTTATTTCAGCTTTTGCAGAAAATCTCACATGGGGAATTTTTGTAACCAGTTCCATTGTTCCCAGAGCTTTACTAGTATTTTATTGCAGGGGTACAAGATGTGTTCTGTGTAAAGCACCCACTGTGGACCTTTGCAGTTATGAAATAGGGACTCGCCTTATATTTCCTGCCTGTGCATGTTTGGCTCCAGGCTCTCAGAAAGGAGCAGTGAGCTTTGTGTAGCAGTCCTGTTGCTTCTTTCTTGTGTTTCTGTTGTGTTTATAAATGCTGTAGTATAACTCTGCTGAGACCATCAGAAGTAATTGTGCCCTAACATTACCTTTCTCGTTTTTGCAATTTGCTGGAACATGAATCTGAAAAGATTGAGATACTGACAAAACATGAAGGAACCTCTGCCTTTCTAATTAAAATTATGAAGTAAATGGGCAGATGCTGTTTGCTAGTGACAAGTAATACTATTAATGTACTTGCAGCTCAGAAAAAGAAAATTCAAAAGGAGAAAATATTTTTCATCCCAAACTATTTTAAAAACCAGTTTATTCAAATCTAGCAAACATCATCATAGGCTTTTTCTCAATCTGATGGACCTCTAAAACTTCTCAGACTCATTTTGTATCAAAATATTTTCTTCAGCAGAATGTAATCCTGACATATTTTGAGTAGGGAGGGACAGAACATACAGTTATTTCTTCTTTTGTTTCAAAAGTCTGCTGTTAATAAGAGCTTTCATCTCTGAGGTAACAGTAATTTTTGAATACCATACCTGCATCAAGCCACCTGGAACATTGATTTACCGTTCTGGAGAATGAGAGTTGCTCTAAGCACATCATGTAATGTTTATAGGGTTCCACCAAGTAGGTAAGTCAGCAGATAGCAGATAGCCTGAGTGGGGACATACCTAAGTTAGGTATAATTTTGCTTAGAATCACCTTATGGAAGAGATCTGTAAGGTATTAGGTTAAAGAAATAGGGTTTGCAGGTCAGCGTATTTAGCTCTTAAATATCTTGCTGAAATGATCAGGTTTTCATTAATTACTTTTAAGTCAGGTCTGTCTTCTGTGAAATTCAAAACCTAGGAATTCAGTAAATAATTTTTTAGTGTTACCAAAGAACTTCTACTTTCTTTAATAGACTTACAGTCTTTCTGGATTTTCTTCATCTGGACTATTTGTTAAAGTACATATCTTGAATATAGTTTATATAAGTATAAAACGAAAAGAAGACATAAAAATTGAACAAAAAACCCCAAACAAACAAAAACACACATGAAAACCAACAAGCAATCCCTGCCCCCCCCACCCCCAACCCTTCAAAAAATATGAAAAGGGAAAGAGAATGGAAATGGACATCACAAGAGATCTTCCTGCATCATTTGAAAGCTGTTCCTTGGTGCTAGGTTCATTATTTGTAAAAAATAATTCCTACCACATAAGTCTCCTGAAGTAATTGGTTTTTAGCCTGTGAAACTTTGGAATTCCACATCATTCCCAAATTCTTGAACTGGAAATTGTACCTATCAGTGTAATTAGGTGTTCATTATACCTGATGAAGTTTTCAAAATGCTTCCACAAAATAGAAATCATGCTTTTATTTTAGACCAGATGATCTTTACAGTGAAAGTACAATCTGTATTAAAGTTGATTCTGCTTTTAAAATAATGCAGTTAAGTGAGTTGAAGGGTGTCCATTAAAAGATAGTCATTTTGGTATTAGAAGCATTCTTTAAATAACTTAGCTCTGAATAAAATGGCAGAGTAGCGTAAAAGTGTGTACCACGTTTAAACAAAAACAGTCACTGCAAGCTAGACTGGTGGTTTTGGAAGCCAAATTCCTGACCCCATATTCACCAGTAAAGAGAATGAAAAGCAGCTTTCTAGAAATAATTTAGTAATAATAGTCTAAGGAATGAGATGTAAGATACCAACTAATTTAGAATAGGTTGATATACCCCTTGTGTTTGTCAGAACATTTAAAGACCTCAAACTGCTGTGGACGATTGCAGCTGCTGATGTGTTTGTGATGAATGATGACAATCATATTTGTAGGAAAGCAAGGATAATATCTTGCAAGAAAATTTTCAAGTATTTTCAAACAAATTTACTGTTTCTGAGAATTGCTGGATTTTTGGTTTTGTTTTTTAACATTCATAAGAACATTGATAGTAATCTGAAAAGAAGCTTGGTAGGATTTGGAAGCAAGTTACACAAACACAGTGAGGTTTGATAGTCTCTTGGACTGTTGTAAAAAGCAAAAGGAAAAAAAAAAACCTCTTGGGAAGACCATACCATGTCGTAAGGCTGGAGATGGATGTAAAGCACCAAAGAAAATCACTTACTAGGTAAGAATAAATAATTGAGATGCACAGATCAAAGCAATTATGATATATCCTGCTGAATGTGCTGTATCTTCTGTCATAGTTGTCTTTCACAGTTTTCACTGACTTTTATCTTACTTTGTTTTCAGGTTTATGGTAGGTTGTGGTAGATGTGATGATTGGTTTCATGGTGATTGTGTTGGGCTGAGCCTTTCTCAAGCACAGCAGATGGGTGAAGAAGATAAAGAGTATGTGTGTGTGAAATGCTGTGCTGAAGAAGACAAAAAAATGGAGTGCTTTGATCAAAATGTACCAGATACTCAAGTGAAACTTGAGCATAAAGAAGAAAAAGCAATTGAGTGTGAAAAACTGGGGGTGTCAAAGCAAATACCTACTTGTAATCTAAATACAGCAACTGAAAAAACAAAGCAAACGGAGGACACTGGGAAGCACAAAGTCAAAATCTTCAGACGGGTGAGTCTTATTTAATGTTTTAAGTTCTCTTAATTTCTGAGGTTAGAAGGTTTCTGCCTGTGCCGTTGCCAATTAATAGACCATGTTTCAGACATCTTTGTGAATCTAATTTAAATTATTTGCAAAGTTACTTCATCTTCTAGGTGACTTGACTCTTTCAAGAGGGTA
This sequence comes from Molothrus aeneus, assembly GCF_037042795.1. Taxonomy (NCBI): domain Eukaryota; kingdom Metazoa; phylum Chordata; class Aves; order Passeriformes; family Icteridae; genus Molothrus; species Molothrus aeneus. Next base: position 98,240,605 of record NC_089648.1, on the reverse strand, counting down.
TTGCTAAACTTTTTTATATTGAGCAGGGATAAGTTAATGTCATATGCATATAGAACATCCTGAGTTGGAAGGGACACATAAAGATCATTCAAGTCCTACTCCTGTATGTGTATATAAACCTATATATACAGATGTACAAAGAAATGGTGAAGAACCTAGTGCATTTTTCTTTCAGATTTCTAATAGGACATTTGTCAATTTGCTATGTGTTATGAGCTGCAGAAAAACAACAGGAAACAATATAGCAACAGTATTTTAGTTTTTGATTGGTTTTATTTCAGATTGTATATAGAAAGGAATGCCTAGTGCTTTGATTGGAGGTTTTCTACTTTTTGTCTAATTTTAGTAACCAAAGGATAATTTACAAAGATTATTGAGACAATTCTTCAGTTTGTTAGTATATAATGTCATATTCATGATAACATAATCATCAGTAAGCCTGTCTTATTTCTGAGTAGTAGTATTGAAATTCTGGAATGTAAACTGTTCTTTTTAATTTTAATTTACATATGCTTTCTAAACATCCCTGACCTTTGTGGCTAAAACTGCTTAAGGGATGTTCATCGGTATCCCTGACTTTTTAAAATAACTGCAAACTTAGTGGTTGTCAACACAGAGCTTAAATGCAAATTGTCTGTGTTGTATCTTGAGCCAATATTTAAAGGAGATTGTTAAGCAATGCTTGGCAGTAATTTGGGATATTGTTCAGTAATTCTTTAGAAAATTATATGGTGACACATACATCCAGGGGATACATTGTACAGTGTAAAAAGGAAAAAATGGGAAAAACACGTGGTAATTATGTAGAGGTTGATTGTAGCATTCAGTAGATGCTAACATGTGTAAATGTTTCTTTCAGGAATCTGGGGATGGGAAGAATCTACCAGAGTCCAGAGACTCAGATACTAAAAAAGGGCAGCATGTTCCTACTCGGAAGGGATCACAAACTACTGCAATTCCTCGGCGGTCCCCTGAAGATAAAAATGAAAAAATAAGTAAAGAATCTCTTAGTACAATGGAAAGGTCCACAAAATCAGGTACCAAGGCTTGGGAATGTCCTCCATGCTGCAGTTCACATCAGTGTACAGTGAAGGATGATACCTTTCTTCATAGCATCAGTTTTTCAAATCATGTTCCATAGTGGAAGAGCTGTTTGTTTCCGTAACATTTATGATCTTTATTTCTCAATTTTTTTCAGTTTTATTTAGTAGGTAGATGTGTCCTAGATAGATGTATGTTTCTGTTTCAATAGTAGAGGATACTCACATGATCAAAAGTGTGAGAAAAAGTACACAGACATCTCTATTAAAATTTATTTTATATTGTATGACACTTTAAAATACTCTTTCATAAAATACTATGAAATGCTTTATATGCATAGAACTGGTTTAATTGTTGTATAAATTATATTTTGACTTACTGATGTCTTTTGATAATACTTAACAACTTCACAATCTTGTCAACTCATTTCAGAGGGGACATTATATTACTTGCTGAGTCATTAGATTTTCATCTAAACTTCATTTGAAAGGTTGACGGGACATATTTACCCTCCAGCAACCTTTCTCCTCTCCCTAGCTCCCTTCCAGGAAGCATTTTTCTTCTAAGGTCATTATAATGTGAAGTTGTTGTTATTTGGGACTGAAATATCAGCAGCAAAGCTAGTGAGATTTTGTGTGAGAACTGTGTCTTTTACTCTGAAACTCAAGCTTTGAATTTTTGTCTAAAAATACATAACTTAGCTCTTCTGGTCTTTTGCCAGTGCTGGTGCATTCTAGAAATCTTTATCAATCTTCAATATATTCTTTTTTTTTCTGACTATAAAATGAAAAAATTAATTTTACTCAGTTCCCATTTCTTCCCTAAATTGAAGGGTGCTGCTCAAAATTTGTGACATGTTCACATGCTGACACAAATGAGCATTCAGTTGACTCTCTGAAAATTAGTAATTTTTCTTTAATGAGGTTTCTTTAATAATTCAAATAATGGTTTTATCTGTTATTTGAATTATTTATGACACAAACCTTACAATGACCTTGAATGTTACTTGAATCAGAAGATGAGATTATTATAGTTGAAATAATTTTGATGGCTAACAGATGCAGAAATGCTAAGTTTAATGTAAAATGGTATTTTAAAGTAAAGCTTATTATGCTTATATATGCTTCATAGTATATTATTTCTTAGTTTGTTCATTGAAAAATGAATCTATGCTGTTACAAAAATTTAGAGTCAAAAATCATACTTAAGATCAAGCTAATGAGCACTGGTCATCTTAATTTGGTGCAGATGAAAATACTGCAAATCAAAGGGCAAACCCCCTGTTTCTGCTAAGGAAGTTTTTGTTCTGGGTTAATCTAAGTAACATAAAATCCAAACCAAAGAAGAAAAAAACCCCAACCAAACACAAACCATCCATCCTGGGGGTCTAGTCCTTCTTCTTGAGGATCAATTCTTAGCAGTTTAAAAATAAAATTTCATTAAAATAATTCCATCAGCAGCAAAAATTTCTAAATAAACCTACTTGATTATTTTACAGTTTTTAACTGTGTTTTGGTAGGTGTGCATGAGAAACAAGAAATTAAGAAAAAGAAAAATGAGAAGGGATCCAGTAGTGCAACACACCTGCCAGCTGTGCCAGCTTCCAAGCCATCTGCTGATCAGATAAGACAAAGCGTTAAGCAGTCTCTTAAGGAAATTCTTATGAAAAGGTAAAGATATATCAAGAAATGAAATTATTTATTTGTATTTATAAATATTTTCCTTTGGAGGGCAAAGGAAAAACTGTTAATTATTTGGATGCATTTTGTAATTTTTGCTATTGTGTCCTCTTATAGATTGACAGACTCCAGTTTAAAGATTCCTGAGGAGCGAGCAGCAAAAGTTGCCACAAGGATTGAAAGAGAGTTATATTCTTTTTTTCGAGACACTGACGCAAAGTATAAGAACAAATACAGAAGTTTAATGTTCAATCTGAAAGATCCTAAAAATAATGTATGTGTGATTTGTCTGTTATCCTTTGCAGAAGTCCTTGATTTGCTGTAGATTTAAGGAACAATCTTCAATCTAGAAACATTATCAATCCTCCTGCAGTTTAACTGGTTTGGGTTTTTTTTGGGTTTCCTTGGTTTTTTTGATGTTGTTTGTTCCTGGGCACTGAGTGTCCTCTGTGTTCTTCCCCATCATCAATTCTCCAACTCCTTGCTCCTAGTGTACAGTTTTTTGTTTGGTTTCAAGCTGTAGTAGATATAGTTGGCCAAGTTTGTGTTTCTCTTTACCACTGATATGTTATTTAGATATTTCTGTCCCCCCCATAATTCTTTGCTGTTTACTACACCTACTCTTTTTCTGTTCAAGATCTCCTTCCTGTGCTTTTTCACACCCAGATTTCTCAAGCTTGGTCTTCACTCTCTATTCTGCTTTCTGTGAGCCCATTATTTAACATCATTCCTCCTCAGCTTCTGTCTTTTGTTCTTTATCAGTTATTCTGATCAAGTCACTTTGTTTATAGTTTTTTTGCTGTTACAGTGAGCCAATTGTAAGAACTTCTATCTTAACTTTCATATAACAGTAAACTTCTGTTTGCTCATACTGCTAAAGTAGTTGGTTGTCTTTTTTTTACCCTAGGACTTAATTTAGGCAAGAAGCATAGATATCCTCTTTGATGGCATCTTCTCTTTGTTGTGTAATGCAGAGGATTTGCACCTTTAAAAACAAAAACTGTGAAATGTCTGAGTTACTGCTGCAGTGGGCATAAAGTCTTTCTCTTTTGAAACAGCAGCTAATTATATGTTTAATCATTAAGGGTATGTGTAGATACATTGTTATGTAGAATAAATGGAGCTCTGGAATTAAGCTTTTTATGTTATAAGATCTAGTACTGCTTCCTGGAGTGGAGATAATTACAAACCCAGTCCATTTAGCTGTACAGAGCATGTTGTATGTTACTTCTCTGATTTATTTCCTGCTGTGAGCTATTTTTGTCTTGATAGCAACAGTTACTTTTCTTCTTTCTTCTAGATACTATTTAAGAAAGTACTGAAAGGAGAGGTTACTCCAGATCATCTAATAAAAATGAGCCCAGAAGAATTGGCTTCCAAAGAGCTGGCTGCTTGGAGACAGAGAGAAAACAGACATGTGAGATTTGTCAACTTACGTTGTTTATTTGACAGCCTAAGCATGTGTAACTTCTGTTTGCAGGTTAAGTGTATGCCGAAAGAACAGAATGGATGTTGCAACCAAGCAGGAGGATCTCTGTAATTCATTAAGTACTCAAAACCCAAAGATGTTGTCAGGACAGAAGTAAAAGGAGTGTAGTCAGTTTCTGAGGGGAGGCAACCATGCACTTTCCTTTGCCTTGCAACTTTGTTGCTGCTGGCTTTTCTTTCTGTCTCAAAGAAGGCTTCTTTGTCCTTATTTTCCACAAGAATTTAAAGTTGTTGCTGGAGCTTTACAAACAAGAGTTTTTTAAACGGGGAGAAACAGATACTGGACAAACCAAACTGGAGCAAACTGGTGTTGTTTCTAACTTACTGCTGAAGTGTTACAAATTAGTCCCCAAGAAGTAAATCCAGAGCTGAAAACCTGATCTGCCAGTTGGAAAAGCAGCCTAAAGGGACAACGAACAACAACAACAAAAAAAAACAGACAGCAAAAGAAACCCAAGTGTAGGAAGTTTACTAGGTTAGTTTAGGCATGACTTCTCAAAGCAGAGCGTCACTCTGTGTACTGTGCTGAGAGTTTAGAAGGAGAAACAGGAATAAGAGGTTCTGTGTTTTTATAAAAAATTCCTTTTTGTTAGACATTGCTCCATTTATTGGGCATTTAGTCTGATGATAACTGCAGCTGCTTAGAAATGGCCATTAAAAATTTTCTAATTTACAAAGTCTGGATTTATGTTGACAGGATCTTTGGTATTTATATTCCATATCATAAAATCTAAAAGCACATTGTTTGGGTAGTGTAAATTAATCTGTGTGCTCGGAATTAATGTTTGGTAATAACTAATTTAGTGGAGTGGGATGCAGTGTGCTTTGCAATAGTAGTAATTCCTGTGTTTTTTCCTTGTCATTGCACGTTGTGGCTAGATTTGTTTATGAATCATGATAACTTTTTGCTACTTTCTGTGGAAAAACACTTGCTGATTATCTTGTTTCAAGGGACTAGAAAGAATGAAAAGTTTGTGTATTCTGTAGCTATCCAAAGCCCATCTTTTGTAGTGAAACTTTTTTACATTTTTTTTTATAAACATCAGAGAAATTCTAAAAACAGACCATGCAAAATAAAATTCCACTGCTATGAGAAATATCTTCCCAAAAAAGAGTATGCTGCTCAAAAAATTGCTGAAGGGTCCTAATTATTCCAGAGAAATGCTTCAAAATTTTTAGAAACATGTAAAATAAATAGCGATGTACCACTTGACTGTATTTTTCATGTTACTATTTAGCAAGGCATTGAGACTGCTACTTAATAATTTTTTTTTTCAATATCACCAGGATGTTCATAAGTATTGTTGGTATTTTTCAGACAGATAAAGCAATCATAGACTGCTTGTTCCCTTAGTAAATTAGGCTTGGGAATATTTGGCACAGCCAACACAACCTCGTCCTGGTGTAAGAAATGGAAATGTGCTTTAAGAGGCAATATTAGAAATAATGGTTTATATTTTATTTTATTGCAAGAAAGCAAAGCAGAAGTGCTATTGGAATTAGCATCTCCATTATTTTAAAAAATACCTTTAAGTTTTTTCTTGAGATGAAGCATTAGGTTTATGTACTAAAAACAAAATGTTGAAAAATGATACAAATTGGCATATATTTATATCCTACATTGTCGCTATTGTCATGGGAAAATAATGGATGTATTTCTTTCTTTAGCTCTTGGGAAATCAGAATTACCAGTATTTTAATTCAGTGTTGAAGGTTTGCTTTATAACTTATTTAAATGCATGCCTGGTAAGTCCTTGCTGTTACACTGTAGGAGAAGTTAGACAGGCTGCTTCCATGTTTCCTTTATGAAACTACTTGACACTTGCAAAATAAGAATGCATTACTTTTCTTCCTAGAGGGTTCCCTAATTGCAATACCCTTATCTCTTACATTTTTGAATTTCCAAATTTTACTGTATGGGAGTAATTACACATAACTACTTGTTTTCACAGACAATTGAAATGATTGAGAAAGAGCAGAGGGAGGTTGAAAGAAGACCTATTACAAAAATTACTCACAAAGGAGAAATAGAAATTGAAAGTGAGACACCAATGAAAGAACAAGAGGAAGTAATGGAAATTCAGGTAGGAAAGAAAGCATGGCACTACAGTGTGTTTAGTACATAGGCAATATGGTTGTGAGGTGTTTTGTTTATGATTCTGTTGTTCAAGTTTATAATTATCTGATAGTTTTTCTTTTATCTTTACTGATTTCTTGGCCTGGTGATTTTGTTGGTTTCTTTCCTTCAATGTTGTGTCTGTGACTGTACAATGAATTCTGGCAGTACTAGAAATTAGAAAATATTCTAAATGGTACCTTAATATATTTGAGAATTAGTTATTGTAATGAATTTGAAGATTTTTTGATAGAATTTTTCGCTATACAGCTGAAGGAAGAGCTTTATGTCTGAAGGGAGGAAAATGCCATAAAACTTTTAAACAATATTAGGAATATTAACAGAGGGATTAAAAAAGCCTAACTGAAATGTGTTTGACTTTTCTAAGGAACCTAATACGAAGTTGTTTGAGAAGTCAGAAGAAGCTGAAAAGGATAAAGAAATAAATGAATCTGCATCTCCGGACACTACAAGTCAACATAAAAATCATCTCTTTGATCTTAACTGCAAAATCTGCATAGGTAATTTGGGAAAGAACATGAAAATAAATAGATGGCACTTCTATAATTTTCAGTCATAAATCTCAATATACCTCAAGAATTTAAATAAATGTGGGTTTTTACTTAGTTTGCTGACAGTTGTGGCAGGAATGTTTTGCTTCATCATTTACAAAAGAGACTATTAAAACGGTAGTCTATTGGCATAAACTAGTCTTCTTTTAAAAAAACAGCTTCAGAGAGTGCAACCCTATGGTGGATGTACATACTACTGTTGATTCCTCATTTCTTTATCCTATGCCATCGCAGTGCCAAAAATTATGTTTAGTACTGTGTAAACATATACAATGTAATAATTTATGCAGGGTAAAATATGTGTAAATATGTATCCTATCCCACTTCAGTGGCAATATGTAGTATTTTTGGTGTGTCTTCCTTGTGTTCAGAGGAAGTTCAGAGGAGGTCCTCTTTTTGTTTCTCTAATAAAAAATGAAACCCCTTGTGCTTTCTTTCCTGCAGGCCGAATGGCACCACCTACTGATGATGTGTCAGGGAAGAAGGTGAAGGTGTCTGTCGGGGTTGCACGGAAGCAGTCCGACAATGAAGCAGAGAGCATTGCAGACGCACTCTCCTCCACATCAAGTATTTTAGCTTCAGAATTACTGGAAGATGATAAGCAAGACTCATCAAAGTCATTCACACCTCTCCCAAAGTAATACAAGCTGTAGAAACAGTATTTTTAAATGAAAGACATTATTAATCTTGTTAAGCTATTATGTCTAAAGCTACTTTATTAATGGTGTTTCATTAATCCATTTGGGTACTTGAAGTCGTACACAGTTTTAGAATGGAGTTCTCTGCTGGAGTAAATGCCGTTCATTTATATACATAATAGTACATATATTGTGATTTCAAACTTCTAATTACCACATAGTTTACTTTTCCCAAAAAGCCAATATTTTCTGGTGCAGCAAGGTTTAAAAAGAGTTCATATTACAAAAAATCAGTATATTAATTTCATATTGTCTTTTGCTGTTAAGACACATAGTGTACATATTGTGCTGCATTTAAATAAGCGTGTCTTTGTATAAGTATTTATATAAATTTGGGGAGTTTGATACTGCTCTAAACAGAGCATTTACACTGATAATTCAGGCTAGTTTGAAATTGCGAAGTAGTGCTTTTCTAGAACTGGCAGGTAACAGCATAACAGCAGCTTGTTTGATGTTTTGCTGTATTTGCTGTCAGCTCTCTCTTCATTTTCTTCCACACTCTGCTACTCACTAAAAAGGAAATTGCAGTTTATGAGGCTGTTTCTTTTTCGTGTGAGGGAGGCTTTTCGAGAAAAACATCCACTCCCAATTATTTAGAATTAACCAGAGTTCATACTGAAATTTTGCCTTTATCAGGACAGTGTGATCTTTTACCAAGGATAGTGAACTTTGGTTTTTGAATAGCTTACAGCAAGTTCAAGGTAATTTCCAGTGTCAACAGAAATAAACATAGTTGCAGTGTTACTGCAACAGCACAACATGTGGTACTGATGGGCAGCTTAAAACTGTTAATAGCATGCCGAGAATATTTTGATAGCAACACGTTGGGAAATGTTGAAATGTGTAGTCTTTTTCATAAGGAAACTCTCAGGTTGAGAAACACTCTCCTGTGAAATTATTTAAGTCTTCCCATTAATTTTTTCAGCTGCTTTGTTGACAAAACTGAGGCTTTTTTTCAAAGGCAGGAAAAACAGTTTTTTACAGGTGGAATTAGGAGGAGGCACTCACAGAAAGTGTGGAAGTGGTGCATAGATGAGAAGACATGAGGAGCCAGCTTGTGGTACAAAGAGAGAGTAGGGTGACACAGGCATGCAGGTGGTGGACAGACACTGGTGGCACAAAATGTAGGAGTTAGGAAAGCAGTATAGGCCAGCAGGCAGTGTGTTTTCATCTTTTACCTGTGGCAGGGGAACATCTCTCTGGCTCTGCAGCACCTGTGTGCGTTTGTGTCCTCTTCAGTATAGAGAATTATAGATAATTCTCAGAATAAACAACTTCTCTGTTTTTAAAAATATTGACTAGGGAATTGATGTGCTGCTCATCTGACTATTCCTGTATCATAGAGCTACTCCAGTGGAAGATAAGAAATGTGGTTGTCTGCCTGTCTTTTTTCTTTAACCCTTCAGTATGCTTAACTGAAAAAGAAAATTCTTTATAATACTACATTTCTGTGATAAAGAAAAATTAGGATTTACCCTGTCTTGCATGATGTATCATGTTGTAAACTGAGTGGGTTTTTCGTTTGTCCTTTATTTTAGGTCAGAAACGCCTGGTACTGTGGAATGTGAAAGTCTGTTTCTGGCACGCCTGAATTTCATCTGGAAGGGCTTTATCAATATGCCTTCAGTAGCAAAATTTGTTATTAAGGCTTATCCAGTTTCTGGCTCCTTTGAGTATTTAACAGAGGTAATTATATTTATTGAAAAGAATGAATGAACAATTCATTTATTAATTTTACCAGCTTACTTACCTTGTAGGCTATAATTAGTATAATGATGGAAGACAGTGAGGCATGATTATTTTACTGAATGAAGTATTAGTGGGAGGACATTGATTAAGGTCTGTATTTGTAAGTCAAGCATTATTCATTACATGAACCTCTTGTTCATCTTCCCATCTATAACAAAAACTTGCGTAATGGAGTTTTTTTGTTGGTTTTTTTTTGCCCATCTGGTGGCAGTTCTGGTCCTAACTTTGCATTGTGACTCAATTGTCCCTGAAAAAAAAGTTCATGTAACATTCTCTTCTGTGTCTGAAAGACTGGAAAAGCATGTAACTGCTTATAATAGTTGTCTTTGTGTCACAAAATAAAGATCAGAGAGCTCATAAGGCACAATTTTCCTTCTTGAGAGCTGCACAGGATGCATCAACCTTCTAATTAAAAGAACTTAGGTCTTCTGTTAATAAGATGGTCTTTACTTTGCTGTAGATCTTCAGGGAAGTGCAGGCCATGCAGTAATCCTTAATACTAAAGGATTGTTATATGAGTATCATACACTTTTCAAAGCTCTTCTATTTTATTCCAAAAGAATTATTTTTCTGAAAGTCTGTTTATTTTGCTTGGGAACAGTGAACTCAGTAGTATCCAAGAATTTACATATTTATATACATGCACATGTAGGTTATATTTTCCCCTCATGATGAACATTTTGAAAATTTATTATGAACATAGATGGGGAGCTCTCATTGTGGTGTGATGTGATGGATAGCTTGAGTGTTCCCAGAGCACAGTACAGTTATGTTTGCCATTAATGTTACCAGAAAGGATAAATTTTGCAAGGTTTAGATGAACATTATTGAATGATAACTAATTTATTACGTATTGGTAACTTCATACTGAAAATCTAAAATGTCCAAAATTTAATTTTGTTCTTCCGTTGTAACTTCTACTGATATTTTTAAATTACAACTTAAGAAATAAAAGAACTAAGTATGTTTTGAATTTAATGAAACAGATACTGGATGAAGGACATAGCACAAGATTTATTTGGATTCACGTTTCTGTTGTCCTTTCTCATAGGATTTACCTGATAGTATTCAAGTAGGTGGCAGGATATCTCCCCACACTGTCTGGGATTATGTAGAAAAAATCAAAGCTTCAGGGACCAAGGTAAGAATTTTACCTAGTAAAGACTTACTGTTTAAAATGCATCTTAGTCATCCTAAAGATACTTAGTTTATTTCTCTTTGAAACATTTGCAAAATATGTGAACGTTAGGAATATCTCATGGTTATGTTGAATGGGATGGGTGGCAGCTGCTGGCTTTTTTTTTCCTACCTAACCTTAAACTGTCATCTGCTGTTTGAGAATACCTGTCTTTGTTTTTCGCAGTAACTCATCAGAAATGTTAGGATACCACTCCACATCTCAATTTTTTCAGTAGTGTTACATTGTGCAAAACCATCTCAGTGGCTCTTTGCTGGACTTGTCCCACTGTGTTCCAGTTGTCCTTATGCTGGGGAGCCCAAAACTTGAAAGTCCTTTCCAGGTGGTGTCTCACAATTGCTGGATAGAAAGAAATAGCCATTTCCCTTGGTGTGCTGACTGCTGTGATTCTGACACCCGGATTGCAGTAGGCCTTCTTGGTATGGATGCATCACCAGTTCATACTGGGCTTGTCCACCAGGATCCCCACATCATTTTATGCCAAGCTGTTTTCCAGCCAGTCAGTCCCCCAGCCAGTTCTGGTGCATAGGGTTACTTCAGCTCAAAGTGCAAGATTTTGCATTTTGCCTTTGCTGACATTGACAAAGTTTAGCCTGTTATTTCAGCCTGCTTAGGTGCCATCTCAGTTTTGCAGAGGCTCTTCTGTCCAATCTTCCAGTCTGTTCAGACAGCATCAGCTCCTGAGCTGGGCTTTGGGCATAATTCTGGGATCTGAATACTCATCTTCCACTATTATTAATGGACATCTTGGACACAACAGACTACAAAACACAGCTTTCTAGTAATGTTAAGGGTAGAGAGTGGAGTAATTAATTGGAAGCTGGCAAGCTTCCCTGAAACTTGTTATTTAGCTGTCTGTTAAAATATTGGCTCTTTTGTCATGTACTTCAATTAATTTTTTCATACTAAGTGCTTTCTACTTGTTTTATCTAGCTCTGAATTATTTTGGCCCTGTTTCTGCTCCTTCTGTCTCTTCTGTTCTCTGCCATTTTGGCATAGCTTTTTCTCCTCAGCACCTTTCTTTTAAATAAAGAGCAGTCAATAAAAAAAACAACATTTCACAGAAAAATATTCTTGACCATCTTTTTCCCTCTCATTCTGTGAACAGGAGATCTGCGTGGTTCGCTTTACCCCGGTAACCGAAGAAGATCAGATCTCCTATGCATTGCTGTTCGCCTATTTCAGCAGTAGAAAACGTTATGGTGTAGCGGCCAATAACATGAAGCAAGTGAAAGATTTGTACCTCATCCCTTTAGGTTCCTCAGATAAAGTCCCTCATCACCTTGTGCCTTTTGATGGGCCTGGTAAGTACAGCTTGGAATTTGGAATTTTATTATCATAACGCTACCTGAAGAAGTTGGCAATAAGAGGAAATGAAATTTTAAAATGCTATTTTATTCAAATATGAAATGAGTTTTCTATAGTATTATTATAATAGTTTCCTTGAAAAGATAATTATTTCCCCTTGCTAGATTATTGTGATACTTCAAAGATGAAAATATTAGTGTTTAACAACCTTGTTTTATGTCTGCTACCTTCTTTCTCTAACACAGGAGGCTTTGTAGGTTTCAATATCAGTAAACTGAGTCACACAAGTAGACTGTGGTAGAAGGCATAAGTTCCAAATTGATACTCTCAATTTAAAATAGTATTTTTCATTATTTTAATTGTTTTTATCTTTTTTCTCAAGTATTCCAAAGTTCCTTACAAAAAAATACATTGAAAGTTTAAAACATAGATGGGCAAGGAAGAAAAGGTCTTGAAATGGCACTCACTTGATCTGTGTACACCTGAGTTACATACATCAGTTTATCTTAGTTATAAAAATTAGTGGATAATCTTTCTTTTTGAGATAGGCAGGGCCAAAATGAAGATAGAATGAGCTAGAACTCTTTTTTTTTGCCATTATATGGAACAAAATAGATGGTGAGGAGATGGGTAATAGTATGCCATAAGGGAAACATTTCTGAAGTTGCTCCTGGTAAATCTTGGAAGAAGTATGTCTAATACAAATTGATGAGGAGACTTTTTGTTTGCAAGTGTTCTGTTTACTTTTTTTTTCCCTATTATACTTTGCTACCACTGCTACCATGTTGTAGCTGAGTTAGACTGATGTTTAACTTCCGTGCTGATTCTGATGAGATTCGATATCCTATCTGTCTCATATTCTCTGTTTGGAAGTTATAGTGTGCTTGAACCAATCTTAAGTTGCAGTGCTTGAAGTCATACTTTTAATACTGGAAATACATATTTTTATGATTTTAAGTATTGTTAATGTTTAACATGACAAGCAGAACAAATTCAAATGCCATAAGATTAATACTTTGATAGTATATTTTAAGTATATGGGGGTTATTTTTGTTAAAATTATTGCCTTATCCAAAATACAAAGAGATGATAAATTGCTGTTGCAATTTTGTACAGGGATTGAAATACATCGACCAAATTTATTACTGGGATTGATAATTCGCCAGAAGATGAAGAGGCAGATTACTGCTGTTTCAAGTGTAACCAGTAGTTTTGCAGATGAAGCTGCTGAAAGTACCTTGAGTAGCTTGCCACCAGAGAAGAAAATCAAGCCAAGCAAACATGAAGTCTCACATCATGATTTGGCACTAGAAGAAGAAGAGGAAAATAATTTTTTTAATTCCTTCACAACTGTGCTACACAAGCAGAGAAATAAACCACAGCAGTCTAATACAGACGATGCTCCAGCAGTTATTGAGCCGTTGGTGGAAAGTACCAAACATGAACCACCAAAGCCTCTCAGGTTTCTTCCTGGAGTCCTGGTTGGATGGGAAAATCAGCCTTCAACTCTGGAGCTAGCAAATAAACCCTTGCCAGTTGATGATATTCTTCAAAGCCTGTTGGGCACGACAGGGCAGGTGTATGAGCACAGCAAGTCAGAAGCAGGTCCTAGTGAAGACATACCATTATTAAATGAACAGGCAGCCTTGAAAGAAGAAACCATGGATGTTGCTGATGTAACTGCTGAAGCTGGTGAAGCAAAGACTGGTTTGGATGATCCTCAAGAATCCACTAATGCTGCTGCAACTGTGGATGCAGCAGCTGTAGGGACCTCAAGTTCTGCAAGAAGTACTGGTTCTTTGATAGGGCTGACTCTTAAGGGAAAACCTCCAGATGTCTCCACAGAAGCATTTTTAGCAAATTTGTCTGCTCAGGCACAGAATAAGGAAACTGAAGAAAGTAAAGAAAATGACCCAAAGCGACAGATACCAGACAAAGATAGTGTTGCACAGGAAGTTAGAAGGAGCACAAATTCCAGCTTTTCTTCCTCATCAAATTCAGGAAAAAAGCCCAGTGAGAACAATGTTAATGTAGGCTCTGCTGAAGGTACTACTGCTAATACCTCTAAATCACCACCATTTATTAATCTTAAAAGAGACCCACGACAGGCAGCTGGACGAAGCCAGCAGACTAATATTTCAGAAAACAAGGATGGAGATGTTAGCAGAAATGAAGACCGACAAAATGCTTCAGGAAATGATCAAGGAGAACCAGAGAATAAACAACTTTCTGGAGAAGGGGGCTTAAACCTGTATCAAAGTGAGGCACAAACCAATGAGACACCGTTCAGTTCAGCTGCAGCTAAGGCAGATAACACAGTTGCATCACAAGCAGAAGATACCAAACACTCACAGGAAGATGGATTGATGCAAAACATTGAAACAGTAAACTCATTTAGAAGAGGACCAGCCGCAACTTCATCTCATTTTGAAACTGAAAACTCTTCTCGTTCTGAATTTATTTCCAAAGTCCCAAGCCCTATTGCAAGTGGCAGCTTCTCATCTGTTGGACCTCCACAGCAGAATTTTCAGCATTCTAAATCTAATCCACCTGGATTTCAGTTTCAGGCTCCTGCACCTCATAACTTCCCTCCACAAAACAACCCTATGTTTGGATTTCCTCCTCATTTACCACCTCCGCTTCTTCCTCCTCCTGGCTTTGGTTTTCCTCAAAATCCAATGATGCCATGGCCACCAGTAGCTCATTTATCAGGTCAGCCACAGTATGCCGGACCCATTGCACAAGGGCTACCAGTGGCTCACAAACAATCAAGATTTTTGGGACCAGAAAATTTTTTTCAGAGTAAAGACAGTAGGAGACCAGAAAGACGCCACAGCGATCCTTGGGGCAGAGAAGAACAGCATTTAGAGAGAGGATTCAGTAGAGGAAAAAATGATCGACAAAGACCTTACAGTGAAACCCATCACCAAAAAAAAGACAGACATGAAAAAGAATGGAGCAATGAAAAATACTGGGAGCAAGATTCTGAGAGAAACAGGCGCAGAGACAGAAACCAGGAAAAAGAGAGAGAGCGGAAGAGTAGAGAGGAAGGACAGAGAGACAAAGAAAGAGCACGATCCCCACACAGTGATAGAGCTGCTGATGGAAAAAGCCCCAGAGAGACTAGAAATCCAGAAAAAAAGACAGAGAAGCCTAAAAGTGATGAACAGGCTCATGAAAAAGATAAGGAGAGGGAGAAAAGCAAAGACAAACATAGAGAACGAGAAAGTGAAAAGAACAGAGAGAGACATAGGGACCACAGTGACAGAACTAAAAGCAAAAGGTAAAAAGATGCAGGCAGTCTTTTAAAATCCTATTTAAATAAACTGTTAGAGTAATGTTGTAAAACTTTGTATGACAAAAAAAAAGAGAGCCTGCTAGGATTGTGCCATCGTTTTTTATTCTGTGTTGGTGTTTTGCAGAAACAAGTCTGTGTTTTGGTACCGCTCAATGTACCAATACTCATCCTTTTTTTCATTATACCAACTATCGCTAGAAGTAGGAGTTTAATATTTTAAAAATTTTACATTGCTGTATATTCAAAATTTTAAAGATTTCTTTTTATTAATATGCAATAAAGGCTTAGGAATTTTCTTAGCTGAGGAAGTTGGCTTTAGTCAAGTCTGCAATATAGTTGCTGCCTTTGGTAATTTGTGCTCTCTTCTGTTTTAAGATGCCCTGATAATTTTAAAGGTCGTTTTCATACAATACCCTTGTTTTTAAATTGCACTGTTTTTAAAGACTGCAGCAAAGCCTCAGAATCCACATGTTACAACAAAATGTAATATGTTCAGTGGTGTGAAGAGTTTGGGTTTTCTTTTAAATTATTCAGTAGTACAAAAAAACCTCAAGTATATTTGGTTATATTATATTTCAAGTTTTTCCTAAGCATCTGAAGCAGTTTGTGACCAGAAATTGGAAGGCTGAGCTGCTCGAATGTTACTGCTTTAAACTGCACTTGTTTTAATAAGAAAGCATTTCTAACCTAAATTCTTGAAAATTATTTGTAGTAGTAAATTCATTTCTCCCACCATTTTCCCTGCTTCAAAAACTTGAATACCTAAGCTTGTACATTACTTTGTGTTTTGCTATCCTTTTTACTGTAAAATGTAAATATTTTAAGGGATATTTTGATTCTAAAATGATAAAACTTTCTCACATACTGTGTGTGTTTGATTTCATAGCTGTGAAACTGTAGGCTAAATGAATACAGAAGGCTGAGTCACAGAATGCCACATTTGTTGTACACTTTATAGCTCGGTTTGTTTTGAGTTTTGGAGAACAAAGAGGGTGGAGAAGGGCAAAAGTGTTTGTACCCGTGGGACTTCTGGTAACTTGGTATTTTGTGGACTACCATCCAGCAGTGCCAAACAACATGCAAATGTGAAAACAAAATCACCTACTCTTATACTTTTTAAAATACACTGGGCCTCCTATTGAGTCTGTCAGAAACAACAAAAATATTCCACCATATAAAGAAAAACTGAGGTTTATTGTTCTGGTTTTCAGTGTTTTGTTTTTCCACTTTGAGTACACAACCTTACTATGCTGCTGACAGAGCATTTTGCACTTTGCTGTAGAAAAGACTCTTCTTTCCAGAAAAGTCTTCCCAGTTTAACAATATCGTAATTGTTAGTTTTAATTATAAATATATTTTAAGGTAATTTTTTACTTTGATACCTTGCAAGTAACTTCATGGTCAAATTGGCTAAAATTTAAAATATTGCGCTGAATAAAGGAGGTGGTAGACTTTTATTAAGTGATGTTTTTTCAGCTCATCGTTGACAAGACTAATTTAAAAAAATCCTCAGTAGCTAAAAGCGACATTCAAACATCTTTAAAATAAAACTAGTCTTTTCCAAATTAATTCCATGGTCTGTAAAGCAGTAGTGCTATTGAATATATCTGGTAGTAATATACATGTGTTTTGTTGTTTAAATGTTTGCACTGAGTTCTGTAGGCACAGAAATGCACCAAAGCATTGTTCTCATTTTTGGAGTAAGTTTTAAATTGACAGCTCTACATATGAAGATTTTCTTTTGATCCATTCAAAAGTAGTCTACTCCAAGGTCACTGGTGATCTGCCTCTCACATGTGCATCCATCTCTGCTCTGAAAATAAACTGGAAGCAGTGAAAATTGCAACTGCCTGTATGGAAGGGATGGGAATGCTTTCTGCCAGAACTACCAGAAATAATTTGTTTAAAAGAATATGTAAACATTTTTCAAGTTTGCTGAGTGCTTTGCCACCTGCCTTGTGTATGTAAAACCTGAAGAGAGCCACAGTAAAACAGCTCTTGAGGGAGAGTTTTGTTTAGTGTTTAAGTTAACAAACAGCAAAAGTCTCCAGGATTTATTCCAAGGATGTGCATTAGTGTAATGGGAATAAATCCTGCTACTACAAGAATAAAGGATTTTACTTTTCCATTGCCTTCAGTCACTCTCCTTCCAACATTTGTGTTTGCTGGAAGTGCTCTGATTACTTGTTCCTTGTTTTACACCAAATCACTGCTCAGATCACACAAGGCAGTGTGGACTGCTGAGGAACTGGCAGTACACCAGAAGCCCCAGAGAGAACAGGATAAACCTTAAATATGCTCCCTTCTCCAGCATCACGTGGCCATAAAAGCCTCTACCTAGATGAAACTGAAAGAGAAGAATCTGGGACAGCTCAAATGTCAGGTGGGCTTCATGAGCTGCCTTTTCGGAAGAGTTGCAGAAGCTCTGTTGCATCAGGCTGATCACTTGAGGGCTCAGAGCAGCTGAAGAAAATAGAATGAACCTCACAAAGATGTTCGCAAATGCCTAATGAAACATCTTGGGGTAGCTCCCATGCACCTCAGTTATCTTTAAGTCGCCTGTAACTGACCTGACAGTGCTTTCATTGCTACAGGTTAAGTATGGTGATGTGGAAGCAAGTGTGTGTCACCCAGGTTTAGGTGCTTATGGCCTTTGCCCTACAACATACACCCCATCCTCACTTCCCTCTCCACCCCAAAAGAGTGACTTGTTTCTGACAGGTATATGCTGAAGACTTGCATTCAGAGAATTTCCATGCAAGGAGGTAATGGTTTGTTATGTGCTTTTTAGCAATAGTAAAGTGAAAACGGAAAAGATACAAATCAATCACTATTTATTTTTATTTAATAATTTTACTAATTTAGTAAGCCAGCAGTCAAATGAGAAATGTAGATGCCATCGTATATTATTGGTATGAGCACATTAAGATAGATAAAATTTTAAATTTTTTGTTGCTCCCTAAAGCAGAATATAAGACAGCTTTATGAGAAGGAATTGATTTTTTTGTATTTATGTATGAACAGCTCTATTCACTTTTGAGATTATCAATTAATGAAAAATATATTTGCAGAAATTTGGTTCACTATGGCCAAAACCTCTGTACTCATAAATTATTGAAATGTCATTTAAGGGCATATAAACCAGAAAGGTATAGGTAAAGTAAAACAGTTCTTGGACTTTTTAAAGTCTTAAGAATAAAAGTTACTTGTAGACAGACTGCCACATTGCAGTTATAGATCATTAAAGCCAAAGGTTTTCATGTAGTCAAATAGGGGAGACCTCTGCTGGAGAAAACCAGGAGGCCTGTTTTCTCTCTCTAAAATTATGTATGTTTTTGCTCTTTAAATCATTCTTTAGGAGTAATATTTTAGCAGACTTAAGAGAGTCTTGACTTCTACCCTCTTACATATAATACATACAGGATGGACACAGATAGGGGAGTGAGAACAACTTTATTACCTAATTAGAGTCTTTTTGAGCTTAACAAGTAATTATAGCTGTTGCATTTTTTTAAAATTCTCATTACAATAAATGAGGGTTTTGCCTCAAGCACACTGTTTCTTCCTCCACCAATTTCAGTTTTTAGACTGGATCTTAACATTACAAAATAAACATTTTAATAATATTCAAGAGTTGGAGAAACAGGTAACAGTTTTCTGTTCTCATAAAGCAACAAACAACACTTGAATGATGGTTGGCTTTACAAGCTAATCCCTACCTCTTTGTTTACAAAACTATTTCCAACACAATAAAGAAAAAAACCCCTCAGACTTTCCCATTATTTTAAGGTAAATGCTAAAGAGTATATATAAATCTATGAGGAAAACAATTGATCATATTTTATATGTATATGTTATTAATACTCCACATAAATTTGTCCCTTATTATTTTTTAAATGCTATCCTGTGTTGGTTGCTGAGTCATACATTGCCAGCTAACACAATAAACAGGAGGAAAAGGAATTTTACCTTTTTAATAGAGTCTCGGACAGTTTTTTCAATTAATTTCCAGAATTTCCATCATGAATGTTGTATCCTTCTGCTTTCATTAGCTGAATCTTTTTAGAATCTTGGAAGAGCACAACATCTTTAATCTTACCAATGAATTCCTTCTGGAAAAGCCCTGTAGTGACTATATTGACTTTCCTGCCAATTTCAAACCCACCAAAGTAACAAATGCCACCGTAGTTTAAAGCAGTGTATTTTCTTTGTGGGTCAATATCTTCAAAAAGGATTAGTTCCTCATCAAGATAAACCTTAACACAAGTTTGGTTTTGAACTACAGTAGTGAAATGCCATCTTCCATCAGAACAGGTAAAATACTTTCTGTGCATTAGAGGAACAGAGATTCTTTCTCCAAGATTAATTACAACTTTTAAAGTTCCATTGGCAAGACCAATGGCAAGGAAGTCATTATCTTCATCTTCACTTTTTCCCATCCACACTATTAAGCCTTCAGTTTGATTGGTAGTAAAATTTAAAGAAAGGCGGCTGTACTGGAGGTCTCTTTTTCCATAAAAAGGATCTGTGTATTTAATGTAGGAGTTACCAACAAACTTTGCTATATAAAATTTGATTTTGTTATCGCAGTACTTACCTGTCCAGCCTAGTGCACATGCACAGGTATATGAAAATGAAGAAGGTTGAGGAATACAAAGTGCATGAGACCCACACATGTTTTGTGAACAGTGAATGGATTGTTCACACTTGGTCCCTGTCCAGTCTTTTGGGCAAGAACAAGAAAAGCCTGAGTTTACAACTTGACACGTTCCATTATTTTTGCACATAGTGTAACCACAATCTGTTCCATCACAGTCACCAATGTTGGCTCCACCCTTGGGGTCAGTCACGGTAAGATTCAGTTCCCTGTTGTTTATAACCATTTCTCGAATACAACCAGTGAAACCTGTGGGCTCATTTTCTATTGCCATTGGATTAACAAGGTTTAAGGAGGATACCCCTCCAACAAAAAAATCTGAGTGTGTGTCTAGTGCATTCATTCCAGGACTGGCTTTTTGAGTAACGTTGATACCATCCAGGTCCAGGTAGCCTTCATTACCAACTCTTCCTGCATTAAGTAAGTGCCATGTATTTCCATTTGTGTGGACCTTCTGAAGGGTCTGTAGGATGACTGTTCTGTCTCCAAGGTTGTAGCGTAACTGTGTATATCCATTTACTAATGATATACATAGAAAATCACCTGTATAAAAAAACAGTATAAAATATTTTTAAGTTTTAGAGGGATGTACCAAAGAAAAACATATTAATGATTCTGATGCTTTCATGCCTGCGTTTCCTTGTACCATCATTATATCTAAATCACACAAAGGGAAATGTTCCCTGATGAGCTGCTTTTAGCCTTTTTTTTTTTCTTTCTCATTATTGGAAACCGAGCTCATGTTTGCCTCAAAGTAAAAAGCCCAGCCTTCTGGAAGGCTCTGGTTTTGTGCAAAGACTAGATAACTGAGATAGGAGAAAACAGGATCACTTTGGCATCTAGGAAGTGTGAATCAGTGTTCCCATCGAAAAGAAAAAGGTTTTGCTCAAGTTACAAAGGCAGAAATACTCTCAACTTCAGTATGTTGAATAAAGGCTTGATGGATTTGTCAGTTTAATGAACAGTTTTGTCTGCACCAGACATACTCTGCTTTCCCTGAAGGCTCCTTTTCACAACAGGGATGCTTTAGGTTTAATAATCTGACAACTGTAGGAACAGATATGCTTTTTATTGCATTGTTCTTCTAGAGGCCTTTGTGACAGGAAGTATTAGAAGGGAGTTCTCTCTTCTTGTACTATCAGTGTTTCTGGCCTTATAGGCAGTGTAAAAGGAGAGAGAGTAGCACTTCAAACTGTACTTCCAAGCATGAAAAAGGAAAACTGGGAAAGGTTAGGAAATGGGAGATGGAGAAGTTTGTAAGGGCAGCAGTAGAGCCTAATAGGGGAAGGTGACAGAGAAGCAGAAGAGAACAGTAGAAAAGTCTGCAAATTAAAGTTTTGTTCTCAAATTTTTTGAGGTTTGCCTGTGCAATTTAACTTTTATATCTTACTTTTGGAAATAATAGGCATCAGGTTGTTATCCATTAAACTGGTAAATATGTTTGTTAAATTTGAATGCAAGCTTTCCTAATAGTTACCAGTCCAGTTTCCTTAAAGATTAAACATTCCTAAGGGTGGACCTATCAGAATGATGAAGTTTGCTTTCATGTGTGTTTAATTTTTGAGTATTTCTAATCCTTGGATTACATTGCCTGTTGTGAAATTGAATGGCTTAATTTACTGGAGGCTTGTGAAAGTTGCCGAAATTATACCTCCCTATGCAGGAGATGTTCAGGTTGCCATTTAGGCAGGCTAGAGATGTTTTAGTTGTATTAGTGGCTGTAGAGCACATCATGCCTCACCTTCCCTGCTCCAGATACCCATGGGAAGAACAAGAAAAAAGCTCTTCCTTCTTTCAACTCTGGTGATAGCAGAGCACTCCCTTTTAGCTTGCTAGTTCCAGTTGTGATAATCTGGTTTACTTCCCTGTATTTAGTGTTCTTTTCCAGGACCTTCCTTGTTTCTTTTTTTCCAGAAAATTAATATAATTTCCTTCACTTGAGATCTCTCCTGCTTAGTGATGTGGCTTTGTGTGCTTGATTTTTCAGTGCATATTTTGAATGCACTCATCTTGCTTTGTTTCAGCAGTGTACATAACTTGCTTGTCTATGTCTTTTATCAGGCCCTCAATCCTAAGGTGGGAAAGGAGCATGAGGAAAAGCTTCTGAGCTACCTCTTTGGCAGCCTTCGATCCCCTCTCCTTCCTGGACATGCAGACTTGTGTAAGGACACAAGTACTCATATTTTGCTGTCTAGGAAGGAGGAAAACATCTGACCAGGGTTGCTGTTGCATCTGACCTGTAACCAAGACCCAGAGAAACTGGCAGTTCTCCAAGACTTCCTGGCCTGCAGGGGAGAGTTTTGGTGGCTTTGCACATTTGACAATAATCCGTTTTGGAATCTTATTTAATCTTATTGCAAGAAGAAATCTGTGTTACTGAATCTGCTGTCTACAGTGTAAAGAGGTTATTGCTGAATACTCTATTCTGGCACAAATTCGAAGCTTCACTTCAAACTGGAGTAACTTCTTCTGCTACTTTTGAACAAAAAAATTACACTTCCAATTTCACCTCTCCTTGAGGCCTTTCTTACTCCTCTGGTTAGAGCCTATCTTTTCACAAATGACTTTCCATTTTAGTTGTTGGCAAGAACAACAGAGTGTTGAGATAAATTTTAGAATCTGAAAGTTGATCCTAGGGTGCAGTCAGTATTTCTCCATGAAGTTTATCATATCAGAGGTACTATTAGGGACAACTGGCTGAAAACATCTTAGAACTGTTGTGCAAAGTGCTGTGTGTTCACTGTCCAAGAAACTTCCTCTGAAAGTGAAGGGAAATGATGGCCTTGTCTTTGATGCTTTTCAATTTAGCAACCAGTAATATTTTCAACAAGGGATCTCCATCTGCCCTGTCTCTGAGGGCCAGATTGCACAGCTGGAGCCTGCGGAGGCCGATGTCTTCATAGGAGTTGTATCACCAGTTTAAACAAATGGCATTCTTGCCACTGATTTTCTCTTCTCGGTCTCTGTGTAAGAGACCAAGAAGCACTACAGTTTTTACTATTTCAATTTGATCATAGCTCAGACCTGCCTCATTTAACCTGTGGCCAGAGACCTTTCTGAGGAGGTTGACTTTGGTTAAGCATGAAGGAGATGACATTCTTAGTTTTTCCAGCACTAGACTGTACAGCTGGTCCCTGCTTTCTTGAAAATACAATTTACACATAGGATACACAACTTTGCTTCTGTTTTTTTAGATTAGCAGCTCATTTAATATGGGCTATTAATCTCCATCAGTGGTGTCATTAAAAAAACAGACTCCTGAGACAGGCACTCACAGCTGTTCTTTTGTTCTGCATGCAAGTCTTTGCCCAACCTGTTGGATGCAAGGAGCTATAAGGCAACCTGTGTCAGTAAGGCTGAATCTTTTTTCTAAGTAGGCTGTTGTAGCTTAGTTGGGCCTTGAAACTGCAACATGTCATGACCCTGGGCATTGAACAAAATTATTAACAACATTTAGTTCTCTTCTGATGCACCTTCTTGCCCCTGTAATACTCCCTGTTTCAGTAAAACAGTGATTTTTTTTTTTTTAATAGCCTAAATGCTAATTCCCTTCTTCTCAAGGGAAGGGAATTTGTAGCAGGTATTGCCTTAAGGAAGAACCTGTTCTGGAGATAAAACAGCACTTCTACCTGCAACTCCTAGTTCAGGGTTTTCACCAAGTGACTGAAGATCAAAGCTGCTCTGCCGCAGAGTGGATTGTCTGTATTTCATATTAGAAGCCAGAACTCCAAAGCAGGGGTGAATTTTTCTTCATAACTTTATTTTCACATTTTTCTTATGTGTATAAATCTCACCTGTTCCTGTACGGGATGTCAGAATTCCCAGAAGGCTGGTCAGCCCTGTGTCTTGAGCAGTCAGTTCCTCTTTACTGGGAGATAATGAAAAGTCTCCTAAAAGTACCTCCAAGTGCTACTGTGAGATCTGGATTATCTGTAGTACTATCTTCTTATATGACTTCTTATGATGAATTCTGAGTGGATCACAAAATTTTTCAGCTTGCTACTACTATAAAAATGTATGTAAGTCTCTTCAACAAATTGGTTGCAGTCTCACAGTCAAATTTTAAATGCTTCCAAATGGTAACAATGCCTTTTCATGTTCAGTCTTTATCTGGAGATGCAGATATGTCTGTATACCCCCATTCTAAGATCATGCTCAAGCAGTATCAACTCTCCATGCTTCTATGTTACCATAGGAAACTCATGTACATCATAATTTGTCTAAACTTGGTACAGTTGGAAATGCATTCTAGGAAAATTGCACTCTCTTTGGAGATGTCCTATTCAGGCCAGAAGCACCGAAATAAAAAATGTAATTTTCAATTTACACAGCTGTGTTGGGCAAAGATCTCTGCATTTACTGCTGACACTACCGAATATGCCTGATACAGATGTATTTCCTAGGAGGGCTGAACACAGTGTCAGCGTCTCAGCTGACAAATCAGCTCATGCTGAGCTGGAGCAGCATCCGGATGGTATTTTTAACATTTCTGTTTCAAGGTGTCTTCCCCACAGTGACTTCAGTCTATCCTTGTGCTCTGGGGTGTGTATGTAAAGCAAGGCCTTTCTTAACCTGTTAAAAGAGTACCTGAGGTTTTTCCTATGGTCCACTGAAAATTAAGAAGGATTTCCCACTAGTTTGCATGGCCAAAGGAACTTCCAGAACATACTTTTAAGTGACCTTTGTAGTAGTGGATGTAATCTTGTACTCAGTGGCGTTCACTTTTTTGCTGCTATTACCATAGTCTCAGTGATACACAGATGCAAGTGTCTCTGAATGCTCCCTGTGTGTTCAAAGTCACTGATTAGTCCTGGAACTACTGAAGATCTAGATTCCTTTAAGCATGTGTTGCTTGTCTTTTGTCTCATCCTGTGTTACTGAGCAAGAGCCTCTATGCTAAGCTGAAGACAGAAGCTTTGATGAGCTCAGTGTTTCAGCAGCTTCTTGCAGCTTAAGCGTCCCAGGAGCCCTACACTGTGGTTTCCTGGTTACTGAATATCTACAGTCTTGGTTCCTTTAGTTGTTTCGGAGCTCTGAGACAGCACCTCTGGGTGTATGTTTGCAGCCTGTGCCTTCTGTTGGTTTTACCTCACCCTTCTGTCCTCTAGCTCAAGCCCAGAGTGCCCGTTTCTATCACTGTGGTACGGGGTAGCACTTCCTCCACTCTCCTTCCACCATTTTTTTCAGAAGTTGTTATTGATCACTGGCACCATCTCGGTGGCAGGGTGAACATTTGAGGCTTTTATCCTCATAAGCAGTAACATTGATGGGAATCAATCCCAGTTAATGAAACCTTTTACTCTAGGTTCTGCTATGTGCTCATCTTCATTCCAAACTGACCTTGTTAGCCACCATAATGAAGTGCCTGTGTCTCGAGCAGTACTACTGCCTTGTATTGGCATGATGCATCCTGTAACCATCACAGCTCCAAGAGCTATCTGCTCACTGCTCCTTCCTGCCTTGCTGAGCTGAGTTCACATTGCTTTCATTCTTGTTCTTCACAGTTTTCCTCTCATCCTGCTCTCCTGTATGATTTTCCATGGACCTGAACCACAATCTCGTACACTGTCACCCCTTACATATTCTTCCAGGAGCAGAACTTTTCTTGTCTAGAAGGGGTTGAAATAGCCCTATCAGCCCCCAGCTGAATGGCTACAATCTGTGGCCAAGGAAGGTGATGCACTCTGGTGTCCACCTGAGAGGAAACCTAACTGACCAGCAGTTGTCCTTCACATGCCTCCTGAGCATTTCCACTAGCCAGAGTAAGGCCCAAGGCCAAGGAGAGAAAAGGGAAGAAAAGAAAGGGCTATAGTGGGGTTAATGAGGGAACAAAGAACAGAGAAGAGATGAGCCTTTTGCCCACCCTCTGCAGCTTCTGCTATTAATTGCTAGCTGGTAATATGTCAACGTGATTGAAGCTGCCTTCCTTTAAGTTTGTTAACCTTGTCTTTGCCCTTGTCTGAGTGTGTGCATGCAGTTAGGTACCAGCTGGCTGACCAGGTAAAGGAGCTTGTTGCAGCTGTTGTAACTTGATCTTTCACCTAGGGGTGACCATAGCCAGTGCCCCTAACACGCATTTAAAGGAGTTACCTGGATATGCTTTCATGGATTATTATAATTGATTCTGCTCCATGTGTGGAGTTCTAGCTCATGCAAGACTGAAAACTGATGTCAAGTCAAGCCTGTATATTTCTCAAACCAAGTAAAAAAAAATCAGTGTGTCAATAGGTAGAGTTCAGCTTCAGTTTGGAGCACCATCCCATAGCAGGAAGAGCATAGCTGGGATCCAGAGCAACCTTGCAGACAGTGATGCCCATGTGTCTACAAGGGGTGGGCACTTATCTATTTGTAGATTAGACTATTCAGCCTCATCTTTCCAAAATGTGTTTCTTCTTTGTGAAGAAATGTACTGTGCTTCCTTTAGTCATCACTGTCACCCTGGCACATTTTGGCAGCTGGAAGGAGCCACCTTCCTTGAGCAGCCTCAATTTGCCAAACATTTTTGGTTTGCTTGCCAGTGTCAAATGGGTAACAATAACACTTCATATGCAACAGATTTCAAGACAGTGGGGATGTCTGTTCTGTCACACAGCTACACAGCTGGCTGCTAGTTCTGCTTCCTACACTGCTGATTTAGTCCATACAAATGATTCCAAAACTAGTAACAAAGCAGAAATTATGTCCCTGTCAGCTAAGAAAATATGGCTGCGAAGAGAAAAAGACTTAACCACTCAAATTCTTGTTTTAAAAGTGAGTGGATGATCAGTTTCTTTCTGATTAAGAAAATAATACCCCTGCCTTTTAGGTATTTAAAAGTTCTGAATATTTCCAAAAGATTTTAGTCCAGTTCCATTATTCAGTTTTCATCATAAGCAATGTTTTAGAAAATCGTGCAGACATCACATACTTGTACTGGCATTCTCTTATTTTCATGTTACAGATTTATAAACTGAAATGCCTTAAATACCAGGAGTTAAAGTTTTTAGGTTTTTCAGACCAGGTAGGTGACATAATCTGGCTAAAGAGAGACAGAGAACTGCTGTTGCAAATGTTGAGTGTTAAATTTAGCATGAGTCATCCCATTCTGTTTATTGACCTGACTTCATTCTTAGTCACCTAGCATGACTGTTCGTTCTCATCTCTTTGGGGAGCAAACCTTTCCATCACCCTGGCCTGAACTCTGGAATAATGCAGGCAGTCTATGGCATATTCCACTTTTGATAACTAAGGTAAAGCTTCAGTAATACTGTGACTCAACAAAAAAGCACAGCTGCTTTTAAATTGACTTTCACCCAGAGTGCCAAGGCCTCCAAACATATAGAGTGGCTGCTGTGTAAATGGACTGATTTATATACCTTGTTCAAGCATTTGATGGGCATCCAGCAAGCCCTGTCTGAATTACAGGCTGTGTAATCATTAGTTCATGCTTTCATTGGTAAAAATAGAATACACTGCCTTTGAGAAAATGTGAAGTGAGCTGGCCTTCTACAAACAGTGTACTGGACTCCACATGAGTTCCATAGTGTTTGCAGAGTCCTTGCCCAGATGCAGTGCATAGAGCAAGTAGTCAAAAGGGAGGAAAAAAGTTCCCTTGTCTTCAAGTTTCTGAAGTCAACTCACTTGTTGGGTTGGGTTTTATCCCTAACTTGTTATTAATATTGCCAGCCACATAAATTTTGTCAGAATTTGGAAATTATTTTCTTAGGGCCTGCAGAAATCCATAGTACTATACTTAAAGTCAGGATGCACATTCAGAAATAGCTGACAAAGCAACAAAATGGATGACTGGCAATTACAGGAAATTAGGCTAACAGATTCACAGGATGTTTTCCATTTTGTGCCAGTTTCTGAGGTGTTTAAATCTGTGTACTGGAATAGTGATATTTTTAGAGGAATAGAAGCTGGGACCAGTAGATCAACGTCAAAGTAAGGAGACTAAGGAGACTTGCCCTTTCTAGAAAGTTCTCTTATGTTCTTTGGAAAGAAGAAAGCTGGAGGAAAATGTTTCAACAGATGTCTTGTGTTTTTTTCTTCACCTACTAAAGATGTGATTTTATTTTTAATGATGGGAGGATTATTCGATGGTACATGTCCCTGAAGGAAAAGTCCCAGTGTAGTGTTTATGTGGGTGACAAACCAAGCTGATACATAACTGTGCTACTCAGTATCATTGCTAAATTAGCTGTATAGTTAGCTCATTTCTTTAAAAAAATAAAAAGCATTGCCTAGTGAGGGAAAAAATTTTGAATTATTTCCTATTAAAAAGGAATTTTAGAAATAAAATCCTGTGATTTCAGCGATTAATTTATTAACTCTTACATAACTGTCTAAAGAAGAAACTTTATTTGAGTTCTTTCTAAACTAATCTTCAACAGAAAGCTGTATCTCATCTGCTGACAGCTAAGAATACTTCTAGGTCTTTCAATCTAATTCTGGCCTGGATTTGACAGGATTATGTGAAGGCAAAAATAAAAAGCCAGGTGATTAGCTTTTCCTGAGTCTTTCAAAACTAGAGGACAGTAGAAATAAGAAATGTAAATAAATCTCTCTGTATAAGAGGAATTTTAGGAATTTTATTTTGAAATTGAATTGCTATGATTCTAGAAAATGATTGAAAGAAAATATTCTTTCCTGTTTAAACTAAACACTCAGGAATGGCAAGAGAATGAGGGCATGTTCAGGCTACACCACTCCTGACCCAACTTAAACATACTTAGCACTCTCGTTGATGCTTCCAAAAGGTATTTAATTTCACTAGATGCCAGCTGCTTCCATGACCTCTGACTATTCTTTCTGAGAAAGATCCTTTTCTTCTCCTATTTGTCATGGCCCACGTAATGCTTTAGTTTATACGGGAGAGAACAATTCTCAGAATTTGGCCTGTAAGTGATAGAACTATAAAAGATTCATTGTAGAATACAGAGCTCTTTGGTAATACATGTATTTTTATTACAGATGCTCCATATATTTTTCTTTGAAGCTTCTTCTCTCTATGTGGTTGCAATTAGAATAAGGCAAACAGGAGGTGTCAGCAGTGTATGATGCATTATCAACCTGTTGAAACATCTGTGTGAACAGTAAAGTGCCGGTACATTTGGCATATATGTGTTTATATGAATTTGTGGCTGTTTATTGAAGTATCTTAGAGCTTTAGACTTTGAACAAAGGAATGTAAAAACATATGATCAATAATTAACTTGTTTTGTCATATAAAGCATCATTTTTGCATAAACTACTGCTCAATACAAGAGAAGAATCTGCTCTAAGATGATGTTATGGATGACATAATCCTTCTGTTTAAAAACCTGCAATCAACATTTAAATGCAATTGAGTATGGTAATAAAGTAATTACAAAAATGTACACCTTAAAGACTAAATTTTAGAATGTACTTACACTATCAAATTATGTTTTCATGACACAAAGTTTTAGGAATGATAACTTAGTAAAATTTAAAATACTTCCATAAATATTTTATTTAGATTTATTTGTCACTCTGCATATCTGGGAAATGCAGAATTTGCATGTTTTACACGCTGCACCAGCACACTTTTCAACATTATATAATAAAAAGCTACACTTCTGAGAAGCCTCATTTGCTCTGTTCACTTTCACTTAACTTGTTTGATGAGTTTTCATATTGCTTTGGTTTTGGTCATTTAAAACACTGGTCCAGCTCCCTAAAGTGAGAATCTTAGTCTAGCTTCTAAAAAGCTGGCTGAGGTCACTTTCAGGGGGAAGTGCTTTCCTGAACCATTAAATAAGTTCACTAAGTACTTTTTGGCTTTGGACTATCTTAAACTTTGGTTTTGAATGTTTTTTTCTTATGAACTTGATTATTTACAGTTCAAATCAACTGTAAAATACAGTTCTGCATACAGTTCTGTCCCCAGCACAAGAAGGACATGGAATTATTTGAGATAGTCCAGAGGAAGGCCATAATATTGATAAGAGGACTGGATAAACTCCCCTACAAAGACAGGCTGAGAACGTTGGGGCTGTTCAGCCTGGAGAAAAGAAGGCTGTGTGGGGACCTCACAGCAACCTGCCAGCATCTGCAGGGAATCAAGGAAGCCAGAGAGGGACTTTGTCAGGAACTACAGCACAATGAGTAATGAAAATTTGAAAGAGAAAATTTAGGTTAGGTATTAGAAAGACATATTTTACTGTGAGGGTGCTTGGACACTGGAACAGGTTGCCCAGTGGGCTTGTTAATGCCCCATGCCTGGCAGTGTTCAAGGCCAGGTTGGACAAAGCCTTGAGCAACCTGGTCTAGTGGAAAGTGTCCTTGCCCATGGCAGGAGACTTGGGACTAGATGATGTTTAGGGTCCCTTCCAATGCCCTAACATTCTATGATTCTGTGATAAAACCCAGCCGCCATGGGCAGCGAGCTACAGAGACTGAATGCCTGAATCACCCCAATGCACTCCCTTTCTTTTGCACAAAAGTACCTGGCTGTGTGATAGCAGCAAGCTGGAATCCCCTTACCTGACTGAGAACCCAAATGCTGTGCAGTGTAGAACAGGATCCCATCTGGAGAGAGAGGCTGGAACTGCAGTTTAATATGGGTCTTGTGCCGGATATAAAAGGGTGCAAATGACATCCATGATGATTCATTATTTCTGAAGGATGCATCACTAATGGAAATATCTGAAAAATGCAAGAGGAAATGTCTTCTGAAAGATATTTTGAGAGGACTGCATTATTATGGAACCAGTTATTTTGTATGGTTTTTAAATGCTGTACATAATACTTCCCATTCTTCCATTTTCACAGAATAAAAATAACCTAGATACAAAATAAAACTTATATAATAGCAAATCAATGCCATTGTCTTCTGGGTTCCTTATTTTCCTCAACAATCAAGGCTGCAGTTCTAATGCAAAATAAATGTGAGCTTGTTAGCATTCATTTTTAAATAAGTATAAGTGTAAATTTCACATTGTTTAAAAATTGAAATGCAAAATACTGTTGCAGGAGTCAAAATAAACATTTCTTTTCTCACCATACAGATGAAAATCCTAGTGGAGGATTTGTAATGAGCTGCTTTGTGTCTCATAAGAATGTACCTTTTAAGTGGGAAGTATTCATTGATTGTTCCTGAAACTTGTTTTTAGGATAATCATACTGAGATGTTTGATAATTCAAATCATCCTATCTTAGAGTGAAAGAGAACACTCACACAATTACAGTTAGGATGCAATGTACACTTTTGAGCTATACACAACTTATCATTCTGTCTTACCTCTTCCCTCAGCGCTGGTTGTTCATATACCACTACAAAATCAGGCTGGTTCAGTTGCCTTCAGCCAACTGATAAATTATTATACTTTTCTATAATGTTTATGTGACTTGAAAAAATTTCCAGTTTTCCCCGCTGTAACATTGCATATTTGAGATATAATTATCATAGAATCAAAGAATCTCAGAATGGGTTGGCTTGGAAGGGACCTTAAAGATCACCTAGGTCCAACTCCCCTGCTATGGCCAGGGACATCTTCCACTGAGTCAGCTTGCTCAGGGCTCCATCCAGCCTGGTCTTGGGCACTTTCAGACATGGGGCATCCACAACTTCTCTGGGCAGCCTGTTCCCATGCTTCACCAGTCTCAAACATTTTTTTCTTAATACCTAATTTCAACCTACTCTCTTTCAGCTTGAAGGCATTCCCCCTTGTCCTGTAAATACATGCTCTTGTAAATAATCTCTCTAATAATGTTAGTTATTAGCTAATTCAAGATCATGTTAGTAATAGTTTCATGTAGATAAGGTAGTTGTTAGTTTACTGTATTTGTGGGTTCACTGGAATAATCAAGCTACTTAGATATGCAGGGCGTATTTAGACCTGTGTGTGTAAAACTGTTTTTACTGTTTAGTTAAAGAGCAGTGTTAAATGCCTGAGGTGTAAGCGTTGCCTTCTCACTTCTGCATTTCCCAGCTGAAGCTGTGCTGTTTCCCTTCTAAGAGACCAAAGTCTTTCCTCATTTTGGTGCTCCCAATTTCATTGTTTTATGGTAACTTGCTCTCAGTCACATATACCTTCAGGGTGTCCTTGAAGTACATTCTGAGATACCTTTTGCTATCTTTCACACTCAGGTTTTCTGCCCAGCATCTGCTGGTGAGCCCACTCACCACCCAGCTGCACCTTGCTCTGCCTACCACAGATGGGCCTCAGTTATTAGGCTGGAATACAGCCAGCATGATGCAAGCTCTTGTCATTTGTCTATTTGTCACACCACCTCCTTCAGAATAGGGTTCAAAGTGTCCCTGGTGGACAGTGTCCAGCAGGCAGGTGCATCACTGGAGAGGATCCAGATCTCTCACCTGTTATCAGCATAACCTGACCTGAGGATGCCTCTTGAATGGGCAGTAACTGCACAGCTGACCTTTTTATTAATTCCCCCTGGTAGATTACAGATAATATTTCTGAGGAAGGTACATGGATTTGATGGCACAAAATCTCAGTAAGTCTAAAAGTAAGTTGTAATCACTGGAATATCAGTTATAATGGATTTATTTAATGCTTAAATGATCTGAATCAGGCTTTTGATGGGCTATTTTTCAATCTATATATATTTTCTCAAACCACTCCCATCCTAAGTATCACAATAGCTGTTATGCATGCTCTCAAGGCTAGGAAGTGCCTGTAGTAATATATTACATAATGTCTAAAGCATGAAGTTCCTGGCATCTATACTTAAGAGTTCACAGAAACAGAAGTATTTAGAATAGCAATCACCCTCGATGATAAATAGTAATAAAGATTGCTAAACAGATTTGGTGCTGTACTTTACATCACTAAAACTTATTAACACTATCAGGTACAAAAGACAGAGTAATACTTTTTATTCCATATGGATTTTTTTTTCAGTAGGTAAGTCAAGGCTCTCCATTAGTAGTTAAAATCCCTGTATTGATGTCTTCATATTTAAAAAACAATCAATAATAATAATTCACTTTGTACATAGACTTTTTTTTTCATGCATAATTTGTAAGTCAGTCTCCTCTTAGCAGAATTTTGCACAGTGAGACTTACATGTGGAGGAACTGTGCCACAGTGGTCAATCGTATGTGAAAATGTGCTGCTGCTTGAAAGGTCGCCTTAGGCAAAGTGTGTAATGAGGTATCTGAAAGTGTCTATGGCAGATGCAGTGTCACTTTATCAATGACTTTGCTGCTTATGGAGGAAGCCTGGACAATGACTAGTGTGAGAGCAAAATCAGCAGGATTGAAATGCTACATTGCTTGTCATTGGGAGGGATATGAAAGGAAGATTGCTGTGATAAAAAGCCTTGAAGCAGAGAAAGAGGACAAGGATAAAAGATGATTTTATAGTATCAGTCAGAGAAAGAATTAAGTCCATGGTTTCATATTTCAGATAGAGTATTAAAAAATAAGACCCACAGCTTCAGCAACAGATGTCAGAATTCTTTAGTAAGGAAGGTATTATTCTGATTTATAGATATCAAATACGATACTCTATTTAATATACTTCATTCTGGAACTTCTAAGATGCAAATATTTTATTTTCATTATCTATAAAACGTATGCTTATTCCCGATAAATGTATCTTACAAGTGTCAGAAAGTAACATATTTTGCCACAATGCAGCAGGAGTAACTATAGGAAGTACTAGAATAACTTATAATTTTCTTTTAAATGTCCTGTAGATCCTGCAAGTACTGATTATATGCATGGAAAAAATCTGCCTTGACAGGTGCTTGGAACCCATACGTGCACACATATCCCAAAACAGAATGCATTGACTCTACCACAGTGCACAGAGGTGAGCAGGATGAAATTTCATTTTTGCAAAATTGCTTCTATAGACAGACAAGCTTTTAACGTGAAGAATATGACAATTCAAGCTTTTCAATTTTCTTTTATGGCAGGCATATACAAAACTAACACATCAGAGGCTGAGGTACTCTAATGCTGTTTTCTTGGCAGCAAACTTTGTTTTTCACCTAAAATAAGAAAATAAGAAGCTCAGCTAAACTTGCACAAGACAACACCTGTGTCACATATGCTTATTCCTGAGAAACTCCTTGCTAAAACAAATGAGGTAAATGGATGCCTTTGCTGATCCTATAAGCTAAATGAGTAGGATCTTTGCTGTGTAACTACTGCGTTACTCACTAGAATGCTTAGCACCGTGGGATGCATTGTGACTACAGCAGGCATTTACACAAGTACCTCTGTATCTGATTAATGGCTTTGTTTTCTAAGCTGAACACTAGTATCTGATAATGCTACACAGAATCACAGCATGGCTGGAAGGGACCACAGTGGATCACCTGGTCCAGCCTCCCTGCCCAAGCAGGGTCATCCCAGAGCCCATGGCACAGGGTTTGTGTCCAGACAGTTCTTGAATATCTCCAGTGACAGAGGAAATGTGAGTCACTGCTCAAAGGACTGAGGATCTAATAACAAAAGACATAGAAAAAGCCATGTCTGACTCATTTTCTCACTTGGGAAAGCCTGATCAAGCCTCTCCATGCCTGATAGCTGAGCTAGGGCAAGTGAAACATCAGTTCCACAGTGGTGAGGTAGGTGTTAAGGTCCAGCTTGCAAATCAGTCTGTGAGTCGGGGTCCAGATGAAGTGGATCTTGATGCTGCTACACTGTAATTCAGCGCAGGATCATGGGGTATTTAAAGCTGCTCCTGAAGCAATGCAGGAGGAAACTCCTGCTGGGGCTTCTCAACAAAGCTGTCTTTGAGACTCAACACCAGCCCATCCCTGTGGGCTGAGAAACACTCTCAGAGCTTTAAACTCATAATAGGAACTTATATATTGAACTCACATTTAGACACTTTAGGTGCTTTGCTTTAAAACTAGTTCCTACCATTACCTACCTACCTACCTACCTACCTACCTACCTCTGAACATTTTCACAAAGTAAGGTGGCAAGGACATTTTCAGCATATCGTTCATGCTCATAGGGGAAGTCTAAGTTATTTCAGAGTCATCCTTCTAAGTGCAAGTTAGCTGGCTGGATCTTGTTCTTGCTCAGTTGGGTGAGTGGAGGGAATGGTAAGTAGATGATTGAATTTTTATTGGGACACCACATCCCATGATGACATGGCTGACTTGGTGTGGAGGGTATTACCATCTCCTTCATTTTATCATACATGAC
Organism: Molothrus aeneus; assembly: GCF_037042795.1. Classification (NCBI taxonomy): domain Eukaryota; kingdom Metazoa; phylum Chordata; class Aves; order Passeriformes; family Icteridae; genus Molothrus; species Molothrus aeneus. The sequence continues at coordinate 98,205,665 of NC_089648.1, read as the reverse complement.
TTCCACTTGGGTTTCTATATGATGTATTTGAGTAGGTAACTAATTTTGTTCTACTTGACATTTTAAATTATGCAGATAAATATTAGAAATGCACGTTCCCTTGTGCCTGCCATGAATATAAAGTTTACTGGGCTGTTAATGATAAACCTGAAGGCTTAGATGGCCTTTGGGTAAAACTACCTTTCAGGTAAAATTTAGACAACACATTTTATCCTTATGCAACATGAATGCTGTGGCTACTACTTAAACATTTTCTCATGTTGCCACAAATTTTTAAAAAATGTCGCTGGACACAAAGCTTGATGGGATTGGCATTGCTTAAATGACCCAAAGACAATAGTGACAATAGTGACAATAGTCACTTTGACTCAGTAGAAAATTGCCCTTGTGGTTAAACATAGAAACAAAAGTGTCCTAATGGTAACTATGAAACTATGAGACTGTGCAAGTCCAACTGCATTGTCAGGTAAACCCAACATAAGTGTACATGACTGTGTATATAAGGTGTCTTGTCATGTACAAGTTGAGCTAAACCTCACTATGAATTAATTTAGCTTACAATAGTAGTCAAAATAAGTCAAGTAACATTCTATACTGTGTAGAAAGTAAAAAATACTTATAGTAAAAATTATTTCAAAAGTAAAGAGTTTTTGTTCTGTTAGTTTATCAGGTTGTTTCAAAAATTTGCTATACTTTTATATCAGAATAATGGAACTTGACATCAAAATAATATGTAGGAAATTGACTTGAGCTGAATAAACATGGCCCAAGGAAGTTGCTTGCCCTTTGTTCATCAAGGAAATGGCTTTATTGCTTGACAAGTATCTCTTTAAACCAAGGCCAGAACAATGAAAACTCTTTACATTTTCTTTCAGTTCTTCAAGCATTGTATGTTGACAGGCAATATTAGTAGCTATGGAATTCAGAGACTAATATACAGTTGAAGAAGTCTGTTTATTAACTTGTTTCTTTGTGAAAAAGACAGTAGCATTCTGTTATCATGCCTCGAAGTCAAGAAAAATTATCACAATAGATTTTATGAACGTATGTGGCACAAACTATTCCTGCTAAAGAAAATTGCTGAATAATTTAAAATTCATAGAAATACTGTGATGAAAACCCTGTTTATTTTCACCACCGGCAAGTGTTCTCCAATAGTGCCATCTATAGAATCTTTCAAATATTGCACTGCTGTCCCCTTAAATAAGAACATTATCAGTCTCTGTTATCTCACAATTAACTAATCTGAAATTGTAGGTCTTCTTAATTCCTCTAAAAAATTATCTGGGAAATAAATATACTCAGGAGCTATAGAAACTCTATCTTATGTGTAAATATATCTCAATGTGTAATGGAATGTCAGAGGAACTTTATTGACCTAACATTTATTTTTGTTCAAGTTTTTCATAGCCTTTGGTGATGCTGCTTATGACAAGATTAAAGACTTGATTTAATCCATTAAGATAAATGGCAAGAAAAAAAAGAGGTAAGCAATAAATGTTTAGATTCTAAAAGAGTGCTTCAGGGAGATATTGCATGTAGTTGGTGTGTCAATTTTCTCTCTAAATCTCCATTGTTGGCCACTGCTGGAGACAGGATTACTGGCCTCACACAGGCACACAGTTCTTATGAGAGGAATAAGCTGCTAAAATAGAATTCAGCAGAGATTAAAATATAAATGCAGACTGTAATTAAGGATAATGCCTGTAATTTTAATGTTCATATATCTTCTTAATTACTATTTGTGAAAAAAGATATTGTGTTCACATATGTAACAATGTGCTGTATAATTAAGCTACCTGCTGTAAAAGGGTTTTACACTGTTTCTTCTTTCTCAGGAAGAATCATCCTTGACATTTGATCTTGGCCACTGTTTCTCACAGTAATAATCACAGTGAAACCAACAAGTCTACTATACACTTGCAGGGGAACTGAAAAAACAGGTCCTTAGAGACTTCTCCCTCTTCAGAAGCCCTTTGAGAGATCTAATTACAAAGGTATTCATTGGCACAAATGGAATAAGCTGGAATTTGGCATGCAAAGCCATGCAGGGGACTCCCCAGACAAATAACTGGAAACTCTTGTTAATTTTGAATATTGTGTCTTCTTGAAATAACTAAATTATCATGCTGCTGCAGGCTGAATCTTCTTGATCAGAAGAAAAGTTATAATTGTCTGGTGCTTTAGTTGCAAACTTTAAGTCAAATGACCCAAAGATTTTATTAACATCATGTTTTGGTGTCATGGAAAACATAACAATTAAAAAAAAAAAACCCTAGATAAACTACTTCCCCATATTGCCAATCCTTGTGGTTATGGGAGTGCTAACTAAGAATTAATGCTGGGCCAGATCATGGCAATATTTGGATGCCATTTTTGCACCTCAGGAGCCGGGCTGACTTTGCTGCGTTGCTGTCACAGCTGTGACCTTTTCAAACCAGTGGAACATGATTTGCTGCTTCATGTGTCACAAAGAGTCTTGGAAGCGGTTTGAGTCCAAGTGGCAATGTTAACACCAAGCAAAATAGACTCCTCCATGAATCTTCTATTTTCTTCCCATTTCATTAAAATCACTTTTGTTTCTGGAGGTGTAAATTAATTACATTTTTGTTTGTTTAAATCAGTGTTACCTTTCTAAAGCTAACACTCTTGTTTTATGAGTGTTAATGGGTTTGGACAGCACAGTGCACCCAAGAAGTGGAGTTTTAAGTTGTTGAACAAATGTATTACTCTGCCTTGCATGACAAGGCTTTATTTCTTGGGCCCATTCTGATCTAATTTACAGCCCTGTCCTTCTTTCCTAGTGCTCATTATGGATGCTTGCCTTCCCAAAACTGGTCTTAAATTTCACAGGCATCTTCCTATTTGTCAGTCACCAGGGTACTGTCTACCTGCTGAACCTCTTGATCTTTCTCTGAGAAAAGCAAGTCCTGGTACTTACTTTGTCAGGTTGAAATATACAGTGAAATATTTGCTCTCAGCATTTCAGCCTACAAAATCTCACTGCACTACTTCCTGAATATGAATTTGTTGCGCCCAGCCAATAGGAAATTAAGAGTAATTGAAGTTGCTACCTTCTCTTTGTCAAGTGGGTTTATTTCTTCTGTTTCCTCTAAAACACATGAAATAATACAGATCTTTCTGCAACCTCCTGAGAGTATTGCTCAATTTACCTATTGGCAATGGTCACTGTGAGATATTCAAGTGAGTCCTGTGACTCTCGGGCCGTAAGTGCCATGAAAACTGTGTTCTTTAACAGAACTTTCTCTCCCTGGGCTTAGTCTTGTTCTAACTTTGTTTTCCAACCACTGAACACTTGCTAGTGGAGCTCTGACATCTAAAGCTTAACCATAATGCACCCTATCTCTGTGCTGACAGCCATTGCATCCTTGGTGGCTTGAGTTGATGCTCTAAGCAAGACCATCACAGTGAAGAAGGGCGTCTCCTCATCTGCTCATATGCTTTCATCTCTCCTCTCTCATATACATAGTTAATAAAGAACCTCAAACATTTTTAGTGTTTGCCAAACAAGTTAATGCTTGTTTGTTGATGATTTAGCCTGAGTACCCTTAATAGTTGTGTTCAGACTGCTCTTGTTTATTATTGTGGTTCTACCCCTATTGCCCTATTTTCTTGCTTCACCTGACCTGTTCCTGTGCAATCCATGCTGTTGTGCTGTCTTTACCAGTTGCTATTATCTGGCAAACCCCTGTTTGTTCTTACCCTTTGTAATTCTACTCTATGCTTTTCTTGCCTCATAAATCTATTTGTCTTCTTCTCACACTTTTTTCCTTCCTTCTGGTACATTCATTAGTCTTCATCCTTTAATTACCCTTTGTTTCTCCCAGTCCCTTGGGCTGTTCATTGCTCTCTGTCTCTTTTTCTTTTGGCTCCAATAACCACCATTAATCCAGAGATGAGATATTCAATCTTGATAAGCAGCTGTTTTTTAGCAATTTGCTATCCACTAAAAGTGCAAACTGCTCTTTGAAAAATCTCATGATAATTCATTATTCTGCCACAGAGTAAGGTGAAATACAGGGCACAGAGTTTGGTCAGGATCCACAGTACCTATTCATAAAAGGAAAGCTTTTAAATAAAACAGAGAGGAGCCCTCTAATGTGTTTATCAGGTGAAGAATTACTGCAAGAAAGACAATCTGTAAGAAATACAATTTTCTCTTGCTCCAATATAAGTTCTGTACTGATAATGTGGCCATCATAAGAAGACCCAAATGAATTCTGGAACCAGAACACAGGACTGTTTACCTGATTAATTACCTGCTTTGTGTATAGCACATATCCTGATGATCAGTGTCCTGAATCCAGATGCCATTACTTTTGAAAACCTCACTTGAAATGAGAATTCAAAATTGAAAAGTTCATATAAAGAGCTTCGAACAGCTGTTGCAGCAGAGGCAATAAAGCAAGCATGTTCTTACGTAGAATAAGGAATTCAACAGTAACTTTCCAGAAGCTATATTCTTTTTCATTTGGGCCTACCAGTTCCACGTGTAATGGGATTTAAGAACTATCCATCTACAGGGTGAGGAGGACTGCAAATCAGGTCAAATGCAGTTCAGCTTGTCAGTTTTGTGCTTCAAACTCACACAACAAGAGAGCTGGACCTTGACAGGCAGTTTGGGAAGGCAGCTATTTAACAGTAACTGGAGTTCTCCAAAAGTTTTACAGAAGCTTCTCAACAGAAAAACATAAGCTTGTACAAAATTAACATGAATCTAAGAGCTGTGGAATAGAGGGTGTGGACTGTACCTCCTTACACACAGAGTCACTTCAGGCACTTTCAGGAAAAGTCCCTGAGCTTGCAACACCTGTGTGTCCACATTGTTGAATATTTGCACAATCTCTCAGAGAAGAAAACAGATAAAGGATTCCTTTACATGAGGGTAAGAAATGCAAAACCTGCAAACTGAGGACATATTTTGAGGGTGGCATGTTGAAAAAAAGCCTGGGAGAATAATCATTTGTGGATTTTTACAGTGATGTTTGCATCTCTTGTCATCATTATCAGTGCACCCCTACCCAACAGACTGTGAAGTCAACAGGAACTTCACCATTAGGATCAGTAGAAATTGGATAAGGTCCCAGATGCTTCCCTCTACTGTGATCTCAAGTGTATTTCCCATCCTACTTCATTATGATGAGCTTGGGAATTGAACTAAGTACCATAACATTGCTCTGCAATACTTCCTGTCCCCTTGGTGCCTGACAAATCACGCTTGTGAATTTGGTTGATTGATTTGAAAAAAATGAAGGAAAAAATGGCATTAAAAATAAGCAAAGCAAGTAAACAATATCTAATAATTCATTGCTTTAAATTACTTTTTCCAACAGAAAGGAACATCACTTTCTTAAATCTATTTTGTTTGTGTCTTTATGTTACATTTAACTGATATATTGCAAAATGCTGTGGTTTTACATCACATATCTGTGTGTACAATGTACTGTGCATTTGACATACCTTGTTCACAGTAGGTACCAGTTGTTCCAAGAGGACAGTGACACGTGTAGCCTCCAGGCAGTGGCACGCAGGTACTGCCTTGCTGACACAGATGTGGAGGATCATGCTCAGGATCACACACTGACACAGTTTCTGTGCAAAATGCACCTTTCCATCCAGTGAGGCAGTCACAGCTGCAGAGGGTAAATTAAGGGAAAGAATGCAACAGTATTATCAAAAGAAATCAACATGTCAGTAGCAATCTAATCAAGAGATTTTCAAGTTTGGATACCTATATTCAATAACCTGATTCAAAATGGTTAACAAGAAAAGGGTAGTAACCAAGTTTCTCATTTAACTATTTGATATGTTAATTTTATTATAAAAGAAAAATGTACATAATAGGAAATATTTTATTTTGAATAGTAACATTACAATATTAGCATCTTATTAAAAAAAAAAGGCTTGTAGCTTTCATATGTTTGTTTTGCTCTACAAATAATTCCAAAAGGCCTTGGCTTCATAAACCAGGAGGAGTTAAAGTGGGCATTAAAAGGGAAAGGTAAGCAGCAAAAAAAAGTCATAAAAATAAAACCAGCATAAGAGAATTGCTAACAGTGACAAATACTAGCTACTAAAATTTGAGTCTGTCAGCAACTGCCTTTCACTTAGTCATTGGTAATTTTCTAAATTCTTATAACTGGCATATCAAATGTAGGTTTGTTGAAGCACTTGACGAAAAAGAGGATATTGGGTATGGCCATGAAAGAGTTGGCAATCTGGGTTTCATATATCTATGATTGCAATCCTATACCAAAAATAAACTTTCTAAACTGACTGAATCATTGAACTTGTTATTGTCTGCTACACTTTATGCCTTTCTTTCATCCAGGCTGTGGAACAAACCCAAAAAAGTCACAATAACCTATAAATTTAAAATTAGTATGAATTCTATAGAAATTGTTAAATACAGAATACACTTGGGATTGATGTTTAAAATGGCCTCCTTACTAAAGAGTTAAAATTACATATATTAGACCTATTTTTATTCTAGTATTTTGTATCTCTTTATGATTAAAAAATTATTCCCCTGAATAAAAACATTTATGGATTTTTTTCACTGGAAGTTTTCTCTCTCAATGCTAAGAATGAAAACTCATACTTTGATTGGGTTTTGATTGGTCCATGTTTGTTTGGTTTTTTGCTTTGTGCAAACTCTGGAATTTTTCTTTGCACTAACTGACTTGCACATCCTCCATTAATCAGCCCACTGTTTCTGCATAAAACATAATGAGGAGCTTGTGAAACTGCTGTTTCACCAAACCTTCAGATCAGACAACATGTAAACAAAGCACTGCCAACAAACCCTTCAGAGCAATAAACAGACATTTGGAATGAAGGGGAAAAGAGGACAGGACCTTGCAAAAGCAAAAGCACCTCAATTCATCAAAGTCAGCATCAGAATGCTTTCTGTCCCAGCTATAAATGTTATGCTTTGATGCATGAAAGCTGCTGAGAAGGGGATGTGATTTAACTCCCTGAGTGCAAACAGCAGTGCCCCTTCCTGGTGCCATGAGGGAGGCTGCTGGAGCTGATGCTGCTGCTCTTGGGCATTGTACATGAGGCTTCTTCCCCTTTCCCTGGCTTATGTCTGCTTATGTCTTTAAGTTTCTTTTAATTCTTGTCTCTTATGATGTAACAGAAGTCAGATATTTAAATTAATTTAAAATCATTTGCACAGAGCTGAACCTGTTTCCTGGCCTACAGTAGCAATGATTTATCACCAAATGAAGCCTATTTAACACACCTAAGCAAGCTGAACTGCTGTTGAGAAGTTTGATACAAAATTTCCTAATCTTTACAGAGATGAAAGAAGAGCAAGTGTTTTAGAAATTTTCCATCATACAGCCTGCCATGCTGGTCTAGTTTTCTCTATGTCTTCCTGAATTTGGTTGCTTGTCTTTCCAGACCAGGAGAGCCCAATAGCTTGCACTAGTGACTTGACTCAGGGATTTAAAGACCTATTCAGAATAACAAAATACCTCAAGCTGGAAGGGACTCATAGGGATCTTTGAGTCCAACTCCCTGCTCCTTGCAGAGCTACCTAAAAGTAAATTGTATGACTAAGAGCATCATCCAGATGTTTCTTGTATTTCTTTAGGTATAAGAGATGAGATTCACTCTAAGATCAAGGCAGTTAATTTGATGTTACATCAGGTGCCCAGCTGGTTTCCACTTGCCCTAGAAGTATTTGAGAGAGGCAGCTGTTAGCCAGGGAGACAAGTTTCTGACAGAGGTCTGACAGAATGCTCAAGTATAAGCAATGGGATCATCCAGGAACTGCCTGAGCTCAGCTACTAATCAATCAGTGGTGATGGAGCAGGAACAGTCATGGGAACTGGGGCACGATCCATCCCACAAACCAGCTCATGCATGGCCCTAATGATAAAGTCCTGCATTCAGTGGCCTCAACACAGATAAATGATATTTGCCTTCTGATCCATGGTGGGTCTGAGAGATGTGTGAGCCAGCAGAAGAGCTGTAGAAGACTTGTTCTTCTCTGGAATGCTCCATTTCTGTGCTCCTATGAAGACCAGAAAAGTATCCCAGGACCTGTGCCATTAGAATGCCAGTCTTTAGACAACTGGAAAGGCCTGGATCTCCACTGACTCTAATAGGATCCTACACATTTACCTCACCTGGAGACACTCTAAGTTTATGTGTCTTAGGAGACAATGTCACTGCAAGATACTTTCCTATTTTCAGGCTTTTTGAAAAACATAGATTAAATTCTGTAAATATCTCTTCTATACTAGAGATACCAGTATCTCAAGAGGAACTGCCAAAATGTCTTTTTTCTTTTTTCTTGTTTTCTAAAGCATATTTTCAGGTGGAAAAGGATAGAAAGGCTTTCAAGTACAACTTTGATTTTGTGTCAAAATGTCAATGATTATGTGTCAAAACAAACTGTATAATCTTGAATCACCTGGTTTTGCCAAGGAATATTAATAGAATGCATTTCAGAGTAAGTACGGGGCAAAGTCAGTCAGTTCAGGAAGCAAAACAAACTCACTTTAAATTTTGGAAATTCAAATACCACTTCAAGTTCTGAAATGTTTGTATTTAGAAAGCTCAAGGATTAATTAATTTAATGGCATTTTCTTTTTTCCTTCTTGTAAAATGCTTAAAAGTGTCATGCAGTATTCATAGAATGGTTTATTCAGGTTCAAAGTTCCTTACCAAAGCCAAAATTAGCTCTCAAACAAATAACACAGTTTTTACATAAACAAGGATGACAAGTGTATGTCACTGTTGATTATGAACCAAAACCCAAAATTTTTAATCAAAATTCAGGCAACAATAAAAAAAAGTAATGAAAAGTAATCTTACACATAAAATATGTAAGAAGTGTGTCTGTGTGTTACTACACAAAATCCTGATCAAACTTTCTTGAACTTTATAGTGAAATAACTAAAGATCCTAAAGGATTAGTAAAGAATTGAAATGATTACTTAGCTCCAAAATGAAACAAAAAACATTCCTCTATTAAATATGGAAAATATGCAATTTAAAATGTCATTCTCAATGCTAACAAATATGGAATTTCCCATAGCTATGCAAATGCGATGTCAAATCAAACAAGTAACTTTATAGCAGAAAAGGAGGTGTCCAGGTCTGCACATTCTGACACCTGAATTTAGGATTCTATATGCAAGATGGGCATATACTCAATGGAGATCAGAAACTTAATTAATTTGTCAAATTACTTAGATCAGCTGAGATTAGGCAGATGTTTAGTGACATCTGAAACTCCCTAGGGTATCTTGTGTGACCTCCAAACACGTCTGCAGGAGGAACTGAAACATATCTCAACATCATTTAAGTATGTCAGATAGTGCAGGACATCTGAAATCCATATTGGCATGTATTAGCCCCACCAAGCTGCCCAATCCACTGGAGATTTCTTGATACAGTTCTTGAATTTGTTTTGTAGTGGAAAGAGTCTGAGCAAGGAAGGAAATTTCTAAATAAGAGTGGTTTCAAATTCACACAGTGGAGAACCAGAGCATTAACAAAAAACAGTCTATCTTCAGGCTGGAAGGTAAGGAGGGAGCCTAAAGAAGACAAGATTGGAAGAGAATCAGCTGTATTTAAACAAAGAGGACCATGGAATGCTGCAAAAGTATCCTATTAAATAAGGCAAATTGGATGAAAAATTTTAGATAGCAAATTCACCCCCCAAAACAGAACCTTGTATTGTTTTAAACCATGATTATTAAACAGAGAAATGTCTTTTTCCTTAAAGAGTATGAAAGTTATGTCCTTGTGTTCCATATTGATTCTGTTCTTGCACTGCAAATTTATTTTAATTGAATCTGGCCTAATAACAAGACTACAGAAGCTCCTTTTGTGGGCCACCTCACATATATGGGGTATGATTTAATTTCTGAAACCTGAGTGGCTGTTCTTTTTGAAAGCTATAGAATACTGAGAAATCCACATGAGGCTTGGAGATATGACAGAAAACTTATTCAAGTCCCAAATTCTGAAGCCACAGCTGACGGCCAAACATATACCCAGGGGTGTCTAAAGTGACACTGCATGCTCACATTCAGCAGATTGAATCCTCTCCATTTTGTATGATGTTCTGTTCAAATAGCACACAAGATACATTTTTTTTTCTTACTTCACAAGAAGTAGCCATAACACCTAGCAGACAATCTTGCTACATTAAATTTTCTATTTTCCATAATTTTGCATCACAAATAAAATAATAGGGGATATTATTGTCCCTTGAAAATTATATTCTTCATTTTATTATTCAAGTAATTCCCCTTTGTTTTTTTAAAACACAGCAGTTGTGCTCTGTTGCTGACCAGAATGTAAAGATTAATGCTGCATATTTCTGCTTCTATTTAAATCAAAGCATTATCCCTATAGCAACTGAATCTACAGCTTAACAGCACTGCACACTTTCTGGCAGGGTGGTGAAAGAAAGACATAAAAATAGCTCAAAACAGCAACCAAAACCTCTGGAGAGATCTCATTTCAGCAGAGAAAATATTTGAACACAAATCCAGTTCCCTCAAGGACTCTGCTCTTCAAAGGAACATGGATGATTTGAAAATAGAAAGAAGTTCCCTCTGAGAAAATATATTGAGACAACATTGACAGCTACTGCACTTTGACAGAAATTAGATGTAAGCTACATCCATGTCTGGCAATGCTTCACTTTTTCTGTGAGAGGAAAAGGTGGCCATTACTGGTACATGCATGCACATATACTTGGTGTGTGTAGACCTAGCTGTGTGACAGTGTTCACAGGGGTTTCCAGGTGAGGGAAGAGACGAGAATGTTGACTCCATGTTCAGAAGGCTTGATTTATTATTTTATTGTATATATATATTACATTAAAACTATACTATAAAGAATAGAAGGAAAAGTTTCATCTCAGAAGGCTAGCTAAGCTAAGAATAGAATGGAAAAGAATGAAAACAAAGGTCTGTGGCTCAGACAGAGAGAGAGAGCCAGCTCTGCCGTGACTGGTCACTAAATCCAAACATCCACACGAGACCAATCATGGATCCACCTGCTGCATTCCACAGCAGCAGATAACCATTGATTACATTTTGTTTCTGAGGCCTCTCAGCTTCTCAGAAGGAAAAATCCTAAAGAAGGATTTTTAATGAAAAGATGTCTGCGACACTAGCTGTCCTGAGATATGGGGACAGGAATAGAATTCAGTAGTAGGTCACTATGAATTAAATGCAAACAAACAAACCACCAGAAAAACCAAATTACACCCTCCTTCCGTCCTTCCTCCCCCCTTCCCCCAGTGCCCCAGAAATTTTAGAATAATCCCTAAACTAATCTGGAATACTGTAATGATGAAAAAGAACTTTGTCTATAATACCAAGCTTGCTATGTTTTCCTGTCACCAGCTGCCATTCTAGCCTGCCACCTGCTTTCCAAATGTGCTTTAGATGCTGCTGGTGGTGGTTCATCTTATGGACAAGAAGGTGACTTAGCACAGCTGAGTAAATTGCTGAAGCAAGGATTTAGGTGGGTGGATGGGAGTGGGATGTTTCGGCCCACATTTATGCTTTTTTTGTCTTGCAGTTTTGGTTTTGTATTGTCTCTAATATGCTCATAAGGGGAAAGACGACCATTATCCTTTCTTGCTCCTCAGAAAGATCAAATGTCAAGGGTTTAACAGCTCTGGGAGGATGCTGCAAAGTGCAACAGTTGTGACATGCAGCAGTGCAACAATCAGAAAACAATTCCAAATTATATTTTTTAAAGCATTTCCTTCATTACTGTATTTAGAAGATTATAAAAAGACTTAAAAGGGGAATGGGGACCAATCTGTGTGTTAATCTTGGGGTCAGTTTTCCAAATATGAGTACAGTTTACTAGCTTTAGAAGCAGGTTTTTTGTACGAATTTTCTTACAGGTGAAGATTTGTGTCACAGGCAGCAAAACCAATTACCATATAATTCTCTCTCCAATCCAGAGTTAGTAGATTGTTTTTGGTTTGACAGATATGCAAATGTTTTTCTTCATAGCACACAGAAGGACAGGTTTTTGTTGTTTTAAGAAGCATCATACAGAGGCTCCACAGTGCAAAGCCTTTTTTCTCATTCAAATCTGTCTTGCTGTCTGCAATGTTTCCAGTGAGTATCTTAACAAGCTTTAAATCAGCACTTTTCCCTTTTTAAAAAATTTATGCAAATCTGTGGAAATAAATGAGCACATGTGAAAGCACATAAGGGGAAGCAAGCATAATTAATCTTGGCAGATACTCTTAAAATAAAAAAATCCTCATCAGCAAAGGTTTTACAGCTGCGTTACAAAGTGAAAACAAAATTTATTACAATGGAAGTGTTGACACTCAACAGCAATTTGGAACTGCAAATGAGCTTCCTCCCTCAGTGCATACAGCCTGGGCACTCAGCTCCATCTACACTGAGAGACAAGGCATGAAAGACCATAGATTCATATTTTGGGCAACCTCTCCTGGCTACTCCCTCTCATCCCATAGATCAGCCAGGTGAGCAGCTTAGAGATGAGCTGACAGACTTTGAACAATGTTTGGAGCTCCTACAGATTTAAACTGGTTCAGAACTTTCTAATGTTGGACAGTTGGTGGTTTATTCCACAATGGGTTTTTTAATGAAAAATATAATTCCCAGAAAACAGACATCACCTATTTTTGCCCCATCAGTCACATTTGGACATTAACACAGTCAAGCTCTCCTCTTTATTACTTTTTCTCTGCTATTCACGCTGTTCACTTAATTTTAAAAAAAGGTCACACATCTAATTCTTCCCATGCATTTCCCAGTAAGTCTGGATGCCAGTGACTTAATGGAGCAGAACCAGCCCATGGAATTTGTTAAAAATATTCCCCAGAAATGGTCCTAACATTATTTTAATATTAATGTGTTTGTCTAACTGAATGAACTTTCATCAGCTTCCTTCCTTCCTTCCTTCCTTCCTTCCTTCCTTCCTTCCTTCCTTCCTTCCTTCCTTCCTTCCTTCCTTCCTTCCTTCCTTCCTTCCTTCCTTCCTTCCTTCCTTCCTTCCTTCCTTCCTTCCTTCCTTCCTTCCTCATTCTGTTATGAACACAATAAATTACCACAGTTATTAGTCTAGGGACAGTCTATGCTGTGCCTAAAAACATATATATAAATATATATATATTTACTTACTAAACGGTAGAGCCACTTTCTATGCACTTGCCACCATTTCTGCATTTTATTAAACTGCATGGGGAATCTTTACATTGTCCAACACTGCGACCAGAATTGGGGTGTCCTTCTGGAGTTCCTGGTGATTTAAATCCTTCATTAAGGCTGGTGCGAACTTGAACATCAAAAATGCAACCTCAAAAGTAGAAAGAAAGAAAGAAATTAAGTTTAAAACAGATAGTGAAAGGCAAAACAAACTGAACAAGAGGGCAGTGTCAACCCTCAGTGAGTGGGTTCCTCCAGAATATCTTCAGTGAATAGGTGACCATACCATCTACAGAAGATAAAGGTAGGCCAGCTACTTTCTGTTCAGGCAAATGAGTAGATGATCAGAAGTCCTTCATTTAATGGTGGGTAAAACAAAGGAAATATTTTCTTAAGGAATAGACAGTATATAAAGTCAGTGACTAGATGCAATTTTGTGTTTACACTAAATTTGAGTTTACTCATGCTCTTACAGGAATGTTTCTATATCAGATAAAAACAGTCACAAATCCCAAAAAAATATAAAGCACCAAAAGGACAGCCAACCAACCAACCAAAGCCCCAAAAACCCGAGGAAAAAAAAAAAGAGAAGGACAGCAAGAAACCTACTTAATATAAAATATAATAGAATCCAAATGTCATCAAATAATATAATGCAAATAAGGAATGTGGACTTGAATTTCCATAGGCTGAAAAGGACCCTTTCAGGTAATGACTCAAATTCTTCCCTTCTCAAGTGAATGCTTCAGTCCTTGGTACATGCAGATCACGTCACACAAGACATTTTTAGGTTGAGGTAGACTGCTTCTTTAGGCCCTTAATCTCAGAAAATAATTTTAAAAATTAACATATACTAGTAAGGTAAATACTTCTGGGTCTGTTGCTTGGTCCTGTGGCCAAGTGACCTGGCATGGTCACAATTTTATTATCAAACTTTTATTACTTTCCAGAAGAGTGCAGCTGCATGCAGACTGCCACTGGGAAATGATCCAAAGATTATTCTAAATCCCTGAACACAGTAAAGAATTGTTTAGGAAAACAATAATTGTCATAAATATTTGTTAGGGAATATTGTAATAATTTATTTGTAAAAATGTTTTGTAAAGATGATCGAGTGCCAGTGCCTGGATCTATGCTCTGATTTTCTTTTAATGTCATAATCCATTGATATCCCAAGTGAAAGGAGGAGCTAAAGCTTCTGAGTGAAGCAGAGGTGTTCCCTACTTGCTCCTTCCCAGCAGCTCCTGCGCAGCCTGTGAGCTTTCCAGGGACTGCCTCTTTGGAGACACTTTGCTCTGCCTGGTGGTGTCACAGGATAGGCAGCCTTATGGGTCAGGCTGAAGTCACCAGTATTTCTGGATCATGTTTATGACTCCATGTGCTTATTTCTATACAGCAAAACCAAAGATGATGCCATATAATTATATAATATAATATATATATATATTTATCAAATCCTAAATGACCTTTCAAAATGTACCCCAGCATCCAAGTGATGTACAGTCACATTTAAAGGTAGCCTTAAACATTTTTGAAATGTCATCTGGATCTATACATAAATATATGTACAATTTCAAACTAAAAATCAGGTTTTAAACCACATTAGTTAAACTAGTACATAAATGTATCTGAAAATGCCCAGAGCTTTCTAAACATGATTTATAAAATTTAGCTGAGACGGAGTGAATTCCTACAGTGCCTGAAATCACAAGAATAGCTGGAATTCAGCAGGGCATTTCAGAGGCTCTCTGCTTAATATTAGAAGCAGGGAAAGGTTATGATATGGAGATGGCAAGTAATCATTACACTGATTTTAAAAGCATCACTTAACATGAGTTTTTGCATGATTCACTGAAATCACAAAAGAAATAGACTTGCATCTGAAAGACCCAATGAATATACAATGTGGTTTTTTACAGTTATGTAATTTTTTAAAACAAAATATAAGTAATATCTACAAGCAAGATAACTATTTTAACCACAGTTTCATGATAGTGAAAGTAGCTTTCTTAGGCTATTTCCATATTTCACACATTTTGTAGCTCTGTCTATATTGACACATAACTGTTTATTCATAAACTCTTAATATGTAATTTAAAAATAACCTAGTTTGATGATTATTTGCAATCTTTGTATTATTGCCTCTTTGCTTTTTACAGGGTTTTTTTTTTAGGCCACCTTATGCTTGGTAAATCCTAACTAATGTTTCATCACTTTATCAGTAGCAGATAAAGCATGCTCTGTTCTCCTGGGTCTTGCTGGAGTGCTAAGAAAAAGCAGCCCAGAGCTCTGCGTAAACAATGGAAAGCACAGTGAGTCCTCAAGGACTTTCAGGTCATCATGGAAAATAAACTGGCATTTGTGTTGATGACTAGCTTGAGTGCACCAGCCACAGTTTAACTGTGCCATCTAGGTTAGGAACAGTTCTCGAGCACTGGTAAACAAAGCATGTAATAGGTACAAGAGTGTTTTGGCCCAGCTAAGTTAAACTGAACCTTTTATTTAATGAGTCAGAGCAGCAATTTGAGCCTGTTGTAGCAAGCACTACACAAACTTCTGCAGAGGGATCAGCTGATGAATGTGCCTTGTTTCTGACCTGAATTTCCTTAGCTCTGCCAGTTCTGGGCCCCTTTTAATGAGAGACTGCCAACTATTCTGAATAATGGAGAGGTTTCCTGACACAGCCAAGTTTGTAAGAGGAACTCGAAGTTCCTGACTTTGTGAGTTAAACTTGGCGTGATTTTGAACATCAGTTTTATGCAAGTAAACAGAAATCAGACACCAAGACTGTACACTCACAGATGGTATACTACCCTTTTTTTGTAATCTTTTGAATTGTGGCTTCTTAGACCACACCTAGGCCTTTCTATTACTGACCTTTTTTAGCATCAATTTATTTTATAGCTTTCACCCCCAGTCAAGCAGAGCTCATAAACCACTAAAGAGCCATTAAGTAAACTTGAGGGATTTTCATAAAATATATTACTTCACTGCTCACCTTTACTTTTTTAAAAATTTTTTCTGATATACCCTTATCACACAAAAAATTTTTCCTATAACTTCTTGCTAGGATCCCTTGCTCACTTCTAAGCACTTGTTGCTAATTTGACTAAAAAGTACACAAAGCAGGCATTTTCAATATGTACTAAAATGCAGCAAGAGAACTGACAAATAAATATACTGATAAATATTTGTATCTGAATGCAGTACTGAATTTACAGATTTCTTAAATCCTACCTATCCTTAAATGCTTTTCTTTTCCCCTGTCTTTCTTTGCTGTTTGTGAGTGCTGGTCTAAAGAATGGCCCTGACAGTGACTACTCAGGTCTTCTCAGAGCTGTGATACAAACACCCAGAGGTACCTGTATGAATCATACAGCACTGACTAAAAGCCAGTTCAGAACTCACTTTCCTTCTGTGACATCAGTGGTGCAGGAACATAAAGATAAGTAGTCTTAACCTCAGCAGTCTTGTAAGATATTCTAGCCTATTACGCGTTTAAACTTTGACTGAAAGGTTATATTTGTATCTGTTTGGAACTCAACTGTGTTCTGGGCTTACTCTATTTTTAAAAAGTAATTGCAGTACCTGCAATTTTATTTACTTTGCAAAATCATTTATGTGAAGAGATGGCTCTTTCAGCATGAAAGAGGTTCTTCAACAGTTCAGTTTTGTGGTAAGAGTTTCTTTAGCCTATTTACTCCTTTTAATAATATTTGCTGTCAAACAACGATAACTTCGATAGCCATGCTTCATCCTGCTTAGGAACAGGACCACAGGAACAATCAGTTGCTTCTCTTTCTCTGCTCCTCACTTATTTCTTGATGCAAGCCATGGCTCTCCATCAGCTGGATTGATGGCTAGAGACTGAATCCTGCAGTCATGGTAGCACAGAGCATGAAACATCAGAATTCTCCCTCTTTTGTCCCTGACACCAGATTTCTCTCTGCCTCTTTCAGAGATGGAAGGGCTGGAAATTCAGCTGTAACTTCTAGCTTTTCCCAAATAATTTTCTGTCTCATTTTGTGTAGATGAGTCATAGTACTGAGTTGTGCAGACCTTTGAACATGAGTCAGTTGGTTTCACACTCCCTTTTCAGATGGTCCATTAATGACCAGGCTGAGTCTCTTTGGCCACAAGACTTTCAGCTACCTAAACCTCACATTTGACTTTTTAGAGCATCTGCAGTGTACTCAGAAAACTCTCAAAGTCCCTTAGTTACCCTGTTATAGGAAATAGAAAAAAAGCTGAGCACTAAAGTAAACAATCCCATTTACAAAAAGCTCCAATAAGCCCCTAAGGAACCTCAAATTCAGATAAAGTGCAAAGAACCTCAGAGTCCACGTGAACTTGGTTGCTTCATCTGAGCTCTACCAGTTTTCAGCTTCTCATAGGAACTGAATGAAAGTTTGCAAATTGCTTACAGTACCATCAAACATCCTTCAGCCTTTCAAAAGAATCTCTAGGTGCTGATTTCCTAAATTAAAAATTCCACAACTTTTGATTATTAAATGACAATTTATTAAAAAAAAATTGCGTTCAGTTTCCTCCTCCTCTGTGGAAATGTCTTGTACAAGTGCTAAAGGCATGCAGGTCATGGTAGAAATAGTCTGAAACTGTAATTGTGCAGAGTAAAAATCCTAAATTATTGCACACTGACACTGGGGACATTTAGTCTGCAGCAGTGAGGCTGGTCTCAATGTTTCTTCATCCAGTAGTGATCTCTTACAAAAGAGGTACATTCCTTAGAATTAGAAGCAAAATGGTTTTAATAAATCATGTCTTTAAAAGGAGTCAGCAGCAGGGTTCCAAAAGTCTGAGTGGTTTAATCAACTATGTCCTAGATAAATTTATCTTGGCTGGCACTTCCAGAGCTTCTGTGAGATCCCTACAGCTGCAATTTGGCTGAAGTAAAATAATTCAAAATTTTCTTCTCTCATAGTGGTATTGCAGTTCCCACTCTGGAAAAAAAAACCTATGGAGGTTTATTTTTTATCCTGAAGATCCTGAGAACTGAAACTGGGGAGATTTCTGAGCTAGAAGAATAAATGAGATGCTGACTACGTAAG